>NC_142786.1:11876428-12555238 GCF_988280905.1 Pimephales promelas | reverse complement strand
GGATCCCTGACTGACGTGTGATTTCTCGATCTGATATTGAACCTGTGAAAAGCTTTGAGATGAAGGTGATAACACCACATGGGGCAATGCCAATTAGACCTTTGAAAGTATTGGTGTTCTTGTAGGAGGAGAATGTTTCTGACTGGAGGGTAAGTGATGATGGTGCCTCACATCTGATTTCTGTGCAGTCCAGAATAACACGCACGTTCGGGCAGTACTGTGTAAACTTTGGTGGCATTGTTGCTTGCACCTGTTCCCTTGACATCCAGATTGGCACTGACCCCAAAACAATGAATAGATAGTTGGCCCATGTAATTATTATTCTACTCACCGTAGTGAGACTAATGCCAAATATGTCCGCAATCACCTTCTCCTTCATACCAACGGCAACTCGACAGCAGTAAAGAAACAGTTCATCCACGAGTGCCAGCCTCCGGTTCGGGCTTGGTTTCTCCAATGCCATGACATCGCTTGCCCTCTGAGCTCTGCTCCAGTAGATTAGCCTAGATGCTGAGGGGGCAACTGATTCCCAAAACGACCAAAACACCTTCTCTGATTGAAAACGGGTGTAGAACCGGAATTCCTCGTCAGTGGCACAGTATCTGTTGATGTTTAGTGTGCATGACAGGTCACTCAGTTGTCTTTCTAAACTTCTGACCTTAGCCTCCAGTTGCCTGATGGTTTCGGCAGCAGCATCAGCATCTAGTCCACCTGCGGAGTCGCGGGAGTAATTGTGATGTTGATCCTCCGCGACTGTGGGCTGTTCATCCGCGTTCTCTATAGACCATTTCACAAGATGTAAACAACACTGGTCCAGAAGCACTTCCTGTTTCAGTTTTTTAACACTACATAAAAGATGGGATAAAATACAACCAACAGAACATTTAAAACTGAATCAAAAAGTTAAACAAACATCTTTAAGATGTTTTCTTTACATGTGAAATAAAGAAAAAAGTTACAAACTAAAACAGGAAGTGTTTCTGGACCAGTGTTGTTTACATCTTGTGAAATGGTCTATAGCAGAGTCGCTATTCTGTGACTCTTCAACTAACGTTACTTCAAAACGCGCATTAACCCGATCGAAAACTGACTGGCGAAGCACACGAGTCTCCCCCCAGCTGTTCCACGAAAATCGACTTGGTGTAGTACCGGATTTTAGTCTCCTCCGCCCACTTTTCGAGACGTAAATGCTTTCTTCGTCAAAGTGCAAGCTGCATACAAACGTACTACCCCGACTTATATGGAACAAAGGACCTTCGTCCCTCCTTATCAATCTCACCCAAGCCTTGCGGAGGTGTTCGTCTTTTGGGAAGTCATGGAAGCTAAGGTATGGCTGTCTTTGTTTTGATGTTGAACAACCCGGTACACTGCAATAGCACCGGCGAGAGGAGGCAGCCATAGTTTATCTGGTAACTAAGTAACCCCGGAAGTGCGAGTACACTGCTTGGCGATTTCGAACGTTCCAAACCAAGAAATGTGATAAAGGCCTATTGCAGCACTGAGAGGACTACAGACACTCAATCTGTATACTTTCTTTTTCAGAGTACTTACATTTTAATTATGTATTGGTATACATAGACAGTTTAAACAAATTTGGGAAAAAGTTTTAGAAAATTTCTACTCACTCACCTTTAATGCTATAGACCTTATTCGCAAATACCGGAAGTAGCTAACCGCGGCCATATTGTTGACATGACATCTGTCCTGCTGCCCTTAGCAGTGCGCAGATTTGAGTTGAGGGGGAGCTACATCTCGTCAGTATCAAGAGAAGATAAGCTTGATTGGTGTGCGGACCCACATCAAAATTAAATAATAGCATTAAGTAAAGATCCGTCCTTATTGCCAGCCATAACCTATCCGGATATTTATAACGATCTCGATCATACAGTATCCGTATAACGTACAAACTATACAATTTACCTTTACAACAAGGCAACATGAACGACACTCGTCTCATTCGTGGAGGTGGAAAAACAAGTGCTTTGTGATATGCAAGATTTGTTGTATTAAAATGTAAGTGCAAAAGAAAAGGCATGAGAGTCGGTTGTTTTTGTCAATTTTAAGTTTTCATTTAAAATGTTTGTGATTTTAACATGAGTACATGGTTACATATTTGACCACTTGCTTGTGCAACTTAATATATAGAAGTAATGCATGGAATAATTGGCTTACGTTGTTGAAATAATGAGTATGTGTTAAAATAAAAATAGTGAGTACCGGGGTGTTCGTGGTAAAGCCGCGGATCAGTTATGCACTTGCGTCCTGCTTCTGTACAGTATACACACCGCACACGCATTGCACACGGATTATGTGTGAAACCTGTGGTAAAATGATAGGAACAGACTTTTCTGTGGGGAGTTGGCTGAAAGTTTAGCCTATTTATCCTAGCTAGCCTCTCCTGCACTGTCTCAACCCCGTCTCCTTCCCTTCACGTTTTCTGACAGTCGGTATCATATTGCATAAAAACGAACTCTGATGTGTAATACACGGCTGTTCTAACAACAGCAATAAAACAACACAATCACACTGTTAAAAAAAAAAAAACAGTGATAATATCATGGATAATCCCGACGCTACCTCGCTTGTCCATTGACAGACTGACAGTTTCCGTGGTTTCTATGTCAACAAAATGGCCGCCGCAAACACTTATGACGCAGATCGAATAAGGTCTATACGTTTCTAAGGTACTCAATATAGAGTCCTATTCAACATTCCACACTCATCAAAATAACAGTGATGTGCAAACTCTGTTCACATGTAGTGGTGTTCTATAAGGTCACATTGTAAATCTGGCACAATTATTAACTAGGAAACTTAAAAATAACACTCATGATAAAAAGGTTGCCTATCCCTGCTCTTAATTTTTTCTGCTTTTTAGCAATGAAACACTGTTCCTGAAGCTTGGCGCACACTTAATTCCCCCTTTTAACCATTGTTATTTATTGCCCATAATATTGCAATAAAGAATATTAATACTGGTTTATAGAATAACCAGAAAATGTCATATTCTTGTGGGCTTCACAAGCAGACACAGATGGTTGAGAACTGTTTATGAATTAGTTTGTGCATTTTTATGCTGTTAGAAAATCAAGACATCACACTGGCTACCTTATCATGAAAAACAAAAATTCAAACTGGAAATATATTATACAGAAAGCTACCAAAGTACACATATCTGATTGTCCATTGCATTCATATGCTCAACAGAAATGTGTGATTAGTTGTAATGCTGCAAAAACGACAAGTAAAAATCTTTGATGCAACATGAGCAATACGACAATTGACCATGACGTCACAACAATAATAGACGTTTTTCCGGGTGGCAAAAGCCGAAGCGTCCCTATGGCAACACTAGTAAATTGCTTGGAGGGAGACACACCGTCGGCAGTAGCCTAATCTACATTTCAACAGTTGATTAAAAAACAGACGTGGTGGAAATTCAGACATAGTTAACATGATCATTAGAGCTTAGATTCTTTGATCTAGAGACGTGCACTCCCAGCGTAGCGCGGCGCGGGACTAGATCTGATGGCCGAGTGCGAGCACGGGCAGTAATGCATTCACTCTGTGTGTGCGGATTGCGGGAGAATAAAACGATTCGCGGGACTCCCGCAAACTAGAAATATCTATGAATAAAACAAATAAAAACGAATACATTTGTATTCATCTGTTGCAGAAAAGCAACAAGAAGAACTAAAACAAAATAGAAATGATTTACATGGCAGAGTTTCTTTTTATAACATGACTGCAGCGATGAGCGATGTAGCCAATCACAGACATATGTGTTGATTTATTGAACGCAATGGCCAATCAGAAGCATTTACGATGAAGAAGCATTTACTCCTCACCGCTCAAAAGAAAGTAGCCTAAGCTTTCTAGCCATAGAAAGTAATTAACTAAGTTAGTTGAGAACATCAGCTATATAACGACCCACGTATAACGACCCGGAAGTATCGCGGTGCCTATTGTTTACAAACATTCTGAAATGCCTTATACTGTATGTGTCTGATCCTTCCATTCACTTACCATTCCAGTAGTTACAGATTGAGATTTTCTGACCCACTGCAGTATAGCATACATGATACAAATTGGATTTGACAAACTGAGGGAAGAGGTACTTCAGATAGTCTGTGTCTACAAAAAAAGAGCAAATATCACTAATAAAATATGAGCAAAAACAGAACAATTTCTCTCAAAAGTCATCAAAGGTTCCTAATATTGAATGGTTTCACATGACACTCAATGAGTCGAAGCTTATTAATTTAATGTTTAATCAGGTGACCAAGTCAGTAAATCAACAGTTCTTAACAGAACTAAAGAAAGTGTATTACCTCCATACTGTCCCGCCTGCGGAGAAGACAGAGATATGAAAGAGTGCACATTATGGTCTGGAAGAGTGGACAGGATTCCTCGACACACAAGGCCACCTACAACATATTTAGACATGCCCTTGCTTTAATGTTTATATAAGTCAAGGTAACACACAAATGAGAAAAAGTTGAAAAAAAAGAGGACAATGTTTTTAGGAAGAAATACACAACAGAACTGATTGCACAGACTTTGTAACCTAAAAATGTGTACTTTTACAGATAAACAAGGTGTTTGGTCATTTTTGACTGAGTGACGCATAAGTTAAGTGCAACTTTTTTTCAAACATATGAATGTACTATATTTAAGTTCATTCATATTATTGTAAGTAATATTTCATATTTTGATGGGATTTATATTATATTAAATAACATTTATGCTATAAAGTTTATAGCATATTATAAAGTTTATCACTGTAAAGTTTCTTTGCAACAATCTGTATTGTATAAAGCACTGTATAAATTAAGGTAACGATGAGTGAGTCAATCATTGACCTATTTGTTCAAATAGCTTATTCAATTAGGAACGAAGCAAGTGACCAACTTTATTGAATGGGTCAATGAATCATGAATTAAACTGATTCGTTCAATATCCGGATTCGTTCAGCAAGGAATCACCGCTGTGCGTTGCTCAGAAACTGTTCTGGTGTGGCTTCGTTTTGAACATTTTGTTGGCAAAATAAAGAAAAGGCTAACAATATATTGACAATATTGTGACTAAAATGTAACTCACAATGTTACCTTTTTTAACTATTGTATAAAATAAATATAGCACATTTGCAACCGTGCTGGGATTTGGGAAAAAAACATTGCTCGTGTGATATTGTAATAAATACATCAAATGATATAAATATAAGACAAAAACTCATTGGGACAAAAATGGCCATATATTGTGAATTTTGGGGGCATATAACTGCATATATTTATATTTAATATTTATTCATTTAGCTGATGCTTTCATCTTCAAATTGTTAGCTCGCACAATGTTAAAACAATAATTATGATATCATCATAGACGATATAACTATGTGAGTAGGGGTGTGCAATATGTATCATCTACGATAATATCGTAATTATTGTTTGATAAAGAAAGAACTTTCAATTGAACTTACATTTACCCATTTTCAACTACTCCTCTCTTTCTTTCCCCTGCATGAGACCATAATATGCTGCTGTAAATGCCACAAATTATCAAACAAGCAAATCCACAAAGAAAATTTAGAATAATCATATAAAAGTATTTAGATATCGAAGTCAAAGTGTTATCTAAAATTTGAGACCTCTCATAAGTAAAAATAAGACTTAAATTTTAAAAATCTAATTGAATACTTTTTAAAGATCTACAGAAACCCTGAGAAATTGTTAATAAAATAATGTCACATCCCAAATACGCGAAAAAAGCAGCCATTAAAGACATGTCTTTAAGATATCTGGACATCCAACATACATTACAAGTTATAAAATGTAAAGCTCCAGGCATACTTAAACTCCCAGCACAGCAACAGATGATAGGATGAAAAGGTGTTTTAACCCTGCACAGGAAACTATGGTAGACTGTTATTTTGTTGCAACATGTGGTGCACATTGTGCCTAACAATGCTCCCTAGTCATATTTATATTCACAACATAGCATGGCCTATCTTAATTTAATGCTTAACACACTATATTGTTTCGGTTATAGACCTTGTGAGTAGCAGATGAGGTGGATGCCATCAGCTGCGTTTTGCATGATGGGATAGATGGCTTCTGCAAAGCCTTCCACTTGCTTCCAGAGTGGCTGCAGGCTGGCACTGCGGTCAAACAGGTCTAGGACAGTCACATTAGTACCTGGGTGAGACTGTAACCAGATAAAACAAACACACAAATCAATTACATGTGAACAGACAAAAATCTGACCTCTACAACAACTAACTAATGCTGCCTTCACGTGCAATTGAAATTATCGTAAATATGAGTTTCCTAGTTAAGGAAAGATGACATGAATGCCCTCTCAAGTCGTATTTACCACAGGCAAGCTCAGGGATGATTTTGAAAACCAAGTTCCCAAGTTGGGCGGTCCATAAACTTTAAACATGGCAGAGGGGAGACGATTGCTGCTGTGACTGGTATTTTTTTCCACAAAAGTGTATTTACATATTTGAATAACCATTTGAAGCACCATTTGAACCATTTGAAGCACATATGGTTGTCAATAAATGGGATGATAAATTTCATTTTGGCTTTAATAAGATTTTCCCAATGAACAGGCAAGAAAATACCTGGAATTGTCCACAGTATTTTAATTTCCAACAACAAAGCATTTTAATGCGATGAGCTCGTAATTACCCTAATTGCGACTCAGAAATTGGAAGTAGGAAATTTTCGATCGTATGTGAAGGCAGCATAACTAAAACAATAAATCATCTCTCTATAAATAGCTAATATTATTTAATTTCAGTAAATACACCTTTCACATGACAACAGACAGTGCTATATAAATATATATACAGTAGTCAACATTTGAAGTGGATCATAACACAACACCCGTTCTTGTCATAGGACAACTTTGATTAAAGGGTTAGTTCACCCAAAAATGAAAATTGAGTCATTAATTACTCACACCCATGCTGTACCAACTCTGTAAGACCTTTGTTCGTCTTTGGAACACAATTGAAGATATTTTTGATTAAATGTGAGAGGTGGATCACTGCTACATAGGCTTCCTAAGGGATTGAAACTTGACGGCCCAGAAAGTCAATAAAGAAAATGTTTAAATATTCATGAATGTGACAACAGTGGCTCAAGTATAAGTTTATCAAGCGACGAGAATACGAAAAAACAAACAAAAATAATATAGCTTAATATTTTTTGGAACCTGTGATACTTTTTTCAGGATTCATTGATGAATTAAAAAGTTAAAAAGAACAGCATTTATTCAAAATATAAATCTTTTCTAAAAATATAAATCTTGTAATTTTTTTTTTTTTTTAAATATCATTTGCTTGGGGCTTGAACAGAAGATACTTACATGTCTCCTAGAAGACAAATGAAGTGCAATTTACCTTGATCTTCAAATTCAAAAAGTTTACACCCCCCTGATTTTTAATGTATTGTGTTTCTTTCTGGAGCATCAGTAAATGTTTGAATCTTTTGTAATACTTGCATACGAGTCCCTCGTGTGAATGAAAAGATGGATCTCAAAATCATACAGTCAATGCTGTAAAGGGTTCAAATATGCAAAAGATGCTGGAAAACCTAAGAATTTGAGGGACCTGGAGGATTTTTCTAAAGAACGTTGGGCTGTTCAACTGTTCAGGACAAACAAGGAACTCATAAACATCACAAAAACAAACAGGCATGGATCATCCATGCCACAGTATGTAAACTTTTGAACGGGGTCATTTTTATAAATTCAGCTATTTTTTTTTTGTCTTGTGGACTAAATGTAGACTAAACATCTTTTATGTAAAATATATTATTCAGGACAATATTAAATAACATATGCATTTTGTATGATCCCTCTTATTTAGTTAAAATGAACATTTAGCAGATTCTGCAAGAGGTGTGTAAACTTTTGAGCACGACTGTATAATTGGCACAATTATTTTGTTGATTCTCTATTTGTTACATTCCTAAATGACAATTCATGGGTCACTAAAAACAAACAAAAAAACACATGTTTTGTTTTTGACATATCTTGGTGTTACATGTTTTTAATATAGCATTTTTCAAAACGATTGTTTTACCATTTTATATTCTCACTGTAGCCTACCATGGTACCACCACAACACTTTTTGTCCTTCCTTATTATTTAAGTTTCTGTTGTAGAGTCATTGTGTGTATATTGACTCTGAGCAAATTTACAGACTTGATACTCTTTAGCAGCTCGCAACAGTTAAAACAGAGTAAACGTTAGGTGACGCATAGATCACATTAATGGTTTACCAGGTTGATGAATCGGTGTAGGTTGATAAAGTCAGCAGAGGTGTCGAAGAGCCCGTGAACGATGATCACTGGTTTATACGCGACACACACACACAACACACATACAGCAACCAACGACCACACACACTTCATCATAACAATTACAATAAAAATAAAATAAGTTTAATATAGGTAAAATACCGTCTAAAACACTACTATAAAATAAAACCTTTAAAAATCATAAATAATGCCATAGAAAGCTATTTGAGTTACTGCAAACATTTGCGCTATATGCGTTCTCCTCCGTCTATCATATTTAGGCCTATGTAAGTTACAGAGCCTGTCTAACGGAGAGACTTGGCACTTCCTATAAGCCCTATTGTGTATCATCTTGGTTGCAGTTCCATTAGAATTCCACTGGAGGTGATCGCGGGCGAGAGCAGAATGAATGGGAGTCTATGGGGCTAAACGGCTAAAAGTGTCTCTTTCACCTGCTTGTCGTTATATTAACATAGATGTTATTGTTGATTCCGCAAGGTCAATATAGATTATAGGCCAAAAGTCGAATGAACGAGTACTTATGTCCTTTTGATTTCTTACAGGTTAGGCCGTTGTTGGCCGGAACACGCTAGCATTCTGCTATTGTGTGACGTCATCACATTTTGAACGGGTTTTTAGAACAGATAAGTGCACTTAAAAATGCAATTTTCAGCTGAGTGTATCATCTTAGCCCTCCCTTTTGAGTTCAACTTTCAAATTACTCGACAAAAAATTACATCCTGAGAAAAGTGGATTTATGGGGGTGAAACCCCATTGACTCCCATTCATTCTGCACTCGACCGCGAGCGCCCCTGCATGGACAGAGACGCGTTACCGCAGCCAGTCCAGGCTGCAGGAGGAGCCTCTCGCTGAATCCTGCGGTGGACATCCAACCCGGCCCCATCCAAGTGTGACGTCAGAAGTTACCACGCCCATGCCCAAATTGGACACATTCTCGTTAATATTTAAAAACAGGAAGAACTATAGAGAAGAGAAGACTAGAATAGGAAGGTAAGTGCGAAACAAAATGCACAAAACACATTTGCGGTTTTACTGTTTAACATCATACGAATGAGTTGTATGAGAATGAGATGTTACCTGTTGCAAGCAGCTCTTATCACTTTTGTAGTTTGTAATGCGTGCGGCTGATCACTTGACTACCATGCCTGCTCCGCAATTAGCGCGAATCCCGCGATATGTAATAAATTGTCAAAATATCGACATAATTCGAATCAATAAGGTTTGATGATGATGTTTTAGAGCTATGAATTATCTTCAACTTGCATATTTGGTCATTTAACTCCCCTGACATGTCTCTTAGTGTATTTCGTATCAGTATAGTCTCAACTGAGAATTTTGTTATGTATACACTATTATACTAACTGCATTATTATATCACCAATGTTGTTATTTGGATTAAGGGTAAATATAAAAATATATTATTTTAGTGTTTATGTGTGACGTTACATCCTGAAAATCTTATTCTGCTTGAAAAAGAATATGAGTTATATTGTACATTTATATTTACTTTTTTCATAGGCAATCATAAATGCCCTGGCTGTCTCCTGGCTGGGATATCTCCTCACAGGAGGCTGAGCAGGTCTTCCTTTCTGGTCTGGATTATCATTGCAGGTCAGAGTAGATTATTATTTATTTTTGCACAATGCCCACTGCACCCTTTTGTTACTGATAATTCTGTTACACTCTTTCTCAGTCGCTTTGGTGCATTTCTCACATCACTATTTACATTTGCACAACAGTTAGTTCAACCTCCACAACATTTTGTCATTTGTGCACATCATAGTTGCAGTTTGTCATTCCTTCCAACAAATTGCAAATACTTTTGGATGCATCAATTGCTTTCATACAACTCTCTGCTGTTTTATAACATTATCATTTGCTTATGTCATATCAGTCCAAATTAACTATATTTGTGAGTGCTGAATAGTCATTCGATATAAAAGTAATAGTCCTCATTTCATTGCTTGAGTCATCACATACAAAAATGTTAAACTAGTTGTCAAAATCCATCCAGCATTTTTTTTTATCTTAAAAAAACCTTTTTCATCCTAAATTGAACAATTTCTCACAGCTGAACCTCAGCTTTCACTGATGAGAAGAGATGTGCATGAATGATTTACAGTATATGCATGTTGTATGTTCAGTTCCAATATGTACTGTGATATTGTTTACAGTTGTGCACGGATCTACCCAAATGTTTTTTGTAAATAAGGGTGTATTTTTTTCTTTTGCACAATGCTCTGAACAAATTAGAATTGCAAAGACCATGCAGTAAAAATGTGAAACATACATATTCAGTGTCTTGTACTCAATTACTCTACCTCATTAAATACAGTAATGTGAAACTTTACTGTAGTTTTCAAATGGCTGTGCAAATAGTTTATAGGACTGTTTTGAGCATTTTCAGGTAGTGTCACCAAGATCTGACTTTTTTTGCATTGGCAAACACTTACAGAGCAAACTGTCATAATGAAAATATGACAAAGCCATTAGACTATCTTGTTCATAAACACTGGTGTTAGGACTTTTCATCTTGACTACACTGACACTTTCAATGACATGAATACTTGCTTTTGATGAATGATTTATCCATTTTGAGCAAGTGACACACTTTTCCAGGTTATTAACTAAGTTTTGCAGTTTGTGCTAATTGTTTTGAGAACTGCATTAACTGTTGTGCAAATGTAAAAAGCGATGTGAGAAATGCACCAAAGCGACAGAGAAAAACTGTAACACAACAGTGACTGTTCTCTGATAACTATTTCAGTGAAGTGGAAGATTTAAACCGACAAATTGACAAACAATTGAGAAAAGAAAGGAGACCATTCAATTGTTGGCTGTTACTTTTACATTTACACATTTGGAGTTTGAAATTAGACGTCAGTAACATGAATATTCAATTTGACTTTCTCTCTCTACAACTCCAACATTTCATAACTGTTTAGTGTTAAATCAGAAATATATATTTCAGTTGAACATGTTAAACTCATTTGTATTTCTCTCTCTCTCTCTCTCTCTCTCTCTCTCTCTCTCTCTCTCTCTCTCTCTCTCTCTCTCTCTCTCTCTCTCTCTCTCTCTCTCTCTCTCTCTCTCTCTCTCTCTCTCTCTCTCTCTCTCTCTCTCTCTCAGAATTGAAGCCATTCCTGCAGCAACTGGTGGAAAACGGGGGATCTTTTTGGTGCTTTTGTGCTATAAATAATTTTGTTCTTTCGTATAATATAAATAAATACATATTTATATATAAATAAAATCATGCTTGAATCATTCTCGAGTTTTGCCTTCTGATATCTAGTCATATCATTTAGTGACTGCATGTGCTGATTCCATCGTTATTTTATCTGATAATGAGCAAATTAGTTAAACTTAAGGAGGTTAATCAATATATACAGTAGAATTCAAGAAACTAAGACTCACACCACTTTTCAGTTGATTAAAGATTGATATAGATTTTTAATTTGTTTTGTATAAATTTACATTTTTGTAAATGCCTCTGATGCATTTTGAATTAAAAAAAAAACACATTTTATAAAAATACTCCTGAGATTAAATGTTTTTAGAACTATGTACGTGCAAACTAAAACAAGGATCCTGTAACCGGGGTCCTAAAGCTGCAGCCTCCGATTGTGCAGGGATTTTTAGTATAGTGAATGTGTTGCTCTGAACAACTGACATTGTTTATTTTAACAAAAAGTTATCACACTTGCTTAAATGGGTCATTTTAGAACCATATGTGTAAACTTGATGTATTAACACAAAATATTACATTAAAAAATTCATTTGTGACCAAGACATTTTGAACTATGATGATATTTTGATATTTTAAACTCATAAAACCTGTACAGAAGGGGAAGCAAGAGATTAACTGTTTTTTATTTATTAGAATATTGTGCAAAAGTTCATTTATTTTAGTAATTCAACATAGCTATATGCCGTAATCATCAAATGTACAACACATAAAGGCTTGAAATATCTCACTTTGCATATAATGACTAATGAGTATAATATATATTGGTATCAGCTTTTAGTTGAATTACTGAAATAAATGAACTTTTGCACGATATTCAAACTTTTCGAGTTGCACCATATTGGTTCTTTAAGGTTTACATAAATTCCATTCTGCTGTTCTATTATTTGATTTCAAAGTAATTTGGTATAACAGGTATTAACAGGTGAATTCTTAATTTGTAAAAATGCAATATTTCTAGAAAGAAATGTTTAAAAAAAAAGTTTTTTCATTCTTTTTAGAAGGGATAATCATAGGCCTAAGTGCAGTTTGGATCCCATATAATCAAGAAAGTGATAAAAACTCGTTTTAGTTTAAGTATAGATGCTCCCTTATACGTTTATTATACCAAACCATGATTATTGATTACCATTTGTAACAGAAATACAAGAAAAATACAAAAATATCGTTTTAAGGTACATTGTTTACTTGTACTATATGTCATTAACTTACAAAATCAGTGAGCAATGCAGAGGTAATGTATTTTCTAATACAGCTGTTAAGGGAGTGATTGTGATTTAGACGATTCGAAGCCTGCCAAAGCATCACAATTTAACTGCACCAATAATCTGTAGTGCAACATCTCTACACAAATAACCTCATCTTTATTATAAACCAATAACTATGATAACAACCATAAACATATTCCGACAGGAAGCAGCGGCATTTTGCGCATGCGTACACGAATCACAACAAATCGAGTCACGTGCCGTCTTTGGACATGGGCGTGGCTTTCGACGTCACATGTGGATGGGCGCGGCTTCTGACGTCACACTTGGATGTGGGCCGGGTTGGATATCCACCGCAGGATGCAGTGGCCCTGTCCCAATACTCCATATGATGTTTTCTGCACTTAGCACAACATTGAAGGTGTGTTCGACATCGCCTGCGGCTGGATGCAACCGATCGGCGAGAACAGCCGCGTGCAGGCGGGGAGGAGCTGCAAGCGGAGACGTGAAGTCGAACAATTTCTGGTTCCCGTAGTGACGGCTCACGTGGTGTTTGCATGCTTATACCACAGCTGAAGTGAAATAAATGCAACATTTGCCAAATAAACAGATATTTCAGACACATTTTCATTCAATACTTTACTGCTTCATACAGCATCTGTTTGAACTAGAATAAAGTTCAAAATAAGCCTATAATCAATGACGTGGAATCAACGTTTTTTAATCAGTTTTATTTTGATAAACATGATAAACATGACACAATATAACATTGCGACTACATGAAAAGAGTGTTTACTGTTATAAAATACTGATTTGTGAGCTTTAGTGGAACTAAACGTGTGAGAATAAACACGAAACGCACGTGATCGTTGTCATGCGGTGAATCCGGCGAATCGTGGAACAGCTGTGACAGCTGCGCTGGCTGAGTCCTCCGGCTACTCTCGTATCGCTCTCGCGGTACTTTGATGGCATATGTCACAGTCACGTGGAGTCAGCGCTGCATCAAGTCGGACAAAATTTCTAACCGGCATGCACTGTTTCAAGTCAGCCGACGATCGGTCTGCGCAGAGCTGCATGAAGTCGAACAAGCCTTTGAGTCTTGTAGCTACACATTAGCATGCTAACAACATGCTAGCTATAACAAAGCAGCATAGATTTACATATAATTATGACAAAATAATAACATTTCTTTTGCATTTTGCATTTGCACCGCCATTGGTGTGAATGAGTGTATGAATGGGTGAATGTGAGGCAAATGTAAAGCGCTTTGGTGGCCATTAGGTCTATGAAGGCGCTATATAAATGCAGTCCATTTACCATTTACCATTTACCATTTTTATAAAAAAAAATGTGTCACACCAAAAGACATCTGAAAGTGGGACTTTTGTCAGAGTGCCAACAAGATCTGATTTATTGTAAATATAAAAATGATGACTTGCCTCAGGTTGTACAGCAGCAATACACTGCTAGTTCTGTACAACATTGCTGAAGAAGATCCTCTCCTTCCTAAGGGCGTCAAAACAGTTGCCCGTTCAAATATCCCAAAATAGTGTCGCACCATATGATTTTGATTTGTGTGACAAAATCTTTTTGATTAGAACTGACTCAAAACATTATGCTTGGACTTTGAAAAGAGTAGGCTCACAAATAGACATCTGTATTATTTTTCTGTATTTTTTTGAGAATTTTTGCATTTATTTTTTTTTAGTTTGTTTCAAGTTCTCAATTTGAGAAACAAGTGCCGGACAGTCGCACCATACGAGTTTTGTTATGTTTGGTTGAAAATTCTGAAAAATTAGTGATGAACTGTTTCAATTTTGAATATGTTCCCATAAAGCATAATGTTCTGCACAATATTGAGAAGGTTTTTGGCAAATATATTTTTTATTCATACATGTTTGACACTGAAGACAGCAAAATTGCCATGTCACGTCACCCACCCATATATATATATATATATATATATATATATATATATATATATATTATGTATGCCTATATACATTACACAAACACATGCATAACCCTAAACCATTTAAATAAATCAATTGTGTGTGTATATGTATATCTAATATATATATATATATATATATATATATATATATATATATATGTGTGTGTGTGTGTATTGTATATCTAATATTATATATATGAAGAGTTCAGATGCAAAAGCCTCTAAATGCCATTTGAAATGTTCTTCTTTAATGATGATTTTTTATCAAACTTGTATATTTAAGTTCAGTAATTTCACTTAAATAACAATTAATAGGTAATTATCATTGCCATTTAAGTGAAATCACTGAACTTAAATATACAAGCTTGATAAAAATGACCATAGAAGAAAATTTCAAATAGCACTTAGAGGCTTTTGCATCTGAACTCTTCATATATATATATATATATATATATATATTGTATATCTAATATTATATATATATATATATATATATATATATATATATATATATATTTATATATATATTTAATATTTATTTGATGTTAGGAAAAAATATTATATACATCAGGTAACCATAAGTTAGCTAACAACGTTAGTGAAGTGTTGGTCACGTAAGCTATCGCTGCAATTAACCTATTATCTTCCAATAAACATTTACTAGATCTGGCTACATAACATATAACTACAGACTAGATTCACGAGAGGTCGGCTAATGTGTGTAAAAGTAAAAATTACAGTAATTTCATTAATTTACCAGCGAGAGGACATCGGAAGCACTGAAAATGAATGGGGTTCAATGCTGGAACTATCAGTGGTTGGAACTAATGGGCGGGTCCACGACTCGCGCTACTTCCGCATTCCTGAGTTACAATGGCGGTCTATGGCAATGTAAGAACTCTCTCAATATATGGCTCTGCTTCGGAGGCCGCAGAGAACACTCTGACCAATAAGGACAGTTTTACTCACATGTGACTTGTATTAAACACATTATGGTGCGCTTTAAATGGGCTATATGCACGCATAAGTTCCGCAATTGACGCAAGGATGCTCGTCCATTCCGGTTGTGGAGATTTAAGCGGAGGAGAACCGAGGAAAACGGGATTATGGCAGAGTCTTCAAAATTTACTGTCCTCCCGTCATTGAAACGAAGTTACGAAACGTACATACGTTTAGATGTAATTTTATATATAGTTATGTTTACTTAATACAATTTTAAAAAGAAGCATAAACACAACGAGGGGTGTCTGTTTTATCTGTTTTTGTGACTAACGTTTCTTTATTATAACCATGGAGTATAAAATTCAATATTAATTCTCTGTATTGCATTAGACTCTACGATCGGCGGAAGTTATTGAGCATCCTTAATCCTTCACCGGAAATACCGCCGTGCATATCCGTTATTCCGGTGAAGGATTAAGGATGCTCGATAACTTCCGCCGATCATAGAGTCCAATGCAATACCGAGAATTTTTATTGAATTTTATACTCCATACTAATGAAACGTTAGTCACAAAAACAGATAAAACAGACACCCCTCGTTGTGTTTATGCTTCTTTTTAAAATTATATTAAATAAACATAATATATAAAATTACATCTAAACGTATGTACGTTTCGTTTCAAAGACGGGAGGACAGTAAATATTGACTCTGCCATAATCCCGTTTTCTCCGGTTTTCCTCCGCTTTAATCTACACAACCGGAAATGGACGAGCATCCTTACGTCAAATGCGGAACTTATGCGTGCATATAGCCCATAGAACCTTGGCTCATTGTTTTGCGCACATATACGAAAGGATACGGCAGAAAACATTAAAAACTGCACACGTGTTGTAGTGTCCACACCTCAATGCGTGCTGGAGCTCAGCTCACGAACTTCAGCCGAACTTCGACGACTCTTAACAGACTGATCACTTCAACTGTCAGAATAGTTTACTGCCGTTTTCTAGTGGGGTGAAGAATAACACTTTAGTGATCTTGTAATATCATTGATGAAGATTTTTCGTGACATTCGTTTTTGCATATAAGCTTAAATACTAGTTTGCTATTTCATTGTGAACAAACAGCGTAGAACAATGATTTTAGAGAGGATATCTCCAAGAAAATGGTCTTTATTAATGCACAGGGTAAGTGTTGTTGTTGTGCATATAACGTTAATTATAAATCTGCTTTTGTTGCTGTTTAGCACATGTAGCCTACGTTTGACAGCAATTGTTACATTTAATGAAATATAAAACATTTGATTATGAATAGATGCATACTTCTCTTTCTCCAGAGAAGAGGGGGTATACAACATGTATAAGGGATGTGACTCGTAAGTATATTTGAAGTTAAAATTTCAGGTCCTAACTTTCAGTCTATGTGTCACGTTCGTCAAGGGTGTGCTGAGACAGGCCCACTCGTTGGTTCCGCCGCAGCCGGTGCCTCCGCTTGCCCAGACGCTGCAGCGCTACCTGAGGGCTTTGGAACCGCTCTTACCGCCAGATGAGCTCGAACACACCCACAGGATCGTGCAGAAGTTTGGATGCTCTGGAGGTCTTGGTGAAAAACTGCAGAGAGAGCTGATCAAACGAGCAAAGCATTCACACAACTGGGTGAGAATAGCACTTGTAACACAATTTAAATGTACCGATGCTGATGCAGAAAAAGAAAACCTTGTTAATTGTATTATCATCTAGCGGTTCTATGTTTTTGGACATTCACAATGAACATATTGTATTTTTTGAAGTAGGCTACCATGAAATACCATGGGACATTATGCTAATTAATCATAGGGTTATTCTGTGTCAACTGAACCAGAGGTCCCCTGCTAAAGATTTAGATTTTTTTGTTGAAAGAAATGCATAAATGAAGAAGAAAGCCCCAATTTTAGGCATCACAGCCTTGTGCAGCAATTTTGATTCTGGATTCTGATTGTGTATGCTAAGGTGAACTAGCAGGCTGGTTTGTTTGGTTTGATCTGGTGTGTCTTGTGTGTGTCTTCACTTTGTGCAGATCTCTGATTGGTGGGTTCAGTGGGCATACCTGGAGTGTAGGCAGCCTTTGGCAGTGCATTCGAATCCAGCCATCTCTTTGCCTAAACGTGACTTCACAGACTGGAGAGGTCAACTAGTGTATGTGACAGCCAGAACAAACACACATACAAACAAACAAACACACTTAAGCTGCGTTCACACTACACGCGACTTTGTCGCTGCAGGTTGCCAGTGGCTGCACTGGAGGGCGTTCCCCACTACTGGTTGCTTAGTAATGTTTGTGAGTGACAATCACGGAAGTTACTCTATGTTAGACAACAAATACATTTTATTGCCGCTACAAACAAATATTTTGGAAGGAAAAGGAAAAGTCTAAATATAAATGGAATCAGTTAATAAAATGCATAATATTAAAGATGAACGAGAAACAGTGAGTGCTCTTTGCCATCGCGGCTATTTACGGGCAAATACCGGACTATCTGGGTTCCCAAAACCATTCAGTCACGGAGTCAGTTCGGTGAACACCACTGTATGTACACGGAGATGTATCATAAATTATAGGACAGTTTATGACTGCTAAAATGAGCTTCTCGTTCAACTTGCCTCGGTCAGACTCAGCACTGAAGAGTACTCCACAGACTTCACTCCTATTGGTTGTCGCTCGCGAAAATTGCTCTTCATTTTCATAAAGTTAAACATTTCTCAACTTTGTCGCGTCGCTGGACACGCCCCACTGGTCGCCCGCTCACCATTGAAAATGAATGGTATCGTGTCGCGTGTAGTGTGAACCAGGCTTGTGCAAAATTGAGAATTTCAGAATTGTCCTCCATTCAATTCATGAATTGGAATTTGAATTGAATTGACTCTAGGTCTGAACGATTAATTGCATTTGCGATAAAATCGCGATATGATGAAACGCGATTTTGTAATCGCAAGAGCTGCGATTACATTGGTCACGTGACACGCGAGAGAAAAGCAGTCTGCAAGATAAAGCATCAACTTGCCACGCTACGCGGTCTGGCGTTCAGAAAAGAACAGTTTAGTCTATTTTTAAGTGATATTGTGTTATTTATTCTCTCCTCCACAATCCTGCATCAGAGAATTTCAGAATCGAGTCTGAGCTTAGTTTTTAAACACAGATGCGTGATGACGCTGCGCGTGCTTTAGAAACGAACCGTGTTCTGAATCTGCTTGCTTCTATTTTCTCGCTCTCTCTCTTCCTCACTCACACACACGACACCGCTCGAACCTTCCAAAACATAGTAACGTTATTTCATAAAGTTCGGGATTGAACCGAATTACAAGGACATTCGCGGGCTTCATTGAACAGGTTTTGCCGCTTTGCTTGATGTTATAACGTTACACTTGCAGTGCGCGTTCTCTCCCGCGGGAATTTTCTTTACAAATGCTTCACAGAGGCATTATTTATGTCTTTTGGAATGCAGTCGGCTTATATATTAAAACCATGAAAATCACTGAGAAGGCTGCTTTCATTTTAAAATACTAACGCGTGCTTTGTGAAGAGCGCTCGTGCATGCAGCTGTGAGTGACTCATTGGTAAATGTACTTGCATGTCAAAATGCTTTTATGACGTGAAATTAATGTAAACACGGTCAGTTATATCTTAAACCAACAGGACAAACCACATTTACAATTTCAAAAGAGATATATGCATTAGTGTGAATGCAGCTTATCGTATCTAAACTGAGGGGAAATCACTCCAGCTCTTGAATGAAAAACATTCAGACAGCCTACTTTTAAATACTGAGACCACTCTTTGTTTATTGCTTGTAATGTTTTTTTTTTGTTTCTCTTTATTTACTAGCTTTTATATTTTGAAGCTATATTATTTTATATAGCCTATTTAAAATTCTTAAGATGTAATTGGTTTAATTAAATGTTTTTTATATTTATTTTTTAAAGCACATGTAATTAAATACATATTTTAAGAGTTATTAAGATAAATTAATAAGAAAAAAAGTAGATCAGATCATGAGCTATCTAAAGATTCCCATCCCTACTGTACAATGATTTATTGCTTGTCTTTGTCGACTAATACAGAAGGTAAATAACTTTTTTTTAAATCGCATATTAAATCGCAATCGCAATATTGGTTAAAAAAATCGCAATTAGATTATTTTCCAAAATCGTTCAGCCCTAATTGACTCCGCCCCCCAGGAAGTTGAATTTGAATTTGAATTGGAATGACAGGAAGTGTAATTAAATTCATGGCAATTCAAAGAAATTCCACACAGTCACACAACAGAAAGCATGTGTTGAATCTCACATAGGGGAGAGCGGGGCACAACATAGCGCTTTTTGACTTTCTCAGTTTGTGCAAATCTATTTATTTTTTTCCCACATGTCTTGTACAATTATGTGGTTTTGTTTTATTAATACAATGTATACTTTTTTCTTGATTTACCCTGAAAGAAATGTCAAATGTGACAACATTCCCCATAGGTGGGGTGCATTGTAACATGTGTGGGGCACATTGTAACGTGCATTGTAACATGTGAGGGGCACATCACCATATGACAGCTTAAAATGCTATCTCACCTAATCAAAAAATATACAAGTCAAACCGAAATATTTTCTTAATAAAATACAATTATTAACTTTTTCATATAAAATAATGGCATTTTTTTTAATAATTAAAAATAATACATTTTTGAGTTTGACAACAAGCACACCGGAAAACACAGCTATACAGCATAGTTCAAAACAAAATAATAATTAATCATTTCTGAACATGTACTCTCAGTCTTTATTTACATGTTTCTCATGTTTTCTCAATAGAATTCATAAAAGTATAGAATATAATATCATATTTCTAATAGGGGCAAAATGTAACACAGTGTGACAACATGCCCCAACTGCACAACTGGGCTTTAAACCCTGCTTGTGTCTTCTGCTAGTTAGCAAAGCATTAAAGAACGAAATCAACTGTTAAACAACAGATTGGAAATTAAAAAAAATACCAGATTTGTCTAATTTTAAATAAACACAAAAAAAATAGAGATGAAAAATTAACTTAGGTAAGATATGTACTTTTGCTATGTTTAAATGAATGTTCAGTGATATCTTACAAAGATCTCCGAATTTTCTTTTCTCGATATAGTGTTGAAATGGCAACTACTAAATACGTCAAGTTTCATCATGCTAGCGTGTGGAAGTATTTAAAACTAGTGTGTTACAACTAGTCTGCATTACATTGTGCCCCGCGCTCCCCTACAGTCAGGGTTAGGAAGGTTACTCTGGAAATGTAATTGCTCACTGTTGTAAATTATAATGTTACATCATTATAAATGTGGTTTAGATTACTTTATTTGGATTACTTTATCAATGTAAAGCAATTTCCTTTTAATTCTGGGAAATGGCGTTACAATTACAATAAATCAAACTTAGTATTTGTTCTTTGCCTAGAGCTTTTAACATTCATTGCTGGGGGAAAACATTGCTGGTAGTTCAAAATAATATAATTTATATAATATGTAATGCAATCATACCTGACATATTGTAAAGCTACATTGTTAAACACTTCACTTAAAATATCTATATGAATTTCTTGGAATTTTTATTGAATTGTAATTCTGCTTCCTTTTAATTCAAATTCGAATTGTAATTCTAGATCCTGTTTTTGACATCAATTCAAATTCTAGAATTGAATTGGAATTTAGTAGTCATTCTCAATTCAATTCTGAATTGTGCACAAGCCTGGTGTGATTGCAGCTTAACAGTACCAAATAAATCTCAAATTTGGCTAAAAGAATTTATTGGACTGTAAATTCAAAGCATTTAAAGAGGTCATGAACTGGATTATTTTATTATTTTATAATGTTTCCTGGGGTGCCCTTAGGCCCCGTCCAAAAACGAAGACCTGAAACGGAGAAGTTTAGAAACGCTGCAGCTCCGTTTTGTGTTTTGAATCTCCGGAGGGTGTTTTAGTGAAGACGGGACAAAACGGAGGACTTTAGAAATTATGACGTAGAGGCTTACGCTCGGCTCTGTGATTGGGTGTTATCAGTCATGACGTGTCCTTCCCTGATTTGTCATCCACTGTTTACACCGGCACGCGCATGCCCAGTGTTGGTGAATGGTCACGTGATCCGCGTTTTCAGTCGTTTTAAAGGACAACTCCGGCGCAAAATTAACCTTTGGTCTAATTCCACATTGTTACCTAGTCAACCGTTATCTGAGATTTGTTTTCATGATTGCCGAATGTAAATAGTTTTATCTCTAAACACAGTTTAGCCTATAACGCTAGTATAATGCTAGTATATAGGGCATAGAGTAATGACAAATAAAAATCGCTTGTTATTACCACTAACAAGGCTCAAAATAGCCCCACACACTAACACGACAGCATAATAAGGGTCACTACATTCAAACCGAAGCATTGAGAACTTTGTCAGTGTCCATACAGTTTAATAAGAAGATATTTTATACACACAGTCAACTTCGCGAATACAGGAAGAAACAGAAGAAAACTGTTTGTGTTTGTGTTTCTTCCGAAAACAACGGACCATATGATATTCTGCACAGTTCAGCGCACTTGGATCGGCGTTCGTAGATCGACTGGTAGAGACTATTTTTCAAAGATGGCTTCTTCCTGTATTCGCGAAGTTGACTGTGTGTATAAAATATCTTCTTATTAAACTGTATGGACACTGACAAAGTTCTCAATGCTTCGGTTTGAATGTAGGGAGCCTTATTATGCTGTCATGTTAGTGTGGGGCTATTTTGAGCCTTGTTAGTGGTAATAACAAGTGGTTTTTATTTGTCATTACTCTATGCCTTATATACTAGCATTATACTAGCGTTATAGGCTGAACTGTTTTTAGAGATAAAACTATAGTATTTACATTCGGCAATCATGAAAACAAATCTCAGATAACGGTTGACTAGGTAACAATGTGTAATTAGACCAAAGGTTCATTTTGCGCCGGAGTTGTCCTTTAATATGGACGGAGATCAATTCTATGCAGATAAAACGCTGGTGTGGACAGAGATCGTATTCGTTTTAATTCTCAGTTTTTAAATGAAAACGCAGTAGTGTGGACGGGACCTTATATTGTGAGTGATTGATTTTTGTTAGTTAAATTGCTAGTTAGGGCCCGAGCACTAACAGTGCGAGGACCCTATTGAAACTGTTAGGGTTATTTTTTTTTTATTTTTTCTGCAAAGTAACCGCCATTTTCGGGGCCGCAACATGCTCAAAAACTCACCAAATTTGGTACGCATGTCAGGACTGGTGAAAAATTTCGGATTTTGTGGGTTTCGCGGATGGGCGTGGCAAAATGGCACGCTAGCGCCACCTAGAAAATTGGAAAAAATTAGCCCCTCGTCCACGTTCAACCTACATGAACGAAATTTGGTGGGGACGTGTATCATATCAAGATGCACAAAAAAGCCTCAAGAACCCATACCCTAAACTCGACAGGAAGTCCGCCATTTTGAATTTGGCAGCCATTTTTGGACGATTTACACACTCCGTACTAGAGGTCGACCGATTCATCGGATTTGCCGATTAATCGGCACCGATAGTTGATTGGTGGAACTATCGTTATCGGCAAAAATCCGCACCGATAGTTATTTCCTGGTTTCCTCCGTTGCTGGGGCGGCTGAGAAGTGCGCGCTGTCATTCATTACACAGTACGAGAGAGCTGAGAAGGGTCTGCTGGCATCATGCAGTACAAGAGCGGCCTCTAGAGGTGTCATAAAAACTATCAACTGATGCCTCGTGTTGTTTATTTCGACACGTGACACTGAGAGCGCGAGCTGTGTGGAGAGCGGAGATCGCTGACATCTGATGCGCGTGCTAAAGCACGGACAGCGAAAAGGTATGTACACAAGAAATTTTGTCATATCATTATAAACTGATGAATTTGTTGACTAAATGCTGCATTAGTAGAGAAAGAACCGCACAACAGTATGTTTGTTTGCCTTCGAGAGTGGCTGAGTAGTACCACAAGCGGTTAAAACACTGACACAAAAATACACCTAAGTCCGACCCGAATGTTTAATGTCACAAATTGTTACCATCTATTTGCATTAGTTTATATTCAGCTGGTCACTTTGATGCATTCATTATGCAGCGACGTTGCATATAAGCTAGAGACTTATGATAGCAAACTGATATGTTCATACAGCCGACAAAAACAAACGAATCAGAGAAGCATTCGATTTCGGTTCTTTTTTCACCATCACTTTAATACATATTTATTTTTATTAAATATTCATTAAGTTCTATAAATACAGGGCTCCAGACTGCGACCAAATAGTCGCATTTTGCGACCAAAATTTGAGAGTGTGCGACTGAATTTTACATCCAGTCGCACATGTGCAACCGGTAAATTTGCCACACGTTAAACGCATGGTAAGCGTGGAAGGGACGCGTCAATGAATCCGTGACAAGAATAGCGCGATTAAACGTCTGTGGGAACATGAGAGACGGAGTGAGACGGAGACAAATAGGCTATCACAACCTGATGTGCGTCTGAGCAATAAGCGATCTATCGACACATTACCTAGCAGCGAATACAAACAAAATGAAAGTGGAACTAAAATACGCAACTCATATAGGCTATGCTTCACGGGCCGTTGGCGTTTTTATCAGGTTGGACCAATAATAGACAGAGCAGCGCATAGTGGAGCCCCCCGAACCACCGACAGTAGTAAAGCCCCGAACTTGCCAGTCGCTGGTTAACACATTAATTAACATTAACTAAGGTTAATAACTGCTGTTCATTGTTTGTTAATTAACATACAACAATTTTAAATTAAGGTTTTTATTTGTTAACCATAGTTAAAACTCTAACATGAATGATCAAGGTGAAATTGTATTACTCAAATATTAATGCTGTAAACATTTATATTGCATAATGCACATAGTTCATGTAAACTAGCTAATAAATCATTGTTAACAAATTGGACATGCAACATGTTATAGCTAAAGAAACACACATTTGACATATTTTAATGCCGACATTGAAATGCCGACATTCAAATTTCTGCTGTGCCTTCTAAAGGCATTGACGATGTAAAGTTGTGCTATTTGCGCATTTTCGTCGATGGGCGTGCCCGTGGCGTCGATGATTCGCCATGAAACAGGAAGTTGTAGTAACTTGGCTGTAAATGCCCAGATCTGCATGAAATTTTACACATTTGACAAGAGTCCCACCCTGAACAAATCTACTTGCCGACATTCACCCACAGTAATAGCACCACCTTCTGGCAACAGGAAGTGACCTTTAACGAAGCAGCTCCTGCCGCATGTTTGACCGACATGTACGAAATTTCTGTGGTACATCTACCATGGCCAGACGCAAAGAAAAGTCTCTTGGAGCGATGCCTTAAACTCAACAGGAAGTCGGCCATTTCTAATTTTACCGCCATTTTTGGATGATTTACTCATTACGTACTTTAACTAACTCCTCCTAGGGATTTAGTCGGATCGACTTCAAATTTCTGGTGTGCCTTCTAAAGGCATTGACGATGTAAAGTTGTGCTATCTCCGCGTTTTCATCGATGGGTGTGTCCGTGGCGTCAATGATTCGCCATGAAAGAGGAAGTTGTAGTAACTTGGCTGTAAATACCCAGATCTGCACCAAATTTTACACATTTGACAAGAGTCCCGCCCTGAAAAAAACTACATGCCGACATTCACCCTAAGTCATAGCGCCACCTGCTGGCAACAGGAAGTGACTTTTAACGAAGCAGCGAACCAAATTCACAGCCGCACCGCCTGAGCCGCAGAATATGCAACGCGGCCGCCTCACACCCCAACGCGCTACAGGTGCGAGGGCCCGCCCATCGCTGCTTGCAGCTTTAATTAAATTTTGTTACTTATAATGTTAGTTGGATTGAATGATCTTTACATCAAAAATTGTCATAATTTAAAGGGTACATATCATGCTTTTAAATCATTCATTTTTACATATAAATCATACTGTTGTGGTCTATATAAAACATAACTGTAATGCTTGGGTCTGAATTCCTCATTAGCTCCACAGGCCCCTTTTCTACCCCTTTTCTGATGTGCGTCTTTGAGCGACCGGTTTCAATGCGTCCCCTTTAAATAAAAAGGAGATGCGTCACACCCCGCCCGCTCTCCAGGTCGATGAGTTCACGGTCAGTTCAACTCCCCACGTTCGGCCATTATTGTAGTTTGATTAGAGATATACGATTATATACGATACCTTCAAAGAACATTTTTATTCACACTTTAATAAAATGTCAACAACAGAAGAGTTGTCCATCAAGCCTTACATATTCGAGCCAGAGCGAGCGAGTTGATAAAGACGACGACGAACCTGCAGAACAACCTCTTCATGTATTGATATGCGAGTTAACTGTTTTGTGTTATTAGTGAAAGTCGACTATTTCTCTTGTTAAAACAAGCACACTGACAAGATAAATGACTACGGTCTAATCTTACCACAAAAAAAATCTGTATTGACAATATGATGCGTTTAGAAAAGCATCAGAAAACAACGCTGCTAAATGACCATTGATGAAACTCAAGAACAATAATACTGCAGACGTGTAACGTTACTTCAAAACAAAAACAAAGAAAGACAAAGGTACTGCTAAACCATGACCACCATGTGTTTTAAGAAAGTAAAGTACTTTATTTTTTTTAACGATATTTACAGCTCATCGAAATGCTCTGTTCGTCGTCTCCAAAGATAGAAGGAATTTACCTCTCATTCAGACGAAGTCAATCGGCAAACCCTTCTTTATACTGGCGGAGGTTGTTGAAGTGGGAATCCTTGAAGTGCTTCAGGTCACTAATGTACATCCAACAACTGAACATTTTGACTTGCCCTCTCGTAACTTCTGCATCATTGAGCTCGGACTACAAAATCGGAGCGAGAAATAATAATGGTGGATTGCTCGAAGTGTTGGACCGGTAGTCAATGTCCTTATTTGTCAGTTCCGCTGCATAGACATAGACAACAGAAAAATCTGAACAGGTTGAAAAATATGACCAAAACAGAATATAAAGATATAAACAAATCACCTGAAGAGAATAATTTCATCTTTTCTGTACTTATAAACACTCCAAATATACAACAAAATGCATTTAAGGGCCAAAAAAGTGGATTTTGCATGATATGTCCCCTTTAAAAATAAAGGCATTTTTCCTAGCCTGATTTTAGCCTCTGATTTGAACACTCTGTTTGAAGGGTGTGTCTGGTGTGAGACTTAAGTGTAAACACCCACTCCTGTGATTGGTTGACATGTTTGCATGTGAAATAGCTAGTATTATGATAGGAACTCTCTCTCGCGATATCTTTTACTACGTTTTTACTATTACAGCTATCGAGATTAACAAAACGTAAAAAGTATTGATCATATATTTAGATCTATTCCATCACATGAAAGGTAGCAGTGAAGAGCATTAAGCAGATGACAGACAGTCTGTCAATCGCGTGAATGCTGTGATCTAATCATTGCAACACAATTTCTGCACTCTCAGGAATGCTTTCACCAAATAACAATGCGAACACGATGTAAATTCAGTAATAGCTCTGTTGTGCAGTGTAACAGCGTCATTGATTTCATAACAAGTTTTGTCAGGTGTCCAGATAAACTCGCACTCTGTGATTGACAGCTTGGGCGATTGGTAAGGGAGCATTCTTTGATTGCTTTCTGTTTTAATTTAATCACAGTTTAAATCCACATTGAAATGCACCAAATAAAAATAATGCACTGCTGAGACATTCACATTGTTGAAAACAAAAACTTTCCTAGCACTAGGATTGTTTAGAAGGTAATGGTATTGATCCTGTGCTGATCTTTTCTCGTTCTCCAAAGATGTGGTGATGTTGATATAGGCATTGATATTATTCTGCAAAGGCAGACTTTCACTGCCCTGTGACGTCACACGTGTCCACTTTTGAGATCCTGTTGTTTTCTGGCCTTGGTTTCAATAAAAGCAGTTTTTGGAATAACAAGGAAGTTTTGAGTTTTGAAACTTACAGGGTACTTTTATAGTATAACGAACTCTTAACTATTAAAAGATCAAAGAAAATTTGAATTCTCAGTTCATGACCCCTTTAACAATTTGATTTATCTGATATCTAAGACATCACTTAACCATCCCACACTCTTAAACCAATGCGCTTGCCCCCAATGCCAATGCCCCCCCCCCCCCAAAAAAAAACAAAAAACAAAACAAAACAAAAAAATCCTTGTCTTCTATGCATTTCTTCTCTTCTCCAGTTTTCTCCAATTCTTCCTAATCCAGGTGTCTAATGAATCTGGCCTTGTAAATTGGCTTTATGCACAGCTGCACTACTTCCTGAACTTCAGCCAGCTACTTTGTTTCGTGCAGGGCCGGATTGGGACTCATTTTCAGCCCTGGAGTTTCATGCCTTAGACCGGCCCACTTTAGTTCCCGACTGACTATATTAAAATAATGTAATTAAAACCTCAGTATATAGGCTAAGCAATAGTGCACTGTTCTGTACAGCATTGTAATTCTTTGTATTTTTCAAAAAATATTATTTTCTAATCAGTGCAATAGCCGGGTATGCTCCCCCGGGATTTTTTTTGGGGAAAAATAAACCATTAAATGCACTTTCTGGAGAGTTTTGTGCAAAGAAATATAGAATAAAAGTATGTCTAGCAAAGTCTTATATTTCTGTAAGTCACACAGAATAAACACAAATATGGCTGAATAGATTGCTAGCTGAGAAACACTGCTTTAATTATTGTAGGCCTATTTATGATGACTTTGTGAAATGTTAACTAAACAGCATGAGCTTCTTCAGCTGGCCAGTAAGGTTATTTGGCAAATTTCATTCTGTAACATACAGATCTGTATAATGCTATTGTTTTTGTCTTACCGAATGTGGTAGCTTTATGCAATTACAGTTTGTCTATAAGCTTTTTTTTATTTTTGATTAACGCTGACAGTAAAGTGTTGCCAGATATTGCTGCGAAAAAGAAGCAAAACAAAATAATAATAATCCGAAATTAGTTAATAGCTTGTGTTTTGGAAATAAGATTAATACATCACTAACCCTAACATGCAACTTTCCAATAACTTTTTAAAGTGTCACATTAAATCAGAAAAACAGGTCCAGGAAATTACTGCACCTTTCCATTACGTGGATCTGGCAACACGGATGCTGCACTTGCGCTCTCATTCACAACGCGCTGTTCACTGCGCTAGCTTCTCACAGCAACATGAATTGGAAACACTCATGTGAGGTGATTTAAACATGCCTAATTAATCATTCAAAGAGCATGACATTTTATTTTCGAATGTAAAAAAATGACAGAGGTCGAAACCTCGGTGACCTCAAATCTGTGTTAAATAGGAATCCATTGTAATAAAGTTATTCTCATTCTGGGCACAGTATGCAATAGGCAATGCTCTTCCTGCTTCTCCTTCTCCCTTCTTCTCTCAGTCTCTTTATCTTTACCTGTAAATCTCCCCTTCCCGAAGCTGAGCTTTGATTGATAGTCTTTGCAATCTGATTATTTAAATGTCGGTCGTTTAAAACTTCTATCGTAAAACAGCTGTTTAGTTTAGCCTTGCATCTTATTATCTTGGGAAGCGTCGCGTTGGGATTCGTGGTGCGTGGCTCGCGCTTCTGTGGAAATAAATCCTGCTTTGATCGGTCATCTCAAACATTTTGCCATTGCCGACGTGCGGCGTTTGAGTGCTGATGATGAGGTTGGTTCTCGTTGCAATGGTGGTGGGTACGGCCCTGACTCGTAAGCGCTACTATTGTCCATGTTTCGTATCTCTCTCTTTTTTTTTTTTTTTTTTTCGCACATCTCTAGCAGCTGACTTTTTTTTGTGGGGCTGCGAGAAAATAATAATAAAAATAGTGGGGCTACGCTGTGACTGGAGCCTATTTAACACATTCACCCAGTGCCGTCGTGACAACGCCGGCCCTCCTAGCCAATAAAACAGACCGGCCCACCGGGAATTCTCCCGGTGCTCCCGATTAGCCATTCCGGGCCTGGTTTCCTGTCTGCCATTATTGAACAAACTGATTAATCCAGGTGTGCCTGATTATTGTTGTCATCCACACCTGGATTAATCAGTTTGGCCAATAATGGCAGACAGGAAACAAAGGAGCTGGCTGAAGTTCAGGAAGTAGTGTAGCTGTGCATAAAGCCCATTACAAATATTGTTGGCTCTTGTCCAAATTGCTTTTGTCCCCCTTTTGTAAGTCACTTTGGCTAAAAGTGCCTGCTAAATGCATAAATGTAAAGACAGTATTAGGTCAGCATGTTTAATTAATGTATGTCTGAATTGTTTCTTGTCCAGGTTTGCATCAAGGTTAATTGCAGGAGTGTTGGACTTTAAAGCTGACGTGGACAGGTATCTATGGACAACATTACTGTACAGTGGCGGATTTACACATTTATGTCCAAAAACCTGTGCTAATTTAATCATTAACATTAATCATTGAATGCATGTTTCAGTCAAGCAGTGCCAAACACCAGGGAATAATATCTTGCTATTATTTCATATCAATCTGTTGCTGTCGGTACATCAACAGGATTTTCTTTCTCTTTTGTTCCTGATTTCTTTCCACTTGTCCTCTCTTGCTCTCTCTTGCTGTATTTATTCCATCATCCAGTGGGAAGCTAGTGGTAGAGTATATGCGTGGACAGCCGCTATGTATGGAATTGTTTCCTCAGTTGTTCTCCTCCTGTCGAATCCCGGGACCCAAACATGACCATGTGGTTCATTATGGACGTCCACGCCGTGGCCCAGCTCACATTACTGTGGTCAGGAACTACCAGGTAAATTAGATTTTAATGCAATCCACAAAATTCATAAACGAGAACTGACCAAGAAAATCTGCAACATGGGTTTATATAAACAGGAGTAGAACAAATGTTTTTTTTTTTTTATTGGCATATTTATATAACATCAACAAAAGGCTTCCACAGATTCACACATATTATACCACAATATACATAATATTCCCATCAGTAGGCTAAGTAAATTTAAGCAAAGGTAGAACCATCAAAAGTAATACTAATTATAATCAATAATACAAAAATAGAAATAAAACAAATGAACAAATCGTTTAAAAAAATAGTAGGTAGGCCGGGAGCCAGGTCCACTCCTCAGGATGTTTTTTATTACCTTTTTTTGACTATTATTTCCTATTATCTTACACCTTGGGCCATCACAAGTTGATAATGACCACCCCCAACTCGGCCCTGTTTGGCCTCAGGGGCCAAAAAACACCCTTTTGGGGAAAAGCTTTTGGCGGCATTATGTAATTGTGAATATTAAGGACGCACGAGCCCGAGTATAGGCTACTTTTCTTGTCTCGTTGCAGTCCCTTTCGTAGCGCGCACCGCCTTGTGAACAGCGTCTCTTGCGCAGGTTTTTGTGTTTTTAATAGCCATTTTTTGATCTTGCAACAGTAGAAGACAACATTTTGCAACAATCGCTGATCGTGCTGATTCTGATGGTTACGTTTGGGTTTTAGGAAGAACTGACAGCGCTCCGCAGTGCTGTGAAGTAAAGGAAGTTAAGCTGGACAGATCGTCTAGTTTTTTTAACGGTTTTATCTCAAATATCTTCTTTTTATAATCTTTGGAAGCCAAAATACAAAATATATTAGAATAATATCCCAGATCTAAAGTGTAACCACGTTGAATGTTTCGTTCTGTCCTTATTGTCACTCATTAAGCAAGGGCTGTCGTGTTGCGCGTGCTGTGGATTTGCGTGAGATCGCTCTCTCTCTCTTCTGAACTGCGAATTGTAAATTTGCATCACAGACTATGGTTTAATTAAAATATAGTTTATATATAGAAATGGCTAAACATGTTCAAGATAACTTCTTTATAGGAATAATAAATAGTAGCCCAACTTGCGTGTATTTACTTAATTTCTCCAGTACCGACAGCAGAACCGATAACGTCCGAGCTTATCGATACAGCGGTCTTTCAAAATTCAGTACCGGGGCCCGTTTAATACCGGGTTTCGGTACCCATCCCTAGTAAAGCGGTTGCCGCTGCTCTCGTGACTTCTCTTGTAGTTGTCGGACGGCAAATATCATATCAGTGGTTGATCGCTGTGGTCGGAACCCGCACTGCGATTCTGGATATGCATCTTCAGCGATTTCCTGCAAACGTTTCAGTAGAATACGAGCAAGTACTTTGCCAGTGACAGACAGCAATGCAATACCTCGATAATTGTTACAGTCACCACGATCACCTTTGTTCTTATAAAGAGTGGTGATCGTTGCATCTTTGAAATCTTGTGGCACTTGTTTGGCATGCCAGCATTTCAGAATGAGTTGATGAAGATGACTGGCTAATGGGATTAGACCCGCTTGTAGCAGCTCACTTGGTATCTCATCTGCACCTGGTGCCTTTCCTTTTTTCATACTTTCAATGGTGGATAACACCTCAGCAATGTCAGGTTCATCATCAAGGTGATTATGGATTTGAGATTGAGGGAGGTTTAAGAGAGTTTGACGGCAAGCGTTTCCCTCTGCTCCATATAGCTCGTTGTAGTGCTCTATCCATCTTTTAAGCTTCTCCATCTGATCATCTATAGTAGATCCGTCTTTCTTCTTTAAGACACTACAGGTTTGAGATGTGGGTCCTGTTGCAGTCTTGATTGCTGCAAACATTTCCTTGAGATTTCCAGAGTCTCTAGCAGCTTCTATTCTAGAGCAGAGGGAATTCCAGAATACCTGGACACACTTCCGGACAGTTGCCTGGGCAGTTGATCTGGCTGCGCGATAGTTTTCCTGAGCTTGACGAGTGGGTCTTGACTTCAAACGAGCTAGTGCTTTCCTCTTTTCCTCTAACACAGGTTGTATTGTGTCAATTGCTGATTTGTACCAGTCTGGATCTTGAAGTTTTCTTCTTCCGAAAGTCTTAACCGTTAACGCGGGTCATGCACAGTATTTCTCAGCGAGTCCCAGTATGAGTCAGGGTCAGATTCTTTATCTATGGACTTCAGGCCATCCTCAAGTTTCTTACAGTACTCCTCTTTGAGAGCAGGTATGCATGTTTTTGTTACATCAATTTTCTTGGAATGTTTAACCTGGCGATAGTAGGGCCTTGGCTGCAGCTGCATTGTAGACACAACTAGACTATGGTCTGTGTCACAGTCTGCACTATGGTAGGTGCGTGTGTTGAGCACCTCCTTTCTCTGCTTCTGTCTTACTATGATAAAGTCCAGCTGATGCCAAGAATTTGATCTTGGGTGACACCATGTCATTTTACAATGTCTCTTCGCTGGAAAGATGGTATTTGTGATACACAGATTATTTCTACAGCAGAGCTCTAATAAGTGTTGACTATTTTCGTTCATTCGACCGACACCAAACTTCCCGATACAGTCAGGCCAGGCTTGATGGTCATCTCCAACTCGAGCATTTAGAGGCGCTTTTCCACTGTATAGTACGGTACGGTTCGGTTCGGTACGTCTCACTTGTGGTGCTTTTCCACTGCATGGTACGGTACAGTACGGTTCGCTTCAGGTCGCTTTAAATGGTACCTGGTCTGTTGAGGTTCCAAGCGTACCGTACCGGTACTAAAATGTGACGTGAAACACTGCAGATCACTGATTGGTCAGACAGAATCGTCACTACCAGCGTCACTACTAGCGTCATTGGATTTGTGACACGAGACACTTTTTTAGCAGTATTTTTGTTTTGCTGCCTTCAGCCTCATTTTAAACACATTTTTCCGTCTAGCAGTTAAAAACAACCACATAACGAGAATCAGGAACACCATCCCCTCCAAGGTCTCCATTGTTCCTGTGTTGTGGGTTTGAAAATGTGGCGCTTTTAAGATGATGTCATGGCAGTAGAGGCGCGCGCAAATAACGATCAGTCCCACACACTTTGAAGGGGTACTACTGCAGTGGAAACGAAAAGCGATCCGAACTGTTCCGCGCCGTATTATGCAGTGAAAAAGTGCCATAAGTCTCCTAAGAGCACAACACGTTCAGAGTCGGACGAGGGGTCCAAAACACTCTCAAGGTCGTAATAGAAGTGATCCTTGACAGTAGGTTCAGCAGCCAGCGTCGGAGCATAAGCAGAGATGATTTTGATGGTGCCCTGTCGTGTATTGAGCTTCATGACTGAGATTCTGTCACTAACAGCAACTGGTGTCTGTATGCTGTTAACTATGGTATTTTTGACAGCAAAACCTGTGCCATAGAGACGTGGTTCATCAGCAGGCTTTCCAAACCAGAAGAAAGTGAAATTCCTCTCCTTGATGGTACCTGCACCCGCAAGTCGGGTTTCCTGCAGGGCAGCAATATGTACATTTCGCTTGGAAAGTTCAGTGTCAATGACAGCTGTTTTCCTAGCGCATGTTGTCTCAGGGTCAAGGTCGTTGTCAGTGGGCATTCCGGTCATCATCGTTCGGACGTTCCAGGTAGAAAATAGTAGTTTTGTTGTTTGAGGTGATTGTTTCAAACTAATCAGACCACCTCATCTGATTGTTCGTTGGTGAGTGGAGCTCCTTATTGGCCGGGGGCTGCCCAGCTTCAGCGGGCGGTAGCTTCCATGAGGTTTGAGAACCCCTCCCACTCTAGAACAAGGTCCCTGGCGCCTGAATGTTCTTACCATCATTTAGACTTATAACCGGTAACTACCTCGTTCTGGGTATTGTTTTCTGTAAGAGTGAGTTACAGGTGCAGGTTTCCTCTGCGCGTGTCGACGATTCAAGTTTGGTCACTGTGAACTTGCCGCCAGGACTTTAAAGCTACCCTGGGTGGTCCTATCACTTGTCAGGGGCTTCTCTCGCCCGGAGCTCACGTAATCAGAGGAAAGGCATAGCCAATACGTCTGCAAGAGTGCCCGGGTGCAGGGGAATGCCAAAAGTAGAAAGCGATGCTCAGTACAATTGCCTTGATGGGATCCCAGCTCCATTTTGTGTATGGCTGTTGACTCCGAAGAGTTCATCCGCCCTTGAAGGCAAGTCTTACTTTTAATCTTGCCAGGGTGTACACCCACCCTCCTCATTCCCTATACAGGGCCATGGGGGTTCCGGATTAGTCGCCGGAAACTCGACCATGAAACAGGTAGTACTGGGTTACATGGTACCAGTAGCAGGTTTCGCGACCTGACCTGACATGCACCAACAGCAACATTACACACTATTTAAAATGAAAAAAGTGAAATCACACTCAACCCCCCCCCCCCCCCCCTTTAAAAAAAAATAGTTTCGGTAACACTTAATTTGAAGGGGTGTGCATAAGACTGACATGACGCTGTCATAAACATGACATAACACCTGTCATGAACATGGAGTCTTTATGAATGTTTATGACCGTTATCATTAGGTGTCATTCGGTAAATTATGACACTTTTAATGCAAAGTTGACATTGTTTAAAATGTATTTGTTATGACAACTTGACATTAACCAAGAAATCTGTCACAAATATGTCATAGCAGGTCTAATTATCGAACTTAAAGAAGTTATTTAGCTTTGTGTTAACATTACATTACCCTGTCATATGTTGGTTTTAACTTTGGTTGTCATGACACCATTATAACTGTGACATGAATATTTTACTTGTCCTCAAGTAAAGTGGAACACATTGTACTAGTTATAAAGATGTCTTTAAGGGTTATTACTCTGTCAAATGCTTTAACAACAGTGTCATTAATATTTCCCCTTACCTCAAGTAAAGTGGAACATGTTGGACTAGTTATGATTTCTTGGTTAATGTCAAGTTGTCATAACAAAGACATTTCTGTCTTGGTCAATGTCAAGTTGTCATAATCAAGAAATTTTTGTCTTTGTTCATGTCAAGTTGTCTTAACAAAGACATTTTAAACAATGTCAACTTTGCATTAAAAGTGTCATAATTTACCGAATGACAGTTAATGACAACAGTCATAAACATTCATAAAGTTCATGACAGGTGTTGTCATGTTTATGACAGTGTCATGTCAGAAATACTAGGCTACAGGAACTGAATAAAGTAAGCCAATATAAAATAACACTGGATAGTCTGTTTAGTCCAGACTGAATTAAATACATAGGCTATTAATTCTGATTGCTTAAAATAAATGCTATATTATGTTGTTATGACAACAGAATTAATGACCGAGACATATGGCTGCGTTCACTTTAAGAACTAGTGCACAAATTCACTGTCTCATTATAGTACTGTCTGTCTGTCACACGTGTTATAATGCTTATTTAAGACATAACCGACTGTCTTTACGAGGTTACTCACCAAGACCAGAGTTTTGACATCAGTTCGCATGTTTTTAACTGTTAAAGTGATATAATCCAGGGATAAAACTTTTGTTTCTGGCGAGCTGTTTGTGAGGCGGATTTAGGCTTTACTGTATGTGCACACAGTGAAAGACATCTCTGAGAATGCGCGAGCACGGGATGGTTTAACATTGCTTAAATGTTTAAACTGGTAAAACTTAAAAAGACGTTTAAATGATAAACGTTAGTTATGATGCAATGCTGCCCCAATTGTAAAAGTGAATATTCCGTCATGTCCCGACTCCTTAACGCGAGTGTGAGACACAGCACCGCCCGGCGCCCGCCCTGAATATGGAAAAAATTGATTCGTGGCCGTTGAGAATCGATTTTGAATCGACCACATTTTAAAAAAACAATTAACCGAAAAATCTATTTTTTTTTTGCCCAGCCCTATCTAAAACCCAGCTGTAGTCCCAATTGAGTCTTTTTTGTAGGCATTGATTTTTAAAAGACGATATCTCTGCTTACATTGAACTTTAAGCGCTGCATCTTTGCAGATACTGTTCATGCACCAACAGCAACATTACACACTATTTAAAATGAAAAAATTGAAATCCCAATCAACCCCCCCATTATTTTTTATGAATGAAAATGTTTCAAATCATCCCCCACTCTGTATTTTTCACAAATCGCACCCTGGTTTTAAGGATTACAAACATGTTATGAATGGATTCTTAAAGCCTCTATTTGGATCCGCATCCAAAATGTCATAATGAATTCGGTCCAGGCCTAAACATTAGGGATTAGTCTAAAGCCCAAAGTATACTTTGTTTGTAGTAGACATGAATGTGTTTATGTGTTTGTTCATGATCCTGGTGAGTTATTGGTCACAGGATTATAAGAATATTTGGTTTCATGTAATAAATCATGTTGTAATTTAAATTTTTGGGAAAAACAAACAAACATACAAATCTTAGTGATTACAAACATGTAAGTGGTTGTGTGTGTGTGTGTGTGTGTGTGTAGTTTTTCCAGTTGGATGTTTACAACAGTGATGGAACACCATTGACAGAAAGTCAGATCCACGCTCAGCTGTTGCGAATCCGCTCTCAGTCATGGAAAACCGACAAGGAACCAATGGGAATTTTGACCAGCGAGCATCGTCACACATGGGGTCAGGCTTATACTCGCTTGCTCAGAGGTATATCTGTCCTGCACACTAAACTACTATTTAACACAATACATTTTTTTTCTCTAATTTGCATCTAACTGCAAGGTTCAGAAAACATTTGTTAGAAAAATTTTGAGAACATGTTGTGGTTGTATACTGCTTAAATATAGTGTAAAAAAATAAAGTAGTGTTTTTAATGATCCATTAGCAAGAGTGATGCACAAAAGTGTTGTTATATACAACGTGAGGTCACTCTTTGCCTCTGCACGTATGGCCCATGTGGCTTACAGGCAGATTTAATTTCACTCTTTACCATCTAGCTGCATAGTTCCACTGTCAAGAGTTTTATGTTTGAGTTTAAGCTTTTTTTTGCTTTTGCCCCGCCCCTCTATAGATAAAATCAATAAAGAATCTGTGAGGCTGATAGAGAAATCGATCTTTACGTTGTGTTTGGACTCTCCAGTTATGAGGATTTCTGATGAGAAGTAAGAATGGTGTTTAAATTTATTTGTGATTGAACAATTACTAGAGATGAGCAGTGTATTTTCTTTTTAATGATTTTAACAATGTTGTTTACATCTTTATCGGTGATGGTTTGATTTGATGCCAAGAATGTTCATTGATTGGCAGGTATTCTAGTCGAATGGCAGCACAGATTTTGCATGGCGGTGGGACTTATTCAAACAGTGGCAATCGCTGGTTTGACAAGACACTACAGGTGACCTAAATGTCAGAGGCCTATTCTTAATGTTCTGTCATTTAAACTAGGTCTGTCAAAGTGATGATACACTGTAACTTTTTTTTAACAATGATGCTGAGCGATGCTGCTTGGGCGCTTTCCCATTTGAGAATGAGCAACAAAATTTTATCTGGATACTTTAGATCGGCCGTGGACCCTGTGTCTCACCTAGTTGCCCCTTGGCGGCAACATTGCCCAGCAACATTGCTCGAAAGGTTGCCCTGTGTATCATCACCTTCAGAGTTGATGTATACAATTGGCTTTATGCCCAGCTGCACTACTTCCTGAACTTCAGCCAGCTCCCTGTTTCCTGTCTGCCATTATTCGCCAAATTGATTAATTCAGGTGTGTCTGATTATTGTTGCCATGACTACTGAGGTCCGGTACACCTGAATTAATCAATTTGGCCAATAATGGCAGACAGGAAACAAGGAGCTGGCTGAAGTTCAGGAAGTAGTTCAGCTGGGCATAAAGCCCATTGATTATGTTTAACTTAAATAAGTAACTTGAGCTGCCGCTTTTAAGTCCCCCAATTAATAATAAAAAACAAATTAAATAACTATCTTGACATGATGACTTGATAATTCTGTTATGTATTTTTTGTTTTTAATTAGAGGCTTCAGAGCAGCAGCTCAGTGTTGTCCCTTATGTACACATACACAAAAGTTGCTATAATAGAGCTCACGTTTATGAGTAAATGGAGAATTACCCTTTTTTTCAGGTAATGTATCCATAAATCAAACCCTGATGGGATGTTAAACAATGTTATTTGTGTATGGTAATTTGTGAAAAATATTTATTAGAAAATCAACAAGTGAAATTCCATCATTCATCATAGAAATGTTAATGTTGAAGACTAGTGGTGGATTGCATCTTTACACTTCCATAAAGTAAGATCCATAAAGTTGTGTTTTTATTGAATAATATTAAATATATTGTTGTAGTATTATTAAATTGTTAAATAAAAAGTGATTTTGCAGTGCTGCGAGTGTCATCCACACAAATTACCAAAAGTAATTAAGACATGGGCTTATGTTTTCTTGGAACTGAATTCATTAATGCATTAACTACAACAAAATCCCTATTAATTAAATTTTAGACATTTTAAAGTACTTTAATCGATTTGATTTTCATTGTTAATCTATTTGGGGTTTTTTCTCCCTGTTTCTTTCTCTGTTTTGTATGTTCAGTTTGTTGTCGGTGAGGATGGGTCTTGGGGTCTCTTGTACGAACATGCGACAGCCGAGGGTCCACCTATAGCCACATTGTTGGATCATGTGCTAAAATACTGGTATTTACAAACCCATGCATGCCTTAAAGAAAGGCAAAAACACACAGATACAAACTCTTCTATCATTTATTATCTCTGCATTGCGTTAATACTACTGATAAAGGCGGTGTCTCAAGCCAATTTGTTTTTTGACGTCCGTCCGTTTTTGAATGTACAGTAGGTAGACAACCAGAATGTGGTTTTTACCGCCGAGGTGTAGTTGCTGCCTTTGGCCGCTAAGAGGCGCAACAATCACAGACTCTCAGAAGCTCTTGGCCGACAGCTTTTATGTTTATCCTACCGTTCTTGAAGCTTAAATAGGTAGCTTTTGCAATCCGTTCCCTTAATTTATAAACTGTAGGCTACTCACGGATTCTTAAACTGTTCCCTCGGTTTAACAATTCGTGCCCACGGATTAATAAACCGTAGCCACGAGTTCCTAATCCCTGCTCTCAGATTTGTAAACCGTGCCCTCAGTTTTAGAAATATGTACCCACAAATTCATAAACCGTGCCCACGCTTTCGCAATCCGTAGGCTACTTACGGGTGTGTAATCCGGACTCGCGGATTTGTGGCTCGTCCCCGAAAATGTGCCGCATGATTCAACCAGGCCTCCTGTCTAGATGCGGGATGCATTGTTTTTAAAAGGACTTCACTTACAAAAAAATAAATAAATATAGCCTAAGACAAACACAAAGTTATAGGTCTATAAAAATAAAACATTCACAAATTGTTTTACATATTCTCCTGTCTTAAGTGAACTCATTTAAAGTTATAAACGCAAATAATAGGCCTAATAATAATATGCTATTATTATTACATTTAGGCTACATATTTAGATATAAGACGCTTTTATAAAAAAAAAGAAACAAAGCAATTCGTCAAATCATAATAGGCCTACTGGTTAGACAATAATAAAACAGGGCTGAGATGATCACAAATAGGCCTAAACACAAGATTTTGACGAATAGGCTGACTTTTTGCCTTTATTAAACATTTAAAATATGCGCAAATTAATATGAAAAAAAAAATAGATTTTGCTTTCTAAAAACTATATTTTGCCCGCAGTGCTAAATGAGAAGAGCATGTGAGAGATGGTTTATAGGTGATTTATAGGCTTGTGTCTGAAAAATAACGATCGACGTTTTCTTGTTATTGTGAGTTTACACAAATAAAAGTAGTTGCAAATAATGTATTATGTATTTTTTTTTCCATATGACCAGAAATGCTAGATTATTTTGAATTGTTTCACTGTTGATCGGAACATGCAAGTGTTTGCGGCCGCGGCAGTGACATGCACACAAACAGTTGGATATACGTTAAAACCTGTGTTTGTTTGTTAGAATCGTAGCCTATTATTATTGTCTAAGACTGACATTTGACGAATTGCTTTGTTCTTTTTTGTGGATAAAAGCGTCTTCTAAATAGGCCTGTAGCCTAAATGCATTTTTATTTGCATTACTACTATGAATGAGTTCACCGACGACAGTAATATATTTAACATAAAATAATTTATAACTTATAACCAAACCTTTTACAGTTTTTGAACTGTGTTATTATTATTATTATTATTATTATTATTATTATTTTCGCTTATTATAGTACTGAGCTCTTTCCTCTAAAAATTTACTTTAAAGATAAAAGTATCCTAAATGTATTTATTTTTTTAAATGCAAGAAATTATCCATTTTAAAAAAGGATTTTAAAAACAATGCAATGCATCCCGCATCTAAACAGGAGGCCTAGTTGAATCATGCGGCACACTCTAGGGGACGAGCCACAAACCCGTGAGTTCGGATTACAAACCCATACGGATTGCGAAAGCGTGGGCACGGTTTATGAATTTGTGGGTACAGATTGCAAAAACTGAGGGCACGGTTTACAAATCTGAGAGCACGGATTAGGAACTCGTGGGTACGGTTTATTAATCCGTTGTGATAAAGTGCAGTTATGTTTCTAACGTTAGTGTTTTTGGAGCAACTGAATGCCTTCAAACAAAAGCTACCGAGGAATCGTCAAGAAAAGTAAAGGCCAGTTTTAAAGTTTTACAAAAAATAAACCATGTTCAATTTGTAGCCTATATTGTTCTTGAATTGTTCGAAGAAAAAAAGGACATACTAAAAACGCCAGTCTAATCTCAGGAGCTGCTTTGATTACGCTCATGGCGTTTAAAAAAACGCGGCGCTCCCATTGAAAACAATTGAAAACACGCCAGGCGTGTGGAAAAACGCTTTGGTGGACACACAGGCTTTCAAGTGGGGGAGGGCGCATATTTGCATTTGAATGTTGTGTTACATTCTAAAACATTTAACGTGTGACGCACACACACAACTGCACATGCACACACACAGGGCTTACATTCTGTTTGATTGTGTTATTGTTGCAAACATGCTGCTCTAAACTAAACTAGTGTTATCTGTCTGTCAGCAGCAAAGATAAAGTTGATAATGCTGACTCGCCTTCACAGTGAACGCGCATAGGCCTTAACGCATTCGAATTAGCCTACTTACGCAGAGAGTTGCCAATTTATTTTCGTTTTTAAATGTTTTGTTTAAAAGTAGACGTTTAAAGCTTTCTAGTTCATATCGCGCCTCTGTGTCCTGATTATATTGTCCGATATTTACTTCTAATGTGTTAATCCAGTCAATTTGTTGATGAAACATTTATTACAATGAAGATAGAATTTATCCGAAACGAAATTTACAAGCTTTCTACAAAACAAAGCTTAATTGGTGGTCAAAATCATGTCTGACCCACTCAAATATTTTCCGATATATTGGGTAGCTTTTGATCCTATCTTACTCATCTCATGCGGTTCACTTTTTATATAGCCTCAACATAGACGAAATAATAAAAATAAGTAACATAATATTATTAAACATAAATGTGAAACATAGCCTATGTTTTTTTTTTTTTTACTTATATTTAAGCGTCACGCCGCTCCGCTTTGCTCACATTCTATGTAGCCTATACAGTACATGCATGTGTGTGTGTGCATGTGCTGGAGGGGGGCCCATCCCTACTTTTGAATATCATTATCATTATTGATCATTTAATAATTAGTTTTTTCATGCAGAAATTATACTATTTTTTCAGGTTTGACACTTTACTAAAAATGACTCTGAATGTAGGCTATTACTAAATAACTTTACATAACATTACTATCATTACTTTTTTCAGGTTGTTTTACTAAATTTAATTTATATTAATTTATAGCATGAGCCCCTGATTATGTTGCATGTTCTCTTGGTTTTTTTTTTCTTCTTTTCTTTTAAAGACAAACCGAATCGGTTACCTAACGTAACCTCGGTTCTCTCTAGATGAGGGAACGAGTATTGCGTAAGCTAGCTTACGCTACGGGAAAGATTCATCTTTGCTGAGAAGTTGAAGCCAAAAAATTATTCCATAATTTTGTAATCATTGTCAACGCAGTCTCTTCTGAGGCAGACCATGAGCGGGCTAGCTAGCGGCTCATTGGTTCGCTCAGAGAGAATGCACGAACCTATGGGAGAGCGGCGCTGAGTCCGCGGCCAATGAGCGGACAGCGCTCGCTTACTGCGTCACAGCCCGCCAAAAGGGGCGTGGCTACAGTGTATAAAGGTCGCTCTCCCAGCTCGTTCGTTGATTCTGTAGCATGAAGCGAAACGCTATTGGCGCAAGCACGGCCGGGAACGCAATACTCGTTCCCTCATCTAGAGAGAACCGAGGTTACGTTAGGTAACCGATTCGTTCTCTTACGAGAGGTTCTCTCGTATTGCGTAAGCTAGCTTACGCTACGGGAACACCTGGTCAACGCCGTGCGCGCTAAGTAACCACTAAGCATCCCAGGGGAACACCGGGGGAATCTATAAGTGGATGAAGAAAATACGGCGGCCAACATAGCGGCCGTTACTATCTAGTGCAAAAACGCCCAAGGCGGCCGGCGAAGGCGGGCCGTGATGTGTGGGCTAATGCAAAAGCACATACGGGAACACAAGGGGTGAGCCGGTGTGATGGAACTCCCGATAGTGCGGCTTCTATAGGAGGGCTGTGAGTACTAGACCGCCAGAATTTTCGCCTGTAAGGCTGGAACTTCCAAGTTGTAAAATCTGACAAAGGTGGAGGGGGAGGCCCATCCCGCAGCCACACAAATGTCGTGAATGGAAATCCCGCAGGACCATGCCCACGATGAGGCCATGCCTCTGGTGGAATGAGCCCTGATGCCCAGAGGGCAAGGCAGGTCTTTAGCGGCATAAGCAGAGGCAATCGCGTCTACTATCCACCTGGATAGGGTCTGTTTCGAGGCGGCTAGTCCCTTGGTGCGGCCACCGAACGACACAAACAGCTGCTCCGAGCGTCTGAACGCGGCAACGCGTGTAGTGTACACTCTGATAGCCCGAACCGGGCAGAGGCGGTCAGCGTCACGTTCGCTATCGGATGCAGGCAGCGCCGATAGAGAGATGACTTGCGCCCTGAAAGGGGTACCAATCGCTTTTGGAACATAACCGTGTCTAGGCTTTAGAATGACTATGGAGTCACTCGGTCCAAACTCTAGGCACGCGGCGCTTGAAGACAGCGCGTGAATGTCCCCCACACGTTTTACTGAGGCGAGAGCCGTCAGAAGAACGGTTTTTAACGAGAGGTATTTTAGCTCCACACACAAGAGGTTCAAACGGTGGGGCTTTCAGAGCTTCTAGAACTATAGAAAGATCCCAGACCGGCACCGTAGGGGGGCGAGGGGGGTTCATCCTTCTGGCTCCCCTGAGGAAGCGGATGATTAGCTCATCTTTGCCCAGAGACTGGGCGCGCCGGGGTTCAGCGAACGCCGCGACGGCTGCTACGTAAACCTTAAGAGTGGATGGGGACCTGCCCTTATCCAGCATCTCCTGAAGGAACACAAGCAAAGACGAAACCTCGCACGTCCGTGGGTCCAAATTCTTGTCGGTGCACCATTTAGAGAACACAGACCATTTTGCAGCATAGAGCTTTCTGGTAGAATCCGCTCTGGCGTGTTGATCGTGTTCAAAACCCCTTCTGGCAGTTCGACGCGTAGTCGTTGGTCACCCATGCATGAAGCGCCCAGCGCTGTGGATGGGGATGCCAGATCGAGCCGCGGGCTTGCGTGAGGAGATCTGCTCTGATTGGAATGGGCCACGGGGCTGTCTGTGACAGCCGCGTTAGCTCCGGGAACCAAATCTGATTCTCCCAGCGCGGGGCTACAAGGAGCACCGAGTGGCGTGAGTCCCTGATTCTCTGAATGACCTGCGGTAGCAGAGAAATCGGGGGAAAAGCATAGAGCGGGCGGCGGGGCCAATCCTGGGCTAGCGCGTCCTCGCTCTTTGAAAAGAATATTGGGCAGTGAGCGTTCTCTTCTGACGCGAAAAGATCTATCTCCGCTCTGCCGAATAGGCGCCACAGTGTTTGGACTGTTTGAGTGTGCAGGGACCATTCTCCGGGGGAGACCAGGTTCCTGGACAGCCTGTCTGGACCGTCGTTCAGATGGCCCGGCACGTGCGTCGCTCTGAGCGATAGCAGGTGACTCTGGGACCACAATAGGATGCGGCGTGTCAGATGAAAGAGATTCTTGGATCTGACGCCGCCCTGACGGTTGATGTATGATACCACGGCCATATTGTCGGAGCGAATCAGGACGTGGTGACCGTTTATGCGCGGGAGGAAGCACAGCAGCGCGTTCTCGACCGCGATCATTTCCAGACAGTTTATGTGTAAGGAACTCTCGTGGCTCGACCACTGGCCGGCGGCCGGTGAGCCCTCGCAAACCGCTCCCCAACCCGAGTTGGATGCGTCTGTCGAGATGACTTTCCGGCGAGAGAATGTTCCCATGGTAACGCCCCTCTGAAACCACTCGCTTGCTGCCCATGGCTGCAGTGCAGTGATACAAGTCTGAGTAATCCTGATCATCTGGCGGCCCGTCGTCCACTCGCGGTGGGATACGCGGCTCTTTAACCAGAATTGAAGGGGGCGCATGTGCAGAAGACCCAGCTGTAGCACAGCGGAGGCTGAAGCCATATGACCCAGCATCCTCTGAAGCGATTTCAGGGATGTAAGGGTACCCATCTGAAACGAGGCGGCTAGGCGCTGAACACGGCGCGCGCGCTGTGTGGATAAGCGAGCCGTCATCGTGATAGAGTTCAAATCTATTCCGAGGAACGAAATAGTTTGACTGGGCTGGAGAGAGCTCTTTGTCCAGTTGACAGAGAGTCCCAGCGCTTCCAGATGGTTGAGGAGAACTGTGCGGTGCGACAGTAGCTCCGTCTGGGAATCTGCTAGAATCAGCCAGTCGTCCAGATAATTCAGTATGCGCAGCCCCTGACTTCGCAGGGGAGCGAGCGCTGTATCCATGCACTTCGTGAACGTACGGGGTGCTAAGGATAGGCCGAACGGGAGAACGGCATACTGGTAAACTTGGCCCTCGAAGGCGAAACGTAGGAATGGCCTGTGATGAGGGTTTATCTGGATCTGAAAATAGGCGTCTTTCAGGTCTAGAGAGATGAACCAGTCCCCCTGGCGGACGTGCGCGAGGAGTTTCCTGACTGTGAGCATTTTGAACGGTCTCTTCATGAGCGCTTTGTTCAAAGCCCTGAGATCTAAGATCGGCCTGAGGCCGCCGTCTTTCTTGGGGACCAGAAAGTAACGGCCGTAAAACCCCGACTCGATCATAGATGGCGGGACTCTCTCTATAGCGCCCTTCTGCAGTAGCTTGGCTATTTCTAAGCGAAGCGTGTTCATAGCAGCCGGGCTGACAGAGGATTCGAGCCGCACGCGCGAGCGTGGCGGGCGGCGACGAAACTGTAATCGATAACCATTCTTTATTATGCTTAAAACCCACGGGGAGATGCCGGGGATGGCTTCCCACGCTTTGTAGCATACGGCTAGTGGTTGAATGGCGATTTCGCCCTGATTGCTGCACATTGCGGGCTGGACACTGGGTGTGGGCTCGCTTATAATGTGGAAGGCAACGGGACTTACACTCAGAGAGGAGTTTAAGGGCCTTGAGACAGAGCGGGCAGAGGGGGGACACGCGCACGGGCTCGTGGGCGTGCTTATGTTCTCTGCTGCTGGAGCGGAAAGTGCACGCTCCGTGAGAATGGGCTCTGCGAGAGACCCTGGGCATAGAATGCTTGTGTGTGTACGTGAGCACATGGTTGTGGGCACATTTTTTACACTTGAGGCTTTTATGCTCTTTTTGTGAACTCTCTGGGTAGCCGTGAAAACGGCTTTTAGTCGCTCGCAAGCGGGCAGGGAAACCGGCTTGTTTGTGGCGGTAAACACTACTGTAGTCAGCGGTGAGACGGGGACTAACAGAGGGCGAAGCTTTGACGGTGGTCCGGCCGCAGCGGGAGAACGCCGTCTTTTTCTCAGCTGTGCTAGGCAGACTTCTGTTGATCAGGCTTCAGCGTGATCTTGGGTCGAGGCCCCCGGGGAGGAGGCTGTCTGCGGCGGCTGTCTGAGCGAGAGCGAGGGCGGCCGCCCTGTCTACGCTGGGGCTGCTGAGCTTGCTGAGGCGGGCGCTGCTGTGTGGTTCTGGCAGGCGGCTCGTGAGAACGGCCCGTCGAAGAACTCGAGCGGCGGGGCAGGAACAAGTTCATGGCCTGAGTCGCTTTTTGAACCTCGGAGAAGCGGTCAACGATGCCCGTGACGGCGGATCCGAAGAGCCCGGTAGGGGAAATGGGCGCGTTGAGGAACGCGGCTCGTTCTGACTCTCCCATGTCGGTAAGCGTGAGCCATAAGTGTCTCTCGGCGACACAGAGGGCGGCCATGCAGAGGGCGGCGGCTTTAGTGGCGCGAAGGGAAAGATCCGTAGCGCTTCTCAGGTCCGAAAGGACGGGCGGTTGCCTCCCGCTGCTCGCCATTTCACACAAGATGTCGCTCTGGAGCACCTGGAGGACAGACATCGAATGCAGCGCTGAAGCGGCCTGACCGGCGGCAGAATAGGCGCGGGCATGAAAGTTAGAGGTCGCTCTGCACGCTTTAGAGGGAAGCGTATGAGCAGACCGCCATCTAGCAGAGGGCGGGCAGAGATGAGCGGCGACCGAGTCCTCGACGGGTGGCATGGCAGTATAACCCTTCTCGGCAGCTCCGTCCACTGAGCGCAGCGAAGCGGACACATCAGAGCGATTACGGGCCGAGAGAGGAGCGTTCCAGGACTTCGTGAGCTCGCTGTGAAGCTCCGGCAGGAAGGGTGCAGCCCGGCTGCAGGCGGGGGCCGGACGCCGGTGCAGGAACTTTCCATCCATGCGGTTCGGTGGTTGCTCAGGGGGAGGAGACCACTCGAGACCCAGGCGACTAACGGCCTGAGAAAGGAGGCGCGTTAGTTCCTCCTCGATGCCGGCGCGGGTCCCCGCAGACTCTCTCGTCGATGAGCCGATCGACGACCAATCCTCGCTGTCCGAAGCGTGCAGCGAACAAGAGTCCTTCTCATCCGCGGTGTCCTCGGAGGCGACAGAGCGGCCACTCGGCGGCAACTGTAAGTCCGGCAGGGGCGGAGAGGGAGGGCGGTCGGTGGGCGGCGGCGGCGGCCCACATGGATCCGCAGAGGGCTCCGGCGGCCTCTGGGAGCGGCGTTTCTTCTTCCGCGGCGAAGTTAGAGGCGGCGCTGGAGCGGTTTTGACCGCCTGTAGTCGAGCCCGCAGGGTAGACAGCGGCAGGTCCTCGCAGTGGTCGCATCCTCCGTCGGCGAGGGCGAGTTCTGCGTGTTCCACTCCGAGGCAGAGAGCGCAGATGGGGTGGCGGTCTCCATCCTCGAGCGGAGAGCGGCAAGAGGCGCAGGAATTACGAGGCATCTTTAAAAAGACGCTCGTGCTCTTTTAGCAGGAATAATCAAGAAAAAAGGATACGCGTCAGATGGCGCTAGCTTGCTGGGCGGCTGAAGGTGGCAGACGGCCGGCTTCCTCAGACTCCGGAGCTCGCTAGACGGTGCCTTCTCAACGACGGCGGCTTCTTCCCAGAACAGCGGATGCTTGTAGCTCGCTGAAATGAACAGAATCAACGAACGAGCTGGGAGAGCGACCTTTATACACTGTAGCCACGCCCCTTTTGGCGGGCTGTGACGCAGTAAGCGAGCGCCGTCCGCTCATTGGCCGCGGACTCAGCGCCGCTCTCCCATAGGTTCGTGCATTCTCTCTGAGCGAACCAATGAGCCGCTAGCTAGCCCGCTCATGGTCTGCCTCAGAAGAGACTGCGTTGACAATGATTACAAAATTATGGAATAATTTTTTGGCTTCAACTTCTCAGCAAAGATGAATCTTTCCCGTAGCGTAAGCTAGCTTACGCAATACGAGAGAACCTCTCGTAAGAGAACTTATTTTTACAAAAAAAAAATTGATGGATTTATATAGCGTTTTGAAAAAAAAAACTTTTAATTTATCATTAACAATATTGTTGTTTGATTTAATAGTCATTGTTCAACATGTTCAGACTGAACCAATAAAACATTTAATTTGAATATTCACAAAATGTGTGGGTCTAGGTAAAAAATGTAGTTTTCCTGAAAACTATTGAAATGGATTTATAGCGTTTTGGAAAAGAACTCCTCGTATTTTTTTTTTTTTTTTTTACGGAACTGCTTTTGAAATTACGATTGGTATTATTATAGATGTAAAGAAGTCATTCTGTTGGATACTATTTTGTTCCTTCCTTAGTGTAAAATGGAAATATATATATATTTTTTATAAATACAAGCAAAAAAAAAAAAACTAAATGGTGTAACAGTTTTAGAACTAGACAAATCTTTCTGCATAAATACCTAAATAAAAAAAATATAACTACAGTTATCCACGTTGAATCGGGCTTCGAACCCATGTCATTATCATGTTCTAACCGTAAGTTCTACCACTCGGCTATGTGTTAACTTAGGGGAAAATGCCCAAACATATGTGCAGTGAGTATTCGCTCATGAGCAGGAAAACGTTTTGTCGTTAACCTATTGTGAGTGTAAGCCTACTTTACACGAAAACGTACACCTTTTTCAGTTTAAAAGATGATTTTATTTTAGCTGTTATGAGAAAAATAAATTCAAGTGAACACCGCCGCGTTTGTCGAACACAATTAATGCCAGAATAAAACCTGATTTTAGAATAGGCCTACACTGGGCGTGGTGTGTCAAAAAAAATACTCAATTATAAACTTCAATATTTCAATATTTCGTTCAAAACCACCTCAAAACAATTCGTGACATTTTAAAAAGCCGTGAATCAATGTATTAAGGCCACTGAAACTGAAACTGACATCTCTCAAATACAGGAGCAGAAGCGCTGGTTCAGATTTTATTATTTGTTGTTTAAACATGCGTGTTGCATATTTAAAAATAAATAAATAAATATATTTGATATGGTCTAGGCTAATTATAACATTGATTACTGTGGAGGGGGGGGGTGTTTTTTTAATTCTACATGGAACCCCATTAAGTTTTATTTTCTATATTTTTTTTTGCATAACTGCTTTTGAAGATGTAAATTTAGTCAATCTGTTGGAAGAGATTTGTTCCTTAGTTTAAAATAGAAATGCATGGTCATTTTATTTTATAAATATAAGCAAAAAAACTAAATGGTGTAACAGAGTTTTAGAACAAATCTTTCTGCATTAATAGCCTAAATATAAAATATAACTATAGTAAACCATGTTTGAGCAAGCTTCGAACCCATGTGTTTGTAATGGTAAAACCGTAGGCCTATGCTCTACCACTCAGCCATGTGTTCGGTCTAATGAATGATAAATAAATTCAAGTCACCACCGCCGCGTTTGTCGAACAATAGTCTATTAAGGCCACTGAAACTGAAACGCGCGCTGCATGTTATCTGTCAATACAGGCGCAGAAGCGCTGGTTCAGATTTTATAAGGCTATTTGTTGTTTAAACGTGCGTGTTGCATATTTAAAAATATATATACACATATTTGATATTGTCTATTTAGGCGAATTATAGCATTGATTACTGTGGATGGGGAAATACCCCACCGGCAAATCGCAACTTGCTTAGCTTGGTTGTTTTTTTTTTTTTTTTTTTTTTTTTTTTATCTACATGGAATTTTTTTTATCATAACTGCTTTTGTAGATGTAAATTAAGTCAATCTGTTGGAAGAGTTTTGTTCCTTAATGTAAAATAGAAATGCAAGGTAATTTTAATACATGTTTATGCGGGATTCGAAACAGTGTCATCAAAACAATTGTACCAATGTTCTACCACTCGACCACGACTTTTCTCACTGACGAAAGCCCAGAAGTTCGTTTGTTCAGCAGTCAGTGTGCGCACGCGAGAGAAGCGCTCTTCAGTCTTCGCATTCCTCAATAGCGTCATTGAAAGCACCACTTTATTTTCGCTGACTGCGAGATAGGCCTATTTTAACTTTTGATTAATAAACTGTTCTCCTATAGCCTAAGTTTCTATTCTAGTTAAAGCTATATTCTATTTAAAATGTAGGCTACTTTTACATAATTACGTTTTGCTTTCGCTAAATGTCCCTTTGCGCCACCTGGTGGTCATTTCGCCACAGACTTTGAAATACGGCCTTGTTTATTTTTGCCGCGGTAGATTTACCGCGCCACTTGCCGCGGCGGTAAACGACATTCTGGTTGTCCACCTACTGTACATGAAGAGTGGTGACATATTAAACAACTGCTTCTTCAGTGTGAAAATAATGTAATTGGACATCGGCCACATAGAAGTGGGGGATATGACCAAAATCTGATATCACAATATGAGTAATTTCATTTCACGATTACAAGATCATAATATTTTTGCATTTAATAATAGTCGAGTCCCAAAATAGATAAATAGCCATGGATAAGATGCAGTAGGCATTTTTGAGAAAAAGTACTTCAAGTGTTGTTTCTATATGATTTTTAGGTGCTGAATCCATTTCTTTCGGATAACAAGTTGTAAACATCACTGTTTTGGCATAAACAATAAAAACAAAATGGCTACCAAAAAACATGCATTTATTGCAGTTTAAACATTTTTAAAGCATTTAAACAGTTTTAAAGCATTTATTATGTTTTAATGCATTTATTGCAGTTTAAACATTAAACATTAGAACTAAACTGTGCATTCTTAGAATATTTAAACATGTAAACAATGAAAAAACAACATTAACATGAAAGGGACGGTTTTTAATGTTTAAATGGCTGCTGGAACTCTGAAATTTCAACAAAATCAAGCAACAATAGTGTGATCACAGATATTCCAAAAGTTATTCGTTCATACAAGTATCACTGGACTTTCTGCATTTACAGGATGCAGTGCATGGATTAGGCTTGCAGCCGCATCGGGCTGTCTTGCACCCAGTGGTGCAGGCACAGGTGAAAGGCCATGTTTACACGGAAACGATTCTGAAGAGAAAACGCAAAAGTGGTTATGAACACTGAAGCAGTGTTAAAGTTAATGAGCCAATTAAGTGAACAATTGAGTGATGATTGAGCATTATTGAAGACACCTGATAACAAGCAGAATCACTGAAGGAGAAAATCGCAATTTAAAGTCACCATTATGGAGATGAGTGTTTGTTTTAGTTGGGTTCTTGACCCCCACATTATTAACTTTAGATTATGTTTGGCTATACGTGAGGTATAACAGTCAGATGATCACATAGAAAAGGTGTTCTGATGATGGTGGATATGTTTTAAGATATCATTATATTATATATCATTAACATCATTATATGTTAAAACACAACATCTCGACACTTGGTCAGGTGGAACTGGAGATTGAACCACCAACATTCCGGTTTGTAGACAACCTACATGAGCCACTACCACTGTTAAGTTTACCTTATGGATTATAACATTTAGCCATTTCAAAGGAATCCAAATGATCAAATCAATAAAAAAATAAAAAAAAAACTTCTAAAAAAAATTAGTTTATGTAGACACACACAGACATCAAGAATCAGCCTGTGAATCTCAACAGTGAAGACTATTATAAAGCATGTTGCAGTGCATTCTGGGTGCCACCAATCAAAACTCCTTTATGGTGACTTTAAATTCCGGTTTTCTCCTTCAGTGATTCTGCTTGTTAAAGTCCCCGTGAAATCAAAATTGAACCTCTTTACTTTGTTAGCGCATATTACTAGTCTTGTGGTGAACAATTAATCCGTGCAAGTAAAAAATGTTTTACCTTGGTAATCTTTAATCAAAATCTGAAAAGTTACTTCCGGTCTGGAACGGTTTCTTTTTTTGATGACGTAGGTTTCACAGTTTGGGTGGGGAAACGCTTAACCACTCCCCACAAACCGTTAGTTTACTATGAGCGAGAGATGGAGAGGAGGAGCGCTAGACTAAAACCCTGCCCTCTGTTCAATATTCCGTTTCACTTGGAAATACGTCACAGCACTGGAGAAAAATCGTTTGCAACTTCCGGTTCATGGGGACTTTAACAACAGAATCCTCCACATGGCCTGCCGAGTGATTTTGTGGGCTCGAATTCTTTTGTTGTAAGACTTCCCTGTAGGGGTGTAACGGTGCACAAAAATCACGGTTTGGTACGTACCTCGGTTTTAAAGTCACGGTTCGGTACGTTTTCGATACAGCAAAAAGAAAGAAATGCCAGAGAAATTTCCTATTTGTTTAAAGAAAAAATATTTTTAATTAAGTGTGAGTTTTCCTAGATCTTGAAACTTTCAGGTTTATAAACATCAGGTTTATGGGGGGTTTAACGTAGAAGTGTGAATGCATCTCACTAGATCTCGCAGCGATGTTATTACCTCAGTGGCGAATTCAAATGTTTTCTTTACCGGATCTCTTAGCGCTGTGTGGTAACATTGTTGCTTGATCGAGATCGGCTCGCGCTGCACAGATGTTGCTGGTCCGAACTGATAAACGATCCGTGAAGCACATAACGAGTAGCGCAGTTTCGTTCTGCTTTCATTACGCTTGCCATTTGATGTTGTGCAAGTTGTGTTGGCCGCGTCAGTACGAATTTTGCCGGCAGGAAAAATGGTCCTAACAATCGTTCGGTTTGTATGCGTACCGAACCGGAAGCCTCGAACCGAAATGGTTCAATACGAATACATGTACCGTTACACCCCTACTTCCCTGCCATAACTTCCTCTGCAGTTTTGGGGCCTAGAAGGTTGCCTTCAACCCATTAATTTCACTACACTTTGTCTATTCGAGTCTGTGGATTTCAATTCCGATATAAAAGTTCAGATTATGCAAATTAGCACATATTTTAATAGATAATGCCTCATTTGCATATGTAAACATGCCATTTCAGAAAACTTGTAATACAAAAAATGTTTGTCTCTATGTAACTGAAAAACTGGAAAAGTTTTATGGTTGTATCTATAGCTTAAAAATTTGACCCTATCCACCTGTAGTGTTTCGGCTGTGAATAATTCACCTATTGTTTTGATAACAATTACAAGAAAAAGGGACCCTTATTTCAATGTTATATGTTGGATCCTTATTCATTACACATTGAACTTTCTAAAAATTTGGTATAACAATTTCCTCAAAAATGCCTACAGGGTTACACAACCCTTGATTTGGACCTGACTATAAATGGACTGCATTTATATAGCGCCTTCATAGACCTAATGGCCACCAAAGCGCTTTACATTTGCCTCACATTCACCCATTCATACACTCATTCATACACCGACTATAAGGTTTTTATCATTTGAAATTTCAGAATTCTCACCACTAATTTCAATATTACAAAAAGACTAATACTAGCCTAACTAATACAAGTAAAAAAAAAAAAACTCTCAAGGTTAATAAAGACAAGTAAACAGTAGGGTTGGACATCATTTTTATTTGAACGATTCTGATTCCAATTCTTCCTTTCGATTTCGGTTCTTTTCGATTCTCGATTCCGATTGAGGGGTGGAGTCAAAACATGTCACAGGCTCATTCCACAGAGGAACATTTTATTTTGTTTGTTTTTATTAGCATAAGTCCCGCCCATCCGTAAAACTTCAAGTGGACCTCTAGGTTGAAAAAGCGTCAATGCAAGTGAATGAGAGAAAATAATTATTTTCTGATCCCGTTTGAATTGTGGCATGAATGTGACATGTTGTCTGTGAATTTTTTATATAATTTCTCATGTAACGAGTTTGACAGTATATTGTATGATTCTTTGGCTAGCAGTTGTGGAAAAGACATAACGAGAAAGACTACACGTCGCATATGTGACGTCGCCGCATAACACATTTTCCCTCCACAAATCACGGTTTTCACCACGCTCAACTAGTTTGTCCTCGCCCTGAAAGAAGGTGGTGAAGTTCACCAAAGACACAGGCATGTTTAGCGGGATCCGTATGCTAGTGGGGGTGATGTATATCAAACATGTCGAAAGAGTTGTAGTCCACAAAGTGCTCTCACACAAAGTCTTAACTGTATGAAAATTCTACCCACTAAATTGTAGCATTCTTTACACAAAACATTATATAAAAAATTCACGGACAACGTATGTTACATTCATTGCACAATTCAAACGGGATTAGAAAATAATTATTTTCTCTCATTCACTTGCATTGACGGTTTTTCAACCTAGAGGTCCAGCGGGGTTAGCCGAAGGGGCGGGACTTACCAGCTCTATAAACATTCACTCATGTTTATGCTAATAACTTTTGAAGCGTAACGGCTAGAAACAAAATTCGTCATTTTCCGTCATCAAAATTTTTCCGCCAGTTAGAATTTTCTGAAAAACATACTTTTTCGAACTCCTCCTAGGCTGTTACTCCGATTTTCATGAAAATTGAATCAGCTCATCTTCAGACCATGCCCACAAAAAGTTGTGGAATTCATGTTGATCTGTCAAACTGTTCTCGAATACCGCACAAAATAATTGTACTTAGCGCTTGCGAAAACAGATGTAAGGATGTATCTCCGCAACGCTTAAACAGATAGTTTCAGCTTACCTCAAGGGCATCCAAGATGTAGGTGTCTTTGTTTCCATAGTAGTTTCAATTTTGATATTTTTAGGTCAAACCGTTTGTGTCTATCAGTCATATCATGCAGGTCTATGGGGTCCACCTCAAAGAGCATGCACAGAGAAGTCCAAATTAAACATGATTCAATGACTCGTAAATGTAAGGACAGATTGATGGCCTAAGACATGAAACGAGTGGTTTGTGTGAGAAAACGAACAGTCTTTATATAGATTTTAACTCTTGTAACCACAGCCACAAAGCGCCTGCGCCCTCAGATCACTTGGTCGTGGCTGTGGTTACAAGAGGTAAAAACGATATAAATACTGTTCGTTTTCTCACACAAAACGCTCGTTTCGTGTCTTAGGCCATCAATGTATACATACATTTATGAGTAAATCTCACTCACAGAATGTACACATAGTGTCAGCCATCTTTTTTGGACCTGGCATCCCACTCGAAACGGTTCTCATTCGCGCTTGAATATGTTTTACAGTATAAAATCTGGTGAAATATAATACTTAACATAAAACTTCGTTATAGCTATTTAATAAATACATTTGCTTCTTCTTGGACTACTAAAAGTGTTCCTGCAACGGGAGTATTCTCTGGCTAGAGAGCAGAACAGCGCAAAAAACAGCGGAGTTTGTATGAACAGAAGTGCCTGCACTTGTACGTATTTTGGGTTAAGCTGCATTGCTTTGACATTGTGGAAAATAGAAAAATAGAAACAATGTATTATCCATTTTATTCGTTGTTATTAATCTAAATGAATCTACTGCGAGACTTTGAGATTTTAATGGGACCTCACATCACAATTTAGTTTTTTTTTATTACGTTTTTATATATTTAATGTGTAATTAATATATATATTAATATGCATCAAACACGTTTAAAAAATAATAAAACAGATCATAAAACAACAAATAATAAAATCTGATCCAGCGCTTCTGCTCCTGTATTGAGAGATAAAATACAGCGCATTTCAGTTTCAGTGGCCTTAATACTTTGATTCACGGCTTTTTTAAAATGTACCTAATGGCGCTTTTCCACTGCATAGTACGGTTCGGTACGGCTCACTTGTGGTGCTTTTCCACTGCATGGTACGGTACAGTACGGTTCGCTTCAGGTCGCTTTAAATGGTACCTGGTCTGTTGAGGTTCCAAGCGTACCGTACTGGTTGTTTTTTAATCACTGCATTAAAATGTGACGTGAAACACTGCAGATCATTGATTGGTCAGACAGAATCGTCACTACCCGCATCACTATTAGCGTCATTGGATTTGCGACACGAGACACTTTTTTAGCAGTATTTTTGTTTTGCTGCCATCAGCCTCATTTTAAACACATTTTTCCGTCTAGTTAAAAACAACCACATACCGAGAATCAGGAACACCATCCCCTCGATAGTCTCCATTGTTCCTGTGTTGTGGGTTTGAAAATGTGGCGCTTTTAAGATGATGTCATGGCGGTAGAGGCTCGCGCAAATAACGATCAGTCCCACACACTTTGAAGGGGTACTACTGCAGTGGAAACGCAAAGCGAGCCGAACTGTTCCGTGCCGAGTCGAACCGTACTGAGCCGAACCGTACCGTACTATGCAGTGGAAAAGCGCCTAAAGTGTTTTGAGGTGGTTTTGAACGAAGTTTGGAAATATTTAAGTTTATAATTGAGTATTTTGACATACCACACCAAGGGCGTAGGCCTATTCTAAAATCGGGTTTTATTTTGGCTTTAATTAGAGTTCGACAAACGTTCTTTTAAAACTCTAAAAGGTCTACTTTTTTGATGTAAAGTAGGCCTACACTCACAATAGGATAACAACAAAACGTTTTCTCGCTCATTTGAGCGAAAACTCACTGGAAAAACAAATGTTTGGGCGTTTCTCCGTGAGTGAAGACATGGCCGAGTGGTAGAACTTATGGTTCGAACATTACAAGGACATGGATTCGAAGCCCGATCAAACATGAACTTCTGTAGTTAAATTTTATATTTGAATTTGTCTATTTTTAAAACTCTGTTACACCATTTAGTTTTTGCTTATTTATAAAAAAATTACCATGCATTTCCCTTTTACACTAAGGAAGGAACAAATAGTATCCAACAGAATGACTTTACATCTTTACATCTGTAGGCTATAATAATACCAATCGTAATTTCAAAAGCAGTTCTGTAAAAATAAAATAAAAAATTGAACACTTTACGGTAAGGGTACATGAATTATCATGAATTCATGTATAAATGAATGCATGAACTATGCATTCATTCATGCATTAATTTCTCATGAATCATCAGGAACTAACACAAGTTCAGTATTCTTCATTCATGACTTCATGAATGAACAACACCTTAATTAAAACATTAACTAAGATGAGCACATCATCATGAATTATGATTTATTACGCATGATCATGATATTTTCTGTACCCATCAGTGGAAACGAGCCATAAGTCTCAGTCTCCCCATGCACACATTCACACCGGTGAATCTACAGACTGGTTATGGTTATAAATATGCATTTTTTTTGTCTGCATTATAGCTACTAACGACTGGCTATTCACAAGCTGTTCATGGGGTTTCAAACCCTGATTTCTTTTATCAAAGGGCTAGCTTCATATTTGAAACTGTATCAAATGCACTGAAATTTCAGTAAGCATTCCTATTTAGAAAAAAAAAATCATAAAAGAATGTAATTGTAAGAATGTAATAATAAGGCTAATAATTTTATTGTTGTTCAATATGAATTTAAACAGTCTTCTGCTTTTAATTGTTATTTATTACAGAGATGAGGAGTAAGTCACTAAATGCAAGTCTCAAGTCAAGTCCAAGTCTTAACATTGCAACTCAAAGTCAAGTCAAGTTATTCTGTTGTAAGGGTCAAGTCATACTCTTTGTCAAGTCAAGTCAAGTCAAGTCGCAACTTGGTCAAGTCATACCAAGTCGCACACAGGCTAGTTTTACACATTTTTTAACTCTGGCACTTTAGTTTATTTAGACACAGAGGGCTGATGGGTTACAAAAATAAATAAATTAACTTGTGTGTTATAAATAAAATATCATTAAGAAGCACTTTAAATGCTCTAAAATAAAAATAAATTAAATGAACAGAAGTAAACAAGAATTAATACAAGTTTTCCCATCTTGTAAAAAAAAAAGATATTACATTCTAAATTAACTCTTTCCCCGCCAAACACGGAATTTTCCGGGTTTAATGAAAAAACGCATCTGCGCCAAACACGGAATTTTCCGGGTATCCGTGTTTTAGGTGGTATACGGTAAGGAAGACCCGCGCGCATGTCCTAAATGAGTGCGCAACTCTTTGATCAGAGAAACAGATTGCAATCGTCTCAAACAGTGGAGTAGTGAGAATGTATCAGACAGACAATGCCGAGGTATATGGCTGAAGTACTGGAGGTTAATGGACTCGGAGTCCGATCACTCTTTATTTGATCATTCTGAATCTGATCGGGACGAAGTAGTCAGTGAGAGAGATGCACATGTTGTCACAGAAAGTTCTAGCCATGGACGTGCCGCAGATAGATCGTATAATATTATGACACTATAATATGTATGTGTGTGTGCAGGCATTTATGTGTGGCTGTCTAAATATGAAGGTGTAATTGTCAAATTATTTCTCTCTTTGTGCACATTTACCACATTGTAATATGTATTTGTGTGTGTGTGTGTGTGTGTGTGTCTAGGCCTGTTTATTGTAATTCCAATTATTCATTATTCACAGGTAGAACACAGAGAGGCAGAGGCAGAAGTTTTATTGCAAAAGTTACATTTCCCTTACATCCTGGGAAATTTGATATATTTTACATTTATTTTATGTTTTTATTTTTTTTTGGAAAGTTTTATATATGAAGGAAACAACATCTGAATGTATTCTGCTTTTAAATGCACTTGTTTGATAAAAATACCTTTTTCTCAGTTTTTTGTCCAAAATGTTGTGTTTTTGACAAAACCTACCTCTGTTCAAGAGGCAATAAAAAAAGAACAGATGAAGATAAAATAAAAACGTTTTTTTTGCCTAAAAGCAGAGGCTCAGATCTTTATTTTTATATATATCATCTTCATATATTCATGGAAGAAAATATTCAGCGGGGCATTCAAATTTAGCGAAAATCGTCAAAAACCCTGGCGGTGGCTGGCAACTTTTTTTTAAAACGCTGGCGGGGAAAGAGTTAATAGGCCTACTGTGTCACAAAGTTTGTATGTTCTCATTCTAAATATCCAGGTGATTTGATCCCATAACACAAAAATTAAATGGAATTTAAGAAAACAAATCTAATCATTAGTGTTTTCGATAATTTTTCAATACTTTCCCTGAAAAGGAAAGTATTTCTTACAGGGCATTTCACATGCACCTCCTTTGCGTAGGTCTGTGCTCTTTAAATGCTGTAATAACCTAATGTAAATAAATCACCGACAAACATGCACATGCTCTGATTATAATCATATGCCGCTGGATGAACTTGCAAAGTATAACTAAGACCGGTCCTCGCGGCCTCAACACTACCAGCCCACTGGGAAAAGTCCTGAATCTTCAATTGCCACTCCGCTACTGAGTATCATCATTTAAATGATTTAAACCCGACTATTTTTTTAAAACATGGGTCATTGTGACTGACGTTCTCAACTTTCTATATTACTTTCACCCGCCCACAACATTTATGTTTCGTCCTGCTCCTGCCCGCAAAAAGCCTTTTTTCTGTACCTCCAAATACTTTCAAGTTAACCTACGTGTCGCCACCATACACAACAGCATAATTGCTCCTGATAAATTATTTGTATTAAGGCATTAACACACAAACCATTGTTACAACATGAAAGCAAGCAGCTCCTGCGTGCATGGTTTGGCATGACTGTGCGCTCCTTTAATAATTCCTAAAAAGCTGACAGTTCATCGCGATCTCACACATCTGTTATCAATGAAGCTTTCATAATATATACACTTTGTTTGTTATAATTAAAGGATTTGCCAACATACAGAAATTCAGCACTGGCCATTGCGTTCCAGAAAACAACACACATGTCTGTGATTGGCTACATCGCTCAACGCTTTATTCTCCCTCAACCCGCACACACAGAGTGCATTACCGCCCGCGCTCGGCGCATTAAAAAACACAATATTAGAGGGTTTTTTTTCCACAAGTCATTTCAAGTAAATAGGCACAAGTCCGAGTCAAGTCTAAAGTCACAAGGAGCAAGTCTAAAGTCAAGTCGAGTCTTTTCAGACATCTAGTCAAGTAAGTCTCAAGTCCAGAAAATTGCGACTCGAGTCTGACTCGAGTCAAGTCATATGACTCAAGTCTCCCACCTCTGCATTATACAATGTTTTAATCATTCCACTATTTTTGACAGAAATCGTTGGATGAAAACAGACCCCCGGCCCTAAAGTATCAGCAGAGAGACAGCATTTTTTTTTAAATGGATAGTAAACTTACATTTTAAAATGCAGCAATTGCTGCTGTTTTGCACAATGTCCCTTTGCAATGTCCCGAACAACTTTAATGCGACTGGTTTATTTTTGCTGCGGTAGGCATTTTGGCATGCTTAAACACAAATGCTGTCGAGTAACATGGTTTAGTAGCCTAACTACAAGCCCTGAAAATGTTTTAATTTTATGATCATTTGGTTTAATTTATTACACGTATCAGTTTCAGTTAATAAATCTACTAACAAATTAAAATAACACAAAGTTAAAGACAAGTAACCTATTGACAGCCTTTCTAAACTATAGAAAAAAACTGGGCACACAGCCTAATGTTGAAGTGTGCCTTCTTTGCTTAAATTTGATGGAATAACAGAGGCCTATTTTTACTTCACATTTATTTTATTTGAATTTACTTTTTTCAGTATTGTGATTTTGTGAATTCGTTTAACTACAATATTAACCTTGAATTTATCTGCGACCTCAGCTCTCAATGAGCAGTGGCAGATTATGTCATACAGAGAATTATCGGACACTTTAAATAAATAAAAAGTTAATAAACTCGCTAATAAACAGCTACCTTAAGCTTCAAGAACAGTAAAACATAAAAGCTGTCGGCCAACAGCATGTAATGAGGTTCGATCTCAGGTCGTTTGGAGGTCCATGAAGTTGAGGTTGATGCGTTAACCACAGAGCTACCGTTAGAATGCTTATGCATTATTGTCTTATATGTTTGTAAAGTCTCATTGATGTAGCCTAATATGATTCTACTGCAATGTTTTAAGTTTAAGTATTGTGATTAATTAATTAATTTAACTACGTTTCACTTGAATTAATCTGCTACCAGCTTTCAATCGCTCTGAATGAGACACAGAAACCGAAAATTCTTGTGACAGCAGTATTTGTCTAAAAACAATCCTAACCATTCTATTTAATCAGAAATGATCTTAAAATGTAAAATTCCGAACTTTAATAAGGCTGACAATTTAAACTGACTGAAATATCAGCTAGTAAGACGTTGGCCAAAAGAGACATTTGTGTTATGTAATTGTCGTGTTGTTTCTCTGTTAGTAAGAAACCGGACACAGTGCGAGCTCCGTTAATTCCGCTGCCCATGCCCAAGAAACTGTACTTCTACATCAATTCTGAGATCAAGTGGGATCTAGAGATGGCCAAGCAGAATCTGGATATGTGAGTTCAACTGCCTGTTATTGTTTTGGGCACTTTTTATTGTTTATTTAAAGGGCCCCTATTATGCTAATTTCTAGGTTCATAATTTAGTTTGGGCTCTACTGGAATACGTTTTACATTGGGAATTATTTAAACAAGGAATATTGTGACTACAAGTGAGGGTTGCGTTATTGGACTTTAATCTTTGCAGATCTTTTCAATGGTCAAACAGCAACATTACTCACTAAAGAAAGTTGAACATGTAAAAAAGCATAATAGGTCCTCTTTAATGTTACACTGCATTCTTTTGCTGAAGAATATTTTGGTAGTACTTCGGGCTCTGCCTGACTGTGCAAATAAAAATGGTAATTGTACTGCTCATATTAAAAAAAACATTCACTACTAGGCTTACATTTACATTTAGTCATTTAGTAGACACTTTTATCCAAAGTGACTTACAACTGAGAACTAAACCAAGTGAGTCATTGTGAAGAGGCAAAAACAACGCAAGAAGTGCTCAAAATACCAGACGATGAATAAGGGTCTTATCATGCGAAACGATCGGTTATTTCAAAACTTATTCCAAAAATGTAACTTTTCTAAGGACAAATGCTAGCCTTGCTCTATTCTGTGAGGCGCATTTGTAACATCACGTAATACGTAATTACGTTCAAAAGGTCACGGGCGATGTAGCCGTAAGTACAGAGTCAGTGTTTACAAGTTGAACGCATAGGTTGAACCTGCAAACTAACTCAAACGCCGTTTACAAAAAATGAATTAAAAGGTAAAACAACGATGTTGGACGATTTTGATTCTGTACTTCCGGCTACGTCGCCCCTGACCTTTTGAACATAATTGCGTATTACGTGACGTTACAAACGCCCCTCACAGAATAGAGCAAGGCTAGCATTTGTCCTTAGAAAAGTTAAATTTTTGGAATAAGTTTTGAAATAACCGATCGTTTCGCATGATAAGACCCTTATTCATCGTCTGGTGTTGTTTAAAGACATTTGAAGCTGCATCTGAAACTGTTATTAACTCTCTTTTCGACCTTGGACCGTCTGGTTCCCATGTAAGTCCATTATATGGAGAAAAATCCTGGAATGTTTTTATCAAAAACCTTAATTTCTTTTCGACTGAGGAAAGAAAGACATGGACATCTTGGATGACATGGGGGTGAGTAAATTATCAGCAAAAGTTTTTTTCAAAAGTGAACTAATCCTTTAATAATATCCTATCAGAGTTTCAGTCGGGCTTTCAAAAGAATCATAGTACCATCTCTGCTTCGTTGAAGGTGGTAAATGACATCATTGAGGCACTGGACAGCAAAAAGATGTGTGCAGCTCTTTTTATCGATCTTTCTAAAGCTTTTGAGACAGTGAACCATTGTATTTTAAAACGGAGACTGCTCAGCATTGGTCTTTCTGAGAAGGCAGTTGGTTGGTTTGAAAATTATCTCTCAGATAGGACTCAGTGTGTCACTTTTGACGGTAGTTTTTCAGGTTTCTTACAAGTGGTATCAGGGGTTCCTCAAGGGTCGGGGCTGGGTCCACTTTTATTTACCATTTATGTGAATGATCTTGGCTCAAATGTCCATAACGCTCTGTTTCATTTTTATGCTGATGACACAATTATTTACAGTTGTGAAGAAACCCTTCACGAGACTTTTCAGTACCTGCAGGATGCCTTTGATGTTGTACAATCTAGGCTTTTTGACTTGAAGCTTGTGCTGAATGCAAATAAAACAAAGGCAGTCTTGTTCTCAAATAAAAGGAGCTCCACGGCTATCACTCCAAATATTGTAACCCTGAAGGGAAATGTAATAGAACGTGTGGCTGAGTATAAGTACCTGGGGCTTTTACTTGGTGAACATTTGACTTTTAAGGCTCATATCCAAAGTTTAGCCTGGAAACTTAGGTTAAAGCTTGGATTCTATTTTAGGAACAGGGCCTGCTTTTCCCTTGCAACAAGGAAAAAATTGGTCGAGGTTAACTTTTTGTCTCTTTTGGATTATGGTGATTTCTTATATATGCACGCCCCAAATAAATATTTGCACCAACTGGACTCAGTTTATCATGGTGCAGATTCATTACAGGGTGCAAACCCCTTACACATTGTTGCACTCTGTATGATCTGGTCCAGTGGCCCTCCCTTGCTCAGCGCAGGCTAACCCGGTGGCGATTGTTTATATATAAATCCATTATTGGGACATTGCCCCCTTATTTATGTAGGCTTATATGCTTCAAGGCCAGCACTGCGGTCCAATAATTATCTCCACATGATTGTGCCTAGGGCTCGAACAGAGTTAGGGAAGCAGGCATTTAGAATCTCTTCCCCATCAACGTGGAACCTATTACAGAATGAGTTAAAACTTGATAACTTGGTCTCCTTTGGTCACTTTAAAAGGCTAGTAAAGTATCAGGAAACAGCCACAATGGGCACCTGTCCCTGCTTCCCAAATTAGGATAAGTGTCTAATATTTTAATTTGTTACATAGTATTTTTAACTGTTGTAAGGTCATTGTATTTTACTTTTTAAGCATTTTAATTGTTAATGTATTATGCCTTGTATGTTTATTGTATTTATTTTTGTTTTGTATTTTACGTGGAACCTTTTAGTGCGGCCTTCTTGGCCAGGGCTCCTTCGCAAAAGAGACTTGTACTCAAAGGATTTCCCTGGTTAAATAAGGGTTAAATAAATAAAATAAAAAAATTTTGTTTAACATGTAATATTAAGGGCATAACATATCGTCGGCGCTGAGTCATCATGAATAATCATGTATCCATTTTATTTATATGACCTTTAATGATGGAGTATTTTAAGTCTATGTTGCAGCTATATGAAAAAAAAAGCGATCAAAACGCGGGGGCACGTTTTTGGTCCTCAGGGGGTTTGTCACGGGTTATGGTGCAGGATGAAGGAGAGGCTGACACAAAGACTCTAATTCAAATATTTACTTGTATAATCTAAACTCAGGTACAGAATGATGGTCAAAGGGCAAGAATCACACCATGTAACATAGACGAGAACCGACCAAGACAGACTGAACAAAGAGAACTAAATACAGAAGCAAATGAACACTAACGAGGTGAAGACAGGTGACACAGATGATAATGACGCTGAACAGGTGGATGATTGAGGGAGTGAGAACGGGTGTGGAGACAAGAGGATCCTGGGAAGTGTAGTGAAGACAAAGACGGACAGGTGCAGACGAGGACTGTGATGCTACGTTCACACCGGACGCGAATTGCGCGTCAAATTCGCGCCTGACGCGTCTAGTTTGACTGGCGCGCGTAAAAACAAAAGTTTGAAGCGAAATTTACGCTCGTCAGAATCGAAATCTGTTGGTGGCCATTGTTTTTATGTCGACCGAGCATTCATCAAGAGAGTTACCGCTCTGTATTTACTCTGGAGAGCAGAACAGCGGCGTGGGGATCATCGTCGCCGTATATTTGTGTCCACCGGACCCTTCAGAGCCGAACCGTTTGGCGAGTTTCACCATTTGCTCGCTCCAGGAGCTGCGCTGGATGACTGCCGCTGTCAGCGGTACTTCCGCCTGTCCCACGCCCAGTTTGATGACATGTTGTCCCGCATCGGAGCGAGGATCACCCTCGCCCTCATCCATCTAATCTAGCTGTCATTTATTTTTTGTTTTGATGATAAATAAAGCCAGCCTTCAAAAGTTATTAACCTGTCCTGTGATTTTTTTTTTTTTTTTTTTTTTCTCTCTCTCACGTCCAGACACGAATTTATGCACATATGTTGATTGTCTTTACAACATAATACTATTTCATATAATCTAGCTATGGAATGAATAACATTCAATACAAAATGAACATGTCTTGTATATAGAAATAATGTTTTAAGTGATAAAACATTTGCTTTGTTGTGCATAATCCCACCATGCATTTAGTCATATTAACAAAATAATTTTGTTACGTGAGCAAGCAGCTAGGCTCCTGATTGGTTAACGCGGCGCGAATTCACGCCAAAGTTCAGATTTTTCAACTCGGGCGGCAGACGCGAATTCGCGTCAAACGCGTGAATGCACAAATGGCACTAACTGAATCATTCGCGCTTAACGCGCCAGACGCTCAATTCGCGCGAACGAGGGGTATTCGCGTCTTCCGCGCCTCGCTCCACGCCGCAGGAATTTTTCACGCGCGTAAAGCGTCTTTGCATTGACTTAACATTGAAATCATTCGCGCCTGACGCGCTATTCGCGTCCGGTGTGAACGTAGCATGACATTACTCCCCCCTCCCGGTAGGCATGACCTCACACCGTAGAACAGGTGTGGGAGGGTGGGCGCCCTGAAGGCTGGCCAGGGCATGGCCAAACAGGGACAGGAAGCCTCCAGGGCAGATCAGGAAGTGCAGGCGGCCAGGGCGGATCAGACGAACCCTCAGGCGTCCAGGGCGGAGCAGGCTGAGGGCGTGACCAGGGCGGCGAAGACCCCTCAGGCGGCCGCGGCGGTGGCGAAGACCCCTCAGGCGGCCGTGGCTGGGACATTGAGCCCCCACATAAAAAAATATATATATATATTTGGGGTTTGATGCTGCTTTTGATTTTCATCAATGTTGGTTATTGTGTAGTGTTCAGATCTATTAAAGCCTGTTACTGTTATATAATTTTAGTAATATAATTATTAACAATAGTAATAAAAATTTGTTATTGTATTGTTATTACTGTCATTAAACTATTTTTGTAAATATACTATGGAAATAAAATAAAATGTTGACAAACAACGATGCGCCTTGGCTCAAAGAAAGACTAATGCGTCTCTTTTATAACAAGCACTTAATTGTGAATAGGTCACCTTGCAATTAAATTTGGATCAAGGAATATAGTTTTGTAGTATGTTATATGTTATATGTACAATGAAAATGCAAATTAGTGTATGGCATCATTTACCGACTTTTTGAGCAGGCTCCTGCTACATTCCATTGGCAACAGTGGTTTAAACAATTATTTTAGTTTGTGTATATTGTATTTTTTGTATTGTATTGTAAATATAGTTTTCTACAGAAAACTGAAGGAAGACTTAATGTCTCCCAAAATTTTAATTTGAATCAAAGTTGTCATTTACAAATCTGAGCACTCAGAGCAAATCCAGACCCTTTTGAAACAATCTATATTGTTTAAAAGTGCTATATAAATGGAGATTTGACTTGACTTTTACAGTCTACTGAACTCAAGGCCATCAAGGGAGGTGTTTGTGCTTGTTCCAGTTAGACAGTTCAGGTTGTTATTTTACATATTTACTACTATTGAATGATGGACGTTTTTGGATTTTGTGGCATGTCAAGTTAAATGTTTATCTTTGAATAATGCATAGCACTGTATAAGATACTTCCAACATGTCAGGAAAGCCAAGAATGTTTGATCCAGTCTCTCAGTAGCCCCTTTTCCACCAAAGCATTTTGAGAGCCGGTTCGGAGCCGGTGCTTGCACACGAACCAGTTCTTTGTGTTTCGACTGCCAAAGAACCGGTTCTCAGCCAGGAGAACTAGTTCCAAAGCGGCACCAACTCTTTGCTGGACTAGAACCGTTCTTTTACCACATCATGCTTACGTCGGGGGCTGGGGCGGGTTTAGATGTGTTCTAAACATCTTTTCTGACCATAATAAAGGATCGCAAAGCCAGAAGAAACATTTGCAGAAACACGATGGAGTCCACCTTTGTAATTGTTATGCTTGAAGTTAACGCAAGCGTTTCTATTTTGTAATTTTTTTTATTGAAGACATTATAAGCAAAGAAGAAAACAGTCACAATATAGAACAAATAAATGGAAAGAAAAAAAGGCACAAGACGGGTACATAACTTATCAGAAAAGATTACATACCAAATGAAAACGAATCGGTTACCTAACGTAACCTCGGTTCTCTCTAGATGAGGGAACGAGTATTGCGTAAGCTAGCTTACGCTACGGGAAAGATTCATCTTTGCTGAGAAGTTGAAGCCAAAAAATTATTCCATAATTTTGTAATCATTGTCAACGCAGTCTCTTCTGAGGCAGACCATGAGCGGGCTAGCTAGCGGCTCATTGGTTCGCTCAGAGAGAATGCACGAACCTATGGGAGAGCGGCGCTGAGTCCGCGGCCAATGAGCGGAAGGCGCTCGCTCACTGCGTCACAGCCCGCCAAAAGGGGCGTGGCTACAGTGTATAAAGGTAGCTCTCCCAGGCTAGTTCGTCGATTCTGTCAGCATGAAGCGAAACGCTGGTGGCGCAAGCACTGCCGGGAACGCAATACTCGTTCCCTCATCTAGAGAGAACCGAGGTTACGTTAGGTAACCGATTCGTTCTCTTACGAGAGGTTCTCTCGTATTGCGTAAGCTAGCTTACGCTACGGGAACACCTGGTCAACGCCGTGCGTGCTAAGTAACCACTAAGCATCCCAGGGGGGAAACACCGGGGGAATCTTTAAGTGGATGAAGATAATAAGGCGGCCAGCATAGCGGCCGTTATCATCTAGTGCAAAACGCCCTAAGGCGGCCGGCGTAGCGGGCCGTGACGTATAATGCATAAGCACATAGGGGAACACAAGGGGTGAGCCGGTTGTGATGGAACTCCCGATAGTGCGGCTTTCTTATAGGAGAGCTGTATAGTACTAGACCGCCAGAATTTTAGCCTGTAAGGCTGGAACTTCCAAGTTATAAAATCTGACAAAAGTGGAGGGGGAGGCCCATCCCGCAGCCACACAAATGTCGTGAATGGAAATTCCGCAGGACCATGCCCACGATGAGGCCATGCCTCTGGTGGAATGAGCCCTGATGCCCAGAGGGCAAGGCAGGTCTTTAGCGGCATAAGCAGAGGCAATCGCGTCTACTATCCACCTGGATAGAGTCTGTTTCGAGGCGGCTAATCCCTTGGTGCGGCCACCGAACGACACAAACAGCTGCTCTGAGCGTCTGAACGCGGCAACGCGTGTAGACAGTGCGTGAATGTCCCCCACTCGTTTTACTGAGGCGAGTGCCGTCAGAATAACGGTTTTTAGCGAGAGGTATTTTAGCTCCACGGACTCGAGTGGTTCAAACGGCGGGGCTTTCAGAGCTTCTAGAACTATAGAAAGATCCCAGACCGGCACCGTAGGGGGCGAGGGGGGTTCATCCTTCTGGCTCCCCTGAGGAAGCGGATGATTAGCTCGTCTTTGCCCAGAGACTGGGCGCGCCGGGGTTCAACGAACGCCGCGACGGCTGCCACATAAACCTTAAGAGTGGATGGGGACCTGCCCTTATCCAGCATCTCCTGAAGGAACACGAGCAAAGACGAAACCTCGCACGTCCGTGGGTCCAAATTTTTGTCGGTGCACCATTTGGAGAACACAGACCATTTTGCAGCATAGAGCTTTCTGGTAGAATCCGCTCTGGCGTGTTTGATCGTGTTCAGAACCCCTTCTGGCAATTCGACGCGTAGTCGTTGGTCACCCATGCATGAAGCGCCCAGCGCTGTGGATGGGGATGCCAGATCGAGCCGCGGGCTTGAGTGAGGAGATCTGCTCTGATTGGAATGGGCCACGGGGCTGTCTGTGACAGCCGCGTAAGCTCCGGGAACCAAATCTGATTCTCCCAGTGCGGGGCTATGAGGAGCACCGAGTGGCGTGAGTCCCTGATTCTCTGAATGACCTGCGGTAGCAGAGAAATCGGGGGAAAAGCATAGAGCGGGCGGCGGGGCCAATCCTGGACTAGCGCGTCCTCGCTCTTTGAGAAGAATATTGGGCAGTGAGCGTTCTCTTCTGACGCGAAAAGATCTATCTCCGCTCTGCCGAATAGGCGCCACAGCGTTTGGACTGTATGAGTGTGCAGGGACCATTCTCCGGGGGAGACCAGGTTCCTGGACAGCATGTCTGGACCGTCGTTCAGATGGCCCGGTACGTGCGTCGCTCTGAGCGAGAGCAGGTGACTCTGGGACCACAATAGGATGCGCCGTGTCAGATGAAAGAGATTCTTGGATCTGACGCCGCCCTGACGGTTGATGTATGATACCACGGCCATATTGTCGGAGCGAATCAGGACGTGGTGACCATGTATGTGCGGGAGGAAAAACAGCAGCGCGTTCTCGACCGCGACCATTTCCAGACAGTTTATGTGAAGGGAACTCTCGTGGCTCGACCACTGGCCGGCGGCCGGTGAGCCCTCGCAAACCGCACCCCAACCCGAGTTGGATGCGTCTGTCGAGATGACTTTCCGGCGAGAAAAAGTACCCATGGTAACGCCCCTCTGAAACCACTCGATTACTGACCATGGCTGCAGTGCAGTGATACATGTCTGAGTAATCTTGATCATCTGGCGGCCCGTCGTCCACTCGTGGTGGGATACGCGGCTCTTTAACCAGAGTTGAAGGGGGCGCATGTGCAGAAGACCCAGCTGTAGCACAGCGGAGGCTGAAGCCATATGACCCAGCATCCTCTGAAGCGATTTCAGGGATGTATGGGTACCCATCTGAAACGAAGCGGCTAGGCGCTGAACACGGCGCGCGCGCTGTGTGGATAAGCGAGCCGTCATAGTGACAGAGTTCAAATCTATTCCAAGGAATGAAATAGTTTGACTGGGCTGGAGAGAGCTCTTTGTCCATTTGACAGAGAGTCCCAGCGCTTCCAGATGGTTGAGGAGAACTGCGCGGTGCGACAGAAGCTCCGTCTGGGAATCTGCTAGAATCAGCCAGTCGTCCAGATAATTCAGAATGCGCAGCCCCTGACTTCGCAGGGGAGCGAGCGCTGTATCCATGCACTTCGTGAACGTACGGGGTGCTAAGGATAGGCCGAACGGGAGAACGGCATATTGGTAAAATTGACCCTCGAAGGCGAAATGTAGGAATGGCCTGTGATGAGGGTTTATCTGGATCTGAAAATGGTCACTTCCGGTGTGAGCGATGGTGCCGGTGTGAGCGTGAGCGTTTGATGCAGACTGGCCCGCAAAATGCATAGATTTGCCTTCAAATAACTTGCAAACCATTTAATTGACGCTACGAATGTAATTTATCTTTGTGAACTGATACTTTATACAACGTCCTTAAAGCCTCAATTTAAAGCACTTCCTCTATTACCAACAGGTTCATCGTGGATACTATACAACAATTGAAAGTTGAAATGTTTTCACACTTTGATGCAAAAATGGACAATATTCAGTCAAGCTTAACATCGATCCATGGCTCTCTTACAACTTTAGGCGAACATGTGGCTGAGCTTGAACACAGGGTCAGCTCTAATGAGGACAATTTATCCGATATACAAAAACGCCTGAAATCACTTGAGGGTGAGAATTCCTACCTGCGGGATAAAATGGATGCTGTCAAAAACAGAAGCAGGGCCTACAATCTTCGATTCATTCATGTCCCTGAAAAAGCCGAGGGGAAAAACATTCATGGATTCATCGGAGGCCTAATCCAACAGCTCTTGGGTGAGGATAACTTTCCGGTACCCCCAGCTATAGAGCGGGCTCACCGCTCCCCTATGCAACAGTCACAGAACCAGAAGAATTTTGCTCCGAGGCCTATCCTGGTGAGACTCCTCAGTCTTCAGGATAAGTTTAAAATCCTACGACTTGCCCGTGAAAAACAAGAGCTCAAGTACAATGACAAACGTGTCCATATATTCCCGGATTTCAGTACCAGCCTTCTCCAAAAGCGTCGGGAGTTTGATGTTATCAAAAAGAAACTCCGTGAACTTGACATGAATTACGCTTTGCATTATCCTGCCACGCTCAAGATTATCTCTGATGGTAAATCAGTGCTGTGTAAGACCCCAGGTGAAGCTGAAAATTTTCTTCAGGAACTACAACTTTTACCTGAATGATGGACTACCTTTGTTTTGTTTAAGGTAACATTAGTCTATGAACAGCAAGGTTTTGGTTGTTGTTGTTGTTGTTGTTGATGATGTTTGTTTGCTAATAGTAGCGCAATTGTGACTTAATTGTTTACATCTTGAAGATTTAATAGATGTGGAAACGACTTATTTTATTTTTATTTTTCCAACATCAGACGGGATTTTTTTTTTTTTTTTTTTTTTTTTGACTCTCTTTCGGCTTTAGGGCTGGCTTAAAATGAATCCCGTGACTGATAAACTTCTTATATTGTTGATTCTTATATTATTAACTTTTCATTCTTGAATTTCTCACTATGAAGTTTGTATACAGGGAGATATTTTGGATATAAAGCATCTCCAGTTAATATTTTGCGGTCTTAGTCTGCATTATTTTTATTTTCTTTGAGCATAGAGGTATGCGCGTGTATATGTTTGTGGGTAAATGTTTGTAAATATTTGTGTGATATGCTCTCCTCTCCCCTTCGCCCTTTTCTCCTCGTTCCATCTATCTATTTATTTTTGAAGATCCACTATAGGTAAAGGTTTATTTGTTATTCATTTAAATATTAGGAGTTTGATACATAAAATTGATCTGCTAAGAGCTTGGCTTTCTTACAATAATCCTAGTGTTATCACACTTTCTGAAACATGGTTGAATAGTGATATATCCGATGCAGATGTTAAACTTGATGGTTATACTTTGTATAGAGCAGACAGGGCTACTCGTGGTGGGGGAGTAGCCACGTATATCTCGTCTCATTTATCTTCTGAACTCATTATGCCTAAGGAGAGAGCTGTACATTTTGAATGCTTATTTGTTAATATTGTTTTTCATGAGAACAAGCAGATATCTATAGGTAACATCTATAGACCTCCGAATTCCCCGGTTGAATCAACAAACTGTATTCTTGCTACTATTAATTCTTTAGACCATGTAAATGAGTTGATTTTATTGGGTGATTTTAACCGTAATTGGTTGGATCGTTCGTCGACTTATGAGAAAAATTTATTTAATGGCTTAAATCTTACTCAACTCATTACTGATCCTACTAGAGTAGTTCATAAATCTAAGTCTCTTCTGGACTGGATCTTGGTTACCCACCCAAACAGAATCTTGCAATCTGGTGTGTTACCTGATTGTTTTAGTGATCATTCAATTGTTTTTTGTGTGTGGAAAATAAGATTACCTAGTCTGCCACCTAAAGTTATTAGGATAAGGCAGTGTAATAATCTGAACTCAGAGGCGTTTATCCAAGATTTAATAAGCATAAACTGGTCCAGATTTCAGATAATTCCTTATGTTGAAGACGCTTGGAATTTTTTTCTTTCTGAGGTTCTTAAAGTCATAGACAAACACTCACCTTGGATATCTGTTAAGGTCAAGGGTAGTCATTTACCTTGGATAGACGGTGATCTAATACATTCATTTAAATTACGAGATAAAGCCTGGGCTAAATATCGATTGTCAAAGGAAACTGCTGATTGGTCTGAATATAAGAAACTAAGAAATGCTTGCACAACTAAAACAAGAAACACAAAATCAAATTATTATAAGCACTTGTTATCACGCAAAAATCCTAAGCAATTTTGGAAGAGACTTAACTCTTTAATTAACAAAACCAATACAAGTCCTCCTTCCAAACTTAGAGTGAATAATAACATTATCAGCGATCCTATCTCAATGGCCAATGCCTTCAATCAACACTTTTCTTCGATTTGTTGTTCTCAATCATCTGAGCTCTTTTATTCTAACATAACAAATACATTAAACAATATTTCTTTCTCCTTTGCTTTAATTCATCCCTCTGATGTTCAACAGGCAATCTCAGAAATAAAATCGTCTAAAGGAGCTGGTCCTGATGGTCTGGACATTAAGTTCATTAAACTTGCTTCTCATGTACTAGCATTTCCTCTTTGCGATTTATTTAATTTATCACTTTCAACCTGTGTAATTCCAGTCATGTGGAAATTTGCGAAAGTAATACCACTTCATAAAGGTGGTGACTCACTTGATGTCAACAATTACAGGCCAATTTCCATAATTAGTAATGTAGCTAAGATATTTGAAAAACTTATTTTTAGGCAACTGTCTAAATATATTAATGATTTCTCCCTCTTGACTCCAAATCAGTCTGGATTTAGACCTAATCACTCTACAACAACAGCCCTTACAAAGTTTACTAATGATATTTTTTCTGCTCATGATATTAACAAGTCTACTGGTGCGATCTTTATTGACCTATCTAAGGCGTTTGACATGGTCAATCACTATATTATTCTTGACAAACTATATGCTATTGGTCTTTCTAAATCAGCAGTTCTTTGGTTTAATTCATATCTTCATTACAGACGTCAAAGTGTGTCTTTTAGTACTGCTCTCTCCCAGCCTAGAATAATGGAAACAGGTGTCCCTCAAGGTTCTTCCCTGGGGCCCCTTTTATTTTCTATTTTTATAAATGAACTCCCACAAATATGCCTAGACAGTCAAATTCACTTATATGCAGATGACACAGTTATATATACATCTAATAACGACATATCTAAGATTCAGTCCTCACTTCAACTTGATTTAAATCTTATTCAAACATGGTTCTCTTCTAATCTGCTTTTATTAAATAAAAAGAAGACTTATAACATTCTTTTTGCAACCAGGTCTGCACTCCATAAGCAAAATAATTCTTTTCAGGTTAAATTTCTGGATGGTACACCTCTAATGAATGTTGATAAGATTAAATATTTGGGGCTTTGGCTTGATTCCCGACTTACTTTCAGACCTCATATCGACTTTATTGTAAAAAATATCAACTGTAGCTTAAGAATGTTATATCGTTCAATTAACTGTTTTACAAAGCAGATTAGATTAAAAATAATTAACCAACTATTATTACCTATTATTGATTATGCGGATGTTATTTATCAGAACACAGCCGTTACTAATCTTAAACCTCTGAATGTGATTTATAATAGTCTTTGTAGATTTGTTTTGAGGTGCCCATTTAGAACTCATCATTGTCAAATGTATCAGTCATTGAATTTTTTTACACTAAGTGCTAGACGACAGTATCATTGGTTGCAGTTTGTTCATAAATGCATTTTTTCAAACTACCCACCCTATCTGAAACAATACTTGATTCCTTATCAAACTTCTTACAGTCTAAGAGTCATCTATTCTTTTCTGTACCAAATATAGCTAAAGAAAGTGGGAGGAGAGCCTTTAAATTTAAAGCCCCTTCTGACTGGAATGATTTACCTAGGTCTTTTAGATCGATCTCCTCTTTTCACCAATTTAAGATGTCTCTTAATAATTATTTGCATACAAGGTGCAACTGTTTTCCTCATGCTTGATGTATGTACGTGTGTGTATGCATATATAAATATATGTATGCGTGTGCATGTGTATAAGTGTGTATACACATGTATGTTGGTATGTATGTGTACAGTATTGTATTTTTTTCTTTTTTTTTCCTTTTAAAAATTTGTCTATACGATTGACCTTTATTGCTTATTGCCTAATATACATTGGTTGGACTGGGGAAGTTTTGGGTGGTTTCGGTGTGATGGAGAGCTTTTGTCTTTTGTCTTTGTTCTGTTAGTATGTATGTATGTATATGAAGCATGTTTTTTTTTGTTTTTTTTGAGGCCCCCTCGAAAACGAGATGCCACATCTCAAGGGGTTTTCCTCTTACCAATAAAGTAAAGTAAAATAGGCGTCTTTCAGGTCTAGAGAGATGAACCAGTCCCCCTGGCGGACGTGCGCGAGGAGTTTCTTGACTGTGAGCATTTTGAACGGTCTCTTCATGAGCGCTTTGTTCAAAGCCCTGAGATCTAAGATCGGCCTGAGGCCGCCGTCTTTCTTGGGAACCAGAAAATAACGGCCGTAAAACCCCGACTCGGTCATAGATGGCGGGACTCTCTCTATAGCGCCCTTCTGCAGTAGCTTGGCTATTTCTAAGCGAAGCATGTTCATAGCAGCCGGGCTGACAGTGGATTCGAGCTGCATGCGCGAGCGTGGCGGGCGGCGACGAAACTGTAATCGATAGCCATTCTTTATTATGCTTAAAACCCACGGGGAGATGCCGGGGATGGCTTCCCACGCTTCGTAGCATGCGGCTAGCGGTTGAATGGCGATTTCGCCCTGATTGCTGCACTTAGCGGGCTGGACACTGGGTGTGGGCACGCTTATAATGTGGATGGCAACGGGACTTACACTCAGAGAGGAGTTTATGGGCCGTGTGACCGAGCGGGCAGAGGGGGGACACGCGCACGGGCTCGTGGGCGTGCTTATGTTCTCTGCTACTGGAGCGGATAGTACTCACTCCGTGAGAATGGGCTCTGTGTGAGACCCTGGGCATATGGTGCTTGTGTGTGTAAGTGAGCACTTGCTTGTGGGCACATTTTTTACACTTGAGGCTTTTATGCTCTTTTTGTGAACTCTCTGGGTAGCCGTGAAAACGGCTTTTAGTCGCTCGCAAGCGGGCAGGGAAACCGGCTTGATTGTGGCGATGAACTCTACTGTAGTCGGCGATGAGACGGGGACTAACAGTGGGCGAAGCTTTGACGGCGGTCCGGCTGCAGCGGGAGAGAGCCGCCTTTTTCTCAGCTGTGCTAGGCAGACTTCTGTTGATCGGGCTTCAGCGTGATCTTGGGTCGAGGCCCCCGGGGAGGAGGCTGTCTGCGGCGGCTGTCAGAGCGAGGGCGGCCGCCCTGTCTACGCTGGGGCTGCTGAGCTTGCTGAGGCGGGCGCTGCTGTGGGGTTCTGGCAGGTGGCTCATGAGAGCGGCCTGCCGAAGAGCTAGCGCGGCGGGGCAGGAACAAGTTCATGGCCTGAGTCGCTTTCTGTACCTCGGAGAAGCGGTCAACGATGCCCGTGACGGCAGATCCGAAGAGCCCGGTCGGAGAGATAGGCGCGTTGAGGAACACGGCGCGTTCTGAATCTCCCATGTCGGTAAGCGTGAGCCATAAGTGTCTCTCAGCGACACAGAGGGCGGCCATGCATCTCCCCAGGGCTTGTGCGGCGGCTTTAGTGGCGCGAAGGGAAAGGTCCGTAGCGCTTCTCAGATCCGAGAGGATGGGCGGTTTCCTACCGCTGTTCGCCATTTCGCACAAGATGTTGCTCTGGAGCACCTGGAGGACTGACATTGAATGCAGCGCTGAAGCGGCCTGTCCGGCGGCGGCATAGGCGCGGGCATGAAAGTTAGAGGTCGCTCTGCACGCTTTTGAAGGAAGCGTAGGGGAAGAACGGCATCTAGCAGAGGGCGGGCAAAGATGAGCGGCGACTGAGTCCTCGACGGGCGGCATGGCAGTATAACCCTTCTCGGCGGCTCCGTCCACTGAGCGCAGCGAAGCGGACACATCGGAGCGGTTACAAGCCGAAAGAGGGGCATTCCAGGATTTCGTGAGTGTAAGCTCAGGCAGGAATGGTGTAGCTCAGGCAAGAATGGTGCAGCCCGGCTGCAGGCGGGGGCCGGGCGCCGGTGCAGGAACTTCCCATCCATGCGGTTCGGTGGTTGCTCGGGGGGAGGAGACCACTCGAGACCCAGGCGGTTGACGGCCTGTGAAAGGAGGCGCGTTAGTTCCTCCTCGATGCCGGCGCGGGTCCCCGCAGACTCTCTCGTCGATGAGCCGATCGACGACCAATCCTCGCTGTCAGAAGCGTGCAGCAAACAGGAGTCCTTCTCATCCGCGGTGTCGTCGGAGGCGACAGAGCGGCCACTCGGCGGCAACTGTATGTCCGGCTGGGGCGGAGAGGGAGAGCGGTCGGTGGGCGGCGGCAGCGGCCCGCATGGATCCGCAGGGGGCTCCGGCGGCCTCTGGGAGCGGCGTTTCTTCTTCCGCGGCGAAGTGAGAGGCGGCGCGGGAGCGGTTTTGACCGCCTGCAGTCGAGCCAGCAGGGAGGACAGAGGCAGGTCCTCGCAGTGGTCGCATCCTCCGTTGGCGAGGGCGAGCTCTGCGTGATCCACTCCGAGACAGAGAATGCAGATGGGGTGGCGGTCTCCTTCCTCGAGTGAAGAGCGGCATGAGCCGCAGGAAATTCGAGGCATCTTTAAAAAGACGCTCTGCTCTTTTTAAGGATACGCGTCGGATGGCGCTAGCTTGCAGGGCGGCTGAAGGTGGCAGACGGCCGGCTTCCTCAGACTCCGGAGCTCGCTAGAAGGTGCCTTCTCGACGACGGCGGCTTCTTCCCAGGACAGCGGATGCGTGTAGCTTGCTGAATGAAAAAGAATCGACGAACTAGCCTGGGAGAGCTACCTTTATACACTGTAGCCACGCCCCTTTTGGCGGGCTGTGACGCAGTGAGCGAGCGCCTTCCGCTCATTGGCCGCGGACTCAGCGCCGCTCTCCCATAGGTTCGTGCATTCTCTCTGAGCGAACCAATGAGCCGCTAGCTAGCCCGCTCATGGTCTGCCTCAGAAGAGACTGCGTTGACAATGATTACAAAATTATGAAATAATTTTTTGGCTTCAACTTCTCAGCAAAGATGAATCTTTCCCGTAGCGTAAGCTAGCTTATGCAATACGAGAGAACCTGTCGTAAGAGAACTGGTTTTAAAGCCTTCTTGGTACACGAGTTAGAGATAATCACAAAGTAATGTTATACTTGCAAGCGTTTCTAGCTAAGACGTATGGCGACTTACACAGTGATGTAACAGCGTCGTTCCCTGGGCGCTCTAGTCAGTGGAAAAACTAATAGGTTCTGAAGCGTTTTGCAAGTTGAACCAGCTCCGAACCAAGTTTGAACCAGCACCAGTTCCGAACCAATTATTTTTTTGGTGGAAAAGGGGTAAGTGTCAGATGTCCATTTTGTCTGTTATCCGAAACCAGTTAACACAGAGTTCTGTCTTATATCCAAAATGGTTCATATTCTGTCTGAAATGCAAGACAAGTTAAAAAAACTTTTTTTTTCTGATATCCAAAACTGTCTTCAACGGTCTTCCATCAGCCAAGAGGCAAGGGAAGAGCAGGAGACAAAGTGAGGGTAAAAATTAATAACATTTATTGAATAATCTTATTTTTTTGGTTCAATGTTGGACTTCGTCTGGCTAGCACAAATTTAATGTGTGATTATACCAAAGCAATGGAAATGCAATGAAAATGACTGATACATAGCATGAAGATATTTTCTTCACTCTAATTTGAAGACAACACAGCACAACACAAAAAAAAAAAAAACTGCAATAGAAAAATAATGTAAGATTGATACTGGTATATATTATAGAATTTAGTATGAAATGCATTTAGTAATATGAAAAAAAAATCAAAACAGATGTATGTTTGCTCTCTTGAAGCCACACATTGCAAAGTCTGAGCTGCAAGAACCACTCTACTTGAGTATGTGTAAATAGTATTTGCAGTTCGGGAAATACTTTGGTTGGCATCGCCAGTATTTTGAGGCTTAAATACCGCAACACAGAAATATGAGAACAATGGAATATGAGATTGAGAACAACAGATAGAGCTAGTTATCGTCTGGGTAGTGGTGGTTGGAAAAGCTGTGCCTTTATGATATTTGTAGTGATGTTGTGTATATTAGGAAGTGGAGGAGATTAGGCACTAAAAGCTGATATAATAAGAAGCTAATCTGTATTTTTAAAACCATATTCTCCCCTTAGTCTCATCAACGATTTGGACATCAAATGTTTTAACTTCCAGCGCTTTGGAAAAGAGTTTGTCAAACAACTCAAGCTGAGTCCAAATTCCTTCATCCAGTTGGCGATTCAGCTGGCCTACTACCGGTGAGGGTTTCAGAGAAACTGTTCTGTCGTCCAGTAACAGATAATTAAATAAATCAATAAAGTGTGTGTTTGCTCCCTGTACTCTGCTAGAGTTCACAATGAAGTGTGTGCGGCCTGTGACATCGCCTCTCTGAGGATGTTCAGGGGAGGACGAACAGACTACATCCGTTCTCCGACCAATCAGATGCTGAGCTTCATACAGGCCTTTGATGATGATGCAGTTTCTGTGAGTATTTAGGATGGTGGAGAGGAGACAAAATGAGAAATGAATCACATATATGGGTAACACTAATCATTAAATATGTGTTTGCATGGATTTAAGAGAGAAGCCAAGGTACAGCTGCTGAGAGAGGCTGTTGATGCATACAGCATCCTCACCGAACAGGTGAAGAACTAACAGGTTTTCATGTGGAAGATCCTAATTAATGTTGACTGCATAATGATTGCCATTTTTGATCAGTCGCTGATGGGGCAGGGTATAGACCGCCACCTGTTGGGACTTAAACTTCAAGCCATTGAGGAGGGGCTTAGTGTGCCCAGAATTTTCATGGACACAGCCTATGGACTTGCGACTCACTGGAAACTCCGAACGGGACAGGTAACTGTTGATTTTAACTACATTCAAACAAAAAAAAATTCCTTAATTTGTTTTCATAAAAGCAAAAACAAATACAGAAATATTTAGCATGAATGAGGGCATAAATTATATTTTGGGTAGAAAAAATGCAAACTAATTAACTACAAACTAATTTTTTATGTAACATGTTAACATGGCTTTAAAGACTGCATGCTATATCTTTATTTTGACCATTTATTGTGATGTAACTGTATACAATTTTTATGTTGCAATAATTGCTGAAGCTTTTATCACGGTATATGGTATTATTACAATAATGAAATGTTGCAAAAAAAAAAAATCATACTATAAACAGATTGAATACCTTTTTTTATAACAAAAAGAACTGAATATTTAAATTAAATTAAATAATACACAAAATGTTTCAAACAGATTAAACTGCAAAAGAATTATAAGGACAATAGGTAACACTTTACAATAAAGATTCATTAGTTAATGTAAGTGTTACATTTGGTCAGGAACGAAACAGAGAGTGAATCCAATCGCAAGCTTTTATTAATAACACTAACCGATAATCCAGGGAACTCAGAACAGGACAGAGAAATAGGCAGGAATCAAGTAACATTTAAACAACAACCGGCAGGCAACAACTGAAACACAGGGGTTTAAATACACAGACAAACAAGCTAATCAAGATAACAAGGGGGCGTGGTTGATAAGAAACACCCGTGGACACTGAGCAACAACATAACAAAAGACAAGACACATGGCAGGATCGCATGACAAACAAGGAATCACGTGATATACAAAACACAACAAAACCCACACGTGACAGTAAGATAATGCATTAACCAATTAACAATGAGCAATAGCTACATTTTTTGCAGAAATTGTTATTCTTTGATAACGTTAGTTACTCATTGTTAGTTCATTTTAGCTCAGGTTTTTATTTTTAATAATGTATTATTAAATGTTAAAAATTAACATTAACTAAGATTAATAAATGCTTTAAAAGTATTTTTAATTGTCAGTTTATGTTAACTAATGAATTAACTAATGTCATATAATAAAGCCTTATTGTAAAGTTTTACCGAACAATAATAAGAAATCAGAACATTTTCAATCAATATCTAGCACACGTTGTTGTCCCGATTAAAAATGTTTACATTTGAAAATAAAAAGCCTATTATACACCAAATACTTTGGTAGTTATATCAAAGTATTTGGTGCTGTGATAAACACCATTGCGAATACAAAAATCTGAATGGCTGTTTAGAAATTCTGTTCAGAAACAAAGTAGCACAGCTGCTTAGTTTAAAGGGGACATATCATGCAAAATCCACTTTATTAGCCCTTAAATGCATTTTGTTGTATATTTTTTATTGGAGGATGAAGCATGTTACATTTGACAAGCAGTGAAATAGTTCTCCAGTTTCATTTTTTATCTTAAGAAACCAAAACCTTATAACCAACAACAAAAAAAACAAACAAACAAAACAATAAATAAAAAATACCCCTCCCCCCTCCCAACATAGTCATCCCAGCCGCCACCCCAGCCCCCCCCCCCCCCCCTTTAAAAAGTTAACATTTTGGGAGAACAGCTTTTTTCTCTTCATTTCTTACACAGTTCTTCAAAACAGTTTACTAATCTACACACTAAAAACAAGCACACAACTGAAAAAAAAAAAAAAAAAAACAAGCACACAACTGCATGTCCACATTTTGACCCCTATTGGTTAACAAGGCTTTAGACTCACAGTATCACAATTGTCAGTCAGGCTACTCCATTCCCATCACCATGAAGAAGAGAGAAAAAATAAATAAATAAAAAGAAGAGAAGAAAAGTTAGATTATAAAATAAAAAGTTGTCTCAAGCTTCAGGCAATACTTTAAGATTCTCAAAATATTTGACAAAGGGTTGCCATTTTAAGTAAAATTTCTGGACTGACCCTTTCAATGTGAATTTAACTTTTTCTAGTTTAAGAAAAAATAAAACATCCCTTAACCATGTAGCCACCACTGGTGGAGTAGCGGATGTCCAAACCAATAAGATTCTACGAAGAGCAAGAAGTGATGTAAAAGCAATAATGTCCGATTGGTCTCGCGTTAAAGTTAAGCTTTTCTTTTGGAATACCAAATATTGCAATCAACGGACAGGGCTTAATTTGAATTTTTAAAACTTCGGATAAAGTTTGAAAAACAGATGACCAATATTGATGTAGATGGGGGCACAACCAAAACGCGTGTGTTAAATCGGCTGGAGAGAGGGAGCATCTATTTCAACTCCCGTCCGTTCCTGGATATATATCTGCTAGTCTAGCCCTACTGAAATGGGCCCTATGTACTACCTTAAACTGGATGAGCCCCAAACGTGCACAGGTTAAGGTAGTGCATCCTCCCACTGTCTATCTGACAACTCAACCATCAGCTCGCCTTCCCACCTAGTCTTAAATTTTGAAAGGTCATAGTTTTCCAGAGACATTAGTCGAGAATATAACCGTGATATCAGTCCTTTTTCTGGACAGAGAAGGGTCAAATCTTCCCATGGTGCCTCAGTAGGGAGGACCGGGAAAGAAGGGAACAGTGCTTTGACACAGTAGTGGCATATTTGAAGATATCTAAAGAAGTTATTGCGTGAAAGATCATATTTCTGGCATATGTTATCAAAGCTTTCAAACCCCTTTTTACAATAAAAGCTTTTAAAACAGGAAAGCTGCTTCCTGTCCCACTGAGTAAATGTTAAGTCAAGAGAGGAGGCTGGAAATAAATGATTCTTACAGATAGGGCTTAAGGGGGAGGGAGAGGTGAATTTGTAATGATTTTGAAACTGGGCCCATATTCTAAGGGTAGACAGTACTATAGGATTGGAGGTAAACCTGGACCACTTTGTGGGCAGGGAGGAGTACACCAAAGCAGGGAGTGATGACGAGTGGCAAGAGTGTGCCTCAAGTGTACACCAGACGGTGTTTGGCACATGAAGCCAAAATAAAATTTTCTGTAAGTTAGCTGCCCAATAGTAGTGAATAAAGCTGGGGAGAGCTAATCCCCCCACATCACGACCCCTCTGAAGCAAGCATTTGTTAACTCTTGTAACTTTATTTTTCCATATGAAGGAAGTAATGGGTGAGTTAACTGACTGAAAAAAATGATTTAGTCAGGAATAACGGTAGACATTGAAACAAACACAAATACTTTGGGAGTACGTTCATTTTCACCGATTGTACCCTCCCTGCAATGATCAGAGGTAGACTGCTCCACCTTTGAAAGTCAGCTTTCATTTGGTTGACTAGAGGTGTAAAATTGGCCCCAAAAAGAGAGGAGAAGGAACGCGTAATGTTTATTCCAAGATATTTGAAACAATAATGTGTTAAATGGAAGGGAAATGCTTCTTGTTTAATTTGCATTGCCAAATCATTAATGGGGAAACTTCACTTTTCTGATAGTTAAGTTTGTAGCCAGAAAAATACCCAAAATTGTTCAATAGTGATACAATTACAGGGGCGCTAGTTCCTGGATTGCTTACATAAATAAGGAGATCATCAGCATACAGAGACGTGATGTTCTTCAGTCCCACGCTCAACCCCCCATAACAACGGCGACGACTTCAATGCAAGTGAAAGAGGCTCAATTGCCACTGCAAAGAGGAGCGGGGACAAAGGACATCCTTGACATGTCCCACGTGACAGGGGGAAAAAATTGGAATGAGATTCATTAGTTTGAATACATGCTTGTGGGAACGAATAGAGCAGACGAATCCATGCCAAAAATGTGTCACCTAAACCAAACCTTTCCAATACGGTAAACAAGTATTTCCACTCCACCCGGTCAAAAGCCTTCTCCGCGTCCAGAGAGATTACAGCTTCTGCAGTTGGGGAGGGACCGGGGGAGTAGATTTACGTTAGCAAGTCGGCGAATATTCGAAAAAGAGTGGCGACCCTTTACAAAACCAGTCTGTCTTCAGAGATTACTTTAGGGAGAACAGATTCTAAACGATGTGCCATCACCTTGGCTAAGATTTTTATATCAATATTTAGGAGGGAGATAGGACGGTAAGAGCCACAGTTAGTAGGGTCCTTGTCCTTTTTGAGGAGTAAAGTAATCTTAGCTTGCAAAAGTATTATTGATTTCCTTTTGGTTGGTAATTAGATTTTGATCTTGATCTCTCACTTGGGGTATAAGCCGTGAAGCAGCTTGACGTTTCAGCTGGTGAGCCAACAATCGACTAGCTTTTTCCCCATATTCATAATAAGTGCTACGTGTCCGCAGTAATAAGTATTCAGCCTGGTTGGTGGATAGAAGATTAATCTTAGACTGTAAAGCTATCCGTTCTTTATAAAACTGGGGATGGGCTTTCAGAATATTTGCGGTCTAGATTAAAAATTGAATCCATCAAGTCTTGTATTTGTTTGCGGCGTTCCTTATTGACATGTGCTACATAGGAGATAATTTGTCCTCTTAAGTATGCTTTTAAGGTTTCCCAAAGTAGGGAGTATGATATACCTTCATTCTTGTTTACTTCCATAAAAGTATCTATATTGGTAGCCACATATTCGCAAAATTTCTCGTTTGAAAGCAGTAGGGAATTAAGTCTCCAGAAGGATTGCTCTCTAACATTCAAAGTGAAAGAAAGATCTAAGATGAGTGGTGCATGATTTGAAATGACAATGGCTAAGTATTCAACCGATTCCACTGCAGGGATGAAAGAGCTATCTATAAAAAAGTAATCTATCCTTGAGAACGAATGGTGGACATGAGAAAAGAAAGAGAACTGTTTGGAGGTTGGATTTTGAAACCTCCATGGGTCTACACTAGAGGTCTGCACCCCCGCGGGACCCGCGGGTCGCGACGCAAAACAGTGCGGCGCGGGAGAAATTTTGAAAGGTCAAAGCGGGAGCGGGCAGGATGATGAGGTGCACTTGCGGGTGCGGTCGTGAGGGATGATGCGCTGCACTCCCGCAAATTAAATATGAGTGTCAAATAAAATATATAAATGATTAAAGTAGAGTACATAATTTGTAGTTGTGAGGGAGATTCTGATTGGCAGCAATAAAAACGTTTTAAGCAGCCTAAACTTTTGAATATTGTCGGGTAGGGCTGGGCATAATCTCACGCACAGTTGCACACTTGTTTAGAGACAATTCCTTCCCGCTGCTCCGTGTTCGAATTCGAAAGCTAGTTCAAGTTCAAAATAGACAGCATGGACGAGGAACAGAGCACCTCTAGTGCTTCAGATAGAGGCCTAAGTGCTTCAGATGTAAGTAACGTTACTTCTCTAAAGTACTTGTGGTAGGCACACAGGCTATTTTCAGTTTAACACCTGCACTGAGCGGCTCAAAGCCCAAATAGTTTTTTAGTCGCAATGTTTTAGTTCATGGCTAGCCTATAATGTGACAGGAGCATTATCGAATTATATATATTAGATAGATAATAATATTACCTAATCGAATATATATATATATATATATATATATTTTTTTTTTTTGTTACATGTTAAGCCTAATGGAATTTGGGCCGATTAATGTTTATCTTTGTTGGCGTTCGTTACTGATGCCTGTTTAATGTTTTGTATGGTTGATTATGCAGGCTTACCAATAAATATGTTGCCAAGTATTGGTAAGGAATTTTGTGAGCACGCATTTTTTTTCCCCCAGGGCCAAGACCTTTCGTCAGAAAGCGCGGGCGGGAGCGGGACATTATATCACAGATGCGGGCGGGAGCGGGACTAAAAATGACAAATCTTTGCGGGAGCGGGCGGGAGCGGGACTGAACACTGCGGGAGCGGGTCTGAAAATTGTGTCCCGCGCAGGTCTCTAGTCTACACAGCCATTGTGTCTCATAAAGTCTGAGAAGACCCTTGACATTGCAGAAGGTGAGGCAGATTTAGGGCTACTTTTATCAAGCAATGGGCCAATTGTACAGTTGAGATCTCCTGCAAGGATCAATCTATGTGTATCTAAATTAGGGAGGAATGACAAAAGCTTATTGGCAAAATCAGTGTCATCCCAGTTAGGTGCATACACATTTACTAAAAGAACAGGTGTTTGAAATAGGAGGCCTGAGACAATGACATAATGCCCATTGGTGTCTGCAATTATTGTATTTAATGAGAATTGAATTCGCTTATTAATCAAAATTGCCACCCCTCGTGATCTGTTATTAAATTTGGAATGGAAGATATGATTAACCCATGCTTTACGGAGTCTGGTGTGGTCTTCTAACCGTAAGTGTGTCTCCTGCAAAAACAAAACATCAGTTTTCAATTGTTTAAGATGAGAAAAAATCCTAGAACGTTTCACGGGACCATTCATCCCCTTAACATTCCAGGACAGAAACCTAACTGCAGCTCCTCCTACTGGGCATGTACTGCCCGTGTTATTTATAATTGGAGACATTCAAAATGTGTATGATTAGCCTGAACCATATTATGGGAGTGCATTTGTGACCATAAGCGATGTCAACACATATTGTGTGCAGTTGTGTAGAAGTACAGTAAAATAGTGATAATACTGAACTAAAAATACAATTTAACATAGCTGTGTGTATCCTTAGAAGATAAGGTGTTACCATATAAATAACATGTTCCCCAGTTCTTGTGCAACTTAAGTTGAACTTTAGAAGAGAGAAAAAAAAAAGAAAGAAAAAAAACCCCATTGAACACCCCAGACCTAGATCTTCTTCCCCAAACGAAGAAAACCGCAGGAATTCCCAGACAGAAAACCTCCAAGACATCCAGCGTTGTCTATAACTTCTAACCTAACCTGAGGGTGGCTCCACTCTCAGTAAGTGATTTGTATTCTACCTATATATGATTGTCTAGTTGGCTCACCTTGAGAAGAGAGAGGAAAAATAATAATAATAAAAAAAAGATTTTGATTTTGCCACTTAATTTATCTTACTAAAATTGACCGGTCTGTAAAATGACCATTTGTGTAGAAGGATAAATAAATAATAATAATAATAAAAAAAAAATAATAATTAAATAAAAACAAATAGCTGTTTCATTGTAAATCACAGAGGCCGTTGTTATTGTACCATGTCAAGAACATGTGCGAAAAACGCATTAACGCACCGTGTAGGCTTGTAGATTACTTGGTGAGGGAAAGAAAAAAAGAAAAGAAAACGTATAACTGTAACGAGGCCTGAGACATATTTGAATCCATTTGCAGCTTTATTAAAGGCAGGTCAGACAGGCAAGGGTCAGAGATCGGCAGAACAGGGTTATCACAGGACAGGCACAGAGGATGGTCAAATAACAGGCAGAGAATCAGGACAGGCAGCAGACAACAATAATCCAAAGCAATCCGAGTCGGGGCAGGCAGCAGGCTAGCGAGGGTGATGGAACAGATCAAGGTCGGTACACGAGACAGGCAGATCAGGGGAAACCGCTCAGTCATTACAGCCGTGGCAATGCAATACTTCGCACTGAGTGAATGTTTGAGTGTGGCTTAAATAGGAAGTCCGATGAGGTTCAGGTGTGTGTGTAATCAGTCCCAGGGGTGGTGCATTATGGTAAATGAAGTCCTGCTAAGAGTTAGTACTCCGGTGACGGCTCCCTCTGCTGGCTGAAAGGAGGCGGAGCGGGAGCCTGCTCCGTAACAATAACACATAGCCGTTGTATTTTTAAAACAACGCAAAACAACGGCAACTGCGTTGTTATTTTACCATGCACATGTGCAAAAACCGCATTAACATAAGTATTACCGTGTAGGCTTGTAGATCACTTGGTGAAGAAAAAAAAAATTAAAAAGAGAAAAAAATAAATAAATAAAAAGAGAAAAAATAAAATAAGTAAATAATTAAAATAATAATTAGACCCAAGGAATCAAAGTGCCTATATCAAAAGATAAGTTAACTTTCACCTCCCCATAGATACAAAGTCTGCGCTCCAGCATAGTTTACTCTCCCCAGTGAAGCTCGTAAAACTCTTTGGCCTTCTTCGGAGTCTCGAAGAACAGCACCTGTCTGTCGTGAAGGACGCGGAGCCGGGCGGGATAAATAACTGCGAACCTGACGTTTTTCTTATACAGGAGGGATTTCACTTCTTTAAAGGCAGCTTGTTTCTTGCCGAGTTCCGCGCTGACGTCCTCGTAGAAAAATACTTTATGCCCCCTGAAAAACAGCTGCTCTCGTTTCCTCGATATGATACGGTGTTTGTTTTGGAAGCTGTGGAAGAGAACGAGGAATATCCTCGGCCGTTTGGAGTTAGCGCCGGAGTCGGTGGTCAGCTTCGGTCCCACTCGGTGCGCGCGGGAGATAATGAGAGGATGCGGGAAGAATTCTTTACCCAGGACTTCCTCGAAGAATTCAGTCATGAACTTGACTGTATCCAATACCTCCATATGCTCCGGAATACCGATAACTCGCAGATTGGACCTACGTGAGCGATTTTCCAAGTCCTCCACTTTGTTTTTTAGCCTCTCGTTCTCAGCTAAAAGTGCGGTGCATGTTGTTTCGATAGCCTCAATCCTATCGCTGTGATCGTTTAGGCCTTCCTCCATGTCATGGATGCGTTCTTCGTGAGAGTCAAGAGACGCCTTTACCAGTTCCAGCGATGCTGAAATTGGTGCCAATGCCTTGCCGAAAGCTTTTTTCAAGAGGGAATCCGTTTGCTGTGCGAGATCGGACAGAAGCACCGAGTGAAGCCTAGCAAGATCAGCAGGTAATTCCGAGCTTGGGCTAGCTTGTGTAACGTTAGCCATGTTGTCTTCACTTGCGGCATTTTCGTCCATCTCGGTCGTTTTTTGCCCTCGGTCACGTCTCTTTGGTCTCATTTAGTTGTGTAAAGTTATCCCTTAACGTACACGTTGTCAACTCAGGGTGCGCCAGGCTTTATGTCGAAAAAATTAGGTAGAAAATAAAAAGTAATTCGGGAGCCACTTCTCACACGTCTATTCGCTACATGCTCAGACCGGAAGTTGGACAAATAAGGACATTGACTACCGGTCCAACACTTCGAGCAATCCGCCATTATTATTTCTCGCTCCGATTTTGTAGTCCGAGCTCAATGATGCAGAAGTTACGAGAGGGCAAATCAAAATGTTCTGTTGTTGGATGTACGTTAGTGACCTGAAGCACTTCAAGGATTCCCACTTCAACAACCTCCGCCAGTATAAAGAAGGGTTTGCCGATTGACTTCGTCTGAATGAGAGGTTTATTCCTTCTATCTTTGGAGACGACGAACAGAGCATTTTGATAAGCTATAAATATCGTTAATAAAAATAAAGTACTTTACTTTCTTAAAACACATGGTGGTCATGGTTTAGCAGTACCTTTCTCTTTCTTCGTTTTTGTTTTGAAGTAACGTTACACGTCTGCAGTGTTATTGTTCTTGAGTTTCATCAATGGTCATTTAGCTGCGTTGTTTTCTGATGCTTTTCTAAACGTATCATATTGTCAATACAGATTTTTTTGTGGTAAGATTAGACCGTAGTCATTTATCTTGTCAGTGTCCTTGTTTTAACAAGAGAAATAGTCGACTTTCACTAATAACACAAAACAGTTAACTCACATACCAATACATCCATATGAAGACGTTGTTCTGCAGGTTCGTCGTCGTCTTTATCAACTCGCTCGCTCTGGCTCGAATATGTAAGGCTTGATGGACAAGTCTTCTGTTATTGACATTTTATTAACATGTGAATAAAAATGTTCTTTGAAGGTGTCGTATATAATCGTATATCTCTAATCTAACTACAATAATGGCCGAACGTGGGGAGTTGAACCGACCGTGAACTCATTGACCTGGAGAGCGGGCGGAGTATGACGCATCTCCTTTTTATTTAAAGGGGACGCTTTTAAACTGGTCGCTCAAAGAGGCACATCAGAAAAGGGGTAGAAAAGGGGCCTGTGGAGCTATAATAATGAGGAATTCAGACCCAAGCATTGCAGTTATGTTTTATATAGACCACAACGCAGGGGCGGACTGGGACCAAAAAGTGGCCCTGGACTTTCTGGCCCACAGCAGCCCACCGTATGGTGGCCGAGAAAGCTCAACGTGCTGCAACTGAAGCAAATACTTGCAAATAGAAATAAACACCTGCAAATTAAAAAAACAAAACATTGTCATCAGTTTCACAACACATGTGTGCTCCAAATACAGAAATGCACTGCAAAAGTTCACAACACAACCAAATACAGAAACGCGCTGCAAATAACACAGACCACAACAGAAATGTTTCCAGGTAAACCAAATAAGTGACGAAGCGCTAAAATATGTGTGCATGTGTGTCTCAACTTTAAAACTTTGGACCCTATATTACCTAATATTTCTTATGAAACTTTTCTTTATGAAAAATTTAAACATAACATAAAACAATTTTTAAAATTTAACAGATTAAAGATAGATATCTTTCCTTCATGTTCTTCTTCACTATCTTTATTTATTTAGTTAAGTTTTCAGCTCATTGTTCTTTTCTCATTTGTATTCTGATGACATTAAACATATTGTTAGTACATTTTGAATATTGTATACAAGTTGTATGTCATAAAAATGTAATCTCTGTACGTTTTGAAAAAAATAAATAAATACATAAAGTAGAATTTTAAGCTGTAAGGGTTAGTCACTTATTTAGTTCCCCTGGAAAGATTTCCATTGTGGTCTGTTTTTTGCTTGTTTCTGTATCTGGGTGGTGTTGTGAGTATTTGGTGCACACGTGTGTTGTGAAACTGATGAAGATGTTTTCTTAATTTGCAGGTGTTTATTCTATTTACAATGCATTTTCATTCAGTTGCAACGCGTTGAGCTTTCTCGGCCCCTTACCACCACATCATAACAAATTGGCTCATTAATGTGCTGAATATTTTTAACACCACTTATAACATAAAAATATAACACAATATAAAACTATATGCAATTTAAACATTTATTTTAAATAACACAACACTAGTCAGGGAGAGCTAACTTTCGCCTTCAGAACCATGTTCAGAACCTGTTGAACTGCTACTCTTCGTGCCAAATGTATAATTTGTTAATTTGAAGCATTTCACACATAGATTTCACAGGATCTACCTCTAGCTAACAGGTGCCTGTAGTTCTCTCAGTGTTCAAATGGAGCTTTTTTTCCCGCGACACAGGTGACGAGGCGAGGGAGTCGGCTTTCATCTGCGCGCCGCAGCTGTCTGTTATGTTTTTCCAGGACGTGAAAGGGGGCGTGTTTCAAGATACGCAACGGAGCAGACCAAACAAATTAACAGGGAGAGACAGTCACATTCATTCACACGAAACGCACTCCTTGTCGGCCGCGCGATCGATTCCCTTATCCATTTGCGTAGAAAAGAAATGTAATATTATGATTTCCGTCATTGTTTTATATGTAGCCTATTTTTAGGGCCCAAGCCCTGAAAGGGCGAAGGCCCTATTGTTTTCCTTAGGATTATTAGGGCCCAAGCCCTGAAAGGGCGAAGGCCCTATTGTTTTCCTTGGGATTATTAGGGCCCAAGCCCTGAAAGGGCGAAGGCCCTATTGTTTTCCTTCCGATTATTTATTTATTAGGGCCCAAGCCCTGAAAGGGCGAAGGCCCTATTGTTTTCCTTCCGATTATTAGGGCCCAAGCCCTGAAAGGGCGAAGGCCCTATTGTTTTCCTTGGGATTATTTTTCTTTACTATTATTATTATTATTATAATAATTATTATTTTACTACCTTTTGGGCACTTTTGGGGCCCTTAACGTGCTCGAAAACTCTTGAAACTTTGCACACGGGTCAGAACCCGCGGCCATCAGAGCCGGGCTGAAGCTGGTACCCGGGCGTGGTAGGGCGGCTCGTCAGCGCCCCCTGGAACGGGGTCCGAACACTTGGTCCATAACTCAAACACGCTTGTATGTAATAATATGAAACTCGGTACACATGTTGATCTCATCGTTTCATCTATACCTCACACTCTTATTGAGGTTTGTTTGTAAAACGCTCGCAATGGAATGTCATATACTCCTCCTAGAGCTTTGATCCAAATTCGACGAAACTCGGTCAGCGTGAAGTCAAGACATTGAGGATGAAAGTTTGCGAGGGGATTTTTTATATCTCGAACGGTTTGTCCGTGGCGAGGAAACGAAATCATGGCGAGAAACGTGTAACAGGAAGTGTGTTATAACTTCAGCATACATTAACTGATCTTGATGAAACTTCAGCAGTGTGTTCGCTGTAAGAGGACGATCACATGGATGTGACTATTGTGAGTCAAAGTTATAGCGCCACCAACTGGCAGCAGGAAGTGTGTCACTTTCAAAATGCTTTGATATCACCCTTTTATTTTTACCCGATTTGCTTCAAACTTCATATGTATAATGTCAACATACGGCAGATGTAGACCTGTGAATGGATTCTTGATATCTTTGAAACTGTTGCCGTGGCGACGCATCAAACTTTACCCTTCTTTTAGGATGCTTTTTGGATGCTTTTGAGACCCTTAGCATGCTTCAAATTGCATGAAACTCGACAGACACATCACATTTATTAGCCAGTAGACATGTGCAAAGTTTCAGAAACGGGCGTGGTGAGGGCTCAGTAGCGCCACCTTTTGACAAAAGTGGGGTTGTTAGTTTTAACTAGAGTTACAAAAATTGGTATGTATATTGTACTCCTCGAGCCGGACAACTTTCTAATTGACACTTATTAGCTAGGACCCACAGAAAGTCGGATATTTTTGTTTGAATATGGCCACTCTGAGCCTACATGTCTCTGTGTCTCTGTGTCTTTGGCTGGCTGGCTGACTGACTGGCTGGCTGTCTGTGTGTGTGTGTGTGTGTGTGTGTGTGCAGGGGGAGGGGGCTTAACCATTTCACTGCTGTGTGTATGACCTGCATAAAGAAAATACATTTCTCAAGCCTGGTATTTTTTAAATAAGTTTTTATTTTTATTTTTTATAAGTAAAGGCATATAACTAGTTTAATTGTAGTGAATTGACAATAGTTTTATATAATTAGTTTATTAATAAGATTAACTTGGTCAATAAACTTGGTCTGAAAATTTGGTCCATAAATCAAACACACTTGCATGTAATAATATGAAACTTGGTACACATATAGATCTCATCGTTTCATATATACTTCACACTCTTACTTTTTACCCCAGCCCAACAGGAAGTCGGCTATTTAGGGTTGTGTTTAAAACACATGCAATGGAATTTAAATTATTGCTCCTAGAGCACTGAACCAAATTCGACGAAACTCGATCAGCGTGAAGTCAAGACATTAAGGATGAAAAAGTGCCACGGGATTTTTGATACCTCGAACGGTTTGGCCGTGGCGAGGAAACGAAATTATGGCGAGAAACATGAAACAGGATGTGTGTTATAACTTCAGCATACATTAACTGATCTTGATGAAACTTCAGCAGTGTTTTCGCTGTAAGAGACCGATCACATGGATGTGACTATTGTGAGTCAAAGTTATAGCGCCACCAACTGGCAGCAGGAAGTGTGTCACTTTCAAAATGCTTTGAAATCACTCTCTTATTTTTAACCGATTTGCTTCAAACTTCATCTGTATAATGTAAATACACGGCAGATGTAGACCTGTGAATGAATTTTTGATATCTTTGATACTGTTGCCGTGGCAACGAAACAAACTTTAACATTCTTTTTTGATGCTTTTGGGACTCTTAGCATGCTTGAAATTGCTTGAAACTTAACAGATACATCACATTTATTAGCCAGTAGACATGTGCAACTATGGCAAAAGATTAAAGTAATGTGAAAAAAGTAAACACTAAAAGCCTCATATCTTCTAAAAATGCAATTATACATCATTTGTTTCTAAATTAAATTATACAAATATTATAACTTCCCCAATTTTTCCCTTTTTTCATTTAAGAATTATGTTTACGTTCAAAAACAGCCAGAATTGTTGTAAAATTCAGAAAAAAATAATAATCTGAGTCATACGTAGTGCTATACTGCCCTCTTGTGTTCAATATCAGGTAGGCCTATTGTGTATATTCCCACCGGTTAATCAACGTGTGACTCCGCTGGGACTTGGGAGCTTTTAAATCGCTTACTTAAAACCGAAAGTCAAAATACGGATGTCCGCACAAGACATTAATGGTGTGGAGTAGAGCGAGCATTTTAAATAAATTCCTATTAAGTAGGATTGAACTAAACAGAAAGAATGTTCACTCTGTTCTGCTGGTTCCTCGCTGGTGGATCATATGATTACTTTGTCATAATCTATGACAAAAATGCTATTATAAACTATATTAATAATAGATAATACACATTGCTCTTATTTTTAAAAAATACATTCATGAAAAACAAGATAACAAAAATCATAAAAAGATATAGCCATGGCTGCTATAAATGTTTGAAATGCATAGGACAGATGTTTAATGACGCAGCAACATATAATTGAAAGGCAATTAATAATCTGTCATTACGTCACTGCATTATGATATTACGGCTCTAATACGGTGCAGCACAAAGCACTTATGTGCATCCCGAGCGGAGAATGATGTGCTTGAAGCCACATGAAGTTACAGCGCATTGAGTCCGTATTGAAAAGTTCAAAGCACAAAGGAAATACATATTTATGAACAGTGTATTATACATTATATATCTATGCAATAGTTTATTGAGCCTTTTCTTTTAAAGGTTTTAAATTTCAGTTACTGTGTGCGTGAAGAACAATTATAGTGCTCTGACTCTAGTGTTGTGATCTAACCGACAGCGTCTGACACCCGGTAGAAAGTAACACGATTAAGTTACAGCAATAAAGTCCAGCAAGAAAAAGTTTCTTCATTCGAAAATATAGACCTTTAGACCTTTATCTTAAAGACCCAGTATAATAGGATTAACATTGAATCATCTTGAAGATCGTTTCATCATTGACTGTAACCGAATGCGACGTGCTGTTTGAATGCTGAATGGAGAATGACTGACAGGCGCAGAGAGGGAAAAGTTTACGTGTTCTTGAATTTAATGACTTAAATATTAATTTCTATATCACATAATAGCTTCAGAACACTTATAATACAGTACACAAAAACTTTATGGTACTTTAGAAAGTTTTTGTGCCTTTGTGCCTTACATAGAATAGTATATGCACAATATAGAATTTGAATCAGCCTCGTCAAAGATGGCAGTGTCAGAGCCGATACCGATCCTGAGTATCTAATCGGCGCACTTCTTTTCAACAGTCAAATTGAAATTGAAATTGCTTGAAACTCAACAGATACATCACATTTATTAGCCAGTAGACGTGCAAAGTTTCAGAAACGGGCATGGTGCAAGGACTAAATAGCGCCACCTTTTGACAAAAGTGGGGTTGTTAGTTTTATCTACAGTTACAAAAATCGGTATATACATTTTACTCCTCAAGCCGGACAACTTTCTATTACATAGTCATTAGCTCGGACCAAGAGGAAGTCCGATATTTTGGTTTGAATATGGTGAGCCTCTCTCTGAGCCTACGTCCCTGTATGGCAAGCCCTTTAAAAGCTAAGTTTGCCTATCCGGAATTAACATTGTAGATATCAACGTCTTTCTGTCTAGTCGTAATTACATTTTGGATAGTTTGTATTATCATTTAAGATATCTGTAACATAATTTTGACTAGTCGAAATGACAGAGTATGGCAAGCCGTTTTAACATTTAATCATGAAAGGGCCAAAGCCTTCGGCACCGCCACCCGGGTGCCTTTAGGTAACTAAAGGAACCGGGGTTGCGGTGCCACCGGCTTGGGCCCGCCATCGCTGCTCGCAGCTATATTTCTTTATTATTTTTCTGCTACCTTTTGGGAATTTTTGGGGCCCTTAACATGCTCGAAAACTCTTGAAACTTTGCACACGGGTCAGAACCCGCGGCCATCAGGGCCGGGCTGAAGATGGTACCCGGGCGTGGCAGGGCGGCTCGTCAGCGCCCCCTGGAATGGGTCCGAACACTTGGTCCATAACTCAAACACGCTTGTATGTAATGATATGAAACTCGGTACACATGTTGATCTCATCGTTTCATCTATACCTCGCGCTCTTACTTTTTACCCCAGCCCAACAGGAAGTCGGCTATTGAGGTTTGTTTGTAAAACGCTCGCAATGGAATGTTAAATACTCCTCCTAGAGCTTTGATCCAAATTCGACGAAACTCGGTCAGCGTGAAGTCAAGACATTGAGGATGAAAGTTTGCGAGGGGATTTTTGATATTTCGAACGGTTTGGCCGTGGCGAGGAAACAAAATCATGGCGAGAAACGTGAAACAGGAAGTGTGTTATAACTTCAGCATACATCAACCGATCTTGATGAAACTTCAGCAGTGTGTTCGCTGTAAGAGGACGATCACATGGATGTCACTACTGTGAGTCAAAGTTATAGCGCCACCAACTGGCAGCAGGAAGTATGTCACTTTCAAAATGCTTTGATATCACCCTTTAATTTTTACCCGATTTGCTTCAAACTTCATCTGTATAATGTAAACATACGGCAGATGTAGACCTGTGAATGGATTCTTGATATCTTTGAAACTGTTGCCGTGGCAACGCATCAAACTTTACCATTCTTTTAGGATGCTTTTGAGACTCTTAGCATGCTTTAAATTGCATGAAACTCGACAGACACATCACATTTATTAGCCAGTAGACATGTGCAAAGTTTCAGAAACGGGCGTGGTGAGGGCTCAGTAGCGCCACCTTTTGACAAAAGTGGGGTTGTTAGTTTTATCTACAGTTACAAAAATCGGTATGTATATTTTACTCCTCGAGCCGGACAACTTTCTAATTGACACTCATTAGCTAGGACCCACAGAAAGTCAGATATGTTTGTTTGAATGTAGAGAAAATCTCAGAATTTTGCCAGTCTCTCAGTGTCCCTCTGTGTGAGTGAGAGGAGGGGCGCCTGTCAGGTTAATTTTAACCCTTTATTTGCTGTGTGCGACTTCTCTGGCATTTTCGGGGGCCTTAACATCCTCGAAAACTCTTGAAACTTTGCACACGGGTCAGAACCCATGGCAATCAGGGCCGGGCTAAAGCTGGTAACCGGGCGTGGCAGGGCGGCTCGACAGCGCCCCCTGGACTGGGATTCGAACATTTGTCCATAAATCAAACACACTTGCATGAATTAATATGAAACTCGGTACAATTATAGATCACATCATGTCAAACAACTTTCGTGCTCTAAGTTTTATGACAGTTCAAATGGAAGTTATTTATGAATTATGAATTATGGGTTGTTTGAATGATTGTCCTAGGAGAAATACATCAAATTACAACGCATGTGTTTACCAATCACAACCAAACTCGGTGTGCATGAAGTCAAGACATTTAGGATGCTCAATTCCGGACGGATTTTTGATATCTCGAACGGTCTGGCCGTGGCGAGGAAATGAATTTTATGACTAAAAAAGGACACATAAAGTGTGTTATAACTTTGCTCATTTTACCTACAGTTACAAAACTTGCCACGTATATTGTTCTCGTCAAGCCGATCAACTTTCCAATTTAAAGTCATTCGCTCTGAGCAACAGAAAGTCAGATATTGTAGTTTGAATGGATTTAATTCCCCTGCGATTCTCTCTCTCTCTCTCTCTCTCTCTCTCTCTCTCTCTCTCTCTCTCTCTCTCTCTCTCTCTCGCTCTCTCTCTGTGTGTGTGTGGGTGTGTATGTCTGTGTGGGGAGGGGAGGGCTGTTGTCTGTGTTTATGTGTGTGTGTGTGTGGCTGGCTGCGATTTTTCCTACAAGTCCTTGTCTCTAAGTCCTTGTCTTTTTGCATAACAATTTTGCATAACAATATTTTTAAATGACAAAATAGGCATATAACCCCCATCTTTTAAATGTATAGTTTGCTTTAAATAAAAGTAAGATTGTATTTGTAATTGAAGTTGAATTAATTAAAAATTCATGTGCTATATTTCAATATATTTTTTTTCCTTAAGATTTTAAAACACTAACTTCATTCTTATCTGAATTACAAATATTTGTTTCTGTATAAAATAATACTCTGACTAAAAACACATTTGATGTTTTTTTTTGTATTTTTATTTACATGTATTTGTGTGTGTGTGTGTGTGTGCGTGTGTGCGTGTGTGTGTGTGTGTGTGTGTGTGTGTGCGTGCGTGTGTGTGTGTGTGTGTGTGTGTGTATAAAGTGCAGGGTTTTTTTTAGATGAAGTAGAATTTCTATAACTATGTGTTGAACTAATAAAATCACTCTTGTGTGTGTTAAACACAATCTACTTAATACAGACAACTTCATTATAAAGATAAATAACTAATCCAAAAAATATATGATTATAATCTATGACAACAAAAGCCATTACAAACTATATTAATGGAAAATACACATTGCTCTTTGTATTGTTATAAAATATTCATGAAAAACAAGATAACAAAAATCAAAAAGATAAATTATTTTAGATATAGCCATGTTTTAAATGTATAGCAGAGATGTTAATTGAGGCAGAAACATACAAACTTTCTAGAACAACATGGACCTGGATAGCTGGTTTTTATGGAGGACAGTGAAGAGGAAGAGGGTGCAAATCAAACAGCTCATTCTCAGACTACACAGCAAACAGCTTAAGTTTTTAGTGCTTTGTTTGAGGTTTTTAGTGCTCTGTACTATCTATTATCAACATATAATAGATGGAACAGAACAAGAAAGGCAATTAATAATCTGTCATTGCGTCACTGCATTATGATATGAAAGGCTCAGTACAGTGTGGCACAAACCGCTTATGCGCATCCCGAGTGGAGAATGATGCGCTTAAAGCCACATGGAGTTACAGCGCACAGCGCATCGAGTCCGCATTGATGCAAACTCTACAATACACTTCTTTTTGATAGTCAAAGCGGGGGTTATGTTTTTACATGTCGTACAGAATAACCCTAAAGGCACCAAGGTGGCAGTGCCACCGGCTTTATATTAAATATAAATATAGCTGAGCAGCGATAAAGGGCCAAAGCCGGCGGTACCACCATCCCGGTGCCTTTGGGTAACTAAAGGCATCAGGGTTGCGGTGCCACCGGCTTGGGCCCGCAATCGCTGCTCGCAGCTATATTTAGGGCCCAAGCCCTGAAAGGGCGAAGGCCCTATTTAGGGCCCAAGCCCTGAAAGGGCGAAGGCCCTATTGTTTTCCTTGGGATTATTTTTCTTCACTATTATTAGGGCCCAAGCCCTGAAAGGGCGAAGGTCCTATTGTTTTCCTAACGATTATTATTAGGGCCCAAGCCCTGAAAGGGCGAAGGCCCTATTGTTTTCCTTGGGATTATTTTTCTTCACTATTATTATAATAATTATTATTTTACTACCTTTTGGGCACTTTTGGGGCCCTTAACGTGCTCGAAAAATCTTGAAACTTTGCACACGGGTCAGAACCCGCGGCCATCAGAGCCGGGCTGAAGCTGGTACCCGGGCGTGGTAGGGCGGCTCGTCAGCGCCCCCTGGAACGGGGTCCGAACACTTGGTCCATAACTCAAACACGCTTGTATGTAATAATATGAAACTCGGTACACATGTTGATCTCATCGTTTCATCTATACCTCACACTCTTACTTTTTACCCCAGCCCAACAGGAAGTCGGCTATTGAGGTTTGTTTGTAAAACGCTCGCAATGGAATGTCAAATACTCCTCCTAGAGCTTTGATCCAAATTCGACGAAACTCGGTCAGCGTGAAGTCAAGACATTGAGGATGAAAGTTTGCGAGGGGATTTTTTATATCTCGAACGGTTTGTCCGTGGCGAGGAAACGAAATCATGGCGAGAAACGTGAAACAGGAAGTGTGTTATAACTTCAGCATACATTTAACTGATCTTGATGAAACTTCAGCAGTGTGTTCGCTGTAAGAGGACGATCACATGGATGTGACTATTGTGAGTCAAAGTTATAGCGCCACCAACTGGCAGCAGGAAGTGTGTCACTTTCAAAATGCTTTGATATCACCCTTTTATTTTTACCCGATTTGCTTCAAACTTCATCTGTATAATGTAAACATACGGCAGATGTAGACCTGTGAATGGATTCTTGATATCTTTGAAACTGTTGCCGTGGCGACGCATCAAACTTTACCCTTCTTTTAGGATGCTTTTAGGATGCTTTTGAGACCCTTAGCATGCTTCAAAATGCATGAAACGACAGACACATCACATTTATTAGCCAGTAGACATGTGCAAAGTTTCAGAAACGGGCGTGGTGAGGGCTCAGTAGCGCCACCTTTTGACAAAAGTGGGGTTGTTAGTTTTAACTAGAGTTACAAAAATTGGTATGTATATTGTACTCCTCGAGCCGGACAACTTTCTAATTTAAACTTATTAGCTAGGACCCACAGAAAGTCAGATGTGTTTGTTTGAATGTGGTCTTGCTTAATCTGAGCCTACATCTCTGTCTTTGCCTGTCTGTGTGTGTGTGAGTGTGCAGGGGGAGGGGGCTTAACCATTTCACTGCTGTGTGTATGGCCTGCATAAAGAAAATACATTTCTCAAGCCTGGTATTTTTTAAATAAGTTTTTATTTTTATTTTTTATAAGTAAAGACATATAACTAGTTTAATTGTAGTGCATTGACAATAGTTTTATATAATTAGTTTATTAATCAGATTAACTTGGTCAATAAACTTGGTCTGAAAATTTGGTCCATAAATCAAACACACTTGCATGTAATAATATGAAACTTGGTACACATATAGATCTCATCGTTTCATATATAGCCTACTTCACACTCTTACTTTTTACCCCAGCCCAACAGGAAGACGGCTATTTAGGGTTGTGTTTAAAACACATGCAATGGAATTTAAAGTATTGCTCCTAGAGCACTGAACCAAATTCGACAAAACTCGATCAGCGTGAAGTCAAGACATTAAGAATGAAAAGGTGCCAAGGGATTTTTTATATCTCGAACGGTTTGGCCGTGGCGAGGAAACGAAATTATGGCGAAAAACATGAAACAGGATGTGTGTTATAACTTCAGCATACATTAACTGATCTTGATGAAACTTCAGCAGTGTTTTCGCTGTAAGAGACCGATCACATGGATGTGACTATTGTGAGTCAAAATTATAGCGCCACCAACTGGCAGCAGGAAGTGTGTCACTTTCAAAATGCTTTGAAACCACTCTCTTATTTTTAACCGATTTGCTTCAAACTTCATCTGTATAATGTAAATACACGGCAGATGTAGACCTGTGAATGAATTTTTGATATCTTTGATACTGTTGCCGTGGCAACGAATCAAACTTTAACATTCTTTTTTGATGCTTTTGGGACTCTTAGCATGCTTGAAATTGCTTGAAACTCAACAGATACATCACATTTATTAGCCAGTAGACATGTGCAACTATGGCAAAAGATTAAAGTAATGTCAAAAAAGTAAACACTAAAAGCCTCATATCTTCTAAAAATGTAATTATACATCATTTGTTTCTAAATTAAATTATACAAATATTATAACTTCCCCAATTTTTCCTTTTTTTCATTTAAGAATTATGTTTACGTTCAAAAACAGCCAGAATTGTTGTAAAATTCATAAAAAAATAATAATCTGAGTCATACGTAGTGCTATACTGCCCTCTTGTGTTCAATATCAGGTAGGCCTATTGTGTATATTCCCACCGGTTAATCAACGTGTGACTCCGCTGGGACTTGGGAGCTTTTAAATCGCTTACTTAAAACTAGGGTTGGGAACCGAGAACCGGTTCTTTTCCAGAACCGGTTGTGTTTTTGAAAAAATACCGGAACCGTGCAAAATTCCTAAGTTTCGGTTCCGAAAACGGTTCTGATGCCGATGCGATATCATCATGTGGGCGAAGTGCTGGGAGTAGAAGACGCCGTCTTATTCCTAAATGACATAAACTTCACCACTGAAGTTGCGATTTGCACTCACACGCGCTGCATTTGTCACACACAGACACACGCACGCTGCGCGCGCCGACCGCCGAGTCACTCCCTAGCCTACATTCAAATCTGTTTGCGCTGAGAGAGAGAGAGAGAGAGAGAGAGAGAGCAGTTGTCGATATGAAACTGCTTTACAATCACACAGTCTCAATATTTATTTGTTTCACATATTCAAATGATTTCCGTTACAGAATTAGTGAGATTATAGTTTGAGTAAACATTGACGGTAGTGGTCAAAACAGATGCAGTCCGTATATTTTTTGTGTTCAGAATTTACAAAATATATACAATGAGCGAGTGCATCATAATGTTTTTTTTTCAAACCGTGTTTTTGTCTTATCTTGAATCACTACGTAAAGACTGTAATAAGCGTTAATACTCGGACTTCTTTAGACTGGCCGGCGGATCGCAGCTGCTGCGTAGTAGCCCAATGCCTGCGTGACTCGTCATGGACATAAACAGAGAGAAGTAGCTCCGGCAACAATGTTCTTCCGCAAGACGCATGCAGTTCTGTTTATTAACTGCTAGAGCGCCGATTTATCCAGTAATGAAATAAGTAAAGTCTTTATGAATCAATCATTCAAACCGTTTTAAAAAATAATCTGTTCTACACACATATGTGTGTTAAAGCATATACTATTCCTTCTGAGAGGGTATTCTTCACTGTTGGAGATACAATAAAGGAGAGGTCTAAATTATTATAGAGAATGCAGAATTTTTTAATTTCCTTTATATATAATTTTTTTTTTTTTTTGCAAAGATTGCTTAATAATATTTTGAGTTTGTTTACATTACCAGTCTGTTAAACTTAATTTGTCATGTACTATAAGAAATAAACACAAAAAGGATTGTGAATTTTTCTCTTACTAATATTTTTAATTGAATGGGAACCGGAACCGGAATCGTTTGGCGGAACCGGAATCGGAACCGGAACCGGAAAATTTCTCACGATTCCCAACCCTACTTAAAACTGAAAGTCGAAATACGGATGTCCGCACAAGACATTAATGGTGTGGAGTAGAGCGAGCATTTTAAATAAATTCCTATTAAGTAGGATTGAACTAAACAGAATGAATGTTCACTCTGTTCTGCTGGTTCCTCGCTGGTGGATCATATGATTACTTTGTCATAATCTATGACAAAAATGCTATTATAAACCATATTAATAATAGATAATACACATTGCTCTTATTTTTGAAAAATACATTCATGAAAAACAAGATAACAAAAATCATACAAAAATATAGCCATGGCTGCTATAAATGTTTGAAATGCATAGGACAGATGTTTAATGACGCAGCAACATATAATTGAAAGGCAATTAATAATCTGTCATTACATCACTGCATTATGATATTACGGCTCCAATACGGTGCAGCACAAAGCACTTATGTGCATCCCGAGCGGAGAATGATGTGCTTGAAGCCACATGAAGTTACAGCGCAGTGAGTCCGTATTGAAAAGTTCAAAGCACAAAGGAAATACATATTTATGAACAGTGTATTATACATTATCTATCTATGCAATAGTTTATTGAGCCTTTTCTTTTAAAGGTTTTAAATTTCAGTTACTGTGTGCGTGAAGAACAATTATAGTGCTCTGACTCTAGTGTTGTGATCTAACCGACAGCGTCCGACACCCGGTAGAAAGTAACACGGTTAAGTAACAGCAATAAAGTCCAGCAAGAAAAAGTTTCTTCATTCGAAAATATAGACCTTTAGACCTTTATCTTAAAGATCCAGTATAATAGGATTAACATTCAATCATCTTGAAGATCGTTTCATCATTGACTGTAACCGAATGTGACGTGCTGTTTGAATGCTGAATGGTGAATGACTGACAGGCGCAGAGAGGGAAAAGTTTGTGTTCTTGAATTTAATGACTTAAATATTAATTTCTATATCACATAATAGCTTCAGAACACTAATAATACAGTACACAAAAACTTTATGGTACTTTAGAAAGTTTTTGTGCCTTTGTGCCTAACATAGAACAGTATATATGCACAATATAGAATTTGAATCAGCCTCGTCAAAGATGGCAGTGTCAGAGCCGATACCGATCCTGAGTATCTAATCGGCGCACTTCTTTTCAACAGTCAAATTGAAATTGAAATTGAAATTGCTTGAAACTCAACAGATACATCACATTTATTAGCCAGTAGACATGTGCAAAGTTTCAGAAACGGGCATAGTGCAAGGACTAAATAGCGCCACCTTTTGACAAAAGTGGGGTTGTTAGTTTTATCTACAGTTACAAAAATCGCTATATACATTGTACTCCTCAAGCCGGACAACTTTCTAATACATAGTCATTAGCTCGGACCAAGAGGAAGTCAGATATTTTGGTTTGAATATATGGTGAGCCTCTCTCTGAGCCTACGTCCCTGTATGGCAAGCCCTTTTAACATTTAAAAGCTAAGTTTGCCTGTCCGGAATTAACATTGTAGATATCAACAACGTCTTTCTGTCTATTCGTAATTACATTTTGGATAGTTTGTATTATCATTTAAGATATCTGTAACATAATTGTGACTAGTCGAAATGACAGAGTATGGCAAGCCGTTTTAACATTTAATCATAAAAGGGCCAAAGCCTTCGGCACCGCCACCCGGGTGCATTTAGGTAACTAAAGGAACCGGGGTTGCGGTGCCACCGGCTTGGGCCCGCCATCGCTGCTCGCAGCTATATTTATTATTTTACTACCTTTTGGGCACTTTTGGGGCCCTTAACGTGCTCGAAAACTCTTGAAACTTTGCACACGGGTCAGAACCCGCGGCCATCAGAGCCGGGCTGAAGCTGGTACCCGGGCGTGGTAGGGCGGCTCGTCAGCGCCCCCTGGAAGGGGGTCTGAACACTTGGTCCATAACTCAAACACGCTTGTATGTAATAATATGAAACTCGGTACACATGTTGATCTCATCGTTTCATCTATACCTCACACTCTTACTTTTTACCCCAGCCCAACAGGAAGTCGGCTATTGAGGTTTGTTTGTAAAACGCTCGCAATGGAATGTCAAATACTCCTCCTAGAGCTTTGATCCAAATTCGACGAAACTCGGTCAGCGTGAAGTCAAGACATTGAGGATGAAAGTTTGCGAGGGGATTTTTTATATCTCGAACGGTTTGTCCGTGGCGAGGAAACGAAATCATGGCGAGAAACGTGAAACAGGAAGTGTGTTATAACTTCAGCATACATTAACTGATCTTGATGAAACTTCAGCAGTGTGTTCGCTGTAAGAGGACGATCACATGGATGTGACTATTGTGAGTCAAAGTTATAGCGCCACCAACTGGCAGCAGGAAGTGTGTCACTTTCAAAATGCTTTGATATCACCCTTTTATTTTTACCCGATTTGCTTCAAACTTCATATGTATAATGTAAACATACGGCAGATGTAGACCTGGGAATGGATTCTTGATATCTTTGAAACTGTTGCCGTGGCGACGCATCAAACTTTACCCTTCTTTTAGGATGCTTTTAGGATGCTTTTGAGACCCTTAGCATGCTTCAAAATGCATGAAACTCGACAGACACATCACATTTATTAGCCAGTAGACATGTGCAAAGTTTCAGAAACGGGCGTGGTGAGGGCTCAGTAGCGCCACCTTTTGACAAAAGTGGGGTTGTTAGTTTTAACTAGAGTTACAAAAATTGGTATGTATATTGTACTCCTCGAGCCGGACAACTTTCTAATTTAAACTTATTAGCTAGGACCCACAGAAAGTCAGATGTGTTTGTTTGAATGTGGTCTTGCTTAATCTGAGCCTACATCTCTGTCTTTGCCTGTCTGTGTGTGTGTGAGTGTGCAGGGGGAGGGGGCTTAACCATTTCACTGCTGTGTGTATGGCCTGCATAAAGAAAATACATTTCTCAAGCCTGGTATTTTTTAAATAAGTTTTTATTTTTATTTTTTATAAGTAAAGACATATAACTAGTTTAATTGTAGTGCATTGACAATAGTTTTATATAATTAGTTTATTAATCAGATTAACTTGGTCAATAAACTTGGTCTGAAAATTTGGTCCATAAATCAAACACACTTGCATGTAATAATATGAAACTTGGTACACATTAGGGATGCAACGGTACACGGTAAAATCCCGGACCGTTCGGTCAGCCCTGCACGGGACAATCTAACCTCGTGTCCCGCGGGACTTCGGTTCTGCCAAGACTGCCAGAGTTCGTGCTGATCCTTTTACCGTATTTTCCGCACTATAAAAGGCGCACTTAAAAGCCTTTAATCTTCTCAAAAGACGACAGTGTGCCTTATATTCGGGAGCGCCTTACTATATAGCTATGGATCAATTAGTTAACAACGCTCCGCATTATTAAATTCGCCCGCGAACTCGCGCTCGTGTCCAGCTTATGCCCGCTTTGTTTGTCACACGGCCAGTTCAACCACGTATAAATCAGGTAATGTGTGTGTCGCTCACGAGCGCTCACTCTAACAGACACACGAACAGACGGCGCTGCTCGCGCGTCATAGACGTTCATAAAGCGCTCCCCGTTCACACGGGTCATCTCATTCAAAACAACCCACTGTTGTTAGCGAGCCGCCGCACATTGAATACTCATAGGCTGCGAATGTAAGTTACGTGCCCGCCCCAGCGCGCTCACGCTTACTAAATAAACGCCTCACCTCGGCTCCACGTAGCCTACTCTCTACATTCCCAGCACAGATGCATAACGCAAACCCAGTCAAACGTTTGACTGCAGTATATTTTTGCACAAGAATCTCTCAAAAGTGGATGAGTAAATAACATTGCACTTTGTATCCTGAATGCAGTATTTTTTTAAATTATATTATTTTGCTCTGCTCTTTTTATTCAAACCACAAGCTAAGTTATGTTAAAGGTAAAAGTGCACTTTTTCTTTCACATTGATCACTTCATTTACCAGTTATCAAGGTTTGGATTTGGGATCCACTTGAATATTTTAAAGTTTCCTCGTTTACATTTTGTATTTCATAAGTGGTAGTTGAAGAGGTTCAGTACAGACTAGAGTGTTAATTTATTCCATACACATTGATGTTATTACTGTGACATTCTGTTTATGCTCATAAGAAAAATAAAACATATTTTTGGGATGAAATAGCAGTCTCTTTCTGCACAAAACATGTACCGAAACCGAACCGAGACCGTGGCCCAAAAACCGAGGTACGGACCGTACCGTGGGCTATCTGTACCGTTGCACCCCTAGTACACATATAGATCTCATCGTTTCATATATAGCCTACTTCACACTCTTACTTTTTACCCCAGCCCAACAGGAAGACGGCTATTTAGGGTTGTGTTTAAAACACATGCAATGGAATTTAAAGTATTGCTCCTAGAGCACTGAACCAAATTCGACAAAACTCGATCAGCGTGAAGTCAAGACATTAAGGATGAAAAGGTGCCAAGGGATTTTTTATATCTCGAACGGTTTGTCCGTGGCGAGGAAACGAAATTATGGCGAAAAACATGAAACAGGATGTGTGTTATAACTTCAGCATACATTAACTGATCTTGATGAAACTTCAGCAGTGTTTTCGCTGTAAGAGACCGATCACATGGATGTGACTATTGTGAGTCAAAATTATAGCGCCACCAACTGGCAGCAGGAAGTGTGTCACTTTCAAAATGCTTTGAAACCACTCTCTTATTTTTAACCGATTTGCTTCAAACTTCATCTGTATAATGTAAATACACGGCAGATGTAGACCTGTGAATGAATTTTTGATATCTTTGATACTGTTGCCGTGGCAACGAATCAAACTTTAACATTCTTTTTTTGATGCTTTTGGGACTCTTAGCATGCTTGAAATTGCTTGAAACTCAACAGATACATCACATTTATTAGCCAGTAGACATGTGCAACTATGGCAAAAGATTAAAGTAATGTCAAAAAAGTAAACACTAAAAGCCTCATATCTTCTAAAAATGTAATTATACATCATTTGTTTCCAAATTAAATTATACAAATATTATAACTTCCCCAATTTTTCCTTTTTTTCATTTAAGAATTATGTTTACGTTCAAAAACAGCCAGAATTGTTGTAAAATTCATAAAAAAATAATAATCTGAGTCATACGTAGTGCTATACTGCCCTCTTGTGTTCAATATCAGGTAGGCCTATTGTGTATATTCCCACCGGTTAATCAACGTGTGACTCCGCTGGGACTTGGGAGCTTTTAAATCGCTTACTTAAAACCGAAAGTCGAAATACGGATGTCCGCACAAGACATTAATGGTGTGGAGTAGAGCGAGCATTTTAAATAAATTCCTATTAAGTAGGATTGAACTAAACAGAATGAATGTTCACTCTGTTCTGCTGGTTCCTCGCTGGTGGATCATATGATTACTTTGTCATAATCTATGACAAAAATGCTATTATAAACCATATTAATAATAGATAATACACATTGCTCTTATTTTTGAAAAATACATTCATGAAAAACAAGATAACAAAAATCATAAAAAAATATAGCCATGGCTGCTATAAATGTTTGAAATGCATAGGACAGATGTTTAATGACGCAGCAACATATAATTGAAAGGCAATTAATAATCTGTCATTACATCACTGCATTATGATATTACGGCTCCAATACGGTGCAGCACAAAGCACTTATCTGCATCCCGAGCGGAGAATGATGTGTTTGAAGCCACATGAAGTTACAGCGCAGTGAGTCCGTATTGAAAAGTTCAAAGCACAAAGGAAATACATATTTATGAACAGTGTATTATACATTATCTATCTATGCAATAGTTTATTGAGCCTTTTCTTTTAAAGGTTTTAAATTTCAGTTACTGTGTGCGTGAAGAACAATTATAGTGCTCTGACTCTAGTGTTGTGATCTAACCGACAGCGTCCGACACCCGGTAGAAAGTAACACGGTTAAGTTACAGCAATAAAGTCCAGCAAGAAAAAGTTTCTTCATTCGAAAATATAGACCTTTAGACCTTTATCTTAAAGATCCAGTATAATAGGATTAACATTCAATCATCTTGAAGATCGTTTCGTCATTGACTGTAACCGAATGTGACGTGCTGTTTGAATGCTGAATGGAGAATGACTGACAGGCGCAGAGAGGGAAAAGTTTGTGTTCTTGAATTTAATGACTTAAATATTAATTTCTATATCACATAATAGCTTCAGAACACTAATAATACAGTACACAAAAACTTTATGGTACTTTAGAAAGTTTTTGTGCCTTTGTGCCTAACATAGAATAGTATATATGCACAATATAGAATTTGAATCAGCCTCGTCAAAGATGGCAGTGTCAGAGCCGATACCGATCCTGAGTATCTAATCGGCGCACTTCTTTTCAACAGTCAAATTGAAATTGAAATTGAAATTGCTTGAAACTCAACAGATACATCACATTTATTAGCCAGTAGACATGTGCAAAGTTTCAGAAACGGGCATAGTGCAAGGACTAAATAGCGCCACCTTTTGACAAAAGTGGGGTTGTTAGTTTTATCTACAGTTACAAAAATCGCTATATACATTTTACTCCTCAAGCCGGACAACTTTCTAATTCATAGTCATTAGCTCGGACCAAGGGGAAGTCAAATATTTTGGTTTGAATATGGTGAACCTCTCTCTGAGCCTATGTCCCCGTATGGCAAGCCTTTTTAACATTTAAAAGCTAAGTTTGCCTATCCGGAGTTAACATTGTAGATGTCAACAACGTCTTTCTGACTAGTCGTAATTACATTTTGGATAGTTTGTATTATCATTTAATAGATATCCTGTAACGTTATTGTGACTAGTCGAAATGACAGATAGAGTATGGCAAGCTGTTTTAACATTTAATCATTTAATCATGAAAGGGCCAGAGCCTGCGGCACCACCACCCCGGTAGGTAACTAAAGGAACCGGGGTTGCGGTGCCACCGGCTTGGGCCCGCCATCGCTGCTCGCAGATATATATATATATATATACTGTATATATATATATATATATATTTTTTAACAGTCAGACATGTAAACCAACATAGTGCAGTAGTGAGCAATCTTGTAATTCCATAATTCCAGAAGTGACATAAGAGTGATTTAAGTGTTTTATCTAAGTGTGTATGTGAGTGGGTGTTGTTTGTGGGTATGTGTATGCGTAAACAAAGTAAACATTTATTATTTATTACCATTGTCATTACCCTCACAGTGTTTCCGCTACATTCATTCTCCCGTGGCGGGCCGCCACACTTAAAATCCTCCCGCCACGGCTGCAGCTTCTGACGTCTGACATTCTGTATAGTATTGTGTTATTTTGTTAAGCCCCACTAAAGGCATGAAAAAAACTTTGTAAAGCACAATCAAGTTTTCACACTATATTACAAGACTTCTAAAGTCATTCAATAGCATAATGTGTAGTAAAATTAATATTTTAGTCGCTAAGTTAAAGTTAACGGAAAGTCATCTCGCCTCAGTCATTCTCCATTCAGCATTCACACAGCGCGTCGCGTTCGGTTGCGACGGTAACACGACGACACTCTCTTCAAGATCAATGTTCCCAATATTATACTTTATTTGTAGATAGCATAAAGGTCTATGAATTGCATAAAATGGCTTTGCTGGAGTGGAGTTTATTGCCCTTTCTAAATCACATTTCCTTCTCCCGGGTGTATGTAAGATTACAGCACTGGAGTCGAGAGTGCTATTGTTCTTCATGCGCACTGAAATTTAAAACTGTTAAAAGAAAAGGCTGAAAAAAACTGTTGCATAGACAGAATACACTAAGCATTAGTGCTGCACGATTAATCATATCGCAATCGTAATAGCGATCTCAAACCTATGCAAAATGCCGCGATTTTATATGAAACAAATTAGGGCTATTAACGCAGCATCTCTTCTTTTTTGTCATCCTTTGACTAGTGTTACATGATCCCGCTCTTATTTGTGCAAATGCCTTTTCGCATTTTGCATGACAAGAAGTGAAGAGCTGCCTGTGAATGCCCTAGAATAGATGAGACTCGCAGAAAGACGCGCGCCATAATGTGCATGCACTGTTTAGAGCTTGAACGAACAATAGCACACACAATTATGCCAAAATATCGTTTTATCTAGTATCTTCATAACATAAGAAAAGTCTTATGGATGAAAAGAGTTGTGCGCTATGAGGTGCGTGTGAGATCCGCGTCTCGGCAACGGGTGCTCTTAAAGCACAAGCAGCGAATAAAGCGTTCTGTCAGTAAAGTTAAAAGAACAAAGGGAAATTAGAAAATTACTCACTGATCTTAACTAAAGAACTTGGTAACACTTAAGAATACTGTATCTTACTTACTGCAGAATTAATAAGGAATTATTGACGAACTAATAGGTAATTCTTCATTAACTACTTCTTCACTACTGTTAACTACTAAGGAAGATGTGTTAACTAATTAGTATGTAATATAATTGTATGATTGTGTTAAGTATCAGTTAGTTAATCAATAACTAATGAATTATGTCATCCCTCCTGAAGAACTACTACTAATTAGAAGTAACTACTGAACAGTCATACAAAACTAACGTCAAATTATTTGCATATTTTATATACAGTACTGTGTGTGTCTGTTTTCCTCAGCATAGAATGCCACTGAGTAAATTCATGTATTTGAGGCAACGACTGAGGGAAACTGAAAATATAGAGAACTTATTAGTAATTAATAAATAAGTATCAAATAATTCTGCAGGAATTACTTAGAAGCTGGAACAGTATTCTAAAGTGAAAATATAGGGAACCCATTAGTAATTAATAAAGAATTATCAAATAATTAACCAGGAATTAGGCTACTTATAATCTGAAACAGTCTTCTAAAGTGAAAATATAAGGAACGTATTAGTAATTAATAAATAACTTTTAAATAGTTCTTCAGGAATTACTTAGAAGCTGGAACAGTATTCTAAAGTGAAAATACAGGGAACCCATTAGTAATTAATAAATAATTATCAAATTAATTATCTAGGAATTAGGCTACTTAAAACCTGAAACAGTCTTCTAAAGTAAAAATATAAGGAACTTATTAGTAATTAATAAATAATTATTAGATAGTCCTTCAGGAATTACTTAGAACCTGAAACAGTATTCTAAAGTGACAATGTAGGGAACCCATTAGTAATTAATAAAGAATTACCACATACTTCTGACTCAAATCAAACTTACTGTAAACCTTACTGTAAACTTACTAAAACCTTATAATAACAAGGTGTAATATACATGATATGTTTTTGCTTATTTGTAGATCATAGCCTATAGGTAAATGTCTGCACTTCTCTTTCTTATTAGTGCTGAAGAATAACAAACTGACTACTGTGTATGACTGTTAATTAGTAGTTACTTCATAGTTATTTTTCTTGAACCTTAATTAATAGATAATTAATAGTAGTTCTTCAGGAGGTATGACGGAATTCATTAGCTATTGATTAACTAACTGATACTTAACACACTCATAAAATTATATTACATACTAATTAGTTAACACATCTTCCTTAGTAGTTAACAGTAGTGACTTAAGTGTTAATAAAGAATTACTTATTAGTTCTTCATTAATTCCTTATTTGTTATGCAGTAAGTAAGATACAGTATTCTAAAGTGTTACCAAGAACTTTTGTAGCTTTAATAAGGATTATTCTATATATAATTTATGATTCATGCAGTGCAGACTCTTTGATAACTTTATTCAATTTCTGTACCTGTTAAGACAAGAAGGACACAATAAATATGTTTTTTATTATGGGTTTATGTGGGGGGGGGGATTATTTCAAATTCACTTCATTTAAAAGCTGTTATATTTTTTAAGCCTATATTTAAAAAAAAAAGAAGTTGACAGCTTTCAATTGTAATGATGGAATCACTGTAATGTTGGTTTGGTTGATGGTTTATTGATCATTATAGGTGTTATCAATCATTTAGTTGTTTTTAGTTTGAGTTGAGAAATAAACATTAATATACAGAATGATCACTAATCTGTGTGTGCATTTTACTTTAGAACCAAGCAAGTTGGACTCATGAAACCATTTTATTATATCGGAATCGTAGCCTAGAAATCTAGACGCACCCTAGCGGCAGCAAAAATTATTTTGCAGCAAAGTGTGGTCTAGCAACTCTCCATAGACGTTTGAGCTGGAAAACCCCAACTCTGGTAGGGCCAATCACATCGTGTATAGAGTCGGAGGGCGGGCTTAACATAATGATGACAGAGTTGCGACGGTCAGAGCAAGCTCGGACATATTCGGTTTGAAGTCGTTCTTCCTCGGATGCGGCCGGCGCCGCGCTCGCTGTTACAAAAAAAGCTGTGGCGAAACTTGTCATATTTGCCACGCTTGTGCTGTCACGTCGAGTATAAAGGCTTTACTCTGTGTCAGCGCGCGCTCTGATCGGACATCTCCCGAATCATCTTCACCACCCCGAAGCACCACTACTCCGCCTCCGTTTCCCTCGTAAGCTGTTTAAACATTCTCTATGATATTATTTTTTTTTAATGACACACTGTCTCTTTCTCTCTCATACACACACAAACTCACACATACTGTCTCTTTCTCTCTCACACATACACATGTTGGCTAGTTATAAACTCTTTAGACTTTTAATGATTAGTGTTTTATTTTTAAAGTTTGTGGGTCGTGTTAAAAAAAATCCCTTATTTTGGGGATGGATTCCGGGAAATCTCCCTTATTTTCAATGTTCAATGTTGACAGCTGGACTGGTTACGGTAAAAGTTTAATATATCAAATTGCTCCGCTGAGTAGGCCTACGTCACCGTCTTTGTTGCTCTGATTGGCCTTAGCGCTATCCAATTGCGTGCAGAGAGAATTTGAAAGACAACCATTTATCCCGCCCCTCGGATTGAGCCCTGTCAATGAAGAGTTTTCAGACCTAACATCTTGATGTAGGTCTGGCATGCCAGGCTATCGGAATCGCATATCGCAATTGAAATATTGGCTCAATAATGGCAATATGACATTTTCCCCAAATCGTGCAGCCCTACTAAGCATAGATTATAGATGTAATCCCTTCGCTATGTTCTTTTCAATGTGAAGCGTTGCGTGCTGTGACTTGGTGTTGCTTCAAGTGCATCATTCTGCACACGGGATGCGCATGATCGCTTATAATACTTTGGGGACACAAGGGGGCGTGGCCTAAGGGAATATCACTCGTGGGCCACGCCCCTCCCCCTGGGGAAATGGGCCTGCCCCCACAGCTTGGAAAAATCATAGAGGAAACACTGCCTCACCACCCCCACTTCCCACTACCACCATATTGCCAATATTGTATCCTTCCTCCTATGCAACAATTGCCATTGTCAACCCTGTCGAAAATAAAAGATGATATAATAAGATAAGATAACCTTCCCCCACATCTCTTCAGTCCCTAACTTCTCCTATTTTTTGTGTGTGTGTGTGTTATGGGCAATGTCTAAAGTGCATTAAAAGAGGGAGTACAGTGCGAGAGTGTCTCAACTTGGGACAGAGATGCTGTCCCATTGAAACCACTGAACCCCTGAACCAAAGGTCATTCATGTAGCTATGATAGAGGACACATGGTTCAGCGTATTTTAATAACCACAGTAGGCTTAACAGTAATATAATATTCTGATATAAGATACAAATTGACCAGACACAATATGTGATATATGTAATGTATTTTAGAAATCACACACTATAAATATGATAAAGAAGCAGAAACAGATAGTTGCAGTAAAGTAAGATATTTTAATAAGTTGAAGAAACAATTTATGATTTGTGACACGCACACACACGAACAGACATACAAACAAACACGAACAGACACACACACACACTCTCTCTCTCACACCACACACACACACGCACACACTCTCTCTCTCTCTCTCTCTCTCTCTCTCTCACACACACACACACACACACATTCTTTCTCTCACACACACACACACACACACACACACACACACACAGCATCATTTTGTTCAGGCCTGCTTTGGAATCCACTGAACACAGCCACCTGTACAAAAAAATAATAATAATAATAATTAAAAAAAATAGAGAAGAAGCTTTTCAACGTGTTTGCATCAGTAATTTCCAAAAATTAAATTTGGACAACATTAAGCCTACCTTTGTATGTGGATGTGGGAGGGGAAAATGTTGAGGTAAAGCCCTATTCGGATTAACTTTACAAGGGTTGATGGAGTAAGTTAATAATGTAATTTTACCACAGGACTTCTGTAATATTAATAGCCAATTCGCACAGGATAAGATATAGGTTATCAATAAAACTAGCAGAAGTGGGAGGGGTAACTCAATTTGCGCATCACTGTCATGCGTATATTACATTGCTTCCTGATATCACATATATATATTCATACAACAGGGCGGTTGAATGCTTGAATCTGATAACCGAGAAGCTCTTGTAATTATTACTTTACCCCACCTCTCCATGTCAGGTGAACACCGGCTGGTGCAGTAAACAGCCTAGCTAATGTTAGCTGGTTACGATTTCAGCACAGTAATATCAAAGATCCTTGCTCCTTCTAGTTTATCTTGTAATAATCTATGCACAAAATACAACCAATAGTACGGTAATGTCAAAACTTGTGAAAAGTAATCCCCCGGGCCCTATTTTCGATGGTCCGGCGATTAGAACAGGAAAATGCTCCACAGTGCTCTCAAGTCAAGTAAAGTCAAATATATTAATATAGCGCTTTTCACAATACAGATTGTATCAAAGCTGCTTCACAGTATCAATCAAGACAACTTAACATTGTTTGTTTATTCATGAAAAAAAGACAATCAAGTTTGCTAGAGCTCATCAATGGTATGATGGGTCATTTAATTTGAATAATATCCCCAACTGAGCAAGCCAAAGGCAACAGTGGCAAGGAACTGAAAAACTCCATCAAGTGACCCGATGGTGTCCTAAAACTCCATCAGATGACCCAATGGAGAAAAAAAAAAATTAGGGAGAACCCAGGCTCAGTCGGGAACCAGTTCTCCTCTGGCGTTTATGAACTAGAGGCTAAATGTATAGTAACTGTAAGATAAGAAATGTATATGAATGCCTAGCTAAATAGATGCATCTTTATAGTTTTAAACTGGGAGAGCGAGTCTCAGCAACGAACAATATCAGGAAGGCTATTCCCGAGCTTCGGAGCTAAATGTGAAAATGCTCTTCCTCCTTTGGTGGATCTGAATATCCTAGGAATGACCAGAAGCCTCGAATTTAGTGATCTTAAAGAGCGTGATGGATTGTAGGGCGATAGAAGAGCTGTTAAATAGACTGGAGCTAAACCATTTAGAGCAGAGGTCTCAAACTCGCGGCCCACGGGCCATTTGCGGCCCGCGGGATGATATTTTGTGGCCCCCTACTTGATATTAAAATGTAATGTTAAAGTGCGGCCCGCCGTTGCGTTTGCCGCGTTTTTTTTTTTAATTATTATTTTTATCCCTTATGGGCTACCATAGTCTCGTGACAGCTTACGGAGGGTTTGTTGTCAGTTGTCATAGACAACCACAAAATACAAATATACTGCGCCTGGAAAAAATGAGCTTCAATTATGAGCGCGCTGGGTGCTTGATGCGCGCCTACATCTGAAACGTACTTGAGCGTGCAAAATATGTGAGCGCGATATGTGAACAGGCGAGCTACCACCACCAAATCAGGCCACAGCTAACTGATAGTTTATGACGTGTTGGATACCCCTGCTGCTCTAAAACAATGTGAGAATAATCATTTTGAGCTTGTAATATGTGTTGTGTCTGAACGCGTTCAATTAACTCATTCATATTTTGGGCGAACGTGAACTGAACGTAGCCTACAGTATTACTGCCTGATGAACGTTAGTGAACTCGTTCATTCAAGTGTCTGTGTATCATTTAAAAGGGTTTTATGAGGTCGGTGAGGATGGGAAAATCTTATGTTTGTGCAAACTTTGCCCTTCGATAAAATGATTGTTATCTGTGGTTGTTGTATATTCTGTGGCAATAATAATAATAGCCTAATAATAAAAAAGAAGCTCGCAGCAACATATGGAAAAAAAAGAACTAACTAGTTCATTTTTGAAATATGAACTGAACTAGTTCATTTTAAAATTTGTGAACTGAACTTTGAACTAGTTCATGTAATGAACTTGGTCCAACAGGTTGATAAGAAGGTTTGCTTTGATATGTGCAAAGTCAGTAATTTGCACATATCAAATTTTCAAAAGCAGTAATTGTTTTTCTAAGTATAATAAAAGGAAATGTGCCTTTCGGGAAAAAAAAAACATTCAATAAAATAGTGTTGTATAAAGAAAATAAAAAGCAAATATGACCATCATCACAAAGATGTGTATAAGAAAAAGACAGAAAGTTAAAATTAACTTCAACTGTCAAAAGGACACCTCATGAAGAACCAATCGTCTACAGAAAGGAATGTTCAAATTCAGAGGAACAGTTCAGAAGAAACGTTAATGTCAGTTGTTCCATTTTTGGAATACTTAAATACATTTTTTTTTTTTTGGAATACTTGATGCGGCCCGGCCTGACCCAGACTCTATCTCCAGCGGCCCCCAGTTAATTTGAGTTTGAGACCCCTGATTTAGAGCTTTATAAGTCAAAAGCAATACCTTTTAATTAATACAGAACTTTGCTAACCAATGAAGTGATGATAGAATCTGTGTTATATGATCATATTTTCTTGATCTAGTAAGAACTCTAGCGGCTGCATTTTGCACTAACTGTAGCTTGTTTATTGAGGATGACTGACAACCAGCTAATAAAGCATTACAGTAATCTAGTCTCGAGGTCATGAATGCATGAACCAACTTTTCTGCATCAGAGACTGATAGCATGTTATGTAGCTCAGCGATGTTTCTAAGGTGGAAAAAGGCTGTTTTTGTAACATGAAATATGCTTTCCAAAAGACAGGTTGTAGTCTAATGTAACACCCAGGTCTTTTACTGTAGCGGATAAAGTAACAGGGCATCCTAATATGTTAAAGTCGTGCTGCGAAAGGTTTTGTGGACAGTTTTTAGAACCGATAAGTATTACCTCTGTCTTGTCTGGATTTAATAAAAGAAAATTACGCGTCATCCAATCTTTTATATCTTTAACACAATCTGTCAATTTGGATAATTTAGCGTATTCATCTGGCCGTGATGAAATATATATTTGAGTGTCATCAGCATAACAATGGAAACTAATTCCATGTTTCCTTATAATATTACCTAGTAGCAGCATATATATTGAGAATAATAAAGGGCCTAACACAGATCCCTACGGCATTCCATAGTTTGCCGAAGTTATGATACATTTTTCTCCATTTAAGTAGACGAAATGGTAGCGGTCAGATAAGTATGACCTGAACCAGCTTAATGCTTGTCCTTGAACACCAGTGTAATTGTGTAGTCGATCTAAGAGTATTGTGTGATCTATAGTATCGAACGCAACGGTAAGATCAAGTAAAACTAGTATTGAGATACAGCCTTGGTCCGAAGGTAAAAGTAAATCATTTGTGATTCTAACAAGCGCAATTTCAGTGCTATGATGTGGCCTGAATCCAGACTGAAACTTTTCATAGATGTTGTTTTCTTGCAAGAAAGAGCTGAGTTGAGCGGACACAACTTTTTCTAATATTTTTGACATAAATGGAAGATTTGAGATGGGTCTGTAATTTGCTAGGTCATTTGGATCTAATTGTGGTTTCTTAAAAAGAAGTTTTATAACTGCCAGCTTGAACGTTCTTGGAACATGACCTAAAGATAAAGATGAGTTAATAATATTAAGAAGAGGCTCTTCCACTATAGGTAATACTTCTTTCAATAGTTTAGTTGGTATAGGATCTAATAAACATGTTGTTGTTTTAGATGAAGTGATAAGTTCATTAACTCTTTTTGTTCTATGGTTGTAAAGCATTGTAATTAGCCTGACGTCATCATACTCATATTCTTGTCGGAATATGAGTCTGTAACTGCTCTGTAGGGCTTTGATTATGAGCCGTGTCTTAACCGAACCAGGAAAAAAAAAACTGTGCATTCAATTGGATAGTGTCACGACACAGACAGGAGAGAGACAGCAGATCCAATTGCAGTAAGATGTTCTTTTAATAGGGTAATCCATAAATCATAATCCAGTCCAGGCAGGGGTCAAAATCCAATAAGGCAATTCAAATACAAAAATATAGCTGCGAGCAGCGATGAAGGGCCCAAGCCGGTGGCACCGCAACCCCGGTTCCTTAGTTACCTAAAAGCACCAGGGTGGCCATGCCACTGGCTTTGGCCCTTCATCGCGGATCACAGCTATATATATATATATATATATATATGCTGTATATATACATATATATATGAAGCCGGTGGCACCGCCACCCTGGTGCCTTTAGGATTATTGTGCACGACATGCAAAATGTAACCCTGCTTTGACTGATGCAAGCTCTACAGCACAGTTTATAGTAAGAAAGAATATAGTAAGAAAGAAAAGTAAGCTGTTACTCTGAGATGGTTTGGGAAACAAACATTCATCATGTCGCATTGGTTTTAGTTACTTGTCCTCGAACAGAGCCCTAATCTGTTTATATTTCAGTTACACATTCTACATTGATTAAAAAAGAAAAATCAAATGTGTTTTTAATTCATACAGAAATAAAATATTTATAATTCAGCTGAGAATAAAGTTAGTTCAAATTTTAAGAAAAACAAATATATGATCTGAAATATAGCACATTCATTTTTAAATTCATTCAGGTTCAATTACCAAAAATACAATCTTAATTTAATTTAAAGCAAATAATAAATCTAAAATATATGGGTTATATGCATATTTTGTAAAAAAAGAAAAAAAAAGAAAGATATATATCCAAAAACACAAGGCCTTAAACTTTAACAAGGGTGCAACTCTTATCACTACAACAAACATAGTCACACACACAAGTCAAGTCACTTACATTTTAGATGCAATATTGACTTTTTAGATGCAATATTGACTTTTTTCTGTTTCAGCAGAGAAAATAGTTAAACAAAGATCACAGCGACCCATCGCGCATCTCAAAGCAATGTGTTTTCTCATTACTGAATGATTCAGCATTTTGAATCCATGACTCGTTCATTAAGACGGTCATCTGGCGACACCTTATGGTGATTTAGGGTTATGTTTAAAAGTATCGTTCTTTACAGCGATTTTTAATTGACTCCTGTTAAACCAATCTCGTAACATTATTGTGTAACCGATTTAATTTGATCAGCCTTACCTAGGGTAAAAGCCCTATAGTGTCTTATTATTCTAAATTATTGAATTTATTGATCAAATTTACTAATGAAAAATGAAGCATACATTTATTAAGACTAGGCTGCCCTGCAGATATTAGGCTACAATATGCAGATTTAAATATACCATTTATCAAATAATCTGTTTATTTTTAGGTTACACATTACATTGTTTAAAAAATAAAAATCAAATGTGACCCGCTCTGGCGAAATGAGTCGGAAGTTGCAACCTTCCATTTTAAGATATGGGCCGATTATGTGGAAAAACCATGAAATAACAAAATATATATATATATATATATATATATTTTTTTTTTTTTTGCTAATTTCAAAGAACAGACATTCAAAAATAATCTCACAGGGTTTCGTAGTCGAGATAATTGAGTAAAGGTATTTAAATAACGATTAAAGTTGTCAAAGCTTTAAATTCGCTGAAATAAACATTGCTCTTCTCAACTCCCCTCGTCACCTCTGAGCATTTCCCGGGTATCCCCTGAAACGTTGAACTCACTGGAGGCTTCTAACCTAAACTGCGTGAGTATATTTATCTGCAAGAAGAATATAGCCTATGTAAGGCTGTAACGATCGCGACACTCAGATCCACGAACCTGTGTCGCGGTGTGAGAAGACAGAATCACAACACCGACACGTCCCTTCAACTCCCGAAGTTATCCTTCACGTCCAGACCCAATGCTAGCTACAACATCTTTAAATTACTATTAGTATTATTTGAAGTTAACATTATAAAATACGTAGACTTACACCACAAAACTTAAATTATTACTAAATTTTTTAAAATTGGGCAATTTCAGCATTATGGAGGAGATCCAATTCCCAGATAATTAAATATTTTAATAAATTGGCCTATGTGAACCACACTGCACAAACCAAAAGTAATACTCACCGGATGAAGAAGGGTTGACTCTCTCCAGAACATAAAATCTTTATTTTATTTTCCGTGTTCGCATTGAGGAAAAACAATCCGAACGTGACCGTTCTCTGGAAGCAGCACTAAAACTTTCACATAGCTTAAACATGCAAGCACAAAGCCTTTCTTTAAAGTAAATTTCGTTTTAAAATAATTATCTTAATTTAAATCAATGTTTCATCAACCAATTACTAGGATTTAATAATAAGAAATAAATTGCAGACAATAGGCTAGGCCTAATCACGACGCGGAGACGCGCGGCACGTGAACTGAAGCTTGTCTCATGAACCGAAAGTCAGCGTATAAGGTATCCTCACAGACATATATATTGAAATGTCTACTTTTAAACACAACCATTCAAAATGAAAGAAAACAGACTGCTCTCTGCTTATGTGGGCTAATCCGTATGAAAACTGAATTTCTCCCTGACTCCTCTTTAATCTTTCTGATTTTAGAACATTTTTGTAAAAGTGACTTTTTAATTATTTATTTCAAAAAAATTAAAAATAAGTTGAGTTTCAGCCTCGTTAAATTGCATTTATATATGTTAATCTATTTGGTCAAATTAAGCTATATAAAATAAATAGTTTATCCCTTAAAATGCTATGGATTTTGAAAGATATCAAAAAAAAAAAAAAAAAAACGGGCAAAAAAACTTTAAAAGCGATTTTCTTAGGTTTTCAATTGGAAAAAAAGGGCAGACGACCAGAATTCAAATCTGTATATCTTTACAACCATTCAAGGTATTACCAAGGTATCATTTGAAAGCTTACAGTGTCCTCTTTCCATTAATATCAAAATCTCAATTTTTAAATTTGGGTCACTGTGACTAATTTTGCTGGATCAGGTCGGTCACAAATTAGTTTTTTATTGTAGTATTATTTTATACAGATAATACATTATAATTATATATAATATACAAAATATAACCGTGGGCGCGATTAAACAGTGTTACAATAAAACTCAACATTGTGTTTTTTAAAAATAAATTCAAATAATACAAATCCCGAAATTGCGCTAATTTTAAAATTAAACTAAAACTCATGGCTGCACAAGCATTCATAACTGTGCGCGCCAACAGCGAGGAACCAGCAGAACAGAGTGAACGTTCATTCTGTTTAGTTCAATCCTACTTAATAGGAATTTATTTAAAATGCTTGCTCTACTCCACAACATTAATGTCTTGTGCGGATATCTGTATTTTGACTTTCGGTTTTAAGTAAGCGATTTAAAAGTTCCCGAGTCCCAGCGGAGTCACACGTTGATTAACCGGTGGGAATATACACAATAGGCCTAACTGATATTGAACACAAGAGGGCAGTATAGCACTACGTATGACTCAGATTATTTTTTCTTCCTCTGAATTTTAAAACCATTCTGGCTGTTTTTGAACGTAAACATAATTCTTAAATGAAAAAAGGGGAAAAACTGGTTTAATTATAATATTTGTATAATTTAATTTAGAAACAAATGATGTATAATTACATTTTTAGAAGATATGAGGCTTTTAGTGTTTACTTTTTTGACATTACTTTAATCTTTTGCCAAAGTTGCACATGCCTACTGGCTAATAAATGTGATGTATCTGTCGAGCTATCTGTATCTATCTGTTTCAAGCAATTTCAAGCATAGTCCCAAAAGTATCAAAAAAGAATGTTAAAGTTTGATTTGTTGCCACAGCAACAGTATCAAAGATATTAAGAATCCATCCACAGGTCTACATCTGCTGTATTTTTACATTATACAGATGAAGTTTGAAGCAAATCGGGTAAAAATAAAAGGGTGATTTCAAAGCATTTTGAAAGTGACACACTTCCTGCTGCCAGTTGGTGGCGCTATAACTTTGACTCACAATAGTCACATCCATGTGATCGTCCTCTTACAGCGAACACACTGCTGAAGTTTTATCAAGATCAGTTAATGTATGCTGAAGTTATAACACACTTCCTGTTTCACGTTTCTCGCCATAATTTCGTTTCCTCGCCATGGCCAAACCGTTCGAGATATCAAAAATCCCCTCGCAAACTTTCATCCTCAATGCCTTGACTTCATGCTGACCGAGTTTCGTGCCGTGTGTTTGAATTCTCTAGGAGGAGTATTGCACATTCCATTGCGAGCGTTTTACAAACAAACCTCAATAGCCGACTTCCTGTTGGGCTGGGGTAAAAAGTAAGAGCGTGAGGTATAGATGAAACGATGAGATCAACATGTGTACCGAGTTTCATATTATTACATGCAAGCGTGTTTGATTTATGAACCAAGTGTTCGGACCCCGTTCCAGGGGGCGCTGTCTAGCCCCCCTGCCACACCCAGGTACCATATTCAGCCCGGCTCTGATGGCTGTGGGATCTGACCTGTGTGCAAAGTTTCAAGAGTTTTCAAACCCGTTAAGGGCCCCAAAAGCCGCTAAGAGTCTCAAAATCATCAAAAAAAGAATTTTAAAGTTTGATGCGTTGCCACGGCAACAGTATCAAAGATATCAAGAATCCATTCACAGGTCTTCATCTGCCGTATATTTACATTATACAGATTAAGTTTGAAGCAAATCGGGTAAAAATAAGAGGGTGATTTCAAAGCATTTTGAAAGTGACACACTTCCTGCTGCCAGTTGGTGGCGCTATAACTTTGACTCACAATAGTCACATCCATGTGATCATCCTCTTACAGCAAACAAACTGCTGAAGTTTCATCAAGATCAGTTAATGTAAGCTGAAGTTCTGACACACTTCCTGTTTCACGATTCTCGCCATAATTTCGTTTCCTCGCCACGGCCAAACCGTTCGAGATATCAAAAATCCCCTCGCAAACTTTCATCCTCAATGCCTTGACTTCATGCTGACCGAGTTTCGTGCCGTGTGTTTGAATTCTCTAGGAGGAGTACTTCAAATTCCATTGCGAGTGTTTTATGAACAACCCTAAATAACCGACTTCCTGTTGGGCTGGGGTAAAAAGTAATAGTTTGAGGTATATATGAACGATGAGATCTATATGTGCACCGAGTTTCATATTATTACATGCAAGCGTGTTTGATTTATGGACCAAGTTTTCGGACCCCGTTCCAGGGGGCGCTGTCTAGCCCCCCTGCCTCGCCCGGGTACCATCTTTAGCCCGGCCCTGATGGCCGCGGATTCTGACCCGTGTGCAAAGTTTCAAGAGTTTTTGAGCATGTTAAGGGCCCCAAAAGTGCCCAAATAGTCGTATAAATAATAATAATAATAATAATCGTTAGGAAAACAATAGGGCCTTCGCCCTTTCAGGGCTTGGGCCCTAACAAGAACAGATAAATACTAGAACCAACCTTGAAATCACAACAGAAGTGTGGGACAAATTACAACGACTCCGTACACATACTAACACAGACAGGGAATATATACACATATCTAACAAGACTAACACAGAACAGCTGGGAACAATGATTACGGGGAACAGCAGAGTGCAATGAACTGATGAGTGACAGTGACAGACAGAATGCTGGGAAATGCAGTTCCAGAAGTACATGACACCGAGGGGAAGGAGGACATCTAGTGGACAAACAAGGGAACACAACCAGACACTGTGACAGATAGTCGGTAAACCTACAACCAATCAGAGCAATGCAGTAAGTCAGCTACTTGCATACAGTTGTCAACTACAGAACGTAGCCTAACTTTACTTATTTTAGAAGTTAAATAGCAAGTGTTGCTTCTTTAACTTACTCCTCCATGAGTGCGACCAAAGGAGAAACCACAACGACCACAGGCTTTTCATTGCGTCTCATCTTCTTAGCGACCGTCAGAGCCAGCTGATAAGTTGCACTTTTACCGAATCATGTAGGGAGGATGGCAAAAAATCTTTCCGATCGACAAATGCCTTGATTGCAGTTCTCTGTTCGTCTATTAAAATTAATGCGCTGTCAATTTATTTCACAACAGATGCAACAGCAGAATCTATACATCTCAATTCTCCAGCTGCAGTCATCGTTGAGGGAAACCAGTTAAGCACTCTTTGATAACGTGATGATTACGTCCTTGCAGATCACCTGTCCATCATCGTATAAAGCCCGCCCTGGCAATTTGATTGGCCCGAACGCCTTTTACCTGATCATAATTACTCCTCAATGGATCGAGTCCAGACCAAACTTCCCGACCAAAAAATGTTGTGGGCGGAGTTCGGGCTGGCATCCAGGCTACATTGTAATTGTTCTTGCGGGGTGATAATTGCGGCTGAATTATAAGGGGCGAGCAAAGATTGAGAGTTTACGATTGTGATTCTGTTGTTTTCAATTTTCTCGGTGAAGAAGTTCATGAAATCATTACTACTAAACTGTAACGGGATATTTTGTTCAGGTCTCGTCTGTTTATTTGTTAATCTAGCCACGGTGTTAAATAAAAACCTTGGATTATTTTGGTTGTTTTCTCTTAGTTTGCTGAGGTGCTCAGCCCTGGCCGTTTTAACCCTTTATGACCTGCCATAGAACAGTTCCACCAGAGTATATCTTTCTATTTTTACATGCTGTGCTGTCATTCTTTTGAGCATTTTCATATGCCATACATCAAAATAATCCTTACTTTCTCTGGTTGAAGGCTATGTTTGTAAAAAATCGATATTAGCTAGATAAATATCTCAAAAATGCAATAAACAAAAAGAAAAACAATTTAAAAAAAAAAAATTCTACATATTTTATTCAATACAAAAAAAATGATAAATGTAAACCTCAAACTTGTCAATGAGAAAAATCAGCATAAAACAGTTTAAAACTATACAGAATTGATTTGAACTGTTTACATCAATTAGTTTTTAAGATACACTCATTTAAAAAAGGGGAGTAAAATGCCATATGTAAAATATTCAATTACATTTGTGGTCAAACAGATAACATTTTGCTTTTGAACATTGATTGAACATTGAATTGGTTAGAATACAAATTAAATAGACCCTGTCAGAACAATTAATAATAAAATAAATATAAAATAAATAAATAAAGGCGATGAGCAGACGGAACTCGGTGCGTCCGTGTACTTTCATTTTGACATAACGTTGCGCGCATGCGCGCACGTCAAGTCAAGTCAAGTCACATTTATTTATATAGCGCTTTTCACAATACAGATTGTATCAAAGCAGCTTCACAGTGATAACATGCAAGTAGCACAACACAGATCAACAACATTGCTAAACACTAAATAAATAACCCCAACTGAGCAAGCTCAAAGCAAGCCAAAAGCAAGGCGACAGTGGCAAGGAACCAAACTCCATCAGATTGGATGGAGAAAAAACCTTGGGAGAACCCAGGCTCAGTCGGGGGCCAGTTCTCCTCTGGCTTACATTCATATTGTTTAAATATAAATATTAAATATAAATATTGTTTATGAATCAAACGGCGCCATAACATATCGCAGGCGTTGAGTCGTCTCATCATAGGCGTTGAGTCGTCTCATCACAGGCGTTGGGGCATCCGAAATCCCCGTGAGAGGCTGGACACAAAACTGGACCTGACGAACGCCATTTTTCTCGGGACAAGCGTCCCGAGATAACAGCAGAAAGGCAGATGGGAAATAATTAGCATAGCTGATGTTCATAATAATTTCCGTTATAACTCACAAACTCTCCGTAACCCGAACTCTCCGCAACCCAACCATACGCGCCGACCCGTTTGTCTAAGAGACTGTCGAGCCCCACTGGTGCGTTAAGCAGTTTCAGTGGCAAACGGTTCCGTATGGCATAACAGAGGACTAGAAGGTAAGCATTATGTGAATGCTTGACTAAAGAGATGCGTCTTTAATCTAGTTTTAAACTGTGTCAGCGAGTCAGAGGCTCGGACCGTATCGGGAAGGCCATTCCAGAGCTTTGGAGCTAAATGCGAGAACGCCCTCCCTCCTTTACTGGACTTCGATATCCTAGGAATGACCAGAAGCCTTGAATTTAGTGATCTTAAGGAACGCGGTGGATTGTAGGGCGAAAGAAGGTCCGTTAAGTACATAGGTGCTAAACCATTTAGGGCTTTATAGGTCAGTAGTAGTATTTTGTAGTTGATGCGGAACTTAATAGGTAACCAGTGTAGAGATGATAAAATCGGTGTTATATGATCATATTTTCTTGACCTAGAAAGAACTCTAGCAGCTGCATTTTGTACTAACTGTAGCTTGTTTATTGAGGATGCAGGACAACCGGCTAATAAAGCATTACAGTAATCTAGTCTCGAGGTCATGAATGCGTGAACTAATTTTTCTGCATCAGAAATAGATAGCATGTTACGTAGCTTAGCAATGTTTCTAAGGTGGAAAAAGGCTGTTCTTGTAACATATGAAATATGATTTTCGAACGACAAGTTGCGGTCTAGTATAACACCCAGGTCTTTTACTGTTGTGGATAAAGTAACAGGACATCCGTCTATATTAAAGTTGTATTGTGAGAGGTTTTGTGAGTAGTTTTTTGGACCAATAAGTAATACCTCCGTTTTATCTGAATTTAATAGCAGGAAATTACGCGTCATCCAGCATTTTATATCTTTGAGACACTCTGTCATTTTAGATGAGTTAGTGTTTTCATCTGGTCGTGATGAAATATATAATTGAGTGTCGTCAGCGTAACAGTGGAAATTAATTCCATGTTTTCTTATAATATTACCAAGTGGCAGCATATATATTGAGAAAAGCAGAGGGCCTAAAACTGATCCTTGCGGTACTCCATAGTCTACTGACGTTATCTTTGATTTTTTCCCATTTAAACAGACAAAATGAGAACGGTCCGATAAGTACGATCTAAACCAGCTTAATGCCTGTCCCTGGACACCGGTGAAGTTTTGTAGTCGATCCAAGAGTATTATATGATCTATAGTGTCGAACGCAGCGCTAAGATCAAGTAGGACTAGTATTGAGATACAGCCTTGGTCAGAAGCTAAAAGTAAATCATTTGTAAATTCATAGATATCATTTTCTTGCAAAAAAGAGCACAATTGAGCGGACACTACTTTTTCAAGTATTTTGGACATAAATGGAAGATTTGAAATGGGTCTGTAATTTGCCAAGTTGTTTGGATCTAATTGCGGTTTCTTAATGAGCGGTTTTATTACAGCCAGCTTGTATATTTTTGGGACATGACCTAAAGATAAAGACGAGTTAATAATATTGAGGAGAGGCTCTTCCACTACAGGTAATAGTTCTTTCAGTAGTTTAGTGGGTATTGAATCTAATAAACAAGTTGTTGGTTTAGATGCAATGATAAGTTTATTTAGCTCCTCCTGTCGTTGTAAAGCGGTTTAGTTGTTCTAGAGGGTCCATAATTGAAGCTGAATCATAAGACACCATAGCGGATTGTACATTTATAATTTTGTTTCGGATGCTTTCTATTTTCGCATTGAAGTAATTCATAAAATCATTACTACTAAACTGTAAAGGTATATTTTGCTCTGGTGATGTCTGTTTATTTGTTAGTCTAGCCACGGTGTTAAATAAAAACCTTGGATTATTTTGGTTATTTTCGATTAGTTTGCGGAGATGCTCAGCCCTGGCTGTTTTTAGTGTCTTTTTATAACGTGACATACTGTCTTTCCACGCGATTCTAAAGACCTCTAAATTAGTTTGTTTCCATTTACGCTCTAAGTTGCGAGTTTCTCTCTTGATAGCATGCGTAGCACTGTTGTACCACGGTGCTTTAATTTTCTCTCGAACCTTTTTTAATCTAATTGGCGCAACAATATCTAATGTACTAGTAAGAATGGTGCTTAAACTGCTAGTCATTTCCTCTAATTCATCTGTTTGTTTGGGTTCACTTAGCAGCTTAGATAGATCAGGTAAGCTATTTGAAAATCCATCTATAGTGGTTGGAAGGATTGTTCTGCCTGGTCTATAACGTGGCGCAACATGACATATTTCAGCAGTACGTATTATGCAAGTCACCATGTAATGATCAGTGACATCATCGCTTTGCGGTATAATATCTATATCAGTTGGATCGGTTCCATATGATATAATTAAATCTAGTGTATGATTTAGACGATGAGTGGGGCCACTGACGTTTTGTTTGACCCCAAAGGAGTTTAATAAATCTGTAAACGCAGCCCCTAAAGCATCATTTGTATTATCTACGTGTATGTTAAAATCTCCAGCAATTATTGCTTTATCGACATTTACCAATAGATCCGAGAGAAAGTATGCGAACTCTTTTAGGAATTCAGCATATGGCCCTGGAGGTCTATATACAGTAGCCAGGGCTAGAGATAATATAGATTTCCTTCTTACATCTAAGAGCGTAACATTTAGCACAAGTACTTCAAATGAATTAAACCTGTGACCTGTTTTCTGAGTAATATTAAAAATATCTTTATAGATTGTTGCAACACCGCCGCCACGACCGATCAGACGAGGCTCATGTTTATAACAGTATCCTGGCGGAGTAGATTCGTTTAGACCGAAATACTCATTTGGTTTAAGCCAGGTTTCAGTAAGGCACAGAACATCGAAGTTATTGTCTGTGACCATTTCATTTACGATAACCGCCTTAGGTGTGAGCGATCTAATGTTTAGGAGACCTAGCTTTAGAAATTGTTTTTGTTGACTGATATTTAGATTTTCTGGTTTAATTACAATAAGATTTTTGCTAGATCCTACACTAGATTTATTGTTTGGCTTCACTAAACGAGGAATAGACACAGTTTCTATATAATGTTCCACACTATGCTTATTAGTTAAGTTTGGACCGCAACGGCTGTAATTTGGACTTTGACTCATTAGTCATCTGGTGCGTAATGTCTTGGAAATGTTGTCCGACAGCACAGCCGCTCCGATTCGGCTGGGATGGAGTCCATCTGTACTGTACAGTCTCGGTCTTTCCCAAAACAGATGCCAGTTATTTACAAAGTGCAGCCCCTGTTCATTACACAATGACATTAACCATTCATTTAATGCAAAAAGTCTACTGAACCTTTCCTGTCCTTGTCTGTACGTGGGAAGCGGTCCAGACACGATGATCGCTGCTTTAGGCGCTGTGCTGCGTACCGTCTCGATCAGGCTCCTGTAGTCCTTCTTCAGAACCTCCGTCTGCCGCAGCCTGATGTCGTTCGCTCCCGCGTGCAGCACAACAGCTCCGACGCGCTCGTCCCCGTTCAGGATCTCGGGAACCTGTGCAGCAACATCAAGAACACGAGCACCAGGAAAGCAGTGAGTGCGCACTTTACCTTTATCCGAATTAGCGCGGACATGGCGGACTATGGATGTGCCGATGATCACGGCGTCATCGCGTTCCGGCTCGCGAAGAGGGGAGAAGCGGTTCCGGGTGGAGATCTCGAAGACCGGGAGGGGCGGAGAGGCAGCTCTGGTCCTGGCTCGAGTCTTCCGCTGTGTGATCCATGGTCCATGTTGTTTCGGTGCCGGAGTGAATGAAGCCTTAGATGATCGCATCTTCCTCGGCAGAGTAACGTACGGCGTAGATGAACTCGGAGTCAAAGAGTGATTTGATTTGTTAGCGTCGGCGCGTGATGCTTCAAGCGTTGAGCGCCGATCCAGCAGCTCGGCTTGCTTCACCAGCAGACCGCGGATCTGTTTCTCGACGTATTCCAGCTCCTGCTTCACCGTGAAGAGCTCGAATGTGTCTTCATCTGCACTCAAAGGTAATGTTAGACACGCATCTGATATGTTCGCCATTATAACGGATGATCAGTAAATTAGTAGTGATACTACAACTATCACTACTAATTTAGGATTGAAATGTCGGAAATAACCAGGATTCAGTGAAACGGGTGTAAAATGAGACGATCAAATAGGCGAGAGGGCACGCGTGGAATGCTAGCGGGCTAAAGGCTAGTAGCCAGGATTTAGGGAGGTTGGATATAAGTAGCGATATCAAAGCAATCCAATTGTTTTTTATAAGGAATACTATCGAGGATAAGTTCACATAATATAAAAATAGAAAGTGCTTGTTTATAAATAAGTGGTAAAGAAGAAAATCAAGGATTTGTGAAGAAATTCTCCGGAGCTACAAACACAAACAACCGATCGCTCGCGCACGCGCAGATTGATTCGGGAATACAACCTATACGTGTGTGTGTGTGTGGGGGGGGGGGGGGGTGCGTGTGTGTGAATGTGCTTGTATTTGCGAGTGTATAAACGAGAAAGAAATGATAGAATGAAGCAATGGTAAAAAGACAATAATGATAAGGATCAACATATAGCAGATGGGAGTCAAGTGCGAGTCAAACCTATTATATATTCAGTCAAACGCATGGCCAAAAGACGCTGCTTCTGACGTCACTACATGCGACACAAGCTGGGGTCAAAGTGCACAGGAAGTGATGTCGTGATCAGTCCATGGATCCGTCATCGGAAGACGCAACTATCAATTGCGGATCTATAGCACATGTGTGCAAAGACGTGCAATGCATTTTTGTGTGTTTTTTTGGAAACGCGCATTATTACAGACTCATTAGAGGGTGGAAACCGCGCAACATGAGCATGTTGAGGCTTGATCTGCCATGTGCACCGAACGTGATACCTCATTGCGCCATCGGAAGGCGTTACTATCAATCGCAGATCTACAGATCATGTGTGCAAAGACGTGCAATGCATTTTTGTGATTTTTTTGAGAAACGCATTTTGCGCATTTTGTACAGACTCATTAGAGGGTGAAAACAACGCAACATGCGCATGTTGGAGGCTTGATCTGACCATTTTACATCTCTAGTTTTGTATGCAAAAAGAATGATTGAGCTAGCCACTTGGTTTCAGTTTCTATAGGCTGTTAAAGGAACACTCCGACTTTTTGGGACTTTAGCCTATTCACCTTACCCCCCAGAGTTAGATAAGTCCATACATACCTTTTTCATCTCCGTGCGTGCTATAAGTCTGTTTGACGCACCCACCGCTAGCCTAGCTTAGCACAAAGACTCGATGTGACTGGTTGCAGCTTTCATACTGATCCAAATGAGTGGCAAAATAACGCAAACGTTTTCCTATTTACATGTTGTGATTTGTCTAGTCACATAATGTACAAATAACAAAGTCAAATGAGACACAGACATCTTTTAACCGTATAAAACCTGGGAACTATTCTCTGAAGGCGAAGCACTGCTACTTTGACGGCGTAATAACCGCATCACCGGAGACACGCCGTGGTGAGGGGCGGAGAGTTCGCTCGGTGTTTGGGTAATAGAGTCAGCAATTTATAAATAGTAAAAGCGTAGTTTAGAGTCATGGGTTTTCGCTCTATTGTAAATAGCTGCGACTGTAAACAGGGGAGGTAACTATGTTTCACAGAATTCCAACTAAAAACGCTGACTGGATGAAGAAATGGCTAACTTACTCTGGATATTTATCCAAACACACCTAAGATTATCAAGGGACATTATGTTTGCTCAGTACATTTCAATGAGGACGACTATTTTGAAAAAATGGAATTTGCCACACGGACCATAATGTGCTGAAGGATACGGCTATCCCATCGATAGCACAGACAGGACAAGTGGATCACCTGCGGCTGAGGTAAGTGTTCCGTTATGTTTTTAGATGACCTACAGTAACAGTGCCTTTAGCCAGATCTAATGTAACGTTAGTGACACTATTATATGATTAGGGTATGAATATGTTTTTATCTTGATGCGGTGCGGACGCGCTTGGGAAAAAAAAACGAGCGCTTTCACCGCGTTAACCTTGCACCCTGCGCGCGGCGCGCCTAGTAGCCTAAATTTGAAATAACCATGGAAATAACGAACTTGAGCGTGCAAAAGGGTACGATAGGCTGTGAGTTCATTGTGCAAAAACAATTTGTGCTATTACTTTCCCCTTATTCTATCCTATAGTAATGCAATACTGTATATTATATACGGTTGAATACATTTGGTTCAGCTAATAAACTGCATTTAAAATATATTGATTCCTGTAATAATAATTATTTATTCATGTGATATTTATAAATCTGGGTGCGTTTTTGGTTGGAAATCAATGAAACATGGTACTGTATTACCTGGTCTCCCCTGTTTATTGTCACAGCTCATACAATAAAGCAAACACCCATGATAAACTATGCTTTTCTATCTAACGTTAGTAATTGCTGACTCTTTATTCCAACGCTGAGCGAAGCGAACTCTCTGCTCCTCACGGTGCGTCTCAGGTGATTGTTATCACTCTGCCCAAGTAGCAGTGCTTCCCCTTCAGAAAATATAGTATTTATACGGTCAAAAGATGTCTGTGTCTCATATGGCCTTGATATTTGCACACTCTGTGACTATACAAACCACAAGATGTAAATAGGAAAACGTTTGCGTTATTTTGTCACTCATTTGGATTAGTATGAAAGCTGCAACCATTCACATCCAGTCTTTGTGCTAAGCTAGGCTAGCGGTGGGTGCGTCAAACAGACTTATAGCACGCACGGAGATGAAAAAGGTATGTATGGACTTATCTAACTCTGGGGGGTAAGGTGAATAGGCTAAAGTCCCAAAAAGTCGGAGTGTTCCTTTAAACAGACACACGCAAACCGGAGCGCCGACGCTCCCGTCGGTCTTAAGGGCCTTTTAATAACGTGACATACTGTCTTTCCACGCGATTCTAAAGACCTCTAAATTAGTTTTTTTTTTCCCCATTTATGCTCCAAATTACGGGTTTCTGTCTTTAAACCATACTTAGTATTATTGTACCATTTTTTTCTCTGACCTTTTTTATTCTAATGGGTGCAACAATATCCAATGTTCTAGAGAGAATGGAGCTCATAGTGCTAGTTAGTTCGTCTAGTTCATCTGTTTGTTTGGGTTCAGGCAGCAGCTGAGTCGGATCAGATAAGCTATTTGAGAAATGATCTATGGTGGATGGAAGAATTGTTCTAACTGGTCGATAATGTGGTACTGCATGACATATTACAGCAGTACGTAATATGCAAGTAACCATGTAATGGTCTGTGACACTGTCACTTTGTGGAATGATATCTATATCGGTTGGATCGGTTCCATATGATATAATTAAATCGAGTGTATGATTAAGACGATGAGTTTGGTCCGGTGACGTTTTGCTTGACCCCGAAGGAGTTTAATAAATCTGTAAACGCAACCCCTAAAGCATCATTTGAATTATCTACGTGTATGTTAAAATCTCCAACAATTAATGCTTTATCGACGTTGACCAATAAATCTAAGAGAAAGTCTGCAAACTCTTTTAAGAAGGCGTAAGGCCATGGAGGTCTATATACGGTAGCCAATGCTAGAGATAATAGGGATTTTTTCTTACATCTAACAGCGTAACATTTATGCTTCATTTCCTGATAAGTGTGCGATTAAAAATAAATCAATTGACTGCCATAGCTTTGGATTTTTGCAAATGACACCCTGCCCTTTTCCCATTCTCTACCTCTCCAAAGCTTTCCACATTACTTTAAATAGTTTGATTTACACAGCAGGCCTAAACGGTGAGAAAACCAACCGAAAAATTTGAAAGTTCAGATTACTTGTATGTCATTGTTCTTTGTTCACATCATACTCTTTGCAGGTCCCCACCATTACAGACAGTGTAATGTGTTTTGGACCACTGGTTCCTGATGGCTATGCAGTATGTTACAATCCACAGCAAGATCATGTCCACTTCTCCATAACTGCTTTCAACTGCTGTGAGGAAACCAACGCAGAGAAACTGGCTCTCACACTGGAACAATCACTTTGGGATCTCCAGGAGTTATTTCAGTCCTCTGTATAGCACAGTTTAGACATCCATGGACTAAGAGTCAGTTTTAAAACTCTGATCCAGAATTGCAGAAGCCTTAGGGACACGGTCTTTAATATGTGATGAACAGAATGTATTCCTGAAAGTACCAAGCTTTGTAAAATGACTAGTCTTTGAGCAAGTGTAAGTGCATTATTGGTGCATTATTATAGTGCATTATTAAGTGCATAAGTGCATTATTATAGTGCATTTGAACACTGAGTTGCAGGTGAATGTGTATGATTGGCTATTTGCTAATAAGAAATGCATGATGGCCTTGATTATTTTTATTACAAGAGCACCCAAAAGCTTAAGCTAGTGATCTAATCCTGTGGACTTGGGTCCCTCTTTAGCTTTGTCAAAGATCATGGAGTTCAATAAAGTGTACTCAAGTACTCAATAAAGTCTGATTTCATGCAACGTGTTACATACCAGCAGTTCAATTTGATAAACATTTCTTGCTCATAAAATGTATGCTTTGTCAGCAATTTAATAAATAATTAAAAGTAACACAATAATATTTGTGTGAAATCATTGACTGTTACAAAAGCTGTAATCATAACTGTTAAAGCATATATGACTTGTTACTCATTATGTCCTCCAATAAAACATGTTTTTTTTATCTGTTAATAAATTGAGTACATTGGTAACAAACAAGTTTTCTTTTAGAAACCTTTGCTAGAGATCTCCACATTTCTTCTCAATCAAGTTAACAATGTTCTCTATATTTTACCACAAAGTAGTTAATTTCTTTAGTTATGGTTTCCATGTGATTTGCAACTTTTTTTCACAAAAATAAATACATTGACAAAATATAACTGCAAGCAGCCATTACCGGGGTCAAGCGCAAGAAGCGGCAACAGATGCCATTATGGCTGGGGGTGGCAAATCAACTGCAGCAAGGAGCAATTAAAGACATTTTTAGAGAATTTTGGTAAAATGGCTGAAAAATCAAATACATTATAAGTATGATTTAATGGATTATAACTTTCGACCAGTAGCTGGTGCAGTTACGAAATTGATGTGGTGTGGTCAGAGTGAGGTGACAATGACACTTACAAAGTTTGGTGCCAATATGTTGAGGCATTGCAGATATAAAGCTTAAATAGTCCTTTTGGCAATGTGCCTCAAATATGCTGCTGCAGTATAAGAAAACAGTTTTGTCTATCAACACAAAATCCATAACTGTCATTCAGCACGGTCTGGAGATGATACGATTCGAATTTGGTGAAAATCGGACAAATGGCCCAGGAGGAGTTCAAAAAAGTAGGTATTCAATGAAAATAAAGATGGCGGACAGGAAAATCGTCCAAATATGTCAAACTTGGTATCTATGTTCTCGGCATGCCATGACCCAAGGAATCTATGAAGACCAGTGTCATTACAATAGGCATATTTATTCAAAAGTAATTAGCGTTTTTGGAAATTTAATTTAACTTTTGACCAACAGGTGGCGCTAACTCAATCTTTTGAGTACCTTCAGGGGATGGTGTTGGTAGCAAAATCTGAGTTTCATAATGTTACAGCAATGTATTTAAGCATAGCATTTTACATCACAAAAGTCAATGGGAATTTCATGTTTTGTTCTATTATCGCGCCAAAGAGAGGCCACAATTTCTCACAATTTTCCCACAATTTTTTTCATCGTGTGTCCTCAGAATGAGCCCATGTGTGTGAAAATATCTCAATTCGCTTCAGAGTTATTGACATTTATATGAAAAAACACTGAAAAAATGACTGACACACTGAGTTTGATTGAATTTTACTACCCCTTATTATTTATATTTTGGCATTTAGGCATTACCATGTTGCCAGCAACCTATGTTTCCAAACTTCTGACAGTGGTTATGATTATTGGACAAACTGTTCAAAAGTTATGAGCAAAAATAGCCATTTTTTTTATATCTCCTAACCAGTAGGTGACCCTGCGCCGAAACACAGCATGTAGCCTCAGGTCATGCTTGTGATGACATGTACCAAGTTTGGTCTGAATACGATTGAGCCTTACGTCTGTTTTCGCAAGCGCTACGTAAAATTAGTTTTAGCGTTTATCGAAAACGATTTGACAAATCAACTTGAATTCCATAACATTTGGTCCCCACTGCCTGAAGATGATCTGAGAGGCGACAATTTTCCCACAATTTTTTTTATCGTGTGTCCTCAGTATGAGCCCATGTGTGTGAAAATATCTCAATTCGCTTCAGAGTTATTGACATTTATAAAACACTGAAAAAATGATTGACACAAGTTTGATTGAATTTTACTACCCCTTATTATCTATATTTTGGCATTTAGGCATTAACATGTTGCCAGCAACCTATGTTTCCAAACTTCTGACAGTGGTTTCGTCTCGATCAGAATAACGGTTTCGAAGATATCGGCAAATGTTTTTTAAGCACTAAATCACAACGCTACACAAAACCGTAAGATGAAACCTAACATGTTTGGTATGTGTGGACTCGGCAAGGATTCAGTAACCCAACGAGACGACTTGCGTGAAAATAAGTCAACCGCACCCAGAGTTATAAGCATTTGAAAAATAAATTTTACCACTAGTTGGTGCTGATAATGACCCATACTGAGTTTCGTAACAATTTGTTTATGCGTTCAGAAAATACAGCATTTTAGCACATAATTCTAAATGGCCGATCTCGGAAAATTGGATACCTGGCAACTGAAATGATGGAAAATGACGTCATAGGGTGCAATCGAATCAGCATGAGCTCAGGAGCTTCAGAGGAAAAAAATCAGAGTAATTTTGTTGAAAGGCTCTAAGTGAAACTTTGGACAGGTGGTGGCGCTAGGGGGAATGAGTTAGAGACACCAAAATTGGTGTAATTACTGTTGGGACTGTCCTCTATCAGGATGTCAAACCGGAACAACTTTCCCAGAAACAGTTCTATGGGCTGCCTGCCATAGATGCCCAGTCGGTAGAAGGAGGAGGAGAAATATAGCTGCAAGCAGCCATTACCGGGGCCAAGTGCAAAAGCAGATGACAAGTTTGATCTGTATACGATGAAGTGTTGCGGAGATACAGCCTTACCTCGCTTTTTTGCAATCCCTACGTCAAATTAGTTTGCACGGTTTTTGAGAACGGTTTGACGAATCAACTTTTTGTCAGCACTGCCTGGAGATGATCTGCTTCAATTTTGGTGCAAATCAGACAAACCGTCTAGGAGGAGTTCGAAAAAGAAGGTTTTTCGGAGAATTCACAATGGGGTAAAATTTTTCATGACGAAAAATGACGTCATAGGGTTCAATCGAATCGGCTTGAGGTAAGTGAAATTTTGGACAGTTGGTAGCGCTAGTGGGATTGATTTAGAAACTCCAAAGTTGCTATGGTGACAGTTCAGACTGTCCTCTATCTGCGTGCCATATTTCATAACTTTCCCGCGAGCAGTTCTATGGGCTACCATAGACACCGAGTCAAAAGAAGAAGAAGAAAAAGTAGGAATAATAATAAGAACCGGAACAAATACTATAGGTGCCTCCGCACCTTCGGTGTTTGGCCCCTAATAAGAATCTGAACAGATATAATAGGTGCCTCTGCATCTTCGGTGCTTGGCCCCTAATAAGTATCTGAACAGCTACAATAGGTGCCTCCGCACCTTTGGTGCTTGGCCCCTAAAAAGTAGGAATAATAATAAGAACCAGAACATATACAATAGGTGCCTCCGCATCTTCGGTGCTTGGCCCCTAAATACTGTATATTTGGACACATAAGCCACACCAGGGGTGGCACTACTACTACAGAGATGGTGGGGCTTTAACATTTAATAATAATAAAAAAGCTATTAATATTAACTTTAAATACCATGTGCCCCAACAAATACTTCAAGTAGAACATAAATCAAACAATTTTTTATTTTTTTTTTATTTTTACTAAACAGTAAAGAACCATCATTGTTTGCTTAACCCTTGTGCTGCATTAGATTTTTAACACCGTTGAGTGCATTAAAGAAGTTACCATGTGATTACTGAAATGTTCTGTTCATGTATTGTCTAATGTCTGTATTTGATATCTGAGAGGTGACTGCGGGTCTAGTCTATTCTAGGAATACAGTAACAGTGCTTGCTTATTTAGCCCGGCTTCCAGAAATGAAATATGGATTTTGTTTTGTTGAGAGAGGTCTTCAACGTATTAAAACAAATTATGTAGACCACAGAGTTGAAACCTAGACCAAGAAAAATATGACCCAAACATATTACATTTAAATTAAAAATTATTCTAATAAGTTTAGACATTTTAGAAATAGAGTATTTTGCTAATAGAGAAATTCTGAAAAGCTTTCTAAATTCACAACGAAGTTACAGATTGAATGATCTGGATCAATGGATCCGTTATGATCTATTCCGCATTGCCAAAACTTAGAGGCAGAACAACTTAAGTTATGCCTATCAGTTAATTCTGGAAAATAGGATTGTAGGAAGATATAGTTAAAGATTAATTGGCATATCAGCAGCTAAGGCTGTTCTCGTGGCTAGAGCTAGTTAATTTAAAATAATGACATTGTTTGAAACAAAATAATAAAATTATTGATATTAGTGTTAAAGGATAAAAATGAATGATTATAGAACGTTTTTTGGTCAGATTTTTTTTTTACAAAGATACTTAAATAGATCTGTCTAGAAAAATAAATCGCCTTGAATTAAAAGCTAACAAAATACGATTAAAAAAAAAAAGGTTAATCAGAACTATCAGCCTGTTAAAGGCCTAATAGATCAATGCGATTCGAAAGATAGCTAAAGATGATGAAACTGACTCAAGGTTTAAAATTGTAAGGCAGTGTACTATGGTATGATTAGTTCCCTTTCGTAGTCACTTCGAGTTACGTCAGAAGTGACGGAGATTGGGGGGATTTCGCATAGAAAGCCAATCCTCTTCGAGTATTAAAACACGAGCCAATGGCATGCAATGCCTTGGGGCTGCGGAAATTTGCATAGCGTACTCCGCCCTACTCCGTGAGTATAAAAGGAGGAAGTGAACGCAACCGCAGTATGTTTTCGCTTCGGAGCCAAGAGAACCTCTTCACTCCTAAAAGCTGATTCAAGACTCTTCGAGAACGAGCGTCCTCTTCAGTGTTGGTGTGACGGCGGTACCCAGCGAGATTTTGCATTGCCTGCGATCTGAGCAGTGGTCTGCCAGACTTTGCACTTCTCCCTGGTAGCTTCAGCGCTGAAAGAGTGAATTTCTCCTTTCTCTAAAAGTGAAAGTGAAAGAGCTGCACGCGGCACGTCTTTTTAAAGGTGCCATCTAACATCATAAATCAAATCCTACTCCATATTCCATAACAGATGGGGGCAGTATACCTCCAAAAAATGACTTGTGCTCCTACCATCGCGCATGTTATTCAAATCATTTGACATGATAGTAAAAGGTTGGAAGACCGCAGTTTCACGTGGAACATTTGGAGATTTTTAGAGATCAGAGACTCAATGAACTAAACACTAAAGTGAACTAAACTAAACACTATGAATCTCAACACTAAATGATGAAGACCGCCTCATAGATCTCAAAAACAAGCTGGTGCATTTCGACGGTATGGGAAAATAAAAGCTTGGGCAATTATTTGAAGTTTATGGTATTCGTTTTGTTCATATTACACTTTTATTGTTACTGAATTAATTTGACAGACAGCATTTGCTGATGTTGATCAAGCTAGCGCCGTGAATTCACCGTGAGACACACGCAATTGACACTTAGCAAGCAGGTTAGTTAAGCTCTCAGATTCTGTCAATTATATTACGCAATTCAAAGAATAAAACCGTTTTGGCGCTTGTACATGTTACACTACAGATCCCTAGCGCACGTGAACCGATCGTCTCTACTAGCTGGAAAAAGAACACGAACACTGGTGAAAGATACAGTATGCTACAACTTACCAAAATGTATTCCTTATGCATAATGTCGACCAATCATTTTTTGAACTCTTCCCTGAACTGAAATGTAGTAATTGGCTGTATTTCCACACGACTGACATCAGGTTCAAGTACACACAAGCCGGCGCGAGCGCGACTCACTCGTCTATTGCAGTTTGGCTGGTGCTAACGTTGCCCGTCCGCATACCGCCTCCCATGGCCGGAACTGGTATTACGACACCTGCCGGGCCGGGGCTAGTAATATAGCATGCTAATTCAGGTTAATATCTCGGCAGCACTGTAACTTGTCAGTTTTTTAATGACATCTTTGCACTTATTTCTTCTCATTCTTTTGATGCGTGTAGCTCATTTTTCGTATATTGTTACCTCAATTATTACATATGCCACCTTTAAAGATGGTTCGCCCGTGCCCTTCTGGATGTGGTAGATTTCTGTCATCATCTGATGGTCACGAACGCTGCTTTGTATGCCTGGGCATTCAGCATGCAGCAGCAGCGTTCGTGGATGACTCATGTTCCTTCTGTGGGAGCATGACCATCTCCACACTGAGGTCGAGGCTCAATGATCTCACTAGAGTGAGAGCCCCGGTCCCCCCTACTCGATCGGCTTCCTTCACGAAAGGGGGCCCGTCGACCCGGGGACCCGGCGATCTAACGGTGACGGTGTGGGATAGAGCCCCGACGATTCCTCGGGCCACACCTCCCGCCTCAGTGCGTGAGCCAGCGAGCGCCAGCTCGATTCGGTCGGCTGTCTCTTCGGCGGCGCCGGCTGCTTCTAGCAGCGCTCCAGATGATGATGTGATGTCTATCACTGCATCACTAGGCGGGCTTGAGTCCTCGGGAGAGGAAGATGCGGCTGCGTTGCCCCCTTCGGGAGTGCCAGCGTTGCCCGTGTCAGATCCCGAGCTGACGGCCATGCTGTCTCGAGCCGCTGGGAGTATCGGGCTAGAATGGAAACCTCCATCCTGCCCCGATCTCTCGCGGATGGATAACTGGTATCTGGACAAAGCTGCCGCCGCAAGGCCACGGCCAACTCCGATACCTTTTTTCCCCGAGCTGCATGCGGAGTTATCGCGCTCTTGGGGGGCTCCTTTGTCCACTCGAGAGCGCGATCTCTCCCCCGCCTTTCCCCCCCTCGACGGTGGGGCCGCCCGTGGGTACACTGGGATGCCCCCGGTGGAGCGCTCTGTTGCGATGCAGCTGTGTCCACAGAGCGCCTCCACCCGTGGTCCTCCTAAGCACCCATCCAAAGCCTGTGGGTTCTCGTCTGCTATGGCGGCGCGAGCCTATAGAGCGGCGGGACAGGCGGCCTCCGCTTTGCATGCCATGAGCACTTTGCAGGTCTTCCAAGCGAAGGTGCTCAGAGACATGCACGAGGGCGGGACTGACTCGACGGCATTTAAAGAATTGCGGTCCGCCACTGACCTTGCTCTCCGGGCAACGAAAGTGGCCGCTCGCGCCGTCGGTCAGGTGATGGCCACTTCGGTGGTTCAGGAGCGCCATCTCTGGCTCAACCTGGCAGATACGCGGAGCGCTGAGCGGACTCGTCTGCTCGACGCTCCGCTCTCCCAGGTTGGCCTTTTCGGCGGTGCGGTCGAGGACTTCGCCCAGCAGTTCTCCACCGCTCAGAAGCAGACGGAGGCCATCAAACACATCCTGCCCCGGCGACCAGCTGCTGCCTCCACCCAGTCATCGGCGCAGGTGCCTCCCTCTGCTCGCCGCCGAGGACGCCCCCCTGCGGCTCCCCTCCCTCCCGCCCGGCCCCAGCAGCAGCCTTCACCCGGGCCCCGGCGTCGAGGAGGCCGCAGGCCGGCGTCACAGCCCCCTCAGGCCGCTCGCCCCGCTAAACGCCAGGCCAAGCGAAGATCCTGACACGGGCCGCTCAGTGACGATCTCGAGTCTTTCCCAGGAGGCGGTAGCAGGCCCCCTCCTTCCCCCGGTGGAGGGCCGGGGGAGAATCTTTTGTTCTCAGCTCCCCGCTGCTCACCCACGGGTGGGCAGCACCCTGAACTGGTTAAAGAAAGACTTGACATCCTCACTGAGCTCACAGACTGGAGTGGGTGCGCTCGATGCCCCCGTGCGTCAGCCCACACACTCCTCTCTGTCTCTGAGGGCGCGGAAGGGTGCGTGTGTCGTCCCAGGGCTACACCAATCCCTTCCCCCTCTGTCGCCAGACCCCCGGCAGAACAGACCCCCGTGGAACACTCCGCTTTCCCTGGTCCCTTCTGTCGGGGAGCGGGCTTCGACGCATCCGAGCGGGGTAACTCCTGCACGCGTGCCAGTCGACCCGCACCGCTGCCCCTCCGGGGGGACGTCTGTGGTTCGCATGACCCCGTTGGCTCATTTCCTGGAAGCCTGGCTAGCGCTTCCTGGGATATCCCGCTGGGTCATCAGAACGATCAGACTCGGCTACGCGATTCAGTTCGCACGGTCTCCTCCCCGCTTCACGGGAGTTCGCTCCACGATGGTCGGTGGCAATGCCCCAGTCTTGAGAGCGGAGATTGCGACCCTGCTGGCGAAGGGTGCAATCGAGACGGTCCCTCCAGCCGAGGTGAGGTCCGGGTTTTACAGCCCCTACTTCATTGTCCCCAAAAAGACCGGTGGGTTACGACCGATCCTGGACCTGCGCATTTTGAACCGTTCTCTCCATCGACTACCGTTCAAAATGCTCACGGCCAAACGCATTTTCGAATGTGTTCGGTATCAGGATTGGTTTGCAGCGATCGACCTGAAGGACGCGTACTTCCATGTGTCCATTTTACCTCGACACAGACCGTTTCTTCGGTTTGCCTTCGAGGGCCAGGCATATCAGTACGCCGTTCTCCCATTCGGGTTAGCTCTGTCCCCTCGCGTCTTCACGAAGATCGTCGAGGCAGCCCTTGTTCCCCTTCGCGAACACGGGGTTCGCATCCTGAATTATCTCGACGACTGGCTGATACTAGCACACTCTCGAGCTCAGCTTTGCGAACACAGAGACCTGGTGCTCCGGCACCTAGCCCGTCTGGGCCTTCGGGTCAACCGGGAAAAGAGCAAACTTTGCCCCGTGCAGAGGATCTCTTTTCTCGGCGTGGAGATAGACTCGGTCGCCATGTCCGCGCAGCTCACGAACGAGCGCGCGCACTCACTGCTGACTTGTCTTCGACAGTTCGAGGGCAAGAGTGCGGTTCCACTGAAACTATTTCAGAGGCTCCTGGGGCATATGGCATCCGCGGCCGCGGCAACGCCGCTCGGTTTGCTTCATATGAGACCGCTTCAGCTGTGGCTTCGCGATCGAGTCCCGAGGTGGGCATGGCATCGCGGCTCGCTCCGAGTCCCAGTGACTCCGGCATGCCGGCGAACCTTCTTCCCGTGGTCGAACCTCAGCTTCTTACGGACCGGCGTCCCTATTCAGCGAGTTTCCAGGCATCTCGTTGTCTCCACGGATGCATCTACCACGGGTTGGGGTGCCATGTGCAATGGGCATGCAGCCGCCGGTTCCTGGACAGGAGCCCAGCGCCTCATGCACATCAATTGCCTCGAGCTGTTGGCAGTACGGCTCGCCCTACACCGCTTCCGAGCGTTACTCAAGGGCCAGCATGTGCTTGTCCGCTCAGACAACACTACGGCAGTAGCGTACATCAACCACCAGGGGGGTCTACGCTCACGCCAGTTGTCGCAGCTCGCCCGCCACCTCTTGATATGGAGTCAGAAGCACCTGAGGTCCCTTCGTGCAGTGTACATTCCTGGAGACCGGAACTGGGCGGCCGACGAGCTGTCCCGGGTCCGTCCCCTCTCCGGCGAATGGCGACTCCATCCCCAGTCGGTCCAGCTGATTTGGGACGAGTTCGGGGAGGCACAGATAGACCTGTTCGCCTCTCGGGACTCGTCCCACTGCGCCCAGTTTTATTCTCTGACCCGCGGCACTCTCGGCTCGGATGCGCTGGCGCACAGCTGGCCACGGGGCCCACGCAAGTATGCGTTTCCCCCAGTGAGCCTCCTTGCACGGGTGTTGTGCAAGATCAAGGAGGACGAGGAGCAGGTCTTGCTGGTAGCCCCCTACTGGCCCACCAAGACGTGGTTCTCCGATCTCATGCTCCTCGCGACGGCACCTCCTTGGCCTATTCCTCTGAGACAAGACCTACTCTCTCAGAGACGGGGCACTCTGTGGCACCCTCGTCCCGATCTTTGGAGGCTGCACGTGTGGCTCCTGGACGGGACGAGGCAGGTTTGAGTTCGCTGCCACCTGCGGTGGCGGCAACCATCACTTCCGCAAGAGCGTCGTCCACGAGACACCTTTATGCGTTGAAGTGGAACCTCTTCGTCAATTGGTGCTCTTCTCGCGGAGAAGACCCCCGGAGATGTTCGATCAGTGTCGTGCTTTCCTTCCTGCAAGAAGGGTTGGAGCGCAGGCTGTCGCCCTCCACCCTTAAGGTTTACGTCGCGGCCATTGCCGCTTCTCATGAAGCAGTGGAAGGTAAGTCCTTAGGGAAGCACGACCTGGTCATCAGGTTCCTGAGGGGAGCGAGGAGGCTGCATCCGCCTCGTCCTCCCCTCGTACCCTCTTGGGACCTCTCGGTAGTTTTAAGTGCTCTGCAGAGGCATCCCTTTGAGCCTTTGCAATCGGTAGAGTTAAAGTTTCTGTCCATGAAGACAGCACTCCTGGTTGCATTGGCCTCCATCAAGAGGGTGGGGGACCTGCACGCATTCTCCGTTGACGAAGCGTGCCTGGAGTTCGGGCCGGCTTACTCTCACGTGATCCTGAGACCCCGGCCTGGATATGTGCCCAAGGTTCCCACCACTCCCTTCCGGGACCAGGTGGTGAACCTGCAAGCGCTGCCCCCGGAGGAGGCAGACCCAGCCTTGGCACTGCTCTGTCCGGTACGTGCTCTCCGCACCTATGTCGACAGAACGCAGTGTTTCAGGACCTCAGACCAGCTCTTTGTCTGTCATGGAGGGAGCCAGAAGGGAAGGGCTCTCTCAAAGCAACGGCTGTCCCACTGGATAGTGGATGCCATTGCTTTGTCTTACCAGCAGCAAGGCCTTCCGTGCCCCCTTGGTGTGACGGCCCATTCCACTCGGAGTGTAGCCTCCTCTTGGGCTTTAGCGCACGGCGCCTCGCTAACAGACATCTGCAGAGCTGCAGGCTGGGCGACACCCAACACCTTCGCCAGATTCTATAATCTGCGAATTGAGCCGGTATCCTCTCACGTACTCGTTTCGGCCAGTTCTGGATCCGCTCAGGTGTCTTCGCTTGCTCGCCACTCCACTCCCCGGACTGGATAAGTGCGATATTCCTCAGTTCTTCCATTGAAGTCTCGAGTCCTCCAGCACCGACGATGCGGGCACCACTGCGTTGCTCTGGATGCTAGCTAGGTGCCTCCATGCGCACGGTTCCCCATGGTAACCGTCTCATGTGTATTATCCACTGTAAGCCTCTCTGAGCATGTGTCTTCCCTTGGCAAGCCATCTGCCACCCCTGGAGTTTAAATCAGTAGCCACCTGCGGTTGGTACTCCAGTGTTCCATATGCGTTCCTATGTGGCCATATGTGTATTCATAAGTCCTCCCTTCGGTAGGCAGCTGGTAGCATGTCCCCTTCGGGATATGTTTCCCAGTGTACCTTGGTAATCCTGTGTCAAAGTCGGATCCCCAAAAAAAAAAAAAAAAAAAAAAAGAGGTAAGGCTCGGGGGTTCAGTCTTTCGCAGGGCACTGGAAGACAGCTTGAAGATGGCGTGATGGCACAGACCCCCAATCTCCGTCACTTCTGATGTAACTCGAAGTGACTACGAAAGGGAACGTCTCGGTTACGTATGTAACCCTCGTTCCCTGAGTAGGGAACGGAGACGTTACGTCTCCCTGCCACTTCTGCTGTATCGCTGGGTAGAGGCCGAGTTCAGTCTTGGCTCCTCAGCGAAGACATACTGCGGTTGCGTTCACTTCCTCCTTTTATACTCACGGAGTAGGGCGGAGTACGCTATGCAAATTTCCGCAGCCCCAAGGCATTGCATGCCATTGGCTCGTGTTTTAATACTCGAAGAGGATTGGCTTTCTATGCGAAATCCCCCCAATCTCCGTCACTTCTGACGTAACGTCTCCGTTCCCTACTCAGGGAACGAGGGTTACATACGTAACCGAGACGTTTTTACTACAGATAGAATTAGATTGCTGGAAGATAGAATGTTGGGAAGGAGATGAATAAATGAGAAGATGGTATGTGTATGTGATAACATTGGAAATTGGTTCTATTAGTCAAGTCAAGTCACATTTATTTATATAGCGCTTTTCACAATACAGATTGTATCAAAGCAGCTTCACACTGATAACATGAAAGTAGCACAACATAGATCAACAACATTGCTAAACACTAAATAACCCCAACTGAGCAAGCTCAAAGCAAGCCAAAAGCAAGGCGACAGTGGCAAGGAACCAAACTCCATCAGATTGGATGGAGAAAAAACCTTGGGAGAACCCAGGCTCAGTCGGGGGCCAGTTCTCCTCTGGCTTACATTCATATTGTTTAAATATAAATATTAAATATAAATATTGTTTATGAATCAAACGGCGCCATAACATATCGCAGGCGTTGAGTCATCTCTTCACAGGCGTTGAGTCGTCTCATCACAGGCGTTGAGTCGTCTCATCACAGGCGTTGGGGCATCCGAAATCCCCGTGAGAGGCTGGACACAAAACTGGACCTGACGAACACCATTTTTCTCGGGACAAGCGTCCCGAGATAACAGCAGAAAGGCAGATGGGAAATAATTAGCATAGCTGATGTTCATAATGATTTCCGTTATAACTCACAAACTCTCCGTAACCTGAACTCTCCGCAACCCAACCATACGCGCCGACCCGTTTGTCTAAAAGGCTGTCGAGCCCCACTGGTGCGTTAAGCAGTTTCAGTGGCAAACGGTTCCGTATGGCATAACAGAGGACTAGAAGGTAAGCATTATGTCTATGCTTGACTAAAGAGAAGCGTCTTTAATCTAGTTTTAAACTGTGTCAGCGAGTCAGAGGCTCGGACCGTATCGGGAAGGCCATTCCAGAGTTTTGGAGCTAAATGCGAGAACGCCCTCCCTCCTTTACTGGACTTCGATATCCTAGGAATGACCAGAAGCCTTGAATTTAGTGATCTTAAGGAACGCGGTGGATTGTAGGGCGAAAGAAGGTCCGTTAAGTACATAGGAGCTAAACCATTTAGGGCTTTATAGGTCAGTAGTAGTATTTTGTAGTTGATGCAGAACTTAATAGGTAACCAGTGTAGAGATGATAAAATCGGTGGGTAACACTTTAGAATACGGTTCCTTCGTTAATGAATAACTACACAAGAACTAATGAGTAACACAATATTAACAATCTAGTAACTATTAACTAACAAGAAACTCTGATTAACGAACTAGTAAGTAATAGCGCACAGACGAAAGTGGTAGTTCACTATTAAGTAATCAATAACTACTATTTTTTTAATACTTCCCAGAGAACTACTGAAAAAGTTTATTACCAATCTAGTAACTACTATTAACTAAAAGAAACTCTTATTAACGAATTAGTAAGTAATAGCTCACAGATGAAAGTGTTACTAGATACTTCTGTGGGAATTACTAATTATTTGGATCCGTATTATAAAGTGAAGACCATTGGAACTAACTAGTAATTACTCAAGTGTTACTACATGATCTAGTCATGATTTGTGCAAATGTTTGAGATTTTTGGTGAACTTTAGTATTTTTTAGAAAATGTCTTTAGTAACACTTGAGTAATTACTAGTTAGTTCCAATGATCTTCACTTTATAATACGGATCCAAATAATTAGTAATTCCCACAGAAGTATCTAGTAACACTTTCATCTGTGAGCTATTACTTACTAATTTGTTAATAAGAGCTTCTTTTAGTTTATAGTAGTTACTAGATTGTTAATAAACTTTTTCAGTAGTTCTCTGGGAAGTATTAAAAAATAGTAGTTATTGATTACTTAATAGTGAACTACCACTTTCGTCTGTGCGCTATTACTTACTAGTTCGTTAATCAGAGTTTCTTGTTAGTTAATAATAGTTACTAGATTGTTAATATTGTGTTACTCATTAGTTCTTGTGTAGTTATTCATTAACGAAGGAACCGTATTCTAAAGTGTTACCAATCGGTGTTATATGATCATATGTTCTTGACCTAGTAAGAACTCTAGCAGCTGCATTTTGTACTAACTGTAGCTTGTTTATTGAGGATGCAGGACAACCAGCTAATAAAGCATTACAGTAATCTAGTCTCGAGGTCATGAATGCGTGAACTAATTTTTCAGCATCAGAAACAGATAGCATGTTACGCAGCTTAGCAATGTTTCTAAGGTGGAAAAAGGCTGTTCTTGTAACATATGAAATATGATCTTCGAAAGACAAGTTGCGGTCTAGTATAACACCCAGGTCTTTTACTGTAGTGGATAAAGTAACAGGACATCCGTCTATATTAAAGTTGTATTGTAAGAGGTTTTGTGAGTAGTTTTTTGGACCAATAAGTAATACCTCCGTTTTATCTGAATTTAATAGCAGGAAATTACGCGTCATCCAGCATTTTATATCTTTGAGACACTGTCATTTTAGATGAGTTAGTGTTTTCATCTGGTCGTGATGAAATATATAATTGAGTGTCGTCAGCGTAACAGTGGAAATTAATTCCATGTTTTCTTATAATATTACCAAGTGGCAGCATATATATTGAGAATAGCAGAGGGCCTAAAACCGATCCTTGCGGTACTCCATAGTCTACTGACGTTATCTTTGATTTTTTCCCATTTAAACAGACAAAATGAGAACGGTCCGATAAGTACGATCTAAACCAGCTTAATGCCTGTCCCTGGACACCGGTGAAGTTTTGTAGTCGATCCAAGAGTATTTTATGATCTATAGTGTCGAACGCAGCGCTAAGATCAAGTAGGACTAGTATTGAGATACAGCCTTGGTCAGAAGCTAAAAGTAAATCATTTGTAATTTTAACTAGCGCAGTTTCTGTACTATGATGCGGTCTGAATCCTGAATGGAATTTTTCATAGATATCATTTTCTTGCAAAAAAGAGCACAATTGAGCAGACACTACTTTTTCAAGTATTTTGGACATAAATGGAAGATTTGAAATGGGTCTGTAATTTGCCAAGTTATTTGGATCTAATTGCGGTTTCTTAATGAGCGGTTTTATTACAGCCAGCTTGTATATTTTTGGGACATGACCTAAAGATAAAGACGAGTTAATAATATTGAGGAGAGGCTCTTCCACTGCAGGTAATAGTTCTTTCAGTAGTTTAGTGGGTATTGGATCTAATAAACATGTTGTTGGTTTAGATGCAATGATAAGTTTATTTAGCTCCTCCTGTCCTATCGTTGTAAAGCGGTTTAGTTGTTCTAGAGGGGCCATAATTGAAGCTGAATCATAAGACACCATTGAGGATTGTACATTTATAATTGTGTTTCGGATGCTTTCTATTTTCGCATTGAAGTAATTCATAAAATCATTACTACTAAACTGTAACGGTATATTTTGCTCTGGTGATGTCTGTTTATTTGTTAGTCTAGCCACGGTGTTAAATAAAAACCTTGGATTATTTTGGTTATTTTCGATTAGTTTGCGGAGATGCTCAGCCCTGGCTGTTTTTAGGGCCTTTTTATAACGTGACATACTGTCTTTCCACGCGATTCTAAAGACCTCAAATTAGTTTGTTTCCATTTACGCTCTAAGTTGCGAGTTTCTCTCTTGATAGCATGCGTAGCACTGTTGTACCATGGTGCTTTAGTTTTCTCTCGAACCTTTTTTAATCTAATTGGCGCAACAATATCTAATGTACTAGTAAGAATGGTGCTTAAACTGCTAGTCATTTCCTCTAATTCATCTGTTTGTTTGGGTTCACTTAGCAGCTTAGATAGATCAGGTAAGCTATTTGAGAATCCATCTATAGTGTTTGGAAGGATTGTTCTGCCTGGTCTATAACGTGGTGCAACATGACATATTTCATCAGTACGTATTTTGCAAGTCACCATGTAATGATCAGTGATATAGGGTATAATATCTATATCAGTTGGATCGGTTCCATATGATATAATTAAATCTAGTGTATGATTTAGACGATGAGTGGGACCACTGACGTTTTGTTTGACCCCAAAGGAGTTTAATAAGTGTGTAAACGCAGCCCCTAAAGCATCATTTGTATTATCTATGTGTATGTTAAAATCTCCAGCAATTATTGCTTTATCGACATTTACCAATAGATCCGAGAGAAAGTCTGCAAACTCTTTTAGGAATTCAGCATATGGCCCTGGAGGTCTATATACAGTAGCCAGGGCTAGAGATAATATGGATTTCCTTCTTACATCTAAGAGCGTAACATTTAGCACAAGTACTTCAAATGAATTAAACCTGTGACCTGTTTTCTGAGTAATTTTAAAAATATCTTTATAGATTGTTGCAACACCGCCGCCACGACCGGTCAGACGAGGCTCATGTTTATAACAGTATCCTGGCGGAGTAGATTCGTTTAGACCGAAATACTCATTTGGTTTAAGCCAGGTTTCAGTAAGGCACAGAACATCGAAGTTATTATCTGTGACCATTTCATTTACAATAACCGCCTTAGGTGTGAGCGATCTAATGTTTAGGAGACCTAGCTTTAGAAATTGTTTTTGTTCACTGATATTTAGATTTTCTGGTTTAATTACAATAAGATTTTTGCTAGATCCTACACTAGATTTATTGTTTGGCTTCACTAAACGAGGAATAGACACAGTTTCTATATAATGTTCCACACTATGCTTATTAGTTAAGTTTGGACCGCAAAGGCTGTAATTTGGACTTTGACTCATTAGTCATCTGGTGCGTAATGTCTTGGAGATGTTGTCTGACAGCACAGCCGCTCCGATTCGGCTGGGATGGAGTCCATCTGTACTGTACAGCCTCGGTCTTTCCCAAAACAGATGCCAGTTATTTACAAAGTGCAGCCTCTGTTCATTACACAATAACATTAACCATTCATTTAATGCAAATAATCTACTGAACCTTTCCTGTCCTTGTCTGTACGTGGGAAGCGGTCCAGACACGATGATCGCTGCTTTAGGCGCTGTGCTGCGTACCGTCTCGATCAGGCTCCTGTAGTCCTTCTTCAGAACCTCCGCCTGCCGCAGCCTAATGTCGTTCGCTCCCACGTGCAGCACAACAGCTCCGACGCGCTCATCCCCGTTCAGGATCTCGGGAACCTGTGCAGCGACATCAAGAACACGAGCACCAGGAAAGCAGTGAGTGCGCACCTTACCTTTCCCCGAAGTAGTAGCGCGGACATGATGGATCATGGATGTGCCGATGATCACGGCGTCGTCGCGTTCCGGCTCGCGAAGAGGGGAGAAGCGGTTCCGGGTGGAGATCTCGAAGACCGGGAGGGGCGGAGAGGCAGCTCTGGTCCTGGCTCGTGTCCTCTGCTGTGTGATCCATGGTCCATGTTGCTGTTTCGGTGCCGGAGTGAATGAAGCCCGGGACGATCGCGTCCTGGGCAGAGTAACATACGGAGTAGAGGAAGTCGGGCTCAAAGAGTTAACGTTACTAACCACTGATTTGTGAGCGTCGGCGCGTGATGCTTCAAGCGTTGAGCGCCGATCCAACAGCTCGGCTTGCTTCACCAGCAGACCACGGATCTGTTTCTCTACGTATTTCAGCTCCTGCTTCACCGTGAAGAGCTCGAACGTGTCTTCACCTGCACTCAGAGGTAATGTTAGACACGCATCTGATATGTTCGCCATTATAACAGATAAACAGCAAATTAGTAGTGATACTACAACTATCACCACTAATTTAGGACTTATTAGTAGTGATACTACAACTATCACCACTAATTTAGGACTGAAATGCCAGAAATAACCAGGATTCAGTGAAACGGGTATAGAATGAGACGACCAGTAGGCGAGAGGGCACGCGTGGAATGCTAGCGGGCTAAAGGCTAGTAGCCGGGATTCGGAAGGTCGGATATAAGTAGCGATATCAAAGTAATCCAATTGTTTTTTATAAGAAATTTTATCGAGGATTAGTTCACATGATATAAAAATAGAAAATGCTTGTTTATAAATGAGTGGTAAAGAAGTAAATCAAGGATTTGAAGAAATTCTCCGGAGCTACAAACACAAACAACCGATCGCACGCGCATGCGTTGTCAGCTTAGGATGTTGATTGAAGGAGTATCTTGCAGGTAATTATAAAGTAAAAGATGAAAATGGTTAAAGATAACAAGTGGTATTAAAGTCACACTTAATGGGATCATGCAGGTATGGAAAATTGATTAGAAGAATTCAAATTTAATATGGCCGTGTTTGTTTACGGCCAGAGAGGGGAATTGTGGTGGAAAATTTTAAACTGAATATATTAAGCTAACCATGTTTCGACATTTGACCTCATTTAACCAGCCAAATCTCTGATACAATGTCCTGAGATGAATGTATGTGTGTCAAACACCTGACTGTGTATAAATAACAAATATGGGAAATGGAACTAGACAGATGACAAAGTTAGAAACATTAAAACAAAGTCTCCTCTACCCAGTACAGCGCCGGCCCGAGCCTTTTGGGGGCCCTAAGCAGAATTTGATTTGGGGGCCCCTCCCACGACGCGGAGTCACCTGTGTTTGACGATTATTGACATAAATGTCACGCAAAAATGATACATTATAAATGAATACACTGAGGTTATGTATAAATAAAAAAATAGATGCCTACTTAAATAAAAAAGTTTGAAAACAGTCTTAAAACTGTCTCAAAACATATACAATAAATTATTTGCTAAAATTATGACAAAACTGAGAAATTAGAAACGTAAGAGCAATGATACTTTGGCCTATCCTCCTAGGACCCAGGAATAGACTTTTGTCCACTGTAGTGGACATTATATTTTAGTGTATTTCTCTGACACCATGCATGTCACATTTTTTTTTATGGATGTCCTGTAAAGAGCACATTCAGGGCAATACAGAGATACCAAATGTTTGGAGGTTTCACCATGAAAACAACTTCTCCTTGGTCTTTAAAAATGTCTAACATTAATTTAGTGATCAAATGTAGCACTCTTATTGAAATATGGTAATATATTGTAATTATAATTTAAATCTAACTACTTTTCAAATTGTATTTCATCAACCAACATCTCGTGAAAATGTAATGGGGTTTCAAATGAAACAATGACTTTCCGTTACAGGGCATTGATTTCATTCATGTCCACTGTAGAGAACATCAGGACATAAATCATGTTTATCAGGCATTCTGGGAGACATAACAAGTGAATATGTAAATAAATTATACGTCAATATTCTTATGACTGTCACGGGGTATGGTGCAGGAGAACAGGAGTGCAGACAGAAGGAATAGGAGGAGTCCAGGTTCACACGGAAGGTAACATTTATTTCAGGATACAGGCAAGGATTCAGGTAACACGGGGTAACATTCGACATCGACCGACAATCATAGAGTAACACAAAGGGAACTAAATACACAGACTAATCAAACATAATGGGGTGAGAACAGGTGAAACAGATGATGATGACGAGGAACAGGTGGCTGATGAGGGAGTGACCACGGGATAGGGTGACGAGAGGATCCTGGGAAGTGTAGTGCTGAAGACAAGACAGACTGGTGCAGACGGAGGACTGTGACAGAACTACCCCCTCCCGGGAGGCGTGACCTCACGCCGCGGAACAGAAGAAGGAGGGGGGACGAACTGGGGCCTGAGAGGGGCGTGGCCAGGGCGGAGCAGGCTGAGGGCGTGGCCAGGGCGGAGCAGGCTGAGGGCGTGGCCAGGGCGGAGCAGGCTGAGGGCGTGGCCAGGGCGGAACAGGCTGAGGGCGAGACCAGGGCGAAGCAGGCTGAGGGCGTGGCCAGGGCGGAGCAGGCTGAGGGCGTGGCCAGGGCGGAGCAGGCTGAGGGCGTGGCCAGGGCGGAACAGGCTGAGGGCGTGGCCAGGGCGGAGCAGGCTGATGGCGTGGCCAGGGCGAAGCAGGCTGAGGGCGAGACCAGGGCGAAGCAGGCTGAGGGCGTGGCCAGGGCGGAGCAGGCTGAGGGTGAGACCAGGGCGAAGCAGACTGAGGACGTGGCCAGGGCGGAGCAGGCTGAGGGCGTGGCCAGGGCGGAGCAGGCTGAGCGGTCTCTGGCGCTGGCTGGACGGTCTCTGGGGCTGGACTGGTCGGGCCCAGCGAAGAAGAGAGCTCGGGCTCGGAGGAACTGGACGGAACCAGCAGTGAAGAGCGTTCAGTCTCTGGAGGACTGGACGGAACCAGCAGTGAAGAGCGTTCAGTCTCTGGAGGGCTGGACGGAACCAGCAGTGATGAGCATACAGTCTCTGGATGGCTGGACGGAACCAGCAGTGAAGAGCATACAGTCTCTGGAGGGCTGGACGGAACCAGCAGTGAAGAGCATTCAGTCTCTGGATGGCTGGACGGAACCAGCAGTGAAGAGCGTGCAGTCTCTGGATGGCTGGACGGAACCAGCAGTGATGAGCATACAGTCTCTGGAGAGCTGGACGGAACCAGCAGTGAAGAGCATTCAGTCTCTGGAGGGCTGGACGGAACCAGCAGTGAAGAGCATTCATTCTCTGGAGGGCTGGACGGAACCAGCAGTGAAGAGCATACAGTCTTTAGAGGGCTGGACGGAACCAGCGGTGGAGAGCATACTGTCTCTGGAGGGCTGGACGGAACCAGCAGTGAAGAGCATTCATTCTCTGGTGAGTGGGACGGAACCAGCAGTGAAGAACATTCATTCTCTGGTGAGTGGGACGGAACCAGCAGTGAAGAGCATTCATTCTCTGGTGAGTGGGACGGAACCAGCAGTGAAGAGCATTCATTCTCTGGAGGGCTGGACGGAACCAGCTGGGAAGAGTATTCAGTCTCTGGAGGGCTGGGCGGAACCAGCAGTGAAGAGCATTCAGTCTCTGGTGAGTGGGACGGAACCAGCAGTGAAGAGCATTCATTCTCTGGTGAGTGGGACGGAGCCAGCAGTGAAGAGCATTCATTCTCTGGAGGGCTGGACGGAACCAGCAGTGAAGAGCATACAGTCTTTAGAGGGCTGGACGGAACCAGCAGTGAAGAGCATACTGTCTCTGGAGGGCTGGACGGAACCAGCAGTGAAGAGCATTCATTCTCTGGTGAGTGGGACGGAACCAGCAGTGAAGAGCATTCATTCTCTGGTGAGTGGGACGGAACCAGCAGTGAAGAGCATGCATTCTCTGGTGAGCTGGACGGAACCAGCAGTGAAGGGCATTCAGTCTCTGGTGGGCTGGACGGAACCAGCAGTGAAGAGCATTCATTCTCTGGTGATCTGGACGGAACCAGCAGTGAAGAGCATTTTGTCTCTGGAGGACTGGACGGAACCAGCAGTGAAGAGCATACTGTCTCTGGAGGACTGGACGGAACCAGCAGTGAAGAGCATTCATTCTCTGGTGAGCTGGACGGAACCAGCAGTGAAGAGCATTCAGTCTCTGGTGAGCTGGACGGAACCAGCAGTGAAGAGCATTCAGTCTCTGGTGGGCTGGACGGAACCAGCAGTGAAGAGCATTCATTCTCTGATGATCTGGACGGAACCAGCAGTGAAGAGCATTCATTCTCTGGTGAGCTGGACGGAACCAGCAGTGAAGAGCATTCAATCTCTGGAGAGCTGGACGGAACCAGCGGTGAAGAGGATTCAATCTCTGGAGAGCTGGACGGAACCAGCGGGGAAGAGCATTCAGTCTCTGGAGAGCTGGACGGAACCAGCGGTGAAGAACATTCAATCTCTGGAGAGCTGGACGGGACCAGCGGCGAAGAGCATTCAGACTCTGGAGAGCTGGACGGAACCAGCGGCGAAGAGCATTCCATCTCTGGAGAGCTGGACGGAACCAGCGGGGAAGAGCATTCAGTCTCTGGAGAGCTGGACGGAACCAGCGGTGAAGAGCATTCAATCTCTGGAGAGCTGGACGGAACCAGCGGTGAAGAGCATTCAATCTCTGGAGAGCTGGACGGAACCAGCGGTGAAGAGCATTCAATCTCTGGAGAGCTGGACGGAACCAGCGGGGAAGAGTATTCAGTCTCTGGAGAGCTGGACGGAACCAGCGGTGAAGAGCATTCAATCTCTGGAGAGCTGGACGGAACCAGCGGTGAAGAGCATTCAATCTCTGGAGAGCTGGACGGAACCAGCGGTGAAGAGCATTCAATCTCTGGAGAGCTGGACGGAACCAGCGGTGAAGAGGATTCAATCTCTGGAGAGCTGGACGGAACCAGCGGGGAAGAGCATTCAGTCTCTGGAGAGCTGGACGGAACCAGCGGTGAAGAACATTCAATCTCTGGAGAGCTGGACGGGACCAGCGGCGAAGAGCATTCAGACTCTGGAGAGCTGGACGGAACCAGCGGCGAAGAGCATTCCATCTCTGGAGAGCTGGACGGAACCAGCGGGGAAGAGCATTCAGTCTCTGGAGAGCTGGACGGAACCAGCGGTGAAGAGCATTCAATCTCTGGAGAGCTGGACGGAACCAGCGGTGAAGAGCATTCAATCTCTGGAGAGCTGGACGGAACCAGCGGTGAAGAGCATTCAATCTCTGGAGAGCTGGACGGAACCAGCGGGGAAGAGTATTCAGTCTCTGGAGAGCTGGACGGAACCAGCGGTGAAGAGCATTCAATCTCTGGAGAGCTGGACGGAACCAGCGGTGAAGAGCATTCAATCTCTGGAGAGCTGGACGGAACCAGCGGTGAAGAGCATTCAATCTCTGGAGAGCTGGACGGAACCAGCGGTGAAGAGCATTCAATCTCTGGAGAGCTGGACGGAACCAGCGGGGAAGACTCGGGCTCGGCAGGGCTGACTGTGAGCGCAGGCTCGGCAGGGCTGACGGTGCGCGCAGGCTCGGCAGGGCTGACGGTGCGCGCAGGCTCGGCAGGGCTGACGGTGAGCGCAGGCTCGGCAGGGCTGACGGTGAGCGCAGGCTTTCTGGGGACAAGTATCCAACGGGGCCGGCGGATCGGGGGTAGAATCCCCTGGAAGCTCCCGGCGTCCATGTTGCTTTAGGTGGTCGGTCGATCTGTCACGGGGTATGGTGCAGGAGAACAGGAGTGCAGACGGAAGGAATAGGAGGAGTCCAGGTTCACACGGAAGGTAACATTTATTTCAGGATACAGGCAAGGATTCAGGTAACACGGTGTAACATTCGACATCGACCGACAATCATAGAGTAACACAAAGGGAACTAAATACACAGACTAATCAAACATAATGGGGTGAGAACAGGTGAAACAGATGATGATGACGAGGAACAGGTGGCTGATGAGGGAGTGACCACGGGATAGGGTGACGAGAGGATCCTGGGAAGTGTAGTGCTGAAGACAAGACAGACTGGTGCAGACGGAGGACTGTGACAATGACATATTAGATATTATTATTAAAATGTTGCTTATTATTACGCCAATGCTTACACTTCTTTCCTCATTAAATGTTGCTCCAAGAACACATTAATGTGCAAATTAGATACAGTGTATAGATACTTTGCATTGAATGGGAATATTAATTTATGCCAATTTTACCCATATATTGCATAAAGTAAATTGGTGTATCAATTAATTCCATTATATCTTTCATAACATAGTTGATAATCATCTTTATACAAATTTTAGTTCAAAAAAATCCTGAAACCCCAAAATGTATTGGTGATTGGAAAAAAAATCCCATTGTTTTTGCCTACACATTGTATGTCATTTAATTTTAACAACTGAGTCCTGGTGTCCACTACAGAGGACAAAGTATTACATATGAATAAAATATAATTTTTCAAAAAGGTTTTTTTTTTTTTTACCATTTGTTTATTATGCTCTAAACAATGTGATGACATGAAAAAAAAACTAAATTAAAAAAAAAAACTTTCTGGGTCTCAGCTATTGTTGAAAACTAAAAATATTACTAGCCTATTTCTCAACTGTCTCAATACAGAGTAACTATCCTCAAAATCTTTATTATTGTTATTATTATTATTGTAACAGACTTTGTTATATAGTACATGACATAATCAACACAGTCTGTTACTATAATACCGGTTATGATGTTCTGGCGCTCGTTGTATGTGTGTATGCAATGTATTTTTCCCCTCGGGGCTTGCCGTAGATGGGTCGTGCGCACTTGCTAGGCTACTGGAGTGTCGCGGGTGTTTGGAGATCTGATGTGTGGTATAATAAAGTGGAGAAGAGTTCAAACTGCTATGTTTATTATTTATTCAAACTGCTACCCTTACACCTTGAAGGATAAGTTCTCCTGCGGGCTATTTTCTCCAACTTAAACCGATACCGTGACTAGCCGCAGTTGCGCACGAATTGTCTATGCACGCGCGAGGTGTCTAGAAGATTATGCGTATGACTTAAACGCTGGCAGACAGAGCAGCAGTTGTAACTTGTAGGCAGGTATATTGACCATTAAATCAGAATTTTGTTGTCTTGAACTATTCATTCAGTCATATTCATTCATTCATTGATTTATGTCACTTGTTTAAGTCATTTAAAAAAATAAAAATAAAAAATAACCTCGATTAGGGGGCCCCCTGGTGGCCAGGGGGCCCCAAGCAGCCGCTTAGTTCGCTTATGCCTCGGGCCGGCCCTGACCCAGTAACAAAACAGTCTACCTATGAAGAACCAATGAAATTAATGTCATTATGGCATGCCTCCATATTGTATAAAAACTGTTGTATCAGTGTTTTCGGGGGGATTCTCAATGGAATTTGTCTGAGATCCACCGGCCTTTCTTTTACTTGGGAAGTTCTCTGAGTATTGCTCGAGAACTCTCCTGGCCGTAATTAAAAGTATTGAAAGGACATTTGCTGGAGTCTGTCTGTTATTTAAGCTGCGCAGCAAGAACAAGTAAGTTATTAGTACCTGTCAGGACGTCGACTGTAGACGCGGCAGGGTTATAGGATTAGTACCTAGCAGGTCGTCGACTGTAGACGCGCTAGGGTATAGGGTAGGTTTATAGCTCAGCAGGACGTCGACTGTAGACGCGCTGAGGTAAAAGTATAAGACTTGGCCAACTAGAGTGAGTATTATTGTAGAGTAGTCAGGTTCAGGGAAAAAATCCATTACAACGCGTACAGGTGTCTCGTGGACGACGCTCTAGCGGAAGTGATGGTTGCCGCCACCGCAGGTGGCAACGAACTCAACCTGCCCCGTCCCGTCCCGGAGCCACATGTGTAGCCTCCAGGATCAGGACGAGGGTGCCACGGAGTGCCCCGTCTCTGAGTGAGTAGATCTTGTCTCAGAGGAATAGACCAAGGAGGTGCTGTCGCGAGGAGCATGAGTTCGGAGAACCACGTCTTGGTGGGCCAATAGGGGGCTACCAGCAAGACCTGCTCCTCGTCCTCCTTGATCTTGCACAACACCCGTGCAAGAAGGCTCACTGGGGGAAACGCATACTTGCGTGGGCCCCGCGGACAGCTGTGCGCCAGTGCATCTGAGCCGAGCGTAGCCTCGGTCAGGGAATAACTGGGCGCAGTGGGATGAGTCCCGGGAGGCGAACAGATCTATCTGTGCCTCCCCGAACTGGTCCCAAATCAGCTGGACCGTCTGGGGATGGAGTCGCCATTCGCCGGAGATAGGACGGACCCGTGACAGCTCGTCGGCTGCCAGGTTCCGGTCTCCTGGAATGTAACTGCACGAAGGGACCTCAGGTGCTTCTGACTCCATAACAAGAGGTGGCGGGCGAGCTGCGACAACCGGCGTGAGCGTAGACCCCCCTGGTGGTTGATGTACGCTACTGCCGAGGTGTTGTGTGAACGGACAAGCACATGTTGACCCCTGAGCAACGCTCGAAAGCGGTGCAGGGCCAGACGTACTGCCAGCAGCTCGAGCCAATTGATGTGCATGAGGCACTGGGGTCCTGTCCAGGAACCGGCGGCTGCATGCCCATTGCACATGGCACCCCAACCCGTGGTAGATGCATCCGTGGAGACAACGAGATGCCTGGAAACTCGCTGAATAGGGACGCCGGTCCGTAAAAAGCTGAGGTTCGACCACGGGAAAAGGTTCGGCGGCACGCTGGAGTCACTGGAACTCAGAGCGAGCCGCGATGCCATGCCCACCTCGGGACTCGATCGCGAAGCCACAGCTGAAGCGGTCTCATATGAAGCAAACCGAGCGGCGTTGCCGCAGCCGCGGATGCCATATGCCCCAGGAGCCTCTGAAATAGTTTCAGTGGAACCGCACTCTTGTCCTCGAACTGTCGAAGACAAGTCAGCCGTGAGTGCGCGCGCTCGTTCGTGAGCTCCATTCAGAAGGAACATGAGTCATCCGCGAACGCTGCTACTGCATGCTGAAGCCCAGGCACACACAGAGCAGTGATCGCGACCATCAGAAAATGACATGAAACGAACGCACCCAGAAGAACACGGGCGAGTCGTCTTTAAAAAGACGTGCCGCGTGCAGCTCTTTCACTTAGAGAGGAGGAAATTCACTCTTTTAGCGCTGAGGCGACCAGGGAGAAGCGCAAAGTCTGGCAGACCACTGCTCAGATCGCAGGCAATGCAGAGTCTCGCTGGGTACCGCCGTCACACCAACACTGAAGAGGACGCTCCTCTCGAAGAGTCTTGAATCAGTGAGAATGGCTTGAGGAGTGAAGAATTCTCTTGGCTCCGAAGCGAAAACATACTGCGGTTGCGTTCACTTCCTCCTTTTATACTCACGGAGTAGGGCGGAGTACGCTATGCAAATTTCCGCAGCCCCAAGGCATTGCATGCCATTGGCTCGTTGTTAAATACTCGAAGAGGATTGGCTTTCATGCGAAATCCCCCAATCTCCGTCACTTCTGACGTAACTCGAAGTGACTACGAAAGGGAACACGCAGTGTTGGTGTGCCGCCAGGAACAGGGTTGGGAAACACTGGTCTAAGGCAGAAGGGATATCTCGTGCCGTCTATCTATCTTTATCCATGGGAATGCCAGCTAGTGTATATAAAAAACTTGATAAGATCTTATTTAATTTTATTTGGAGGAATAGATCCCATTATTTACGTAAAGATATTTAATGTAATCTAAGGAAAGATGGTGGTCTTGAAGTTTTGACCTTTGAAACCTTAAGTAATTCATTTTTGGTTAGATGGCTAAATAGTTTAATTAAGGAAGCAGAGACCATTTGGAACACCTTTCCCAAATACATTTTTGATTCACTGGGAGGATTAAGCTTCTTGTTGAAATGTGATTTTAAAGTTGAGAAGTTACCCGTGAAGTTAGCCAACTTTCACAAGCATGCCCTGTTAGCCTAGAAAATGGTTTACAAACATAATTTTTCTCCCACGAACTGTTATATTTGGAACAACAGGAATATTCAATATAAAAGTAAATCTATATATTTCCAAAGATGGGTTGATAACAACATTCTATTAGTTGCACAACTCATGAACACAGAAGGACAGTTACTAACATGCGACAAGTTTCTTTCAAAAGCAAAATGTCCTGTCTCCCCTAGGGAATATGCTATCGTTTTTGATGCTGTGCCAAGAAATATTATTCAGATTTTAAAATATAACTCAACTGGTGTAAGTGGCAGTAATTTGACTACACAAGAAATTTTCCTTGGCGACATTGACATCACCACCAAAAAATGTCCAAACAAATACATTAGGAATCTAATGCACACTAAAACACTTCCTGCAGCACGTTCCTTTTGGGCTTCTCAGTTTGAAGACATCAAATGGGAAAGAATGTGGTTAATTTAAAAAAAAAGTTCCTCTTAAATAATAAAATAGTACATAGAATATACCCAGCAAAGAAAACGTTAGAGAGATTTAAAATTGATACTGAATATTTCTGTACCTTTTGTGGCAATTATGACGAAACAATTTGTCATTTGTTTTATGATTGTACATACTGTAAGTTATTTTGGAGAGATGTTGAAAACTATATAAGACGTAAAACTGGACAAACTTTAACATTGAGGGAAAAAAGATGTGTTTATTTACTTTAAAGATGGTGGAACAGATAAGGATTTTTCTTTTCTTGTCCAATTGTTTTTAATCTTAGGAAAATTCCATATTCATAAGAAGAAATGGGCAGAGTCCAAACCAAGTTTTGAACACCTTTTAGCAGAGCTAAAACAATATTACACCACTGTAAGAGGTCTTAAAAATAGAAAGGCTATTAAGACTGATCTTGTACTTTCCAAATATGTTTAATTAGCATCCTTTTTTGTAATTTGGTCTTGTTTTATTTTATTTTATTTTTTTTATTTTATGGTCATTGTTTGTCTTGTATGTCTGTTTAGTAGTGTATTTTGTGTATCAATCCTGGCATAAACAGATGTTGTTGTATTATATTGTTAATATTGAATAAAGCAAAATAAAAATAAAAAAACGTCGCGCTCAGAGAGTAAAAGTCCCGGATGTAATTCATCACAGAGTTTTATTTAAATCAGAGGGTGCAGCGATTTAACCAAGTTGCGTCAAACATGTTTCTAGAACAGTGAAGAAAATGTTGAAAATTGGCCAGAATATATTTTTGAATATGTGACAAACTCTGGTGGTGATATGCATAAGAATACCTTAAGGAAAGTTTTATGTTTGTACAGGTTAAGAATAGTATTTTATTTTATTTTTTTATTCAGAAAACTTGGGAAATACAAAAAAAAAGGGAATACAAATACAAAGACATTTGAAAACCCAAATTCTAATAATTTACTCTGATGAAGATATCCATGTCTTTCTTTCTTCAGTCGAAAATAAATTAAGGGTTTTGAGGAAAACATTCTAGGATTTTTCTAGACAGACTTCAATGGTAACCAAAAATTCTAATTTTCTAAGAAGGTTCAATGTCCATCTCAATGTAGCTTCAAAGTCTCGACATGATCCCAGTCAAGAAGTAAGGGTCTAATCTAGCGAAACGATCGATCATTAAAAATAATAATAATAATAATTTTAAAAAATACTAAAAAAAATAAATAATATTATATAGCTATACTTTTGAAACTTCTTTGAACATTTGAATAGTTGGTTGCCATTGAAGTCCATTCTGTGTATAAAAAATTTAAGCGATACATGGATATCTTGGATGACATCAGGGTGAGTTTGAAAGTCAACTTAATACTTTAAGATATATGCTGGACATGAATATTAAATTAGCATTATTTTCCTATGTTTTAACATAAAGAAAATCTATATGGCTTTTGTGTAGGACACTCAGTATATGACATGTATGATTAAAATATATATTAATATTATGGAATTTATATATGTGGATTTTGCAGCATATATGTTCCTTACAATATTCTGTTGGAACATATAAGAATCACAGGTGTTTTTAGCAAACCTTTTCCATATGGGCATGCACATCCCACTGACATAAATTAAGACTGTTAATGGTCAACCAGTGCTACATTATTTTTTAAATGTAAGAATAACATTAGTAGGCTAGCAATTTTACCCGTGGAACTGTGTGTGGTGTTTTTCGTGGTCAATTCGCACTGCTGTATTTAGATTAACAGTAACTGATAATTTCCCAGAATGCATTGAAATTCTACAGTAACATACTGTCAACTGTGTGCACAGTACATAACTGTTGAAAAAACAAAATAATACTGTGAAAACAACTAAATCTACTGTAATTTACTGTACATAGGTTATACAGTAAGAAACTTGAGAAAAACAGTATAATCAAATAACAGAAATCATTTACAGTGAATGTTTTGTGCTCTTAACACAATATCAGATTGTAGCATTAGGATCTCATATTAAAGAGGCTTTGTTATGTGATCAACACAGACAGAGACAATAATGCATAAATGAGGTTTAATAAAAATGAACTACACTGCATGTAAAACATAGACATATATGAAACAAAATGAAAATAAAACAACAAGAACAGAATAATGGAAACACAAGGAAAACACTATTGCTAGCACAGTTAGACCTTCAGAGACAGCCACAGGATACACACTTTAAAGTGTCTAAATTTAGATGGAACAAAGCTTTGCATTCAGACCTAGTGTTGAGTATGAGAAAGTGTGCAGCGTCCAAGAAGTGGGAGGCAGACTTCTTTGATTCTTCCAAGTGAGGTTGATTCGCGGGAAATTCAAAACGTTCTAAAATAGTTCTGTATGCGTATGGATAGTCTTATCACTGGGAGGCTGGAAGACTGACGAAACGCACGTGGGTAATTCAGTCGGAAGACGAGATCACCGCACTAAGAACAGACTTGCTAAACGCAAAATGAAACAAAGACAAAATAAAACAGGAATAGAGGAATACACAAAGATTACATCAGAGCGAAACACAAGAGAGATACACAAGAGCGAAACACCAGAGAAGAGACCAGACAGTCTCTTGCTTTCTTGGTTTTAAAGTTAAACTGGGCACACCCTGGTTGACAGCCAATGATGATGGTCCATTTTCCGGTGAACGTACGCCTCTCGTTGGTTGGGGTACGGCGTTAATTTGCATCTTTATGACTAAGGGGGAAATTAAGCTTACTTTGAAAACGGCATGTACATGTGGTTATACATTTCACAATATTGATATACAGCTTAATAGATAGATCAGACCTGGAGGATTGTAACCATATCAAACATCACACGTCACAGACACACATAAAGGGTTACGTCTCCTTGTGAAATTACAGGCATTTAAAGTTCCTTTACACTCAGGAGGACAGGATATAACAAGTTTACAAATCACAGCTCTCTTACATGTATTTCAAACACACCAGATATGTTTTGTAACATCTTCATATAACGGAAATCTCAGAGTTTGTGTGTGTATGTGTGTGCGTATGTGTATTGCACTAAATTCACACTCGAGACTGATCACAGAGCATTGGCCGTTGGGCCGTATGAGACACCAATGCTCGTATCACCAAATGGTTTTTAGCCATCCAGCCATTTGACTTCCATTTGACAGCCATTTGGCTGGATCACAAAATTGTACAACAGATTATCTCTCTAGGACACCTCATGTGTCTGAGGAAGGGGGGAGAAATGGTACGTTAACCTGGTGACTCTATAAACTTGGACTTACAAACATGGTAGGTTTGTGGATACTGGATACTTCACGGATACTGTGCATTGCCAGCAATATTTACATCTTTGTACAAATCAGGAACGTGTTATGGATCTTTTGTTTTGCTCAGTCTAAAGTTTACCACTGCTGTGTTTTGTTGTAGTTTTCAACTCTTTATAGTTTTTCTTAAAATCTATCATTATTTTCCTAAATGAACCGAATGCCAGAACACACAATAATTTATATGATAATTACCTTCATTTTCCCACATATTTTCCACAAACCCTATTGCAGTTAAACTTCCAGGTTCACACTCTGTACAACCAACCCCATAATCCAGGTTAAACTGTTTTTTAAAGCAACGGCCACATCACTTCCTGTGGAAGATACCATTTTGGTGTGATGTCAGAGGAGGGGGATTTTGGATTTGGTTGTTTTTGTCATGTAATTTGTTGTTAAACTCTTCCTCTGTTAATGGTTGTTGTTTTAGCTGTTTGGAAGGTTTAATTGTTGTGTTGGGTGTTTATATTATTTAAATTGATTGTTACAAATGTATTAGTTAGCTTCAGCCTATAAATAGACTTGCTGGCTGAAAGGATTTCAGTTCTGATTGTGAACTCATATACTGAGCAGTGATGCAAACGTTGGGCCATTTGATTTAGCCAAAATTAGCACATTGTTGCTGTTTTATTTTCTTTTTGTACAGTTTTTATTCATTTTTGTTTTTTCTCCTGCACTGCAAATATTTTAGCACCTTACAATAAAACACCATTTTGAATTTTGCATCAACTTTTTTGTACAGCACATCTTTCCCCCTTTCCACTCCAACTGGTTGGCTTCCCTACAGTTATAATAGTTGTTACATATCTATTCCTTGTTGATTACTACTCAGAATCACATATGTATGCCATCTGGTAATGACGGCAATTCTTATGTTAAAACATGACCCTGCACAGTGTGTTTGTAAATTTATTTGAGAAAAACAATGCGTTTTAGGTGGTACTGAGTACTGAGCATGCTGCCTCTAAATAGCCTTTGTTTTGTTCATGATGAACTTAAAAAAATGTCTTGACCATGCATAATATTAAGAATACTTAATAAATGTGAAATGTAATGCAGTCACCATCCTTTATACAACCGAATTCCTTTTTTCTCATGAAGCTTAAGTGCAATACGATATTCATAGCTTCCTCCATGATTGCCAGCATTACGATGATGCTTATTTTGTTCAAAGTAATGATGCCAGTTTCCATTTTCATCTGCTCCAAACCCAAATACACTCACCTGGAAAAGAAAAAAAATATCATATGAATAAGTGGCAACCAAATAATTTGTGCCTTCAACAACAATGTGACCTCATTAGAATTCATATATATTTGTGAATATAAAGTGAACATTTGGAACCCTTTGTAAGAGTGTCAGAGGTTCAACCTTTGACACAATCCAATAGCTGGACTGTCAATTAAGTTTGTTTGAAATAGACTTACCGCAATATCATAATTTTCACACAGTATCCACGTTCAAACCGATGATACTGGTATTAGCACTGATTGGATGCTAGGTGGTGCTAGCCAAACACATTAACGCAAGGTAGTGTTTCTGAACTATGCATTGTATTTTTTTTAACTAAAAACTAAATTGAAACTGAAAAATGGGGGGAAATTATTAATTTACAAACTTAAATGATTAGTTTAACCAAAGATGAAAGAAACATGTGCAGTGTGTCAGAATAGAGCATCCGAGTGTCCTCTACGTCCTGCATGATCCAAAACGGTTCTCAACTGGTTTGGCCATGGACCCACATTTTCCTATGTTCATGAAGCCGCAACCCAAATTTTTAGGAATTTGAACCAAGCAAATTAATTACCCAAAAATGGTTGACAGAAGTTCTGTCCCTCTTTACTTAAAGGTAGGGTATTGGATTTGCAAAACGGCAGGCAGATTTTGAAAATACACAACTCAAAAGGTCGTACCTTCTGTCCTCCAACGCTGGCCCTGACCCCACCCATTCGAAGAACATGGACGCATGCACTTACTTAGGGAATCATGCACTTACTCTCTCTCTCTCTCTGTACCGGGGCGACTTGCACTTACTGTGACTGGGTCACAAGCTTTGAGTATGCGCATGAAGGGGACGGTACGACCGTTTGATTGACACACTTCCTGTCCAATGATTCTTGGTGGTCTTGGAAATGATTGGCTAGAGATTTTTTGAGTCCTGACCGTTCCACAGATTATTAAATTGCTTAATTTTCACTTCAGTGCTTCTAACTATAAGTGGCTGTAATTGGATTAGGAATAGGATTTCAAGTGATTTTGAAAAAAATGGTCAAAAAAGAAAATCACATACCCCACCTTTAAAATATACATACATTTTAAGAATATCATTAACTCTGATGAATAACAGTACAATGTAAGGCTATTAAATAGTAGTCCCAAACTAGTTAAAGGTGCAATACCTAAGATTTTTGCATTAAAATATACCAAAATCACAAGGCCAGTGTTAAATATTTAGTTAAGATGATAACTTACAATATTCCAAATGTTTCAAACAATGTTTAAATCGCGAGAAAATTGAGATTTTAACTAGGGAAATGGGGCGTGTGAGCAGGGGTGAGCTGGGAGTCGCGAGTCAATCGTGTCATATCCGCTTACCTCGGTTTCCGCTCGTATTACGTGTAGTCCTGGACAAATGCGGTAGTTGTAGTTGTGCGTTAGCGTCTATCAAGCAACAAACGTAAGCTTGTTTCACGCATTTGTTATGGAATGGAGCACAATTATTCTTTTCATTTATTCTCGGAATGTGAACTGTTGGCTGTAAAGGGGGTTGCACACCGGACGAGAAGCGCCGCGCCACGTTTAGGGCAACTCCACAGTAACGTTATCGAACACCGGACGCGCACTTTCTCATCAGTGTATGGCCAGCAATATTGTTATGTTTAATGACAGGAAATGAAGATAATGTCTGTTCTATGTTATGATTGTACTGTACAATTAAATACAATCGTTGCTGAATCTGCATTCTGAAAACTTTACCTCAGATCATCCGTTAACTGAATGAATTGAGAATCTCACCTGAAAAATCTAATAACATCAGCTATTGTTATTCAAGCAGCTGATTTCTGTAAATGAAGGCAAAACTATGCATATTGAAGCATAGGGCGAAGTCAGGATCCATTAGCAACGATTTGAGACAAAAATAATAAAAATTTTATACAAAACCATGTAAATGGCGCTCTGTGGCGCAGCAGGATTTTGAACACGGTCCTGAGGCGTTGCTAGGCGCCGCGGACAGACGCCGAATGGCGCCGCCGGTATGTGTACACTTATAGAGAATAATGTGTTTGAATTTTAAATATGTGGCGCGACGCGGCGCTGAGCTTCTCGTCCGGTGTGCGACCCCCTTAACGTTAATTTTGTGAAACTGTAGCTGTGGTTGAATACTTACACGACATGAAAAGATGTGTCAAATGTACATGATTTTTTATTTTTATAAAGTTACCAAAAAGGAGGACCAGCCACATCAACTCCTTGCAAGAGACCTGCCCCTTCAAACCCTCTCCACCATAGCTTCGTCCAGTGACTCGTACAGTAACATCTGTGATAACTCATTTACTTTTAAACCTGACTTCTCTTGCGGTTATTTCAGTTTAAGGAAAAAAAAGCATGTAAACGCAACATTTATAGAAATCGAACTTTACCTCATCCATGACAACTAATTTTCGATTCCTGTCTGACTGATTTATCCACGGTGGAGTTGAAAACAACAGTTCCCATCATTCCGCGTTTCTCCACATCGTCATCAAGCAAAGCCGTTGTTGTTGTTTTGAATGTCTATTAAAGACATTCGCCCTCTAGCGGCATCTAAATCTTAGGTATTGTAGCTTTAATAGACTGATTCCCAACCCTTGTCCTGGAGTACCCCCAACACTGCACTTTTTTGATGTCTGACACACCTATCTATGGTATTGGATTCTTTATTAACTAGCTGATAGGTTGAATCAAGGGTGTTTGATTTAGGAAGACATCTTGTGCAGTGCTGGGGGTATTTCAGGTCTATGGGTTGAGTACCACTGAGTTCATTCATCTCAATAAATTTGTTAATACAATAAAGTTAATAAGTTGGTATTGTTGAGGTAAGGGTGGCGGATGAACCCAGAAGCAGACGGTGTGCAATCACAGATAATTTATTGAAGACAAAAAAGGGGAAAACAAAGCCCACGAGGGGGCAAAACAAGACTCTGACAAGGTGACTGACTAGACAAGGTACTGACAAAATAAAACTAGGTAAACGACTGACACGAGCAATAAATAAACAGGACAAATCCTCTTGACAGGTACTCACAAACTTGGCACAGATAACACTTGGCAACATTTGTCAACATTAGTCAATGAACCGACCCAGGACAGCAAACACAAGGGGATTAAATAGGGAACACTAATGACGAGGACAGGTGAGACTGACTAGACAATAATGACGAGACGAGGATAACAAGGGGGCGGAGTAAAGAAACGAGACAACACAAGCACATGGCCCAAACAGACCATGCGCTTGTACACAAAACATGATTCTGTCATGATCCTGCCTCATGACCAGAGAAAATCAACCACAAGAGGGCAGAATCATGACAGAACCCCCACCTTAAGGAGCGGCTACCAGACGCTCCTCAAGGGGACATTAAACACGGGACATGACAGACTGTGACAAAGACAAAAACCAACAGTACATAGCAAAAACCAACAAAGGCAAACAAGAATACACAACAACAGGGTTGGGGTGGAACATCAAAAATAATAAACAAGGAAGGGGAGGCGGAGGGACAATAAAGTCCTTGAGCGAGGGTCCAGGGTGCACAGGCGGGGCGGTGATCTTGGGACCACGGGGTATGGGCTTGGGACGGGGGGTCCGAACGGACTTGGGTGGAGTGGTGTGGGTAGAAGGAGAAACAGTCCGGGGTTGAGACAGGGCAGGGGAGACAGGAGAAACAAGCGGAAGTCCAGGGGCAGTGGAGACAGGGACAAATGGGGAAACAGTCCGGGAAATAGTGGAGACAGGGGCGACCGGGAAAACAGACTGGGGTACTGCATTAGTGGCAGCAGCAACAAACTCAGAGGATGGGGAAACAGGACTCCTGACGGGGGACATGACAGGCGAAAGGACAGGACTGGGTGCAGCGCTCTCTGTGGCGGGCTCCGGTCTTGCGCTCTCGGCGGCTGGCGCGTGTTCGGCGCTCTCGGCGGCTGGCGCGGGTTCGGCGCTCTCGGCGGCTGTAGACACGGGACAAGACAATATGCCAGACCTGGCTGGAACTTCCAGAATCTTGGCTAGACTTGACAGGTACTTGGACAAAGTTCTTGCCGCAACGGCAATAGGCAACTCCTGATCTGCTGACACTGACCGCAAAACAGCCTCAGCAGCCGAATCAGCTGCAGCCCTCTCAGCGGCGCTCACGACAGCAGGCTCAGGAACGGTGTCCTCAGCAGCGGGTTCAGGGACAGCGCTTACAGCAGCGGGCTCTGGGACAGCGCTTACAGCAGCGGGCTCTGGGACAGCGCTTACAGCAGCGGGCTCTGGGACAGCGCTTACAGCAGCGGGCTCTGGGACAGGTGGAGATGAAGGACGAGAGGCCCCCCTCCTCCTCCTTTTCTTCCTAGGCCGTGGCACGGACGTAGACGGACCCTTGACCGGTTGGAGAAGCTCAATGGGGGCTGTAACTGGTGCAGGAAGGGCAGTCTCAGACAGCGTTGACTCTGTCGAGGATGATTCAGAAGGAGAATCCCATGAACTCCGTCTCTCTCGCTTGCCACGGAGATGAGGTGGTGTGGACGAAACCTCAGGAGAAGATACAGAGGAAACCAGATCCCCTTGAGTGACCACAGCAAGAACACGACCCTCCGGGATCACGGGCAGCTTGGCGGATGATGAGCCTGTGGGTGCCTGTGACTCTCTCCGAGACAAGCAATCCACCAACTCAGTGAACGGATAAGTCACCAGCTCCTCCCGTTCAACCAGGGGTGGAAGAGAGTTGAGACCAGCGACGAGGTAGCAGTTTAGGAGGAACTCCGGAATGAAAAACCTCCTCTCGTTCACAACCCGGGCATACTCCCTTATCGATAGCTGTCCCTGAGCGGGAATCGGGAGCTTGCCTCTCCTCGAGTCAGCGATGGTCTTGGACCACCACTCCTTCAGTTCCTCAGAGTCATGCTTGACACTGGAGGACATACCATCTGCTGGGTTCGATTGTGGTCGGTTCATTCTGTTGAGGTAAGGGTGGCGGATGAACCCAGAAGCAGACGGTGTGCAATCACAGATAATTTATTGAAGACAAAAAAGGGGAAAACAAAGCCCACGAGGGGGCAAAACAAGACTCTGACAAGGTGACTGACTAGACAAGGTACTGACAAAATAAAACTAGGTAAACGACTGACACGAGCAATAAATAAACAGGACAAATCCTCTTGACAGGTACTCACAAACTTGGCACAGATAACACTTGGCAACATTTGTCAACATTAGTCAATGAACCGACCCAGGACAGCAAACACAAGGGGATTAAATAGGGAACACTAATGACGAGGACAGGTGAGACTGACTAGACAATAATGACGAGACGAGGATAACAAGGGGGCGGAGTAAAGAAACGAGACAACACAAGCACATGGCCCAAACAGACCATGCGCTTGTACACAAAACATGATTCTGTCATGATCCTGCCTCATGACCAGAGAAAATCAACCACAAGAGGGCAGAATCATGACAGGTATGAGCAACCACAGTTATCAAAAATATATAGAAAATAAAGTGGAATTTTGGAAACTACAGAAACGTCTCAGTTACTGAAGGAGCCAATAAACATTGGCACGTAATGATTTGCAGCAGCTGCTCTGCCTCGCAGAGAGGGTATATAATAAGTAGCAGGTGCATTGCCTCTTCAGGTTTTCGCTGAGGAGCCGAGCAGTTGTACGGGAATTTTGGCTGCGGGACGTATGTCTCTGTTCCCTCCTTCAGGGAGCGAGGGTTACCATACGTAACCGAGATGTTCCCTATCAGTCTGTCACTGTCGGAGTACGTCCACTGGCGATTCTAGGGGGTGGCCTGGGGTGGCCCCTTGGCCACCCCTGAAAGGTCATTGGCCACCCCTGTGTCCACCCCAGATCTGATAGGTAGTTGGTCAAGTTCGTCAACACAAGAAACAATAGAAATGCAGTCAATCAATGGTGACAGCTGATCTACCGATTTAGGTCCAGTTTTACATTTTTAAATAACACAGTAATGGTCGTACTGAGGCTGTGAGAGCTGATTTCTGCTCAGTGGACGATTGGCCATGCAGGTCAGGTTACTAATGAGATGCGCACGCTGGCTGCTGCTGCTCCGTGAGGTGGAGCAGTTACAACAGCAACAAATACAACGATAAATACAACGCGGGAATCTGTGGATTGAGAGTTATGGTAATTTAATGTTTACTTATATTGTAGTTCCCTGTGAATGCGTAGGAAAACTGAAATATTCGAACTACACTGTACTAGCTAGATTAGCATCCTGAAAGAGTGCAGACGATAAAGAGGGCGCGTGCAGCTCTTAAAGGGGCCACACCTTATTTCCACTCATTACACTGCCATGAAATATAAAACGTCTCTGTTACGGATGTAACCCTCGTTCCCTGAGTAGGGAACGGAGACGTTACATCAGAAGTGACGGAGATTGGGGGTTTCGCATAGAAAGCCAATCCTCTTCGGGTATTTAATCACGAGCCAATGGCATGAAATGCCTTGGGGCTGCGGAAATTTGCATAGCGTACTCCGCCCTACTCCGTGAGTATAAAAGGAGGAAGTGAACGCAACCGCAGTATGTCTTCGCTGAGGAGCCAAGACTGAACTCAGGCGTCTACCCAGCGGTACAGCAGAAGTGGCAGGGAGACGTAACGTCTCTGTTCCCTACTCAGGGAACGAGGGTTACATCCGTAACAGAGACGTTCCCTTTCGTGGTTACTTCGAGTTACGTCAGAAGTGACGGTCGAGTGGGGTCAATGCCATCACGCCATCTTACAGCTGTCTTCCAGTGCCCTGCGAAAGTCTAGACCCCTGAACCTAGGTATCACCAGGAGATCCTACTTTGACACAGGAATACCAAGGTACACTGGGAAACATATCCCGGGAGGGACATGCTACCAGATGCCTACCGTAGGGAGGACTTACGAATACACATATGGCCGCATAGGGACGCATATGGAGATCACTGGAGCACCAACCGCAGGTGGTTACTAGAACTTAACTCCAGGGGTGGCAGATGGCTTGCCAAGGGAAGACACATGCTCAGAGAGGCTTACAGTGGAAAATACACATGAGACAGTTACCATAAGGAACCGTGCACATGGAGGCACCTAGCCGCCATCCAGAGCAACAGCAGTGGTGCCCGCATCATGGGTGCTGGAGGACTCAAGGCCTCAACGGAAGACTACTGAGGAATATCGCATTTATCCAGTCCGAGGAGTGGAATGGCGAGCAAGCGAAGACACCTAAGCGGGTCCAGTACTGGCGGAAGCGAGTACGTGAGAGGATACCGGTTCGATTCGCAGATTATAGAATCTCGCGAAGGTGTTTGGTGTCGCCCAGCCTGCAGCTCTGCAAATGTCTGTTAGCGAGGCGCCATGCGCTAAAGCCCAAGAGGAGGCCACACTCCGAGTGGAATGGGCCATCACACCAAGGGGGCACGCCGACCTTGCTGCTGGTAAGACAAAGTAATGGCGTCCACTATCCAGTGAGACAGCCATTGCTTTGAGAGAGCCCTTCCCTTCTGGCTCCTCCCATAACAGACAAAGAGCTGGTCTGAGGTCCTGAAACACCGCGTTCTGTCGACGTAGGCACGGAGCGCACGTACCGGACAGAGCAGTGCCAAGGCTGGGTCTGCCTCCTCCAGGGGCAGCGCTTGCAGGTTCACCACCTGGTCCTGGAAGGGAGTGGTGGGAACCTTGGGCACGTATCCAGGCCGGGGTCTCAAGATCACGTGAGAGTAAGCCGGCCCGAACCCCAGGCACGCTTTGTCAATGGAGAATGCGTGCAGGTCCCTTACCCTCTTGATGGAGGCCAATGAAACCAGGAGTGCTGTCTACATAGGACAGGACTAAAAACTCTACCGATTGCAAAGGCTCCAGGGGAGGCCTCTGCAGAGCACTTAGATCTACTGAGAGGTCCCAAAGAGCACGAGGGGAGAATGAGGCGTATTTAGCCTCCTTGCTCCCCTCAGGAACCTGATGACCAGGTCGTGCTTTCCCATAGACTTACCTTTCGCTGCATCATGAGACGCGCAAATGGCCGCGACATAAACCTTAAGGGTGGATGGCGACAGCCTACGCTCCAACCCCTCTTGCAGGAAGGAAAGCACGACACCGATCAAACATCTCAGGGGGTCTTCTCACGGGAAGAGCACCAGTTGATGAAGAGGTTCCACTTCGACGCGTAGAGGTGTCCCGTGGACGACGCTCTAGCGGAAGTGATGGTTGCCGCCACCGCAGGTGGCAGCGAACTCAAACCTGCCTCATCCCGTCCAGGAGCCACAGGTGTAGGCTCCAGAGCTCGGGACGAGGGTGCCACAGGATGCCCCGTCTCTGAGAGTGTCCTCAGAGGAAAGGCCAAGGAGGTGCTGTTGCGAGGAGCATCAGTTCGGAGAACCACGTCTTGGTGGGCCAGTAAGGGGCTACCAACAAGACCTGCTCCTAGTCCTCCTTAATCTTGCACTACACCCGTGCAAGAAGGCTCACTGGGGGAAACGCATACTTGCGTGGGCCCCGCGGCCAGCTGTGCGCCAGTGCGTCTGTGCCGAGCGTGCCCTTCGGACAGGGAATAAAACTGGGCGCAGTGGGATGAGTCCCGAGAGGCGACAGGTCTATCTCGCCTCCCCGAACTGGTCCCAAATCAGCTGGACCGTCTGGGGATGGAGTCGCCATTCGCCGGAGATAGGACGGACCCGTGACAGCTCGTCGGCTGCCAGGTTCCGGTCTCCTGGAATATACACTGCACGAAGGGACCTTAGGTGCTTCTGACTCCATAGCAGGAGGTGGCGGGCGAGCTGCGACAACCGACGTGAGCGTAGACCACCCTGGTGGTAGATGTACGCTACTGTAGCGGTATTGTCTGAACGGACAAGTACGTGTTGACCCCTGAGCAGTGCTCGAAAGCGGTGCAGGGCCAGGCGTACTGCCAGAAGCTCGAAGCAATTGATGTGCATGAAGCGCTGGGGTCCTGTCCAGGAACCCGTGGCTGCATGCCCATTGCACATGGCACCCCAACCCGTGGTAGATGCATCCGTGGAGACAACGAGATGCCTGGAAACTCGCAGAAGAGGGACACCGGCCCGTAAAAGCTGAGGTTTGACCACGGGAAGAAGGTTTGGCGGCACGCTGGAGTCACTGGAACTCGGAGCGAGCCGCGATACCATGCCCACCTCGGGACTCGATCGCGAAGCCACAGCTGAAGCGGTCTCATATGAAGCAATCCGAGCGGCGTTGCCGCGGCTGCGGATGCCATATGCCCCAGGAGCCTCTGAAAAAGTTTCAGTGGGACCGCACTCTTGCCTTCGAACTGTCGAAGACAAGTCAGCAGTGAGTGCGCACGCTCGTTCCTGAGCTGCGCGGACATGGCGACCGAGTCTATCTCCATGCCGAGAAAAGAGATCCTCTGCACGGGGCAAAGTTTGCTCTTCTCCCGGTTGACCCGAAGGCCCAGACGGGCTAGGTGCCGGAGCACCAGGTCTCTGTGTTCGCAAACCTGTTCTCGAGAGTGTGCCAGTATCAGCCAATCGTCGAGATAGTTCAGGATGCGAACCCTGTGTTCGCAAAGGGGAACAAGGGCTGCCTCGACGATCTTCGTAAAGACGTGGGGTGACAGAGCTAACCCAAATGGGAAAACCGTGTACTGATATACCTGGCCTTCGAAAGAAAACCGAAGAAACGGTCTGTGTCGAGGCAAAAATGGAGACCTGGAAGTACGCGTCCTTCAGGTCGATTGCTGCAAACCAATCCTGAGGCCGGACACATTCGAAAATGCGTTTGGCTGTGAGTATTTTGAACAGTAGTCGATGGAGAGTACGGTTCAAAATGTGCAGATCCAGGATCGGTCGTAACCCACCGGTCTTCTTGGGGACAATGAAGTAGGGGCTGTAAAACCCGGACCTCATCTCGGCTGGAGGGACTATCTCGATTGCACCCTTCGCCAGCAGGGTCGCAATCTCCGCTCTCATGACCGGGGCGTTGCCACCGACCATCGTGGAGCGAACTCCCCTGAAACGGGGAGGAGACCGTGCGAACTGAATCGCGTAGCCGAATCTGATCATTCTGATGACCCAGCGGGACAGGCCGGGAAGCTCTAGCCAAGCTCCCAGGAACTGCACCAGCGGGATCATACAAACCACAGACGTCCCCCCGGAGGGGCAGCGAGGTGGAGAGACTGGCATGCGCACAGGAGTTACCCTGCACGGATGCACAGTCAAACACCGTTACCCGACAGAAGAGACCAGGGAAGGACGCACGTTCCACGGGGGTCTGTTCTGCCGGGGGTCTGGCGATAGAGGGGGAGGCGAGTGGCATGGTCCAGGGACAACACACCTCCCATCCGCACCCTCAGAGACAGAGGAGAATGAGAGTGGCGAGGCACGGGGCCGTTGCACACTTTCACCTTGCTCAGTGTGCTCGGAGATGGAATGCAGCTCTTTGAGAAAAGATTCTCCCCCAGCCCTCCACCGGGGGAAGGAGTGGGCCTGACCACTCCCTGAAGAACTGCAAACCACACCCGAGCTGCCCGTAACGGGAGCGTCGCAGCGGGGCTGCAGGGCACCTCCCTACGACCACCTCACGGCACGGCCCGGTGCTGCTGGGGCCGGACGGGAGGGGGCGGAATTCGCAGGAGGGCGCATTTGGCCGCAAGCGGACTGACGCATCTGAGCCCGCGGCTAGTAGCAGCAGAAACCGCAGAGTCAGGTAAGCCACAGTCCGCTTCTGGGCGGCCGAGAACTGTTGGGCAGCGTTCTCGATCGCGCCGCCGAAGAGGCCAGCCTGGGATATGGGAAAAGTTGAGGAACTGGTTCACTCAACCTCACGCACATCAACCAGGTTAAGCCAAAAGTGTCTGACCACACGCGTGGACATCACCTGACTCAGGGAGCATGCGGTCACCTTCCCCGCTCGTAGAGCGAGGTCGGCGACGGCATGCAGCTCAAGGATGAGCTCTGAATCAGCCCTACCCTCGTGCATGTCACTGAACACCCATGAGAATGACAATAACATACAGTGAGGTGGCAGCCTGCCCCGCAGCTCTATAGGTCCCCGCCACCGGAGTAGACAAGAACCTACAGGCATTGGAGGGGTGCCTAGGGCTGCCAGACCAGGTGGAGGCACTGTGGGGAAACCTAAGTGTTGCCACAGAACACTCCACAGGGGGGAACCCCAGTGCACCCTAGACTGCAGCCTCAGGAGGGCAGAGAAGGCGGAAGAGGCTGTTGAGTGATCGTGAAAGTCAAAGGAGACTTCCACAATCTCACGGCCTCCTTATGCACATCCGGGTAGAAAGGTTTTGGGTTCGCCACCCCCAAAAACCAATCATCAGCCTTAAGTGCTCGGGATATGGCAGAATTTTCCACACAAACCCGATACTCGTGGCAGCCCGGGAAGCATAGCTGTGAGCCCTGAATCAAGCTCGCTATGCTAGCACATCCGAGGACAGCAGCACAGACGAGCCATCTCCAAAGACTCCAGCTCACCTTGTGATGCGGCGATAAACATGATTTCATCAGCTGGGGGACCGTATGAGAACGCGGGCCCGCGAACGGCCCCACCCACTCACTCTGGACCACGTGGGTTGCAACGTGAAAGACAGGGTGTGGACCGAGAAATTTCGTCGGTTTAGTTTCAGACCTAACGTCTTTTTGGTCACCCTGGCCACCAGCCAAAGCATTATCTCACGTGGAGAAAATGGTTTGGGTTGTGGATGAGGGGACTCTCACTCTACTGAGCTCATTGAGTCTCAACCGTTATACATTGCGATGATCACGTTCCCACTGAGAGAACGTGACACACCCACGAGCGCTGTCTGAGCGTGATCAAATCCCAAACACGTCAAACAGCGCTCGCGCCCATCAGCTGACTCTATCAGAATACCGTGCTCAGGAATACACGGGCAGATCGTCTTCAAAAAGACGCGTCTTTAAAAAGACGTGCCGCGTGCACACTCTTTCAGTGAGAGGAAAAAACTCTGTGGATGTTGAAGCGACCAGGGAGAGACACACACACTGGCAGACCACTGCTCAGATCGCAGGCAATGTGAAACTCGCTGGGTACCGCCGTCACACCAACACCAGAGAGTTCGCTCGTCTCGAAGAGGTGAGTCACCGTAGTAAACTCAGATTGTGTGGCTTGTGGAGTGAAGAAGTTCTCTTGGCTCCGAAGCGAAAACATCCTGCGGTTGCGTTCACTTCCTCCTTTTATACTCACGGAGTAGGGCGGAGTACGCTATGCAAATTTCCGCAGCCCCAAGGCATTTCATGCCATTGGCTCGTGATTAAATACTCGAAGAGGATTGGCTTTCTATGCGAAACCCCCAATCTCCGTCACTTCTGACGTAACTCGAAGTGACTACGAAAGGGAACGCTATTTTCTGGACTGAAGACTGATGGTGGTTTTTGCAGATGTGTGTGTTCAATATAGCTAATGTTATATTTTTCACCAACCAGTGTGTGAAATATAGTGTGACAGTCTAGATTTAAGTTAAAACACAAAAACAAGCTGTGACTTATTTGCTCTGTGGTTTAAGGGGTGTTTAAAAGGACTTTTTGTTTGTATCAATTAGCTCATCTTCACAGTCCACATATATTTTTAGAAGTTTAAATAGGCAGAGTAAATTGCATTAAAATGGCACAAATGTCATAAGTTAAATTATGAAGAAGCATCTTGACTATTTATGATTTTGAGTCTTAACTCTTTGATTTTAAAAACGTATTAATGTATGCTGAATCAAAGCCAACGTTTCAAATTATACTTTCATCAAGGCCTTGGACACGAATACTGTCTGGGTTGAAAAACACTTTTTGCACATTTTCATACATCACAAGGCATCCTAATGAAATTATTCAGTCATCAGGCAACTCTCTGTGTTACCTGTGTTTGCTTTACTTATTTAAGTCCCCTCTTGTGGTTAAATAAAAACACTTCTGGCAAATAACAAACTAAGAAAATCAAATTCCAGTATCTCTAACAAATTATATCTAAGCTAAATAATAACATAAACTAAGCATGTAAAGAACAACAAATATTTTGCCCTCACAAACTTTTGCTTTTGCTTTTACAGATACACTTTTTTAAAAAGGTCCTGTCTTTAAGCATTTCGGTTTGTCCTGTTGGATTTCTGTGTTTTCATGTCACAACCACAAGATGGTGCCTCATTTAGTAAAGCAAACCTCAGGTAACAATACAGGTGACACAGATGATGAGCTGACGACCTATACATGTTATTCTATAGGATGAGTTGAGAGTACTTTAATTTTGCTATTCTAATCTAACTTCTGAAGTGACAAGGACTTAAATCCACTACAAGAAAATAGCTCTAAGAAAATATTTACCCTATCCTGACCATAATTACTGATTAAAAATAGACATGTTAAAATAACTAGAGATACTTGAGGACTGTCTGTGATTGGTGGTTAGGACTGTTTTTAACAGGATAGACACCTTTATTTGACAGTTATGAGACAGGAAATCATGGGAGAGAGAGAGGGGATGTAACATGCAGCAAAGGACCGGGATTTGGTCCATGGTCGGCTGCGTATGTGTACGCATTTAAATTCGCTATGCCATGGCCACCCCACTCTAGCTTTGTGTCCCATCTTAGCCACCCCCCAAAAAATGTCCTGGATACGCCACTGAGTACGTCATAACCGACGAATAGGAATCCCTACCAAAGCGTCACAGCGGCTGGCCCCTTTCAGTGCCTTGTGCAGGCCTCTTGCCCTTCTTGGCTATTAAAAGCCACACTCTTCCCCGAAGAAATCATGTGGAGATATGCATATGGGTTAACCTGAAGGTTGTACTGCAAATGAAATACTGGGGTGACTTAGCCTAAGGGAAAGACACTGGCTTCCATTTAGGAGCAGCTGTGGAAGAATCCTCTTATGGGATCCCCACAGGGTCGCACCTATGGCACCCTCCTTAGACCCGGTTCTCATGGATTCAATCGATAAAGACCTTGATTCAAATCAAGAAACTGAAAACTTGAATGAGAAAGTGTGTGCAAGTCCATGTGGCAGCATTAGAATCAATTTTGAAAAGCAGAGGGAAAATTAAAGCTGCAAGCAGCGATGGGCAGGCCCTCTCACCTGTAGCAGGTCGGGGTCTGAGGCGGCCGCGTTTCATTTTCTGCAGCTCAGCCAGTGCGGCTGTGCATTTGCTAAGCTGCTTCGTTAAAGGTCACTTCCTATTGCCAGCAGGTGGAGCTATGACTGTGGGTGAATGTCGGCATGTAGATTTGTTCAGGGCGGGACTCTTGTCAAAGGTGTAAAATTGCATGCATATCTGGGCTTTTACAGCCAAGTTACTACAACTTCCTGTTTCATGGCGAATCATCGACGCCACGGACACGCCCATTGACGAAAACCCGCAGATAGCACAACTTTACATTGTCAATGCCTTTAGAAGGCACAGCAGAAATGTGAAGTCGATCCGACTAAATCCCTATGAGGAGTTCGTTAAAGTACGTAATGAGTAAATCATCCAAAAATGGCGGTAAAATTAGAAATGTCCGACTTCCTGTTGAGTTTAGGGCATCGTTCCAAGAGACTTTTATGTGCGTCTGGACATGGTAGATGTACCACAGAAATTTCGTACGTGTCAGTCAAAGATGTGGTGGGGGCTGCTTCAATAAAGCTCACTTCCTGTTGCCACTAGGTGGCGCTATGACTGTGGGTGAATGTCGGCATGTAGATTTGTTCAGGGCGGGACTCTTGTCAAATGTGTAAAATTTGGTGCAGATCTGGGCATTTACAGCCAAGTTACTACAATTTCCTGTTTCATGGCGAATCATCAACGCCACGGAAACGCCCATCAACAAAAATGTGCAGATAGCACAACTTTACATCGTCAATGCCTTTAGAAGGCACAGCAGAAATGTGAAGTCGGTCCGACTAAATCCCTAGGAGGAGTTCGTTAAAGTACGTAATGAGTACATCATCCAAAAATTGTGGTAAAAATAGAAATGGCTGACTTCCTGTTGAGTTTAGGGCATCGCTCCAAGAGACTTTTCTGTGCGTGTGGACATGGTAGATGTACCACAGAAATTTCGTACATGTCGGTCAAAGGTGCGACGGGGGCTGCTTCGTTAAAAGACACTTCCTGTTGCCACTAGGTGGCGCTATGACTGAGGGTGAATGTCGGCATGTAGATTTGTTCAGGGCGGGACTCTTGTCAAATGTGTTAAATTTCGTGCAGATCTGGGCATTTACAGCCAAGTTACTACAACTTCGTGTTTCATGGCGAATCATCAATGCCACGGACACGCCCATCGACGAAAATGCGCAGATAGCACAACTTGACATTGTAACAGTGGTGGGTGGTGCCCTAATCTTAAATTAATTATTTCACAAAGAAAGTTCGGGCGCCAGACAGTTTTATAAAACTGACAAAACTTAAACAACCCAAGATAGAAAAGAAAACCACTGATTACACACAAAAACAAATATCAAAGGTGTAAGTTTAACAGTAATTTATTACAACATCAGAAGTTACTGATTTTGAAAGCAAAATAAATCAATTAGTCAGCAAGAATAGGTATTCTCAACATTAGAGTTCATTATCAGTTCTCACATGATTACAAAACAATAGAACAACGGGGTTGACACTCAATTTGGTCGTCCACACAGGCAGTTTCGAGTGTCGATAGTCCCGCCAAACAGTTTTGGCAGACGGAATCAGACAGAAATCGCATCAGGCGAGCGGGAGGTCTTCGTCAGGCTCCCGGAGGGAAGCTAACCCGTTGTTTGGGTGAACAGTTCACTTAAAACCGCCGGTCTTTGAGGTGCGTCGTATTGGAAGTCTCCAGACTCCACGTCGCAACAGGCAGCATGAGAAGGAAGCCTCGGTTCACCCATCACAGGACAAAGTCCATTCTACATCGGTAGTCGCTAACTCCACTCACAGGTCAAACCAACATACCTCGGTGACGTGTCCTCTTTCCCCTTTGTTAAATATACCTTTCCTTCATTTCCCTTTCCGCCGTTAATTAGCCTCAATTAGTCACTCCGCCCTTTCCGTTCAAAGTGAAAGTGAAAGTAAAGCCGTATAACTTACTGCACTGTCACACTCTCCCCCCCTAGAGAAAGTAACCCAAGGTTGTAGAAAAAGGCATCTTAAAATCCCAAGAACTCTTCATCTTCTTCTGAGGATTCTTGGAATAATTCTAGGAGTCGTTTCTTTTCCTGGGTCTCTAACTCCTCAGCTGTAGGAAAACATGCTTTTAAATTACACACATGCACAGTACGCACATCCTCCCCGGAGGATTCCAGTGCCACTTGATAATTTATGGGCCCCTGCTGCTTTATTATTCGATAAGGTCCCTTCCATCTTTGTGCAAGTTTGGCACTGAAGTTCTGTTTGCTACTGGATTGCGGAAAATTTCTTAGCCACACACGGTCTTTTTCTTTAAAGGTGGCCTCTCGACGGTTCTTATTGTAGTTCCGCAGTTGTCTTTTCTGTGCCCTTTGACTGCACTCCTTGGCTTTAGCTTGAAGTTGAACTAACTGATTGACCACATCATAGGAAGGTAAATCGGGAGAGAGGTTCTTGCCATGCAACAGCTTGTCCATTGGACCTTGCAATTTCCTCCCTAGGTGAAGCTCCGCCGGCGTCATGCCAATGGATTCCTGGACCGCTGAATTGACTGCAAAGCGTAGTTCAGGTAAGTACTGATCCCATTTCTTGTGGTTATCTTCTACATAAGCAGCCATCATGTACTTTAGAGTACGATTTACTCTTTCGGTCATATTAGTTTGAGGGTGGTAAGCAGTAGTGAGTTTCTGGGTGACACCCCATTTACCACATATCTCCTTGAATACAGCAGAAATAAACTGGGAACCTCTGTCGGACAGGACAAAGTCAGGAACCCCCCATCGGGTCAGAATCTCTCTCCTGAAAAGTGCTGCAACTGTCTGTGCACAGGCATTCCGCATAGGAAACAGCTCCACCCAGCGGGTAAAATAGTCCACAAAGACAAGAAGGTACTCATTCTGAAGGGTACTGCGGGGCATTGGCCCCATGATGTCTACCCCTAGCATTTCGTTGGGACGTGATGTGCTAACTTGTTGTATTTTCCCTGCAGGTTTACGACTTTCCCCTTTGAGTGTTTGGCATTTGATGCATCTTTTGACATGATTCTTCACATCCGTCCACATCCCTGGCCAAAATGCAACGGCCTTCACCCTTTGGTAAGTCTTGTAAATACCCATATGGCCACTCAAAGGATTCGAATGGTAGTGGTGGAGAACAGTGGAAATCAGACTGCTAGGAATGCATACCCGATAGTGGCATTGGCCGCTCTTCAGCTGAGTTGTGTGGTACAGTTTATCTTCAACTACTTCGTACTGATCCTTCAACTGCTCATTTCCTGCCAGCGTTTGGAATATTTTTTGGATTACCGGGTCCTTGTGTTGCTCCTCCCAGATGGTAGCGGCACCGATTGGAAGGTCTGAATCTTCCGTTGGCCGGACATACAAGTTACACCCAGGTTGGGTGTGGATCCGAGAAAGAGCATCTGGTGCTACATTTAACCTTCCTCTACGATACTCAATGATAAAATCAAACTTCTGCAATCTGAGAACCCATCTAATGAGACGACTGGTGGTTTTTGCAGAGCTCATTACCCATTGTAGGGCTGAGTGATCAGTCACCACTGTGAATAGTTTGGGTTCTAGGTAATGTTGCCACCTTTCCAGAGCCCATATGACGGCAAGACATTCTTTCTCGGTCGCTGAGTAATTCGTTTCGGCTTTATTCAAGGTCCTACTGGCGTAGGCAATTACTTGCTCTGAGCTCTGGTCTTTCCGTTGCGTCAGAACCGCACCTAGTCCAATGTCGCTGGCATCCGTGTATACAATAAATGGAAGGTCGAGGTTGGGATGACCCAGAATGGGAGGCGCGGTAAGGTAAGCTTTTAACTGTTCAAAAGCTTGGTGACATTGGGGTGACCAACAAAATGCCCGCCCCTTTCTTTTCAGGGCATTGAGGGGCTCAGCAATCCTCGAGAAATTTGGGACAAACCGGTGGTACCACCCGGCAAGTCCAAGGAAGCGCTGAACCTCTTTGATGTTACGAGGTACTGGGTATGACCGGATGGCTTCTACTTTACTCAGGTCTGTGGAAATGCCATGAATGTTCACCACATGTCCAAGGAATGTCAGCTCCTGAAGAAAAAATTTGCTCTTCTTCAGGTTGATAGTCAAACCCGCTGTCTGCAAACGGTGGAGGATCGATTGGAGATCGAGGAAGTGCTGGTCTATAGTTTGGGAGTACACTATAATATCATCAATATAGACAAAGCATATGTTACCCCGTAATTCCCCCAAAACAGTTTCCATCAGTCTCTGGAATGTCGCTGGTGCATTTTTTAACCCAAAAGGCATGACTGTAAACTGATATAACCCTGATGGAGTGATAAAGGCAGTCATTGGTTTGCTTTCTGAACTCATTGTCACCTGCCAGTAACCACTGTTGAGGTCAATTGTAGAAAAAATTGATGCACCAGAGAGGGATTCCAGAATTTCTGTAATGTTAGGGAGAGGGTATGCATCACTCTCGGTTATGGCGTTGACCTTCCGGTAATCAACACAAAATCTCATTTTACCATCTTTCTTTGGAACTAGGACAACAGGAGATGCCCATGCAGAGTGAGATGGTTCCACGACACCTTCCTTTAACATTTCTTCCAGTTGTTCTCTCACAACAGCTTGTTTAGAAGGACTCATGCGATAGGGCCGCTGTTTAATGGGCACTGGATGGGTGATGTAGAGGTGGTGTTGGAGAACATCAGTTCGTCCAGGTTGGAGTGTACACACCTGAGAGTTGGACTCCAAAATCTGCCGTAAGTGTTGTTTCTCGTCAGGAGGTAAGTGAGCACCATTCACGGCGAGGTCAATGAATGCTTGTTCATCCAGGCCATCATGTGGTCGTGATAGCACTGGTGGTTGGGGGGGAGGAATTGAACTGAGTAGGGAAAGGTTTTGATTAACACTGTTCAGATGTTGTCTCTTTTCCAGGTGTTGGGGTTTCAGCCTAGGTATACTTGCCTGGCCGGGTTGGAAGAGATATTGTTCCTCAGGGGCAGACTTGAAGGAATATTTTTTATCCATCACATCAATCTGTAGTCCACTGGAGAAGATGAAATCTAGTCCCAAAATCACTGCATATGCAAGGGCTGTGTAGGAAAGGACAGCAACCTGTACTGGAAAAGTCTTATTGTGAAGATTAATCGACAGGTGCATCCACCCTAGTGGAACTTCTGCTTCCCCATTAGCTAAATAAAGAGGACCAAGGGTCCAAGGGTGAAGGTTGTCAGGTAAATTGAGTTCTGTCCAAAGGCTCTCATGAATAAGGGTGTAACTTGCACCTGTATCCACAATGGCTTTCCCTCTCCAGGGACCAATACTGATGGGCACCACCAATTGTTGAGGTACAGCAGTTAGCCGATTTGAAATATTGGAACAGGTGGTGGTGTTTTTTTCCAAGACTGAAGAGGACCATGGTGTAGTCGTTGCAGATACAGTGTTGCTGGATGGAGTAATCGGCTGTTGAGGCGGACCACCAGACTTCATCGGCTGGAAGAACCGCTTGTTAGGAGGGAAACGCTGCTGAGCTGAGGGCTGGTTGGAAGCAGACATAAAGTTAGGGCAATTTCCAGGTGAATGGGAACCTTTACACCGCCAGCACTGTACTTCAGGCTTCTCTGCCGATTGGCTAGCGATTGGTCTTGGTGGCATTGTAGGTTGTGGTTTAAAATTCTTGCGTCCCTCATATTGTACTTGTTGCAAATAATCCTTCTCCAGCTGATGTCCCAGCTTCACTAGCTCCTCAACATTGCCAACCCTGCTACGCAACTGGCTGGCGAGATAGGGCTTTATATTCTTTAGGATCATTTTTACCAGGTCACTTTCTGTGAGGGTTGGCTTCCACCTTTTGCAGAGAGCTCGATATGAGAATGCAAAATCCCTGATGGATTCCTTCTCTCCCTGGGTTCTGGTTCTGATCCGATCAGCCAGCTCATCTTCATAATCCTCAGCCAGGAAGGCCGAAAGAAAGGCTGATTCAAACTCACCCCATGTTGTTACAGAGGATCTAGCAACCTCCCACCAGTCACGGGCAGTTCCATAGAGTACAGTTCGGAAAGTGGCCAGCAGGTCTGCATCAACCAAGGGGTGTAAAGCTAGAAAATCTTGACAGCGTGTCAAATATAATAAAGGGTCTGGGTCATCTGATGGCTTTCCAAAGGTGGGAAAGGTTATCTTAAGGTGGTCACTTCTTACTACTGTGGTTGTGGGAGGAGTTGCAGGAGCAGTCACGGCGGACGGCAGTGGAGAGACGGAGGTAGTGCCAGGGGGTAAAGATATACTCGCCTTAATTAGATCTGCTAATTTCTTCTCATGCATCCTGCTTCGATCCACCATTTCAGCTTGAAACTTTTTGAAGTCTGTACAAAGACTAGCAATTTGGACATTGCACTGATGAATATCAGTTGTATGCTGGTCATGGCTTTGTTGGAAGTTCTGCTGCAGGGTTTTGAGGTCTTGTTGAAGTTCCTGCTGAAGCTGATCCACCATGAAGCGCACCTCAGAGACAAAGGTAGCTTCGACTTTTTGAAGTTCACCTGCAATCATGAGTTTAATGGCTTTAGTGAGTTGATCATTCTCCTCCTCATTCTGTTTTTTGTTCGAAGCAACGAAAGTAAGAACTTGCTGCTGGTTGTCCTTTATTTGCTTAGCAAGGTGGGTAATCTGGTCACAGTGCTGAGAAGAAGTTACTCTCAACCCCTGGGTAAGTTCAGAAACTGCTCTCTCCTGTTTCTTTATGAAGTCCAGCAGTGTATCCCAATTACCTTGAACTTGTAAAGTAAGTTGTTGCATTTCTCTACCAGGAGTGGGCAGTACACCGGGCAAATCCTGCTGTGCCACAGAAGAGGAAGTAGCAAGTTCAGGTGACGTGCATAGATGCATAGGTCCAGGTCCCCGGTTCCAGGTAGAGGACTGCATTGGAGGGCTGCCAGTCAGTGCGGAAGCAAACTGTACTTGCGCTCCATGGGCTCCTGGATAGCTGGAAGGAGTTTGGATGTATGGTGGGCCATGGAAGACAGGAAGTGATAGCGGTCCAGGGGTAAACTGGGTATATGCTGCAGTGGGCCAATTTGGGGTTGCAACGTCTGGAGCGTCAATATCCACACAGGTTGACGAAGGAGATGGGGTTGTGGTCATGATTCAATGGTGTATGAATATTCAATGAAGTGTGAAAAAATGTAATGTGTGTCAGTAGTGTGAGGAAAAATAAATAAATAAATAAAAAAAAATGAAAAAAACAAAATACAACGTTATTTCAAGGTTCAATAAACAAATTAACAATTTCTGATTTCTGTTCTAACACTATTCAAATTTTAAAGTCACACTTTAAACATTACTTATCCTCACACAGTCACATACAAATACGCAATCATATACACCCACTTAACATTTTCCAAAATTGACAGTTTGATCAGTTTCTTTTTTTTTTTTTTTTCAAAAAAAAAAATTATTATATTTTTTCCTTCAATTCAAGTCCCTGTTCGGGCGCCACTCTGTAACAGTGGTGGGTGGTGCCCTAATCTTAAATTAATTATTTCACAAAGAAAGTTCGGGCGCCAGACAGTTTTATAAAACTGACAAAACTTAAACAACCCAAGATAGAAAAGAAAACCACTGATTACACACAAAAACAAATATCAAAGGTGTAAGTTTAACAGTAATTTATTACAACATCAGAAGTTACTGATTTTGAAAGCAAAATAAATCAATTAGTCAGCAAGAATAGGTATTCTCAACATTAGAGTTCATTATCAGTTCTCACATGATTACAAAACAATAGAACAACGGGGTTGACACTCAATTTGGTCGTCCACACAGGCAGTTTCGAGTGTCGATAGTCCCGCCAAACAGTTTTGGCAGACGGAATCAGACAGAAATCGCATCAGGCGAGCGGGAGGTCTTCGTCAGGCTCCCGGAGGGAAGCTAACCCGTTGTTTGGGTGAACAGTTCACTTAAAACCGCCGGTCTTTGAGGTGCGTCGTATTGGAAGTCTCCAGACTCCACGTCGCAACAGGCAGCATGAGAAGGAAGCCTCGGTTCACCCATCACAGGACAAAGTCCATTCTACATCGGTAGTCGCTAACTCCACTCACAGGTCAAACCAACATACCTCGGTGACGTGTCCTCTTTCCCCTTTGTTAAATATACCTTTCCTTCATTTCCCTTTCCGCCGTTAATTAGCCTCAATTAGTCACTCCGCCCTTTCCGTTCAAAGTGAAAGTGAAAGTAAAGCCGTATAACTTACTGCACTGTCACAACATCATCAATGCCTTTAGAAGGTACAGCAGAAATTTGAAGTTGATCCGACTAAATCCCTAGGAGGAGTTCGTTAAAGTACGGAGTGTGTAAATCGTCCCAAATCGGTCGCCAAATTCAAAATGGCGGACTTCCTGTCGAGTTTAGGGCATTGCTCCAAGAGACTTTTCTGTGCGTCTGGACATGGTAGATATAACAGAGAAATTTCGTGCATGTCGGTCAAACATGCGGCGAGGGCTGCTTTGTTAAAAGTCACTTCCTGTTGCCAGCAGGTGGCGCTATGACTGTTGGTGAATGTCGGCATGTAGATTTGTTCAGGGCGGGACTCTTGTCAAATGTGTAAAATTTCATGCAGATCTGGGCATTTACAGCCAAGTTACTACAACTTCCTGTTTCATGGCGAATCATTGACGCCACGGACACGCCCATTGACGAAAACATGCAGATAGCACAACTTTACATCATCAATGCCTTTAGAAGGCACAGCAGAAATTTGAAGTTGATCTGACTAAATCCCTAGGAGGAGTTCGTTAAAGTACGGAGTGTGTAAATCGTCCCAAATCGGTCGCCAAATTCAAAATGACAGACTTCCTGTCAAGTTTAGGGTATGGGTTCTTGAGGCTTTTTTGTGCGTCTGGTCATGGTAGATGTACCACAGAAATTTCGTACATGTCGGTCAAACAAGCGGCGGGGCTGCTTCGTTAAAGGTCACTTCCTGTTGCCAGCATGTGGCGCTATGACTATGGGTGAATGTCGGCATGTAGATTTCTTCAGGGCGGGACTCTTGTCAAATGTGTAAAATTTCGTGCAGATCTGGGCATTTACAGCCAAGTTACTACAACTTCCTGTTCCATGGCGATTCATCGACGCCACGGACACGCCCATCGACGAAAACGCGCAGATAGCACAACTTTACATCGTCAATGCCTTTAGAAGGCACGGCAGAAATTTGAAGTCGATCCGACTTAATCCCTAGAGTTAGTTAAAGTACGTAATGAGTAAATCATCCAAAAATGGCGGTGAAATTAGAAATGGTCGACTTCCTGTTGAGTTTAGGGCATCGCTCCTAGAGACTTTTCTGTGCGTCTGGACATGGTAGATGTACCACAGAAATTTTGAACATATCTTTCAATCATGCAACTGGGGCTGCTTCGTTAAAGGTCACTTCCTGTTGCCACTAGGTAGCGCTATGACTGTGGGTGAATGTCGGCATGTCGATTTGTTCAGGACGGGACTCTTGTCAAATGTGTAAAATTTGGTGCAGATCTGGGCATTTACCACCAAGTTACTACAACTTCCTGTTTCATGGCGAATCATCGACACCACGGACACGCCCATCGACGAAAACGCGCAGACAGCACAACTTTACATCGTCAATGCCTTTAGAAGGCACAGCAGAAATTTGAAGTCGATCCGACTAACTCCCTAGGAGGAGTTCGTTAAAGTACGTAATGAGTAAATCCTCCAAAACTGGCGGTAAAATTAGCAATGGCGGACTTCCTGTCGAGTTTAGGGAATCGCTCCAAGTGACTTTTCTGTGCATCTGGACATGGTAGATGTACCACAGAAACTTCGTACAGGTCGGTCAAACATGCGGCCGGGGCTGCTTCGTTAAAAGTCACTTCCTGTTGCCACTAGGTGGCGCTATGACTGTGGGTGAATGTCGGCATGTAGGTTTGTTCAGGGCGGGACTCTTGTCAAATGTGTAAAATTTCGTGCAGATCTGGGCATTTACAGCCAAGTTACTACAACTTCCTGTTTCATGGCGAATAATAGACGCCACGGACATGCCCATCGATGAAAACACGCAGAGAGCACAACTTTACATCGTCAATGCCTTTAGAAGGCACAGCAGAAATTTGAAGTCGTTCCGACTAAATCCCTAAGAGGATTTAGTTAAAGTACGTAATGAGTAAATCATCCAAAAATGGCGGTAAAATTAGAAATGGCCGACTTCCTGTTGAGTTTAAGGCATCGCTCCAAGAGACTTTTCTGTGCGTCTGGACATGGTAGATGTACCACAGAAATTTCGTACATTTCGGTCAAACATGCGGCAGGGGCTGCTTTGTTAAAGGTCACTTCCTATTGCCACTAGGTGGCGCTTTGACTGTGGGTGAATGTCGGCATGTAGATTTGTTCAGGGCGGGACTCTTGTCAAATGTGTAAAATTTCGTGCAGATCTGGGCATTTACATGCTGTTTCATGGCGAATCATCGACGCCACGCACACGCCCATCGACGGAAACACGCAGATAGCACAACTTTACATCGTCAAAGCCTTTAGAAGGCACAGCAGAAATTTGAAGTCGATCCGACTAAATCCCTAGGAGGGATTTGTTAAAGTACGGAGTGTGTAAATTGTCCCAAAATGGCCGCAAAATTCAAAATGGTGGACTTCCTGTCGAGTTTAGAATATGGTTTCTTGAGGATTTTTTGTGCGGCTTGTTATGATACACATCCCCACCAAATTTCGTGCATGTAGGTTGAAAGTGGACGAGGGGCTAATTTTTTCAAATTTTCTAGGTGGCGCTAGCGAGCCATTTTGCCACGCCCATTCGCGAAACCCACAAAATACGAAATTTTTCACAAGTCCTGACATGCGTGCCAAATTTGGTGATTTTTTGAGAATGCTGCGACCCCGAAAATGGCACTTACTTTGCAGAAAAAAGAAAAAAGAAAAAAAAATATATCTGCGAGCAGCGATGAAGGGCCCAAGCCGGTGGCACCGCAACCCCGGTTCCTTAGTTACCTAAAAGCACCAGGGTGGCCATGCCACTGGCTTTGGCCCTTCATCGCGGATCACAGCTATATATATATACTGTATATATACATATATATATGAAGCCGGTGGCACCGCCACCCTGGTGCCTTTAGGTTTATTGTGCACGACATGCAAAATGTAACCCTGCTTTGACTGATGCAAGCTCTACAGCACAGTTTATAGTAAGAAAGAATATAGTAAGAAAGAAAAGTAAGCTGTTACTCTGAGATGGTTTGGGAAACAAACATTCATCATGTCGTATTGGTTTTAGTTACTTGTCCTCGAACAGAGCCCTAATCTGTTTATATTTCAGTTACACATTCTACATTGATTAAAAAAGAAAAATCAAATGTGTTTTTAATTCATACAGAAATAAAATATTTATAATTCAGCTGAGAATAAAGTTAGTTCAAATTTTAAGAAAAACAAATATATGATCTGAAATATAGCACATTCATTTTTAAATTCATTCAGGTTCAATTACCAAAAATACAATCTTAATTTAATTTAAAGCAAATAATAAATCTAAAATATATGGGTTATATGCATATTTTGTAAAAAAAGAAAAAAAAAAGAAAGAAAGATATATATCCAAAAACACAAGGCCTTAAACTTTAACAAGGGTGCAACTCTTATCACTACAACAAACATAGTCACACACACAAGTCAAGTCACTTACATTTTAGATGCAATATTGACTTTTTAGATGCAATATTGACTTTTTTCTGTTTCAGCAGAGAAAATAGTTAAACAAAGATCACAGCGACCCATCGCGCATCTCAAAGCAATGTGTTTTCTCATTACTGAATGATTCAGCATTTTGAATCCATGACTCGTTCATTAAGACGGTCATCTGGCGACACCTTATGGTGATTTAGGGTTATGTTTAAAAGTATCGTTCTTTACAGCGATTTTTAATTGACTCCTGTTAAACCAATCTCGTAACATTATTGTGTAACCGATTTAATTTGATCAGCCTTACCTAGGGTAACAGCCCTTATTATTCTAAATTATTGAATTTATTGATCAAATTTACTAATGAAAAATGAAGCATATTTATTAAGACTATAGGCTGCCCTGCAGATATTAGGCTACAATATGCAGATTTAAATATACCATTTATCAAATAATCTGTTTATTTTTAGGTTACACATTACATTGTTTAAAAAATAAAAATCAAATCTGACCCGCTCTGGCGAAATGAGTCGGAAGTTGCAACCTTCCATTTTAAGATATGGGCCGATTATGTGGAAAAACCATGAAATAACAAAAAAAAAAAAAAAAAAAATTTCAAAGAACAGACATTCAAAAATAATCTCACAGGGTTTCGTAGTCGAGATAATTGAGTAAAGGTATTTAAATAACGATTAAAGTTGTCAAAGCTTTAAATTAGCTGAAATAAACATTGCTCTTCTCAACTCCCCTCGTCACCTCTGAGCATTTCCCGGGTATCCCCTGAAACGTTGAACTCACTGGAGGCTTCTAACCTAAACTGCGTGAGTATATTTATCTGCAAGAAGAATATAGCCTATGTAAGGCTGTAACGATCGCGACACTCAGATCCACGAACCTGTGTCGCGGTGTGAGAAGACAGAATCACGACACCGACACGTCCCTTCAACTCCCGAAGTTATCCTTCACGTCCAGACCCAATGCTAGCTACAACATCTTTAAATTACTATTAGTATTATTTGAAGTTAACATTATAAAATACGTAGACTTACACCACAAAACTTAAATTATTACTAATTTTTTTAAAATTGGGCAATTTCAGCATTATGGAGGAGATCCAATTCCCAGATAATTAAATATTTTAATAAATTGGCCTATGTGAACCACACTGCACAAACCAAAAGTAATACTCACCGGATGAAGAAGGGTTGACTCTCTCCAGAACATAAAATCTTTATTTTATTTTCCGTGTTCGCATTTATGAGGAAAAACAATCCGAACGTGGCCGTTCTCTGGAAGCAGCACTAAAACTTTCACATAGCTTAAACATGCAAGCACAAAGCCTTTCTTTAAAGTAAATTTCGTTTTAAAATAATTATCTTAATTTAAATCAATGTTTCATCAACCAATTACTAGGATTTAATAATAAAAAATAAATTGCAGACAATAGGCTAGGCCTAATCACGACGCGGAGACGCGCGGCACGTGAACTGAAGCTTGTCTCATGAACCGAAAGTCAGCGTATAAGGTATCCTCACAGACATATATATTGAAATGTCTACTTTTAAAGACAACCATTCAAAATGAAAGAAAACAGACTGCTCTCTGCTTATGTGGGCTAATCCGTATGAAAACTGAATTTCTCTCTGACTCCTCTTCAATCTTTCTGATTTTAGAACATTTTTGTAAAAGTGACTTTTAATTATTTATTTCAAAAAAATTAAAAATAAGTTGAGTTTCAGCCTCGTTAAATTGCATTTATATATGTTAATCTATTTGGTCAAATTAAGCTATATAAAATAAATAGTTTATCCCTTAAAATGCTATGGATTTTGAAAGATATAAAAAAAAAAAAAAAAAAAAACGGGCAAAAAAACTTTAAAAGCGATTTTCTTAGGTTTTCAATTGGAAAAAAAGGGCAGACGACCAGAATTCAAATCTGTATATCTTTACAACCATTCAAGGTATGACCAAGGTATCATTTGAAAGCTTACAGTGTCCTCTTTCCATTAATATCAAAATCTCAATTTTTAAATTTGGGTCACTGTGACTAATTTTGCTGGATCAGGTCGGTCACAAATGTGTTTTTTATTGTAGTATATTATTTTATACAGAAATACATTATAATTATATATAATATACAAAATATAACCGTGGGCGCGATTAAACAGTGTTACAATAAAACTCAACATTGTGTTTTTTAAAAATAAATTCAAATAATACAAATCCCGAAATTGCGCTAATTTTAAAATTAAACTAAAACTCATGGCTGCACAAGCATTCATAACTGTGCGCGCCAACAGCGAGGAACCAGCAGAACAGAGTGAACGTTCATTCTGTTTAGTTCAATCCTACTTAATAGGAATTTATTTAAAATGCTTGCTCTACTCCACAACATTAATGTCTTGTGCGGATATCTGTATTTTGACTTTCGGTTTTAAGTAAGCGATTTAAAAGTTCCCGAGTCCCAGCGGAGTCACACGTTGATTAACCGGTGGGAATATACACAATAGGCCTAACTGATATTGAACACAAGAGGGCAGTATAGCACTACGTATGACTCAGATTATTTTTTCTTCTTCTGAATTTTACAACCTGGCTGTTTTTGAACGTAAACATAATTCTTAAATGAAAAAAGGGAAAAACTGCTTTAATTATAATATTTGTATAATTTAATTTAGAAACAAATGATGTATAATTACATTTTTAGAAGATATGAGGCTTTTAGTGTTTACTTTTTTGACATTACTTTAATCTTTTGCCAAAGTTGCACATGCCTACTGGCTAATAAATGTGATGTATCTGTCGAGCTATCTGTATCTATCTGTTTCAAGCAATTTCAAGCATGCTAAGAGTCCCAAAAGTATCAAAAAAGAATGTTAGTTTGATTTGTTGCCACAGCAACAGTATCAAAGATATCAAGAATCCATTCACAGGTCTACATCTTCTGTATTTTTACATTATACAGATGAAGTTTGAAGCAAATCGGTTAAAAATAAGAGGGTGATATCAAAGCATTTTGAAAGTGACACACTTCCTGCTGCCAGTTGGTGGCGCTATAACTTTGACTCACAATAGTCACATCCATGTAATCAGCCTCTTACAGTGAACACACTGCTGAAGTTTCATGCTGAAGTTATAACACACTTCCTGTTTCACGTTTCTCGCCATAATTTTGTTTCCTCGCCACGGCCAAACCGTTCGAGATATCAAAAATCCCCTCGCAAACTTTCATCCTCAATGCCTTGACTTCATGCTGACCGAGTTTTGTGCCGTGTGTTTGAATTCTCTAGGAGGAGTATTGCACATTCCATTGCGAGCGTTTTACAAACAAACCTCAATAGCCGACTTCCTGTTTGGCTGGGGTAAAAAGTAAGAGCGTGAGGTATAGATGAAACGATGAGATCAACATGTGTACCGAGTTTCATATTATTACATGCAAGCGTGTTTGATTTATGGACCAAGTGTTCGGACCCCGTTCCAGGGGGCGCTGTCTAGCCCCCTTGCCACACCCAGGTACCAGCTTCAGCCCGGCTCTGATGGCTGTGGGATCTGACCTGTGTGCAAAGTTTCAAGAGTTTTCAAACCCGTTAAGGGCCCCAAAAGCCGCTAAGAGTCTCAAAATCATTAAAAAAAAGAATTTTAAAGTTTGATGCGTTGCCACGGCAACAGTATCAAAGATATCAAGAATCCATTCACAGGTCTTCATCTGCTATGTATTTATATTATACAGATTAAGTTTGAAGCACATCAGGTAAAAATAAAAGGGTGAGATCAAAGCATTTTGAAAGTGACACACTTCCTGCTACCAGTTGGTGGCGCTATAACTTTGACTCACAATAGTCACATCCATGTGATCGTCCTCTTACAGCGAACACACTGCTGAAGTTTCATCAAGATCAGTTAATGTATGCTGAAGTTATAACACACTTCCTGTTTCACGTTTCTCGCCATAATTTCGTTTCCTCGCCATGGCCAAACCGTTCGAGATATCAAAAATCCCCTCGCAAACTTTCATCGTCAATGCCTTGACTTCATGCTGACCGAGTTTCGTGCCGTGTGTTTGAATTCTCTAGGAGTAGTACTTCAAATTCCATTGCGAGTGTTTTATGAACAACCCTAAATAACCGACTTCCTGTTGGGCTGGGGTAAAAAGTAATAGTATGAGGTATATATGTACGATGAGATCTATATGTGCACCGAGTTTCATATTATTACATGCAAGCGTGTTTGATTTATGGACCAAGTTTTCGGACCCCGTTCCAGGGGGCGCTGTCTAGTCCCCCTGCCACGCCCGGGTACCATCTTCAGCCCGGCTCTGATGGCCGCGGGTTCTGACCCGTGTGCTAAGTTTCAAGAGTTTTTGAGCATGTTAAGGGCCCCAAAAGTGCCCGAATAGTCGTATAAATAATAATAATAATAATAATAATAATAATAATAATAAATATAGCTGCGAGCAGCGATGAAGGGCCCAAGCCGGTGGCACCGCAACCCCGGTTCCTTAGTTACCTAAAAGCACCAGGGTGGCCATGCCACTGGCTTTGGCCCTTCATCGCGGATCACAGCTATATATATATATATATATATATATATATATATATATATATATATATATATACTGTATATATATATATATATATACTGTATATATACATATATATATATGAAGCCGGTGGCACCGCCACCCTGGTGCCTTTAGGTTTATTGTGCACGACATGCAAAATGTAACCCTGCTTTGACTGATGCAAGCTCTACAGCACAGTTTATAGTAAGAAAGAATATAGTAAGAAAGAAAAGTAAGCTGTTACTCAGATGGTTTGGGAAACAAACATTCATCATGTCACATTGGTTTTAGTTACTTGTCCTCGAACAGAGCCCTAATCTGTTTATATTTCAGTTACACATTCTACGTTGATTAAAAAAGAAAAATCAAATGTGTTTTTAATTCATACAGAAATAAAATATTTATAATTCAGCTGAGAATAAAGTTAGTTCAAATTTTAAGAAAAACAAATATATGATCTGAAATATAGCACATTCATTTTTAAATTCATTCAGGTTCAATTACCAAAAATACATTCTTAATTTAATTTAAAACAAATAATAAATCTAAAATATATGGGTTATATGCATATTTTGTAAAAAAAGAAAAAAAAAAGAAAGAAAGATATATATCCAAAAACACAAGGCCTTAAACTTTAACAAGGATGCAACTCTTATCACTACAACAAACATAGTCACACACACAAGTCAAGTCACTTACATTTTAGATGCAATATTGACTTTTTAGATGCAATATTGACTTTTTTCTGTTTCAGCAGAGAAAATAGTTAAACAAAGATCACAGCGACCCATCGCGCATCTCAAAGCAATGTGTTTTCTCATTACTGAATGATTCAGCATTTTGAATCCATGACTCGTTCATTAAGACGGTCATCTGGCGACACCTTATGGTGATTTAGGGTTATGTTTAAAAGTATCGTTCTTTACAGCGATTTTTAATTGACTCCTGTTAAACCAATCTCGTAACATTATTGTGTAACCGATTTAATTTGATCAGCCTTACCTAGGGTAACAGCCCTATAGTGTCTTATTATTCTAAATTATTGAATTTATTGATCAAATTTACAAATGAAAAATGAAGCATACATTTATTAAGACTAGGCTGCCCTGCAGATATTAGGCTACAATATGGAGATTTAAATATATCATTTATCAAATAATCTGTTTATTTTTAGGTTACACATTACATTGTTTAAAAAATAAAAATCAAATGTGACCCGCTCTGGCGAAATGAGTCGGAAGTTGCAACCTTCCATTTTAAGATATGGGCCGATTATGTGGAAAAACCATGAAATAACAAAAAAATATATATATATTTTTTTTTTTTGCTAATTTCAAAGAACAGACATTCAAAAATAATCTCACAGGGTTTCGTAGTCGAGATAATTGAGTAAAGGTATTTAAATAACGATTAAAGTTGTCAAAGCTTTAAATTCGCTGAAATAAACATTGCTCTTCTCAACTCCCCTCGTCACCTCTGAGCATTTCCCGGGTATCCCCTGAAACGTTGAACTCACTGGAGGCTTCTAACCTAAACTGCGTGAGTATATTTATCTGCAAGAAGAATATAGCCTATGTAAGGCTGTAACGATCGCGACACTCAGATCCACGAACCTGTGTCGCGGTGTGAGAAGACAGAATCACGACACCGACACGTCCCTTCAACTCCCGAAGTTATCCTTCACGTCCAGACCCAATGCTAGCTACAACATCTTTAAATTACTATTAGTATTATTTGAAGTTAACATTAGCCTATAAAATACGTAGACTTACACCACAAAACTTAAATTATTACTAATTTTTTTTTTTTAAATTGGGCAATTTCAGCATCCAATTCCCAGATAATTAAATATTTTAATAAATTGGCCTATGTGAACCACACTGCACAAACCAAAAGTAATACTCACCGGATGAAGAAGGGTTGACTCTCTCCAGAACATAAAATCTTTATTTTATTTTCCGTGTTCGCATTTATGAGGAAAAACAATCCGAACGTGACCGTTCTCTGGAAGCAGCACTAAAACTTTCACATAGCTTAAACATGCAAGCACAAAGCCTTTCTTTAAAGTAAATTTCGTTTTAAAATAATTATCTTAATTTAAATCAATGTTTCATCAACCAATTACTAGGATTTAATAATAAGAAATAAATTGCAGACAATAGGCTAGGCCTAATCACGACGCGGAGACGCGCGGCACGTGAACTGACAGCCCATTCTCACACCCAAGGCGTCACTTAACTGACGCCTTGGGAAGCATTTGGACATGCTTCAATATCTGACGCTTTAGGCGCCCTTTAGCGTCAGTAAGATGACGCCCTAGGATCGCGTGTACCCTACCCCCACCCCACACCTAAACCTAACCGCGTCCTCTAACAGACGCTTTCCTTTAGCGTCAGTTAGATGACGCCGTAGGATCGCGTCATGTAAGTGACGCTAAAGGGCGCCTAAAACGTCAAATATTGAAGCATGGTCAAAGGTGACGCCTTGGGGTGAGAATGCGTTGGAACTGAAGCTTGTCTCATGAACCGAAAGTCAGCGTATAAGGTATCCTCACAGACATATATATTGAAATGTCTACTTTTAAACACAACCATTCAAAATGAAAGAAAACAGACTGCTCTCTGCTTATGTGGGCTAATCCGTATGAAAACTGAATTTCTCTCTGACTCCTCTTTAATCTTTCTGATTTTAGAACATTTTTGTAAAAGTGACTTTTTAATTATTTATTTCAAAAAAAATAAAAATAAGTTGAGTTTCAGCCTCGTTAAATTGCATTTATATGTTAATCTATTTGGTCAAATTAAGCTATATAAAATAAATAGTTTATCCCTTAAAATGCTATGGATTTTGAAAGATATCAAAAAAAAAAAAAAAAAAAAACGGGCAAAAAAACTTTAAAAGCGATTTTCTTAGGTTTTCAATTGGAAAAAAAGGGCAGACGACCAGAATTAAAATCTGTATATCGTTACAACCATTCAAGGTATGACCAAGGTATCATTTGAAAGCTTACAGTGTCCTCTTTCCATTAATATCAAAATCTCAATTTTTAAATTTGGGTCACTGTGACTAATTTTGCTGGATCAGTTCGGTCACAAATGTGTTTTTTATTGTAGTATTATTTTATACAGAAATACATTATAATTATATATAATATACAAAATATAACCGTGGGCGCGATTAAACAGTGTTACAATAAAACTCAACATTGTGTTTTTTAAAAATAAATTCAAATAATACAAATCCCGAAATTGCGCTAATTTTAAAATTAAACTAAAACTCATGGCTGCACAAGCATTCATAACTGTGCGCGCCAACAGCGAGGAACCAGCAGAACAGAGTGAACGTTCATTCTGTTTAGTTCAATCCTACTTAATAGGAATTTATTTAAAATGCTCGCTCTACTCCACAACATTAATGTCTTGTGCGGATATCTGTATTTTGACTTTCGGTTTTAAGTAAGCGATTTAAAAGTTCCCGAGTCCCAGCGGAGTCACACGTTGATTAACCGGTGGGAATATACACAATAGGCCTACCTGATATTGAACACAAGAGGGCAGTATAGCACTACGTATGACTCAGATTATTTTTTCTTCTTCTGAATTTTAAAACCATTATGGCTGTTTTTGAACGTAAACATAATTCTTAAATGAAAAAAGGGAAAAACTGGTTTAATTATAATATTTGTATAATTTAATTTAGAAACAAATAATGTATAATTACATTTTTAGAAGATATGAGGCTTTTAGTGTTTACTGTTTACTTTTTTGACATTACTTTAATCTTTTGCCAAAGTTGCACATGCCTACTGGCTAATAAATGTGATGTATCTGTCGAGCTATCTGTATCTATCTGTTTCAAGCAATTTCAAGCATGCTAAGAGTCCCAAAAGTATCAAAAAAGAATGTTAAAGTTTGATTTGTTGCCACAGCAACAGTATCAAAGATATCAAGAATCCATTCACAGGTCTACATCTGCTGTATTTTTACATTATACAGATGAAGTTTGAAGCAAATCGGTTAAAAATAAGAGGGTGATATCAAAGCAGTTTGAAAGTGACACACTTCCTGCTGCCAGTTGGTGGCGCTATAACTCTGACTCACAATAGTCACATCCACGTGATCGTCCTCTTACAGCGAACACACTGCTGAAGTTTCATCAAGATCAGTTAATCTATGCTGAAGTTATGACACACTTCCTGTTTCACGTTTCTCGCCATAATTTTGTTTCCTCGCCACGGCCAAACCGTTCGAGATATCAAAAATCCCCTCGCAAACTTTCATCCTCAATGCCTTGACTTCATGCTGACCGAGTTTCGTGCCGTGTGTTTGAATTCTCTAGGAGGAGTATTGCACATTCCATTGCGAGCGTTTTACAAACAAACCTCAATAGCCGACTTCCTGTTTGGCTGGGGTAAAAAGTAAGAGCGTGAGGTATAGATGAAACGATGAGATCAACATGTGTACCGAGTTTCATATTATTACATGCAAGCGTGTTTGATTTATGGACCAAGTGTTCGGACCCCGTTCCAGGGGGCGCTGTCTAGCCCCCCTGCCACACCCAGGTACCATCTTCAGCCCGGCTCTGATGGCTGTGGGATCTGACCTGTGTGCAAAGTTTCAAGAGTTTTCAAACCCGTTAAGGGCCCCAAAAGCCGCTAAGAGTCTCAAAATCATAAAAAAAAGAATTTTAAAGTTTGATGCGTTGCCACGGCAACAGTATCAAAGATATCAAGAATCCATTCACAGGTCTTCTTCTGCTATGTATTTACATTATACAGATTAAGTTTGAAGCACATCGGGAAAAAATAAAAGGGTGAGTTCAAAGCATTTTGAAAGTGACACACTTCCTGCTACCAGTTGGTGGCGCTATAACTCTGACTCACAATAGTCACATCCATGTGATCGTCCTCTTACAGCGAACACACTGCTGAAGTTTCATCAAGATCAGTTAATGTATGCTGAAGTTATAACACACTTCCTGTTTCACGTTTCTCGCCATAATTTCGTTTCCTCGCCATGGCCAAACCGTTCGAGATATCAAAAATCCCCTCGCAAACTTTCATCGTCAATGCCTTGACTTCATGCTGACCGAGTTTCGTGCCGTGTGTTTGAATTCTCTAGGAGTAGTACTTCAAATTCCATTGCGAGTGTTTTATGAACAACCCTAAGTAACCGACTTCCTGTTGGGCTGGGGTAAAAAGTAATAGTATGAGGTATATATGAACGATGAGATCTATATGTGCACCGAGTTTCATATTATTACATGCAAGCGTGTTTGATTTATGGACCAAGTTTTCGGACCCCGTTCCAGGGGGCGCTGTCTAGCCCCCCTGCCACGCCCGGGTACCATCTTCAGCCCGGCCCTGATGGCCGCGGGTTCTGACCCGTGTGCTAAGTTTCAAGAGTTTTTGAGCATGTTAAGGGCCCCAAAAGTGCCCGAATAGTCGTATAAATAATAATAATAATAATAATAATAATAATAATAATCCTAAGGAAAACAATAGGGCCTTCGCCCTTTCAGGGCTTGGGCCCTAATAAATATAGCTGCGAGCAGCGATGGCGGGCCCAAGCCGGTGGCACTGCAACCCCGGTTCCTTTAGTTACCTAAAGGCACCCGGGTGGCGGTGCCGAAGGCTTTGGCCCTTTTATGATTAAATGTTAAAACGGCTTGCCATACTCTGTAATTTCGACTAGTCACAATTATGTTACAGATATCTTAAATGATAATACAAACTATCCAAAATGTAATTGCGAATAGACAGAAAGACGTTGTTGATATCTACAATGTTAATTCCGGACAGGCAAACTTAGCTTTTAAATGTTAAAAGGGCTTGCCATACAGGGACGTAGGCTCAGAGACAGGCTCACCATATTCAAACCAAAATATCTGACTTCCTCTTGGTCCGAGCTAATGACTATGTATTAGAAAGTTGTCCGGCTTGAGGAGTACAATGTGTATACCGATTTTTGTAACTGTAGATAAAACTAACAACCCCACTTTTGTCAAAAGGTGGCGCTATTTAGTCCTTGCACCATGCCCGTTTCTGAAACTTTGCACATGTCTACTGGCTAATAAATTTGATGTATCTGTTGAGTTTCAAGCAATTTCAATTTCAATTTCATTTTGACTGTTGAAAAGAAGTGCGCCGATTAGATACTCAGGATCGGTATCGGCTCTGACACTGCCATCTTTGACGAGGCTGATTCAAATTCTATATTGTGCATAAACTATTCTATGTTAGGCACAAAGGCACAAAAAACTTTCTAAAGTACCATAAAGTTTTTGTGTACTGTATTATTAGTGTTCTGAAGCTATTATGTGATATAGAAATTAATATTTAAATAATTAAATTCAAGAACACAAACTTTTCCCTCTCTGCGCCTGTCAGTCATTCTCCATTCAGCATTCAAACAGCACGTCACATTCGGTTACAGTCAATGATGAAACGATCTTCAAGATGATTGAATGTTAATCCTATTATACTGGATCTTTAAGATAAAGGTCTAAAGGTCTATATTTTCGAATGAAGAAACTTTTTCTTGCTGGACTTTATTGCTGTAACTTAACCGTGTTACTTTCTACCGGGTGTCAGACGCTGTCGGTTAGATCACAACACTAGAGTCAGAGCACTATAATTGTTCTTCACGCACACAGTAACTGAAATTTAAAACCTTTAAAAGAAAAGGCTCAATAAACTATTGCATAGATAGATAATGTATAATACACTGTTCATAAATATGTATTTCCTTTGTGCTTTGAACTTTTCAATATGGACTCAATGCGCTGTAACTTCATGTGGCTTCAAGCACATCATTCTCCGCTTGGGATGCACATAAGTGCTTTGTGCTGCACTGTATTGGAGCCGTAATATCATAATGCAGTGACGTAATGACAGATTATTAATTGCCTTTCAATTATATGTTGCTGCGTCATTAAACATCTGTCCTATGCATTTCAAACATTTATAGCAGCCATGGCCATATTTTTTTATGATTTTTGTTATCTTGTTTTTCATGAATGTATTTTTCAAAAATAAGAGCAATGTGTATTATCTATTATTAATATGGTTTATAATAGCATTTTTGTCATAGATTATGACAAAGTAATCATATGATCCACCAGCGAGGAACCAGCAGAACAGAGTGAACATTCTTTCTGTTTAGTTCAATCCTACTTAATAGGAATTTATTTTAAATGCTCGCTCTACTCCACACCATTAATGTCTTGTGCGGACATCCGTATTTTGACTTTCGGTTTTAAGTAAGCGATTTAAAAGCTCCCAAGTCCCAGCGGAGTCACACGTTGATTAACCGGTGGGAATATACACAATAGGCCTACCTGATATTGAACACAAGAGGGCAGTATAGCACTACGTATGACTCAGATTATAATTTTTGAATGAATGAATTATTTTTATGAATTTTACAACAATTCTGGCTGTTTTTGAACGTAAACACAATTCTTAAATGAAAAAAAGGAAAAATTGGGGAAGTTATAATATTTGTATAATTTAATTTAGAAACAAATGATGTATAATTACATTTTTAGAAGATATGAGGCTTTTAGTGTTTGCTTTTTTGACATTACTTTAATCTTTTGCCATAGTTGCACATGTCTATTGGCTAATAAATGTGATGTATCTGTTGAGTTTCAAGCAATTTCAAGCATGCTAAGAGTCCCAAAAGCATCAAAAAAGAATGTTAAAGTTTGATTCGTTGCCACGGCAACAGTATCAAAGATATCAAAAATTCCTTCACAGGTCTACATCTGCAGTGTATTTACATTATACAGATGAAGTTTGAAGCAAATCGGTTAAAAATAAGAGAGTGGTTTCAAAGCATTTTGAAAGTGACACACTTCCTGCTGCCAGTTGGTGGCGCTATAACTTTGACTCACAATAGTCACATCCATGTGATCGTCCTCTTACAGCGAACATACTGCTGAAGTTTCATCAAGATCAGTTAATGTATGCTGAAGTTATAACAAACTTCCTGTTTCACGTTTCTCGCCATGATTTCGTTTCCTCGCCACGGCCAAACCGTTCGAGATATCAAAAATCCCCACACAAGCTTTCATCCTCAATGCCTTGACTTCATGCTGACCGAGTTTCGTGCCGTGTGTTTGAATTCTCTAGGAGGAGTATTGCACATTCCATTGCGAGCGTTTTACAAACAAACCTCAATAGCCGACTTCCTGTTGGGCTGGGGTAAAAAGTAAGAGTGTGAGGTATAGATGAAACGATGAGATCAACATGTGTACCGAGTTTCATATTATTACATTCAAGCATGTTTGATTTATGGACCAAGTGTTCGGACTCCGTTCCAGGGGGCGCTGTCTAGCCCCCCTGCCACACCCAGGTACCATCTTCAGCCCGGCTCTAATGGCTGTGGGATCTGACCTGTGTGCAAAGTTTCAAGAGTTTTCAAACCCGTTAAGGGCCCCAAAAGCCGCTAAGAGTCTCAAAATCATCAAAAAAAAGAATTTTAAAGTTTGATGCGTTGCCACGGCAACAGTATCAAAGATATCAAGAATCCATTCACAGGTCTTCATCTGCTATGTATTTACATTATACAGATTAAGTTTGAAGCAAATCGGGTAAAAATAAGAGGGTGATTTCAAAGCATTTTGAAAGTGACACACTTCCTGCTGCCAGTTGGTGGCGCTATAACTTTGACTCACAATATTCACATCCATGTGATCGTCCTCTTACAGCAAACAAACTGCTGAAGTTTCATCAAGATCAGTTAATGTATGCTGAAGTTCTGACACACTTCCTGTTTCACGATTCTCGCCATAATTTCGTTTCCTCGCCACGGCCAAACCGTTCGAGATATCAAAAATCCCCTCACAAACTTTCATCCTCAATGCCTTGACTTCATGCTGACCGAGTTTCGTGCCGTGTGTTTGAATTCTCTAGGAGGAGTACTTCAAATTCCATTGCGAGTGTTTTATGAACAACCCTAAATTACCGACTTCCTGTTGGGCTGGGGTAAAAAGTAATAGTTTGAGGTATATATGAACAATGAGATCTATATGTGCACCGAGTTTCATATTATTACATGCAAGCGTGTTTGATTTATGGACCAAGTTTTCGGACCCCGTTCCAGGGGGCGCTGTCTAGCCCCCCTGCCACGCCCGGGTACCATCTTCAGCCCGGCCCTGATGGCCGCGGATTCTGACCCGTGTGCAAAGTTTCAAGAGTTTTTGAGCATGTTAAGGGCCCCAAAAGTGCCCAAATAGTCGTATAAATAATAATAATAATAATAATAATAATAATAATAATAATAATCCTTAGGAAAACAATAGGGCCTTCGCCCTTTCAGGGCTTGGGCCCTAATAATCCTAAGGAAAACAATAGGGCCTTCGCCCTTTCAGGGCTTGGGCCCTAATAATCCTAAGGAAAACAATAGGGCCTTCGCCCTTTCAGGGCTTGGGCCCTAAATATATGGGTTATATGCATATTTTGTAAAAAAAAAAAAAGAAAAAAGAAAGAAAGAAAGATATATATCCAAAAACACAAGGCCTTAAACTTTAACAAGGGTGCAACTCTTATCACTACAACAAACATAGTCACACACACAAGTCAAGTCACTTACATTTTAGATGCAATATTGACTTTTTAGATGCAATATTGACTTTTTTCTGTTTCAGCAGAGAAAATAGTTAAACAAAGATCACAGCGACCCATCGCGCATCTCAAAGCAATGTGTTTTCTCATTACTGAATGATTCAGCATTTTGAATCCATGACTCGTTCATTAAGACGGTCATCTGGCGACACCTTATGGTGATTTAGGGTTATGTTTAAAAGTATCGTTCTTTACAGCGATTTTTAATTGACTCCTGTTAAACCAATCTCGTAACATTATTGTGTAACCGATTTAATTTGATCAGCCTTACCTAGGGTAACAGCCCTATAGTGTCTTATTATTCTAAATTATTGAATTTATTGATCAAATTTACTAATGAAAAATGAAGCATACATTTATTAAGACTAGGCTGCCCTGCAGATATTAGGCTACAATATGCAGATTTAAATATAGCCTACCATTTATCAAATAATCTGTTTATTTTTAGGTTACACATTACATTGTTTAAAAAATAAAAATCAAATGTGACCCGCTCTGGCGAAATGAGTCGGAAGTTGCAACCTTCCATTTTAAGATATGAGCCGATTATGTGGAAAAACCATGAAATAACAAAAAAAATATATATATATATATATATTTGCTAATTTCAAAGAACAGACATTCAAAAATAATCTCACAGGGTTTCGTAGTCGAGATAATTGAGTAAAGGTATTTAAATAACGATTAAAGTTGTCAAAGCTTTAAATTCGCTGAAATAAACATTGCTATTCTCAACTCCCCTCGTCACCTCTGAGCATTTCCCGGGTATCCCCTGAAACGTTGAACTCACTGGAGGCTTCTAACCTAAACTGCGTGAGTATATTTATCTGCAAGAAGAATATAGCCTATGTAAGGCTGTAACGATCGCGACACTCAGATCCACGAACCTGTGTCGCGGTGTGAGAAGACAGAATCACGACACCGACACGTCCCTTCAACTCCCGAAGTTATCCTTCACGTCCAGACCCAATGCTAGCTACAACATCTTTAAATTACTATTAGTATTATTTGAAGTTAACATTATAAAATACGTAGACTTACACCACAAAACTTAAATTATTACTAATTTTTTTAAAATTGGGCAATTTCAGCATTATGGAGGAGATCCAATTCCCAGATAATTAAATATTTTAATAAATTGGCCTATGTGAACCACACTGCACGAACCAAAAGTAATACTCACCGGATGAAGAAGGGTTGACTCTCTCCAGAACATAAAATCTTTATTTTATTTTCCGTGTTCGCATTTATGAGGAAAAACAATCCGAACGTGACCGTTCTCTGGAAGCAGCACTAAAACTTTCACATAGCCTAAACATGCAAGCACAAAGCCTTTCTTTAAAGTAAATTTCGTTTTAAAATAATTATCTTAATTTAAATCAATGTTTCATCAAACAATTACTAGGATTTAATAATAAGAAATAAATTGCAGACAATAGGCTAGGCCTAATCACGACGCGGAGACGCGCGGCACGTGAACTGAAGCTTGTCTCATGAACCGAAAGTCAGCGTATAAGGTATCCTCACAGACATATATATTGAAATGTCTAAAGACAACCATTCAAAATGAAAGAAAACAGACTGCTCTCTGCTTATGTGGGCTAATCCGTATGAAAACTGAATTTCTCTCTGACTCCTCTTCAATCTTTCTGATTTTAGAACATTTTTGTAAAAGTGACTTTTTAATTATTTATTTCAAAAAAATTAAAAATAAGTTGAGTTTCAGCCTCGTTAAATTGCATTTATATATGTTAATCTATTTGGTCAAATTAAGCTATATAAAATAAATAGTTTATCCCTTAAAATGCTATGGATTTTGAAAGATATCAACAACAACAACAAAAAAAAACGGGCAAAAAAACTTTAAAAAAAAGGGCAGACGACCAGAATTCAAATCTGTATATCTTTACAACCATTCAAGGTATGACCAAGGTATCATTTGAAAGCTTACAGTGTCCTCTTTCCATTAATATCAAAATCTCAATTTTTAAATTTGGGTCACTGTGACTAATTTAGCTGGATCAGGTCGGTCACAAATGTGTTTTTTATTGTAGTATTATTTTATACAGAAATACATTATAATTATATATAATATACAAAATATAACCGTGGGCGCGATTAAACAGTGTTACAATAAAACTCAACATTTTGTTTTTTAAAAATAAATTCAAATAATACAAATCCCGAAATTGCGCTAATTTTAAAATTAAACTAAAACTCATGGCTGCACAAGCATTCATAACTGTGCGCGCCAAGCCGCCAACAGCGAGGAACCAGCAGAACAGAGTGAACGTTCATTCTGTTTAGTTCAATCCTACTTAATAGGAATTTATTTAAAATGCTTGCTCTACTCCACAACATTAATGTCTTGTGCGGATATCTGTATTTTGACTTTCGGTTTTAAGTAAGCGATTTAAAAGTTCCCGAGTCCCAGCGGAGTCACACGTTGATTAACCGGTGGGAATATACACAATAGGCCTAACTGATATTGAACACAAGAGGGCAGTATAGCACTACGTATGACTCAGATTATTTTTTCTTCTTCTGAATTTTACAACCAATATGGCTGTTTTTGAACGTAAACATAATTCTTAAATGAAAAAAGGGAAAAACTGGTTTAATTATAATATTTGTATAATTTAATTTAGAAACAAATGATGTATAATTACATTTTTAGAAGATATGAGGCTTTTAGTGTTTACTGTTTACTTTTTTGACATTACTTTAATCTTTTGCCAAAGTTGCACATGCCTACTGGCTAATAAATGTGATGTATCTGTCGAGCTATCTGTATCTATCTGTTTCAAGCAATTTCAAGCATGCTAAGAGTCCCAAAAGTATCAAAAAAGAATGTTAAAGTTTGATTTGTTGCCACAGCAACAGTATCAAAGATATCAAGAATCCATTCACAGGTCTACATCTGCTGTATTTTTACATTATACAGATGAAGTTTGAAGCAAATCGGTTAAAAATAAGAGGGTGATATCAAAGCATTTTGAAAGTAACACACTTCCTGCTGCCAGTTGGTGGCGCTATAACTTTGACTCACAATAGTCACATCCATGTAATCAGCCTCTTACAGTGAACACACTGCTGAAGTTTCATCAAGATCAGTTAATGTATGCTGAAGTTCTGACACACTACCTGTTTCACGTTTCTCGCCATAATTTTGTTTCCTTGCCACGGCCAAACCGTTCGAGATATCAAAAATCCCCTCGCAAACTTTCATCCTCAATGCCTTGACTTCATGCTGACCGAGTTTCGTGCCGTGTGTTTGAATTCTCTAGGAGGAGTATTGCACATTCCATTGCGAGCGTTTTACAAACAAACCTCAATAGCCGACTTCCTGTTGGGCTGGGGTAAAAAGTAAGAGCGTGAGGTATAGATGAAACGATGAGATCAACATGTGTACCGAGTTTCATATTATTACATGCAAGCGTGTTTGATTTATGGACCAAGTGTTCGGACCCCGTTCCAGGGGGCGCTGTCTAGCCCCCCTGCCACACCCAGGTACCATCTTCAGCCCGGCTCTGATGGCTGTGGGATCTGACCTGTGTGCAAAGTTTCAAGAGTTTTCAAACCCGTTAAGGGCCCCAAAAGCCGCTAAGAGTCTCAAAATCATAAAAAAAAAGAATTTTAAAGTTTGATGCGTTGCCACGGCAACAGTATCAAAGATATCAAGAATCCATTCACAGGTCTTCATCTGCTATGTATTTACATTATACAGATTAAGTTTGAAGCACATCGGGTAAAAATAAAAGGGTGAGTTCAAAGCATTTTGAAAGTGACACACTTCCTGCTGCCAGTTGGTGGCGCTATAACTTTGACTCACAATAGTCACATCCATGTGATCGTCCTCTTACAGCGAACAAACTGCTGAAGTTTCATCAAGATCAGTTAATGTATGCTGAAGTTATGACACACTTCCTGTTTCACGATTCTCGCCATTATTTCGTTTCCTCGCCACGGCCAAACCGTTCGAGATATCAAAAATCCCCTCGCAAACTTTCATCCTCAATATCTTGACTTCACGCTGACCGAGTTTCGTGCCGTGTGTTTGAATTCTCTAGGAGGAGTATTGCACATTCCATTGCGAGTGTTTTATGAACAACTCTAAATAACCGACTTCCTGTTGGGCTGGGGTAAAAAGTAATAGTTTGAGGTATATATGAACGATGAGATCAACATGTGTACCGAGTTTCATATTATTACATACAAGCGTGTTTGATTTATGGACCAAGTTTTCGGACCCCGTTCCAGGGGGCGCTGTCTAGTCCCCCTGCCACGCCCGGGTACCATCTTCAGCCCGGCCCTGATGGCCGCGGGTTCTGACCCGTGTGCTAAGTTTCAAGAGTTTTTGAGCATGTTAAGGGCCCCAAAAGTGCCCGAATAGTCGTATAAATAATAATAATAATAATAATAATAATAATAATAATAATAATAATCCTAAGGAAAACAATAGGGCCTTCGCCCTTTCAGGGCTTGGGCCCTAATAACCCTAACAGTTTCAATAGGGTCCTCGCACTGTTAGTGCTCGGGCCCTAAAAATAACCCTAACAGTTTCAAGAGGGTCCTCGCACTCGCGGTGGTATGCTGGAAAGAAGCGATTCGCGCGAAGAAAGCGACATAGTTGACAGACTGCAGATCTTGTTCTTGCCTCTCGGCATGTTTGTCACTAGAAACAAGCGCTGGCTTTAGGCATTTCCAAGAAGCCAACGCAAAGTCCGACTCAAGAGAATGATCCCGAGGACGCGAGCTCTTGAACAGCGCGTTCTTGAACGCGGCACTGAGCTCGCTCTGGCTCTGCAACTCCGGTTATCTCTGTATGTTCATTTTAGGCAACAATAAAACGAAATGTGTAATAAAACACCACTCTGCTTCTTTTCGATTTCATTTCAATAAATTTTAAACATTCTAAAGCACATAAATGTGGTTCAGGCAACGCATAGCCTATTGATTATCACTGCATGTATGTAAACGTTATATATTTATAACAAAACTAAATATAAAACAACCCTGCCTCTTTTCGTTTAAATTTTAAAATATTAAACATATTCCAGGCAATATGTAATGTAATGCATTGGTACAAATGTTGCAATAAAGAACATTACAGACGATCTTGTAAAAAAAAAAAAGACAAAATTATCTCTTTTTGTTGAATTTCAGTTTTATCAATAGCCATTATAAAAGTATACGTAAAAGGTACAAAATACAGTAAAGCTTAAATAACATCAAGAAACAATTCAGCCAGTGAAATATACAAATTCAGCGCTCAAAGATATGAAACTTCACGTAGCCTTCTGCCAAAACTATTGGCCAGGGAACGAATTATAGATTCACGAGACTAAAGATCACCTATTAGGTTTATACAAGACGAACTATATCTCATGTTTAATCACTACAGACAGAGACGTCCGCGTCAGCGGCAAACATCAGGATGACTAGCCGAGGAAAGGATGTTCCAGGCGGGGGACACGAGCGCGAGCGTCCGGTGATCGCTTGGAATGGATCTCAGTCAAATTATCAAACATCTATAAATAAACCACAGATTTGATCTTTAAAAAACTACTTTCTCGCCTGAAAAACTCTTAAAACTACATTTCGTGACACAATAACAGTAGAATTATATTTCAACTGTATGCTTCTAATGCCCTTGTAGCACGCGTGAGTGATGACTCTGTCCACCAATCACCGTTCTGCAGTGAGTCTAGCTCCACCTTTTTGTACCCTTTCACTGTGCTAGGTACCCTAACGAAAGGGTACCCAAAAAGTGGTACGGTTCGGCTTTTTGGTACCATTCACAACTTTTGACAGTGGAAACGCAAATAATTGCGTACCGAACCGAACTGTACCGTACCGTACCACTCAGTGGAAACGAGCCATTAGTTACCTAAAGGCACCGGGGTGGCGGTGCCGAAGGCTTTGGCCCTTTCATGATTAAATGTTAAAACGGCTTGCCATACTCTGTCATTTCGACTAGTCACAATTATGTCACAGATATCTTAAATGATAATACAAACTATCCAAAATTTAATTACGACTAGACAGAAAGACGTTGTTGATATATACAATGTTAATTCCGGATAGGCAAACTTAGCTTTTAAATGTTAAAAGGGCTTGCCATACAGGGACATAGGCTCAGAGAGATGCTCACCATATTCAAACCAAAATATCTGACTTCCTCTTGGTCCGAACTAATAACTATGTATTAGAAAGTTGTCCGGCTTGAGGAGTACAATGTATATACCGAATTTTGTAACTGTAGATAAAACTAACAACCCCACTTTTGTCAAAAGGTGGCGCTATTTAGTCCTTGCACCCTGCCCGTTTCTGAAACTTTGCATATGTCTACTGGCTAATAAATGTGATGTGTGTGTTGAGTTTCATGCAATTTCAAGCATGCTAAGAGTCTCAAAAGCATCCTAAAATAATTTCAAAGTTTGAAGCGTTGCCACAGCAACAGTTTCAAAGATATCAAGAGTCCATTCACAGGTCTTCATCTGCCGTGTATTTACATTATACAGATGAAGGTTGAAGCAAATCGGGTAAAAATAAGATGGTGATTTCAAAGCATTTTGAAAGTGACACACTTCCTGCTGTCAGTTGGTGGTGCTATAACTTTGACTCACAATAGTCACATCCATGTGATCGTCCTCTTACAGCGAACAAACTGCTGAAGTTTCATCAAGATCAGTTAATGTATGCTGAAGTTATAACACACTTCTTGTTTCACGTTTCTCGCCATAGTTCCGTTTCCTCACCACGGCCAAACCGTTTGAGGTATCAAAAATCCCCACGCAAACTTTCAACCTCAATGTCTTGACTTCATGCTGACCGAGTTTCATCGAATTTGGATCAGAGCTCTAGGAGGAGTATTTCAAATTTCATTGCATGCGTTTTACAAACAACCCTCAATAGCCGACTTCTTGTTGGCTGGGGTAAAAAGTAAGAGTGTGAAGTATATATGAAACGATGAGATCAACATGTGTACCGAGTTTCATATTATCACATGCAAGCGTGTTTGATTTATGGACCAAGTTTTTGGACCCCGTTCCAGGGGGCGCTGTCTAGCCCCCCTGCCACGCCCAGGTACCATTTTCAGCCCGGCTCTGATGGCTGTTGGATCTGACCTGTGTGCAAAGTTTCAAGAGTTTTCAAACCCGTTAAGGGCCCCAAAAGCTGCTAAGAGTCTCAAAATCATAAAAAAAAAGAATTTTAAAGTTTGATGCGTTGCCACGGCAACAGTTTCAAAGATATCAAGAATCCATTCACAGGTCTTCATCTGCTATGTATTTACATTATACAGATGAAGTTTGAAGCAAATTGGGTAAAAATAAGAGGGTGATTTCAAAGCATTTTGAAAGTGACACACTTCCTGCTGCCAGTTGGTGGCGCTATAAATTTGACTCACAATAGTCACATCCATGTGATCGGCCTCTTACAGCGAACACACTGCTGAAGTTTCATCAAGATCAGTTAATGTATGCTGAAGATATAACACACTTCCTGTTTCACGTTTCTCGCCATAATTTCGTTTCCTCGCCACGGCCAAACCGTTCGAGATATCAAAAATCCCCTCGCAAACTTTCATCCTCAATGCCTTGACTTCATGCTGACCGAGTTTCGTGCCGTGTGTTTGAATTCTCTAGGAGGAGTATTTCAAATTCCATTGCGTGTGTTTTATGAACAACCCTAAATAACCGACTTCCTGTTTGGCTGGGGTAAAAAGTAATAGTATGAGGTATATATGATCCGATGAGATCTATATGTGTACCGAGTTTCATATTATTACATGCAAGTGTGTTTGATTTATGAACCAAGTTTTCGGAGCCCGTTGCACTGTCGAGCCCCCCAGCCACGCCCGGGTACCAGCTTCAGCCTGGCCCTGATGGCCGCGGATTCTGACCCATGTGCAAAGTTTCAAGAGTTTTCGAGCATGTTAAGGGCCCCAAAAGTGCCAGAATAGTCGATTAAGGAAAACAATAGGGCCTTCGCCCTTTCAGGGCTTGGGCCCTAATAACCCTAACAGTTTCAATAATCTTAAGGAAAACAATAGGGCCTTCGCCCTTTCAGGGCTTGGGCCCTAATAACCCTAACAGTTTCAATAGGGTCCTCGCACTGTTAGTGCTCGGGCCCTAATAACCCTAACAGTTTCAATAGGGTCCTCGCACTGTTAGTGCTCGGGCCCTAATTATTTTTTATTTAATATAGTTAAAGCCTTGTATGGATATAATCAATCAAGGTCCATTTCCATAGTATCAGTTAATATGCTAATGTGCTAACATTCCAACCCTCATTACCCTTTCCATCAAAGGGGTGTGGCTCACAAATCATTTCATTGACAAATCAGAAACCTGTCTGGGTTGTTCATCCAATGAAAAAATAAGATATTTGTTGAATTTTCATTAATAGTTTCCTCTGTGTCAGACAGGTATATAAAGACTGTCCTGAAAGACTGTTCTTACTCACACAGACAGATCCTCCAAGTCTGCATCCTCTGCTTATACAGCAAGAAATTTGTTTCACTGAATTGCTCTTTTTTCTTTGAATCTGAATTGATATTTTAGTTTACAATTTAATATAATTGACCCCTCTTACTACACTACATTGATGCTTACTTTAAATATTTGTTTTTAATTATTTTAAATGACATTTTATAGATTAATAGATATATACTTTATTCATACATTTAGGAAATTTTAGACGTCCAGTAGCTTACACACACACACACACACACACACACGCACACACACGCACGCACACACACACACACACACGCACACACACACACCTACACACACACACACACACACACACACACACACACACACACACACACACACACACACACACACACACACACATATCTCATAAACATAGATAATCTAGTCGGTTATGTAGTTGGTTTCTTCAATATAGCTGAACTGCTCAGTTATGGCTGAGTCAAGACATGAGTCAGTGGGCCAAGTGACTGCAGGTCCTTCAAGGCATAGGGGATGTCATGGGACAAAACCAAAGTCCAGATGCATTGTGCATGTCTCTGGTCTTGTATATGGACCACTCGTGCAATTATGGGCAAACGCAGATTCTGATGCAAGATTAGCCAGAATGAAAGAAATACGTGACAAGAGATTAGCTGAACCACTGGAATCTGCTCACAGAATGACTGTAACTTGTGAACTTATACCAGACATCATTATAGAAGGTGATGGATATCACAGAGAATGCTACCAAAGATTCACCATGAATCTCAAAAGACTCAACCAGAAGCCTGAACTATTAGCAGCAAGTTCAAGGCAAAGTCAGAGGACCTCAACTGGTGACAAGGTGCTCTTCACACCTGACTGTATATTCTGCAACTCAATTACACGGAAAAAGGTAAAAAAATAAAGGGATATGGACAACTGAGGGGTTAAGGGAGTTTGAATTTTGGAGTTTGATGGGTGAAGAAGTTGCAGAACAAAAATTTGATGAAAATTTGCTTCGCAGAATTAGAGGAAAGGATATATTTGCTACAGAAGCTAAATACCACAAATCCTGTAGAGTCCAAATACACAAAATTTAGAAAAATGGAGAAGTGCAAGCACAAAAAACAAGGCCAAACAAATACAACTAGTAGAAGCTCACGGTGAGGCATTTGGTGAGGCAAAGAAACTATTAATAGTTCATTAAATCTAAATGGGGAATTACATTTTATTTTTTAGGACGACTTTTAAGACTATGCTTTTTAATGAGTATAATTTACTACACAGAGACTTAGGCTCAATCCCAATTCACCCCTTGGCCCTACCTAGGGTGAAGGGGTAGGGCTACATAGCCCTCGAAACAGAGATTTTTCAGAGGCACACTCCAAACGGAGGGCTAAGAGAAAACTTCACGGAATGCATCGGAAATCACCGGCGAGATCGATCGCAAACGGTTAAACATTTAAATTTAGTGCCAGATGATTCCACCACGCACTTTATTTACTCTTATAATAACACTATAGTCTAACACTAAATTTAAATTAAGAAATGGTATAATAAATTACCTTTCTGATCAGAAAAGACATACATTTCGAGGAAGGGTTTATTCAATCATCATGTTTATTCAAAGTTAAGAGCAGCTGCGCTGATTGTCAGTTGTTGTCATGGAGAAATCCTGTACAAACTCTGTAACGGCAGAGCAATCGACAACGACTGATGACGTATCGGGTTCATGAAGGGTTGTTCCATTTCGTAGAGGAATATTTCAACCCCTTGGCCCATGTAACTCCGTTTTAAGGGCCAAGGGGTACACTCGAAAACAAGGGGTAGGGCCAAGGGGTGAATTGGGATTCAGCCTTATTCTCACAAAATCAATTATGTGTGTGTTATAACAAAGGTGCCTTCTTTTAATATTCTATAATTAAATATTCTATTGGTTTTACCTGGTCACAGATGTGCAAGGCAAATATGAGTGTAATAAAACCAGTGGATGGATATCTCCCATGTTTCTGCAGCCAGCGCTCTTGAATATATTTCAGAAAACCAGGATGAAGGATCATCACCTGAGGCCACAGAGAGAAATCACACTGGAACAATTTGACAATCATTATATTTTTGATTTTTGTGTTATTCAAATTTTATATTGAAACATGTCGAGAGTTAATGCCTGATAGGTTGTTTAATTGGTTGGTAAATATATTGAAGCACAGATTGACTGAGTGCTGCTACTCACCTTGTCCCTGTTTGCTTTTATTGTTGGTTTTACTGGAACATATGTTCTAAAGAAGAAAAAAAAAAGGGGGGGGGGGGGGTTGTTATGACCAATTTTAATTTCAATAATTTCAATGCAATGGAAAAAAAATCTACAGGCTGAAGCAGCAGAGTGGGCACTGTTGAAATAAAGTAATGTCTTTATGGTCAAAGTAAAAGTGTGAAGCTGCTTTGATACAATCTGTATTGTGAAAAGCGCTATATAAATAAAATGTGACTTAAAAGTAATGTTATACACTCACAGGCCATTTAAAACTGCCTTAATTCTTTGTGGCATACAGTAGATTCAACAAACTGTTCCTCAGAACATTCCTGAATACAGTGAATACAGTGAACTCATTGTCATGTCCAAGAAACCAGTTGAGATGATTTAAGCTTTGTAGCAAGGTGTGTTATCCTGCTGGAAGTTAGGGTTAGGGTTAGTAAGGCCGTGTAGGCTGTTCGTGGGAATTTCCCCACGAAGTGCCTATTTTGACCCCTAACCGCCTATCTTCTTCTTCAGTGCCACGAAGTGCCTATGGGGTCCCCTGACCACCTAAGCTTCACCATAGTCTTCTTCAAGTGCCACGAAGTGCCTGTTTTGACCCCTAACCGCCTATCTTCTTCTTCAGTGCCACGAAGTGCCTGTTTTGACCCCTAACCGCCTATCTTCTTCTTCAGTGCCACGAAGTGCCTATGTGGTCCCCTGACCACCTAAGCTTCACCATAGTCTTCCTCAAGTCCCACGAAGTGCCTATTTTGACCCCTAACCGCCTATCTTCTTCTTCACTGCCACAAAGTGCCTATGGGGTCCCCTGACCGACTAAGCTTCACCATAGTCTTCCTTAAGTGCCACGAAGTGACTATTTTGACCCCTAACCGCCTATCCCTCTTCTTCATTGCCACAAAGTGCCTCTGGGGTCCCATAACCACCTAAGCTTCACCATAGTCTTCTTCAGTGCCACGAAGTGCCTATGGGGTCCCCTGACCACCTAAGCTTCACCATAGTCTTCCTCAAGTGCCACGAAATGCCTATTTTGACACCTAACCGCCTATCCTACTCTTCATTGCCACGAAGTGCCAATGGGGTTCTCTGACCACCTAAACTTCACCATAGTCTTCCTCAGTCCCACGAAGTGCCTATTTTGACCCCTAACCACCTATCCTCTTCTTCATTGCCACGAAGTGCCTATGGAGTTCCCTGACCACCTAAACTTCACCATAATCTTCCTCAGTGCCACGAAGTGCCTATTTTGACCCCTAACAACCTATCCTCTTCTTCATCTCTACAAAGTGCCTGAACTTCACCATGGTCTTCCTCATGGCCGCAGAGTGCATATTCTGACCCCTAACCACCTATTTTTGGGGTCTTTTGGGTGGACGGTGTGACAGAAAGGTCCGGTCGGCCCCAAACTGACGTGTTCGCCCCTTCACGGGCCCCTGGGACGGGCCCCTGGGACGGGTTCTAGAGTTCCACGCCCCTCCAAGCTTTTTTCGCGCTGATTGGCCACCAACAGCCCTATGGAATAAGCTGCACGTGGGATGTCAAACAAACAGGGGCCAAAAGGGGTCCAAAGGTCGCAGCGGCCCCAAATTCACCACGCCGGTAGCCCGGGGGGCCCCCGGTTCTTGATCGTGAGTTTGGTGTTTCTAGATGGTTCTAAGTGTGTGTTTCAGCAACACTGTTTGAAGGAAATGCCCGATCGGCCCCAAACTGACACACGCATCTCGTCACAGGGCCCGGGGACGGGTTCTAGAGTTCTGCGGCCCTCTGACCTTTATTAGCGCAAATTGGCCACCAACAGCCCCATGCAATAAGTTGCACGTGGGACGTCAAACAAACAGTCGCCCAAAGGGGTCAAAAGGTGGCAGCGACCCCAAACTCGACACGGCGGCAGTCCGGGGGCCGCCGGTTCTAGATCCCGAGTCGCGGGGTTCTAGATCGGTTCGAGCGCGTTTTCAGTTTCACCCTTCAATGGGGCATGTTAGTCTATGAGGGCACTATGAGTGCAAGAGGCATTTGAGAGAAACTTGAACAGAGTTGGAAAAAAAACAGCCCAGGGTTCTAGAGGCGCGTCCTCCAGATATGTCGTTCGGGGGCCCGAGGGGAAACGGCATGCAGTGCTTGGGGCCCATGGGACCTCCGGGGGCCGAACAGGGGCCACTGACACTTTCAACTTATCCCATTCATTTTCACAGGTGTTTGGTGGACGTGTGACAGGAAGGTCCGATCGGCCCGAAACTGACGTATGTGTCCCGTCACAGGCCCCTGGGACAGGTACTAGAGTTCCGCGGCCCTCTGACCTTTTTTTGTGCTAATTGGCCACCAACTGTCCCATGCAATAAGTTGCACGTGGGACGTCAAACAAACAGGGACCAAAAGGGGTCCAAAGGTCGCAGTGGCCCCAAATTCGGTGGTAGTCCGGGGGCCCCCGGTTCTAGATTGTGTGTTTCAGACAAACGGTTTGAAGGAAACGCCCGATCGGCCCGAATCTGACATATGCGTCCCTTCATGGGCCCCGGGGACGGGTTCTAGAGTTCCGTTCCCGTAAAAAAACACCCCCTTGACCGAAAGGCAGGGGTCGAAAGGTCGCACCACCTCCAAATCCGCCGCCCTGGTAGTCGAGGGGCCCCAGGTTCTAGATCCCGGATCGCAGGGTTCTAGATCGGTTCCAAGTGTGTGTTTTTTCAGTGCAAAATTCTCCTCACTTTGGTTCCCTCCTTTCTGTGTGTGAAGGAGAGCGGCCATTGATCGGAGCATGTGCTCGGTGAAGGGGGGAAAGAAAGGTCCGATCGGCCCGAAATTGACGTATGCGTCCCGTCACGGCCCCTGGGACGGGTTCTAGAGTTCCGCGACCCTCTGACCTTTTTTCACGCTAATTGGCCACCAACTGCCCCATGCAATAAGTTGCACGTGGGATGTCAAACAAACAGGGGTCAAAAGGGATCCAAAGGTCGCAGCGGCCCCAAATTTGGTACCGAGGTAGTCTGGGGGCCCCTGGTTCTAGATCGAGCGTTTGGTGGTCCTAGATCGGTTCTAAGCGTGTTTCAGCCAAACAGTTTGAAGAAAACGCCCGATCGGCCCCAAACTGACACGCGTCTCGTCACTGGCCCCAGGGACGGGTTCTAGAGATCCGTGTCTGAAACTGCTCGTTTTCCAGAAAAAACACCCCCTTGACCTGAAAGCGCCTGTGAAGTTTGAACTGAATAAGTTGCACGTGGGACGGCCGAAACGCAGGAGTCGAAAGGTCGCACCGCCTCCAAATCCCCCGCCCTGGTAGTCGAGGGGCCCCAGGTTCTAGATCCTGGATCGCAGGGTTCTATATCGGTTCCAAGTGTGTGTCTTTTCGGTGCAAAATTCTCCTCACTTTGGTTCACTCAGACCATATGTCTTTCTGTGTGTGCAGGAGGGCGGCCATTAATCTGACCATGTGCTCGGTGAAGGGGGGAAAGAAAGGTCCGATCGGCCCGAAATTGACATGTTTTTTATTTTTTATTTAACCTTTATTTTACCAGGTAGGCCGATTGAGAACAAATTCTCATTTACAACGGCGACCTGGCCAAGATAAGGTGATAAAAGTGCAAGACAACAATAAGTTACACAATAAATACACAGGGCACAAAAGACAGACAAAAAAAAACAAAAAACAAAAAAACAATACAAGGTAAAAAAAAGGAACATATAACTCTATTGGGTAACCAAAATTAAAACACTCAAATGTTTTTATGTTAAAAAGGTATAAATAAATGAAAACTCTGACAATGCAGCTGAAAGAGGTCCATTGTACCATGCAGACAAAAGAAAAAAAGGCTAAAAACAATTAACAGGTACATATATCAGTCATGTGTTCCGAGAGAAGTTGTTTAAAAGCAACAGGTGATATAAGTGCTTCAAGTTTTAGGGTTTTTTGTAATTGATTCCAGTCCTTAGCTGCTGCAAACTGGAAGGATTTTTGACCAAATGCTGTGCGGACTTTCGGGGTGACTAAGGCAATATACCTATTAGACCGAAGACTACGAGATGGTAGAGCAATTGAAACTAAACAACTTAAGTACGACGGGACTTTGCCAAGCAGAGACTTATAAATAAGTTGGTACCAATGAGTTAAACGGCGAGTAGTCAATGACTTCCAGCCAACTAATGCATAGAGCTGGCAGTGGTGGGTGTTGTAAGGGGCATTTGTAACAAAGCGTATGACGCTGTGATAGACAACGTCCAGTTTTTTCAACAAGGAGTCTGATGCAGTTCTATAGATGACATCGCCAAAGTCAAACATCGGAATTATAGTCATTTTTGCCAAAGCAAATTTGGCACCTGTGATAAAGTCACCTTAGCTGCTACCGCTGGGGAAGCAGCACTGGCACGCTCACATATATACACCCTTAAATACTCCATTCATTTACATCTTGTTCCTTCTCATCATTGCCGCTATCATAGAAGCGGGTGCACACGCGATTATGATAGCACATGGACATTCATCCCATTTCTCCAATCTCCTTTCCATATTCATTCCCCAGTCATTTCATACACTTACATTGCACTGTTGTGTCGTTTCGTTCGTGTTGTTTGTCTGTGTGGGCGTAGTCAGTCTTCCGGCCGGGAATCCAAACCGAACGAGCGAGCGGTGGTCGTTTATGACGGCATGGCCGTGCCACGTCGGTGCATCAAAACCGGAAGCTGACGAAACCATTGTATAGTGTGGATAGGTGTTCATATATGTATTTAAATGAAGAAATTATGTGTTATCATGTGTGTATGTGTATGTATGTGTATATATTTATAGGGAATTAATTAGTATGGATTATTATGGATAATCCAATAGATGCAGTATTGGTGTGTAGTGAATGTAAGATGTTACTGAAATTGGTGTGGCCCAAAAAGGGGCGGGGTTTGGCCTATTTAAACCAAGCCAAACCTGAAGTCTGGACTTGTTAACCAAGTCGGAAGCGAGAGTGCAACTGTGGTGCCTCAAGCAAACGAAACCCTTTGGTGTGTGGTAGATACATTTTATTTAAAAGAGTTTTCATCTTTATTTTGTTATTTTTGTACTTTTTAAGGGATCTTCCCTTTTCTTTTTGTACGCACCTATATATATATATTTCACTGTGGACAGTCTTCTTATTGGCACTGCAAAAGAAATTCCACCTTGCACGAAGTGCTTCTGCGAGTGCGCCATCCTTTTACATCCAAACGGACTCACATTTCTCCCCGAAGACGAGCTGGTGGGCTCGTCTTCATCACATTTGGTGGCAGCGGTGGGATGTCGACTCGTGGGAAAGTGCCGAGAGGTAGAAAACCCAAGGCGGGTTTACGATCCACAGAGAAGGCGGCATCAGACGAGGAGGAGACCGGGAATTCTGGTGAGAATACGGAGGAGGAGGAGGAGGGAGCTGCAAGTCTTCCCAGAATCTCACCAAAGTCCAGCCCACAATCAACTAAGTTGATTACTCCGGACGATACAGCTGAAGAGGGGATGGTTTCCCTGATGCGCCGATTTCTCGACTCTCAAGAGCAGAGAGAGGAGCGGTATCTACAGGAAATGCGAGGTCTTCGGAAGTCCATCGCGCAGTCGATTCGTCCAGCTGCGACCTCACGGGACACAGAGAGTGAACGAAGGGAGCTACCAACACCGAAGGTCTCTACAAGACACAGTTCAGCCTATTTCCAAGACTCCAGGAATGTCGCGGCACAGAGAGAACCAATGCAGTGGGCTGATCCAAAAATGCCGAGCTTCCAGGAGGGGGAAGACTTGGAGAATTATCTTCAGCGGTTCGAGCGGCTGGCCAGGACCTGGAGGTGGCCCGAGGAGGAGTGGAGCTACCGTCTGGTCCCGTTGCTGACAGGGCGAGCACTGGAAGCATACCTTGCAATGGACGAGGAGCAGGCTGAGGTCTACACTGAACTGAGGGAAGCACTGCTAGAGAAGTTTAATATATCTCCAGAGACCTATCGCCAGCGCTTCCGATCATCTACAGTCCCAGCGACAGAGTCACCGACAGAGACTTACCAGCGGCTAAAGAATCTGTACAGGCGGTGGGTGCGACCGGAGGAGCACTCCAAAGAGGAGATCGGAGAGGTCATCATCCTGGAGCAGTTTCTTCGGGTGCTACCCTATGATGCACGCACCTGGGTAAGAGAGCACGAGCCGAGGTCAGGATTGGCGGCAGCAAAGTTGGCTCAGCAATACCTGAATGCTCATCGCGGCAGTCTTCGTACTCAACCACTCAAAGGTACTGTACGTGGTGTTTCACATAACACTGGGTCTGAGAGGGGCTGTGTTGGACTTCATGATCAGGGACAAGGTCCAAAGTCAATGGCCAAAGAATGGCTTTGCTTTTACTGCCAACAGCCGGGCCACAAGGCAGCTGTGTGTCCCGCTCGCAAAGCGAAGCTCACAGGCTTTTGTTATGTGCCTAGAGAAGGGGACTGTGAGATTGTGTCTGGGGAAGAGGGTCAGAATGGATATGATGTGACTGCTAATGGACATGCCCTAAAAGCACTCTTAGATACTGGAAGTTCTCTGTCAATGTTGAAATCATGCTTTGTAAATAATGTCAATTATGTGAACACTACCTCTGTTCAATGTGTGCATGGGGATGTAAAGCAGTATCCCCGGGCTGAGATAATGGTAGAGGTACAGAATCAAATGTACTTGCTGAATGTTGCCATAGTGGACAATTTACCAGCTGATATGATTCTAGGAAGAGACTTGTCAGTGTTATATGAACTTTTGCAATCCACCATTAAGGACGCTGAACATTCATTTGCCACTGTTAATTTGTCATGTCCTGCTCTTACGCGAGCTCAAGCCAGGTCAGGTCTGCAGCCACTGCCAGATTTCGATAGTAGTCTGGTACAGGGCGGGACTAAAGGCCCTAAAAAGTCACGGCGCCAAAGGCGACTTGCAAAGTACCTGGGTACCCCAGCCTCTGAGGCCTCGGGGGAGGGTCTAGAAGTTAATGGCTGGAAGGTCCCAGGGAACATAGCACAACTCCAAAGGAACGATGAAACTTTAAAACCCCTGTTTGTCAAAGCTGAGTGTAGAAAGAATTTGAATCTGTGCAAAGAAGAATATGTAGTCGTGAATGATGTGTTGTATGTGCGAATGAATGAGGTGAATCGTCTGATTGTACCATCTTGTTGTCGTCATCTTGTTCTGCACCTTGCACACACTGTTCCATGGGCTGGCCACCTGGGCCAACAGAAAACATATGCACGTATTAGCTCACGCTTTTACTGGCCCACACTATATACGGATGTAAAAACGTACTGCAACACATGTCCTATCTGCCAACAGACGAGTGCTGTGTCCCAGCGGGGCAGAGCACCCCTGCAACCCCTCCCTATCATCTCTGCACCTTTTAGACGGATCGCCATGGACATTGTGGGACCATTGGAAAAGAGCAGTGCTGGACATCGCTACATCCTGGTAGTCAGCGACTACGCCACAAGGTATCCTGAGGCCTTCCCACTCCGTTCTATCACCACAACAAAGATCATCCATGCCCTGGTTCAACTCTTTTCCAGGGTCGGCATACCTGAGGAGATACTGACAGACCAGGGTACGAACTTTACATCACAACTGATGAGGCAGCTGAACAAGCAGCTGGGCATAAAAGCCATTCGAACAACTCCATACCACCCTCAGACGGACGGTTTAGTGGAGAGGTTCAACCAAACCCTTAAAAACATGTTGCGGAAGTTTGTGGCAGACACAGGACGAGACTGGGACAAGTGGTTACCATTTGTTCTCTTTGCCTACAGAGAGGTACCCCAAGCCTCAACGGGATTCTCACCGTTTGAGCTCCTCTACGGATGGCAGGTACAAGGACCTCTGGACCTGCTGAAGAAAGGCTGGGAGGAGAAACCTGCCTCCAAGATGGAGGAGAAAGGCGGGATCATACAGTATGTTCTAGAGATGCGAGATCGTCTGGAGCAGTACAGAGAACAAGCCAAAGAGAACCTACAGGGAAAACAACGAGCACAGAAAAGATGGTATGACCAACATGCCAGGCTAAGACAATTCCAACCAGGGCAGAAGGTATTACTCCTGTTGCCAACTTCAACGAGCAAGCTACTGGCTAAATGGCAAGGACCCTACAGCATTCTACGCAAGATGGGGCCACTTACATATGAAGTTTATCATCCGGACAAGGGCAAGACCAGGCAGACCTACCATGTGAACCTGTTGAAGGAGTGGAAGGAGCCACCCGGTAAGGGACCGGAAACATCTCTTCTGGTGAGGAAGGTGGAGGGGGAAGAGGAATCAGAGGATGCAAAGAGGCAGCCGTCTGTGGTGAATCTATCGCACCTAGAAGACTCCAGGAGAAAAGAGCTGCAGCACCTCCTGAACCAGTTTCCTGCTTTGTTCCGTCAGAGGCCTGGACGGACGGAGCTAACCCAACATACTATCCACCTTTCCGATCCGACACCATCACGTCAACGTCCTTACCGGGTGCCTGAGAGGCTGGTGGAACCCTTAAAGGAAGAGATTAAGGTGATGAAGGAGCTAGGAGTGATAGAACCTTCAACAAGCGAATGGAGCAGCCCGGTGGTGATCATACCCAAGAAGGATGGATCCCTACGTGTCTGCATCGATTTTCGCAAGCTCAACGCCCAATCTAAATTCGATGCATACCCCATGCCTAGGATAGATGATCTGTTGGAGAAAATTGGAAGAGCCCAGTACATCACCACGTTAGACTTGTGTAAGGGATACTGGCAAGTACCCCTCAACCCTCAGTCCAGACCATACTCTGCATTCCGAACACCACTAGGACTATATCAATTCACAGTCCTTCCTTTTGGTCTGCACGGGGCACCAGCCACCTTCCAGAGGCTGATGGACCGAGTCCTTCAAGGCTGTGAGGACTGGTCTGCGGCATATCTGGATGATGTGGTAATCCATAGCAACTCTTGGGCAGAGCATCTTCAACACCTCCAAAAAAACCTTAAAGAGGATAGAGGAAGCAGGATTGACATTAAACATTTCAAAATGTGAGTGGGCAAAGCAGGAGGCAAACTACCTTGGGTATCACCTGGGCAATGGACAACTGAGACCACAGATTGACAAGGTGGAGGCAATCCGAAGGAGCCCAAACCCAAAGACGAAGAAAGAAGTGAGGTCATTTCTCGGACTGGTGGGCTGGTACAGGAGATTTGTACCAAACTTTGCCTCCATTGCGGTCCCCCTGACCAACTTGTTGTCAAAACTGGTGAAGAACCCTATTCCATGGACCGATGAGTGTGAGACAGCGTTCACTACATTAAAAGACAAGATGTGCTCCAGCCCAGTCCTGCAGAGTCCAAACTTTTCTCAGAGGTTCTTAGTGCAAGTAGACGCGTCCGCAATGGGGATTGGTGCGGTCCTAGCCCAGGGAAGCGCTGGAGAAGAGAGACCAGTCGTTTACCTCAGCCGTAAGCTACTGCCCAGGGAAACTAGATATTCAGCGGTTGAGAAGGAAGGTCTCGCCATCAAGTGGTCCCTGGACAGTTTGCGCTACTATCTCCTTGGTCGAGAGTTTGATCTAGAAACCGACCACCGGGCCCTAACTTGGATTCAGTCTATGAAGGACCACAATGCCAGAGTCACACGGTGGTACCTCGCCCTACAGCCATACCGCTTTAAGATACGACACAGACCGGGCAGACTCAACGTAGTAGCCGACTACCTGTCCAGGTTTCCGGCCAGTCCGCGGCTAGGAGAGGGGGAAGGTGATGTGATAAAGTCACCTTAGCTGCTACCGCTGGGGAAGCAGCACTGGCACGCTCACATATATACACCCACTCCATTCATTTACATCTTGTTCCTTCTCATCATTGCCGCTATCATAGAAGCGGGTGCACACGCGATTATGATAGCACATGGACATTCATCCCATTTCTCCAATCTCCTTTCCATATTCATTCCCCAGTCATTTCATACACTTACATTGCACTGTTGTGTCGTTTCGTTCGTGTTGTTTGTCTGTGTGGGCGTAGTCAGTCTTCCGGCCGGGAATCCAAACCGAACGAGCGAGCGGTGGTCGTTTATGACGGCATGGCCGTGCCACGTCGGCGCATCAAAACCGGAAGCTGACGAAACCATTGTATAGTGTGGATAGGTGTTCATATATGTATTTAAATGAAGAAATTATGTGTTATTATGTGTGTATGTGTATGTATGTGTATATATTTATAGGGAATTAATTAGTATGGATTATTATGGATAATCCAATAGATGCAGTATTGGTGTGTAGTGAATGTAAGATGTTACTGAAATTGGTGTGGCCCAAAAAGGGGCGGGGTTTGGCCTATTTAAACCAAGCCAAACCTGAAGTCTGGACTTGTTAACCAAGTCGGAAGCGAGAGTGCAACTGTGGTGCCTCAAGCAAACGAAACCCTTTGGTGTGTGGTAGATACATTTTATTTAAAAGAGTTTTCATCTTTATTTTGTTATTTTTGTACTTTTTAAGGGATCTTCCCTTTTCTTTTTGTACGCACCTATATATATATATTTCACTGTGGACAGTCTTCTTATTGGCACTGCAAAAGAAATTCCACCTTGCACGAAGTGCTTCTGCGAGTGCGCCATCCTTTTACATCCAAACGGACTCACATTTCTCCCCGAAGACGAGCTGGTGGGCTCGTCTTCATCACAGCACCATAAGTGAAAGAAGCCCTGTTGCGGAATAGAAAACCAATTCTACATTTAATTTTAGAACTTAGTTTGGTAATGTGCGGCTGGAAGGAGAGAGAACTGTCTAACAAAACACCTAAGTATTTATATGTATCCACAAATTCTAACTCAGACCCATCCAGCGTAATGATGTTAGGTAAACAAGCAGGTACTGGCAAAGAACGATTAAAAAGCATACACTTCGTTTTACCAGAGTTTAACAACAACTGAAGGTTTTGAAAGGCATATTGAATAGAATTAAAACTCTCCTGTAGATTTTTGAGTACAGTATCTAACGAAGGCCCTGATGTATACACGACGTATCGTCTGCATAAAGATGTATTTGAGAGTCACCAGCAGCAGGGGCCACATCATTGATGTAAAGAGAAAATAGAGTCGGCCCGAGAATCGAGCCCTGTGGCACCCCCATTGAGACAGGCATGGGTCCCGACAACATACCCTCCGATTTAACACGCTGTTCCCTGTCGGAGAGATAATTAGAAAACCAGAAAAGGCAGTCATGGGAAAGGCCCAGGCAGTTGAGTCGGCTAATGAGAACACAGTGATTAACCGAGTCAAAGGCCTTGGATAGGTCGATGTAAAAGGCTGCACAGTATTGCTTTTTATCAATGGCGGCTATGATGTTGTTCAAAACTTTTAAAGTAGCCGTGGTGCAGCCATGACCAGCCCGAAAACCAGACTGCATGGCAGAAAGAATGCGGTGGGATTCCAGATGACTGACAATTTGATTGTTGACCAATTTCTCAAAAACTTTGGAAAGACAAGGTAGAATGGAAATTGGTCTATAGCAGTTAGGATCAAGGGTGTCTCCCCCTTTGAACAGGGGAATGACTGCAGCAGATTTCCAATCTCTTGGAATTTCAGAAGATAAAAGAGAAAGGTTGAAAATACTGGAGATGGGAGCAGCAATAATATTTTCAGATAATTTTAGAAAAAAAGGATCCAAATTATCCAGCCCAGCTGATTTATGAGGGTCTAGCTTTTGCAATTCTATCAATACATCGGCCGTCTGGATAGGGGTAAAAGAAAAAGGTGTGGAGAATTGTGTGAAGGCAGTCGGGCACAGAGGAGTTGTGGCTGTAGAGCAGTTAGCTTGAGGATGAAAATTTAAATGAAAAGCGTGGCCTGCTTCAGCAAAATGCTTATTAAAGTTCTCTAAAATCTTAACCTTATCCGTGATGATGGTATTATCTAGTTTTAAGGCTGTAGGAAGTTGGGAAGAGATAACTTTATTCTCCAGTGTTTTGACAGTGTCCCAAAACTTTTTGGAGTTTGTGTGGCAGGCAGAAAACGTCTCGGTTACGTATGTGACCCTCGTTCCCTGAGTAGGGAACGGAGACGTTACGTCAGAAGTGACGGAGATTGGGGGTTTCGCATAGAAAGCCAATCCTCTTCGAGTATTTAAAAACGAGCCATGCAATGCCTTGGGGCTGCGGAAATTTGCATAGCGTACTCCGCCCTACTCCGTGAGTATAAAAGGAGGAAGTGAACGCAACCGCAGTATGTCTTCGCTGAGGAGCCAAGACTGAACTCGGCGTCTACCCAGCGATACAGCAGAAGTGGCAGGGAGACGTAACGTCTCCGTTCCCTACTCAGGGAACGAGGGTTACATACGTAACCGAGACGTTCCCTTTCGTAGTCACTTCGAGTTACGTCAGAAGTGACGGAGATTGGGGGTCTGTGCCATCACGCCATCTTCAAGCTGTCTTCCAGTGCCCTGCGAAAGTCTGGACCCCTCCTCTCTTTTTTTTTTTTTTTTTTTAGGGATTCTACTTTGACACAGGATTACCAAGGTACACTGGGAAACATATCCCGGGAGGGACATGTTACCAGATGCCTACCGAAGGGAGGACTTAAGAATACTCATATGGCCACGAAGGAATGCATATGGAGACACTGGAGCACCAACCGCAGGTGGCTGCTAAGATTTCAGCTCCAGGGGTGGCAGATGGCTTGCCAAGGGAAGACACATGCTCAGAGAGGCTTACAGTGGATAATACACATGAGACGGTTACCATGGGGGAACCGTACGCATGGAGGCACCTAGCCAGCATCCAGAGCAACAGCAGTGGTGCCCGCATTGTCGGTGCTGGAGGACTCAAGACTTCAATGGAAGAACTGAGGAAATATCACACTTATCCAGTCCGGGGAGTGGAGTGGCGAGCAAGCGAAGACACCTGAGCAGGTCCAGAACTGGCCGAAACGAGAACGTGAGAGGACACTGGCTCAATTCGCAGATTATAGAATCTGGCGAAGGTGTTGGGTGTCGCCCAGCCTGCAGCTCTGCAGATGTCTGTTAGCGAGGCGCCGTGCGCTAAAGCCCAAGAGGAGGCCACACTCCGAGTGGAATGGGCCGTCACACCAAGGGGGCACGGACGGCCTTGCTGCTGGTAAGACAAAGCAATGGCGTCCACTATCCAGTTGGACAGCCGTTGCTTTGAGAGAGCCCTTCCCTTCTGGCTCCCCCCATAACAGACAAAGAGCTGGTCTGAGGTCCTGAAACACTGCGTTCTGTCGACATAGGTGCGGAGAGCACGTACCGGACAGAGCAGTGCCAAGGCTGGGTCTGCCTCCTCCAGGGGCAGCGCTTGCAGGTTCACCACCTGGTCCCGGAAGGGAGTGGTGGGAACCTTGGGCACATATCCAGGGCGGGGTCTCAGGATCACGTGAGAGTAAGCCGGCCCGAACTCCAGGCACGCTTCGTCAACGGAGAATGCGTGCAGGTCCCCCACCCTCTTGATGGAGGCCAATGCAACCAGGAGTGCTGTCTTCCTGGACAGAAACTTTAACTCTACCGATTGCAAAGGCTCAAAGGGATGCCTCTGCAGAGCACTTAAAACTACCGAGAGGTCCCAAGAGGGTACGAGGGGAGGACGAGGCGGATGCAGCCTCCTCGCTCCCCTCAGGAACCTGATGACCAGGTCGTGCTTCCCTAAGGACTTACCTTCCACTGTTTCATGAGAAGCGGCAATGGCCGCGACGTAAACCTTAAGGGTGGAGGGCGACAGCCTGCGCTCCAACCCTTCTTGCAGGAAGGAAAGCACGACCTCGATCGAACACCTCCGGGGGTCTTCTCCGCGAGAAGAACACCAATTGACGAAGAGGTTCCACTTCAACGCATAAAGGTGTCTCGTGGACGACGCTCTTGCGGAAGGGATGGTTGCCGCCACCGCAGGTGGCAGCGAACTCAAACCTGCCTCGTCCCGTCCAGGAGCCACACGTGCAGCCTCCAAAGATCGGGACGAGGGTGCCACAGAGTGCCCCGTCTCTGAGAGAGTAGGTCCTGTCTCAGAGGAATAGGCCAAGGAGGTGCTGTCGCGAGGAGCATGAGTTCGGAGAACCACGTCTTGGTGGGCCAGTAGGGGGCTACCAGCAAGACCTGCTCCTCATCCTCCTTGATCTTGCACAACACCCGTGCAAGGAGGCTCACTGGGGGAAACGCATACTTGCGTGGGCACCGTGGCCAGCTGTGCGCCAGCGCATCTGAGCCGAGCGTACCCCAGGTCAGGGAATAAAACTGGGCGCAGTGGGACGAGTCCCGAGAGGCGAACAGATCTATCTGTGCCTCCCCAAATCAGCTGGACCGACTGGGGATGGAGTCGCCATTCGCCGGAGATGGAACGGACCCGTGACAGCTCGTCGGCTGCCAGGTTCCGGTCTCCAGGAATGTATACTGCACGAAGGGACCTCAGGTGCTTCTGACTCCATATCAAGAGGTGGCGGGCGAGCTGCGACAACCGGCGCGAGCGTAGACCCCCCTGGTGGTTGATAAACGCTACTGCCGTAGTGTTGTCTGAACGGACAAGCACGTGCTGGCCCGAGAGCAACGCTCTGAAGCGGTGCAGGGCGAGCCGTACTGCCAGCAGCTCGAGGCAATTGATGTGCATGAGGCGCTGGGCTCCTGTCCAGGAACCAGCGGCTGCATGCCCATTGCACATGGCACCCCAACCCGTGGTAGATGCATCCGTGGAGACAACGAGATGCCTGAAAACTTGCTGGATAGGGACGCCGGTCCGTAAGAAGCTGAGGTTCGACCACGGGAAGAAGGTTCGGCGGCACGCTGGAGTCACTGGAACTTGGAGTGAACCGCGATGCCATGCCCACCTCGGGACTCGATTTGCTCATATGAAGCAAACCGAGCGGCGTTACCGCGGCCACGGATGCCATATGCCCCAGGAGCCTCTGAAATAGTTTCAGTGGAACCGCACTCTTGCCCTCGAACTGTCGAAGACAAGTCAGCAGTGAGTGCGCGCGCGCGCTCGCTCGTGAGCTGCGCGGACATGGCGACCGAGTCTATCTCCATGCCGAGAAAAGAGATCCTCTGCACGGGGCAAAGTTTGCTCTTTTCCCGGTTGACCCGAAGGCCCAGACGGGCTAGGTGCCGGAGCACCAGGTCTCTGTGTTCGCAAACCTGATGTGCCAGTATCAGCCAGTCGTCGAGATAGTTCAGGATGCGAACCCCGTGCTCGCGAAGGGGAACAAGGGCTGCCTCGACGATCTTCGTGAAGACGCGAGGGGACAGAGCTAACCCGAATGGGAGAACCGTGTACTGATATGCCTGGCCCTTGAAAGCAAACCGAAGAAACGGTCTGTGTCGAGGCAAAATGGAGACATGAAAGTACGCGTCCTTCAGGTCGATCGCTGCAAACCAATCCTGAAACCGAACGCATTCGAGAATGCTTTTGGCTGTGAGCATTTTGAACGGTGGTCGATGGAGAGAACGGTTCAAAATGCGCAGGTCCAGGATCGGTCGTAACCCACCGGTCTTTTTGGGGACAATGAAGTAGGGGCTGTAAAACCCGGACCTCATCTCGGCTGGAGGGACCGTATCGATTGCACCCTTCGCCAGCAGGGTCGCAGTCTCCGCTCCCATGACCGGGGTATTGCCACCGACCATCGCGGAGCGAACTCCCCTGAAACGGGGAGGAGACCGTGCGAACTGAATCGCGTAGCCGAATCTGATTGTTCTGATGACCCAGCGGGACAGCCCAGGAAGCGCTAACCAGGCTTCCAGGAAGTGAACCAGCGGGGTCATTCGAACCACAGACGTCCCCCCGGAGGGGCAGCGAGGCGGGTCGACCGGCATGCGTGCAGGAGTTACCCCGTCCGGATGAACCGTCGAAGCCCGCTCCCCGACAGAAGAGACCAGGGAAGGCAGAGTGTTCCACGGGGGTCTGTTCTGCCGGGGGTCTGGCGATAGAGGGGGAGGGGAGTGGTGTAGTCGGGGGACGGCACACGCTCCCATCCGCACCCTCAGAGACAGAGAGGAATGAACGGGGCGACGCACTGGACGTCGTGCGCGCTCATTCCAGTCTGTGTGCTCAATGACAGTGTCAGCTTTTCCTCAACCAGCTCAAGGAGCTAGCTAGAACAAAAGATTCTCCACCGGCCCTCCACCGGGGAAGAAGGGGCCCTGCTACCGCCTCCTGAGAAAAACCATGACACTATCACTGAGCGGCCTGCCTCAGGAACATCGCTTCGCCTGGCGTTTAGCGGGGCACACGGCCTGAGGGGGGGGGGATGCTTACCTGTGGCCTCCTCCGCGACGCGAACCGGCTGAAGGCTGCTGCTGGGGCCGCGTGGGAGGAAAGGGAGCCGCAGGGGGGCGTCCTCGGCGGCGAGCTGGCGGAGGCGTCTGAGCCGACGGCTGGTTGGAGGCAGCAGCTGGCCGTCGGGGCAGAGAAACCGCCTTCGTCTGCTCCTAGGCGGTCGAGAAGTGCTGGGCAAAGTCCTGGACCGCACCGCCGAACATTATGATGCTCCTGGACCACAGCGGTGGGCATCACCTGACCAAGGGAGCGAGCGACCGCCTCCGTGACCCGTTTAAGGGCAAGGTAGGCGGCAGGCTCGCAGCTCGCTTGGTCCGCCCCCTCCTCGTGCACATTCCTGAGCAGCTAGCTTTGTAGGTGCTCATCATATGCAGGGCGGAGGCTGCCTGTCCCGCCGCACTACCGAATCGCACCGCCATAGACGACGAGAACCCATAGGCTTTGGAGGGGCATCTGAGAGCAACCGCCGGTTGACCGGGGGAGCCCCAGCGTACCCACAGACAGCCGCATCGCCGAGGGGAGGGAGGGCGGGGAACTGAAGCACGCTTTTTTTATTTTTTTAAAAATTTATTTATTTATTTTTTTGTGCGTGTCAGTTCCGCATGCAACTCGGGGAAAAAAAGGAAATTGGGGTTGGCCGTGGCCGTAAGACGGCAGCGTTACCCAAAAACCAATTATCCAGCCGCGAGAGATCGGGATAGGGCGGAGTTCCACCCCCACCCGATGCTCACGGAGGCCGAGATAGCACGGCCATCATCGCGGGATCAGACACGGCGACGCCGACGCTCCCGAGGGAGGCAACGCGGCCGCATCCTTACTTCCCGAGGAGTCAAGCCCGCCTAGTGATGCTGTGATCGACATCGCATCATCATCTGGAGCGCTGCCCGAAGCAGCCGGTGCCACCAAAGAAGCAACCGACTGAATCGAACTAACGCTCGCTGGCTCTCGCACTGAGGCGGGAGGTGTGGCCCGAGGAATCGTCGGGGCTTTGTCCCACACCATCACAGTAAAATCACCAGGTCCCCGGGTCGACGGGCCCCCTATGGAGGAAACCGATCGAGCGGGGGGGACCGGGACTCTCACTCAAGTGAGATCATTGAGTCTCGACCTCAGTGTAGAGATGGTCATGTTCCCACTTTCAGAAGGAACATGAGTCATCCACGAACGCTGCTGCTGCATGCTGAATGCCCAGGCATACAAAGCAGCGATCGTGACCATCAGATGACGACAGAAATCGACCACACCCAGAAGAACACGGGCGAACCGTCTTTAAAAAGACGTGCCGCGTGCAGCTCTTTCAATGAGAGGAGGAAATTCACTCTTTACGCGCTGAAGCGACCAGGGAGAAGTGCAAAGTCTGGCAGACCACTGCTCAGATCGCAGGCGATGCAGAATCTCGCTGTAAGTAAGTCTAGCTTTGGGAGTAGACTTCTAATGTTGATATGCATGAACCCAAGGCTTTTGCGATCACAGAAGTCAGTGAAGGAGATTGCCTGGCGCTCGAGGGAAGCACTCATTTTTATGCATTTTTATCAGTCATGACTTCAAAATGTAAAGCAGCATTCCACCTGTAACTTATTTGACGGGACGTGGTCTCATAGGCCGTCAGGGGACGAATAGGCCGTCCGTGGTCACATAGGCGGTCAGGGGGATGAATAGGCAGTTCGTGGTCACATAGGCGGTCAGGGGGATGAATAGGCAGTTCGTGGTCACTGGTCGGGGCCCCGGGCAGTCACCTAGATTGGCGGTGGACGCGTAGGCCGTTCGTGGTCAAATAGGCGGTCAGGGGGACGAATAGGCTGTTCGTGGTCACATAGGCGGTCAGGGGGACGAATAGGCGTTTCGTGGTCACATAGGCAGGCGGTCGGGGGGACGAATAGGCAGTTCGTGGTCAGTGGTCGGGGCCCTGGGCCGTCACCTAGATTGGCGGTGGACGCGTAGGCCATTCATGGTCAAATAGGCGGTCAGGGGGACGAATAGGCAGTTCGTGGTCACATAGGCGGTCAGGGGGACGAATAGGCGGTTCGAGGTCACATAGGCAGGCGGTCGGGGGGGCCTATTCGGCGTGCGCTGAATCGACTGCCCGCGTGGGTCGGGTCGCCCCCCGGTGGCCGCGGCCCGGATTGCAGGCGAGGGGGCCGGATTTCGTCGGGCTCCCGCGGGGCCCCCTTCGGGCCCAGGCCCCCGGCGACGCCTCAAAAAATCGCCTAGGGGGCAGCGCGCGCGGATCCGCTAACCTCCTACCACCGACTACCTTTTAGGCCGTTCGCAGACCCCTTCCTTAATGTGGCAGCCTAAAGTGAGGTAAGGGATAAACATGGCTCAGAAACAATACTCAGGTATGCTGTGGTGTTTAAAGAAGCTCACTTGGTGCTAAAGGCCTAAAGTGTGCTAAACAAATATCCCCCACACCATTACACCACCAACACCAGTCTGAACCATTTATACAAGGCAGGACATGCTTTCATGTTGTTTAGGCCAAATTCTAACCCTACAATCTGAATTTTGCAGCAGAAATCGAGACTCATCAGACCAGGCAACATTTTTCCAATCTTCAATTGTCCAATTTTGGTAAGCCCGTGTGAATGCCTTAGTTCCCTTTCGTAGTCACTCCCAGTTACGTCGGATGACGGAAAATGGGGGTTTCGCCTAGAAAGCCAATCCTCTTCGAGTATTAAAAAATGAGCCAATGGCAAAGAAACGCCATGGGTCTGCGGAATTTGCATAGCGTATCCCCGCCTCACCACGTGGGTATAAAAGGAGGATGCGGACGCAAACGCAGCTATGTTTTCGCTTCGGAGCCAAGAGAACCTCTTCACTCCACAAGCCACAAAATCTGAGTTTTCTACAAGTGAGTCACCTCTTCGAACTCTCCAGTGTTGGTGTGACGGTGGTACCCAGCGAGTTCTCACATTGCCTGCAATCTGTGCAGTGGTCTGCCAGACTTTGTGTTTTCTCCCGGTCGTTTTTCCTCTCCTAAAAGAGCTGCACGTGGGGCGTCTTTTTTAAAGATGCCTCGCCCGTGTTCTTCTGGTTGCGGTCGATATTTATCATCTTCTGATGGGCATGAGCATTGTTTTGTGTGTCTGGGCTTTGAGCACGCAAAAGCAGCGCTCGTGGATGACTCATGTTCCTTCTGTGGGAACACGGCCATCGCAACACTAAGATCGAGACTCAATGATCTAACAGTGAGAGTCCCCGCATGCACCACCCGTTCTACTTCCTCTACGAAAGGTGGTACTTCGGCTGGGGGACAGGGTGATTTGAGGGTGACGGTGTGGAATGATCCGACGATACGTCCCCCCTCTGTAGTGTTGCAACCCTTGAGTGCCGCGGTGATTCAGGCGGGTGCTTCTACGGAGGTCCTGCATGTTTCATTCGGCGCTCCAGAGGATGACTGTCGATCTTTGCATCACAAGGTGGGCATGAGTCATCAGGAAGTGATGATGCGGCTGCGTTGCCTCCCTCGGGAGTACCAGCTTTGCCTGTATCGGATCCCAAGATGATGGCCATGCTGTCCCGGGCAGCCGTGAGCATCGGGCTAGAGTGGAACCCTCCGCCCTGCCTCGAAGGCTCACGGCTGGACGATTGGTTTTTGGGTGCGGCTTCCGCCTCACGGCCACAGCCAACCCCAATTCCTTTCTTCCTGGAGCTGCATGAGGAACTGTCAAAGTCATGAAAGTCTCCTTTGACCTCCCGTGAGCGTTCATCAGCTTTCTCCGCCTTTCCTCCCCTCGACGGCGCAGCTGCCCATGGGTACACTGGGATTCCCCCTGTGGAACACTCTGTTGCGATGCAACTGTGTCCTCAGAGCGCCTCCTCTTGTGGTAATCCTAAGCACCCGTCCAAGGCCTGTAGATTCTCGTCATCTATGGTGGCGAGGTCTCACAGAGCTGCAGGAGAGGCGGCTGCTGCCCTGCATGCGATGAGCACCTTGCAGGTCTACCAGACCCAGCTGCTCAGAGACATGCACAAGGGCAGGACTGACCCAGGGATGTTTGACGAACTGCGTGCCGCCACTGACCTCGCTCTCTGAGCGACGAAAGTGGCCTCACGCTCCCTGGGTCAGGTGATGGACACTAATGTGGTACAGGAGCGTCACCTATGGCTGAACCTGGCCGATATGCGGGACACCGAGCAGACTCATCTGCTCGATGCCCCCATATCCCAGGCCGCCTCTTCGGTGGTGCAGTTGAGGACTTCGCCCAGCAGTTCTCAACCGGCCAGAAGCAGTCTGAGGCGATAAAACATATTCTGCCCCGACGGCCAGCTGTTGCCTCCACCCAGCCGTCGGCACAGACGCCTCAGCCTGCTCGCCGCCGAGGGCACCCTCCTATCACCCCCCCCCCCCCCCGCATGGCCCCAGCAGCAGCCTTCACCCTGGCCGCGTCGTGGAGGAAGCCGCAGGAAGGCGCCACAGCCCCCTCAGGCCCCGCTAAACGCCAGGCAAAGCGGAGTTCCTGAGACAGGCTGCTCAGTGATGCCATCAAATCTTTCTCAGGAGGCGGTAGCAGGCCCCCTCCTTCCCCCCAGTGGAGAATCTTTTCTTCTCCACTCCCCGCTGCTCACCCACGGTTGGGCAGCACCCTAATGTGGTTAAAGAAACAATTGACACCATCACTGAGCACACAGAGCTGGATGGTAGTGCGCGACGCCCCCGTGCCTCGCCACTCTCGTCCTCCTCTGTCTCTGAGGGCGCGGATGTCAGTGCTTGCCATCTCCGGACCACACCACTCTCATCCCCCTCTATCGCCAGACCCCTGGCAGAGCAGACCCCCGTGGAACGCTGGTCCTTCCCTGGTCTCCTCTGTCAGGGCGCGGAGCATGAACGTGCACACGCGCAGGGCTGCTATGCCACCCTCGCTTGGGCCGGTCACTCCGCTTCGCTGTGTAAGGGTGTATTTCCTGCAGAGGTTCAGGCTGCAAGACTGCCGAATGACTAAAGAAACATTATTAGCAAGATGGTAGAAAAATGCACATTTCTTGTCTATTCCACCCACTGCCACTTATACCAACGACGGAAATAAGCGCAGTTACAATAGCTTAATATGTGGGAGAGCTTTGCTATAGAGAGTGACAGTATTGTTTTGCAATATGTAGCACTTCAAAGTCAATACCAAATCAAAACTAGATAGCATCTTAGTTGTAATTGAAAAGGTTTAATGACAAAATATGGTTATGGTTACACTTAAAATAGTTACAAAATAGATGTATGAAATGATGATAACTTATACCAATAATCTTACCCAGCATGTAAAATATTACCAGAGAGAGAGAGAGAGAGAGAGAGAGAGAAAGAGAGAGAGAGAGAAAGAACAGAGGAGGCAAAGGGAGAGAACCCCAATAAAGGGAGAGAGCCAGAGCATAGAAAGAGCAGAGCATTACAAGAGACAGAGCAACAGTTACAGTCTTCTTTTATCCTTTCCCTGACCATGTGACTAAAACCCAAATGTGAGACATTTAAACTGACCAATCAGATAATTACACTTCCCCCAGTGTTCTAAAGGTGTGACAATTCATTGACCCCACAAAGTACACAATCTTGGCCTACAGGCCTTGATCACTATCAGCTCCTCTGTCTTTGATCCTCCAATGGTCCTTGTGGTTAAAAGAAGGGATGGAACACAGTAAAGATCATTTCAAATGTCTTGGATTCTTTTCAATCCTACAATTCCCCCCTTGGCACCGTTGGCCACACCCATGGAGTCCAAAGGTGGCACAATCTATAAAGACATGCTTTCTGTTGTGTGTAGTTGTATCTTCAGACTTTTCGTCCAGGCTTGTTGCAATACCAGCAGGTCAGTCTTGAGTCTTTGTTCTCCCTTCAGCCCTGCATGAGGAGGCTTTATCAAATGGTGTTGCACCTTTCATAGATATGCAAATCATCCATCGAACACTCCACACTTCCACAAGAAAAGGTACTGAATCTGGGAGCAAACACTGGTTCCTCTTTCAGAGGCAGGACACAGGTGTGAACTTAGCAGGAATCCTGTGATTCAAAAGAGCATGAAGCACAACAAACTGAAAAGGCATACATATGGCATTTGTCAATGTCATTGATTAGAGGTTTGATATGGTCAGATTAAAATGTGTCTCTGGCAAAAAGCCCTTAAATTGATATACTTAAAAATGTGATCAAGGGAGAATAAAAGAAGATCTTACAAGCTCTTACATTGTTTCTGGAAACATTTAAATAAATTGCATTTCAACAAAACAACAAATGCTGGTTTAAAACCCCATTTCATGTACAGTATCAGCAAAATATTCAGTGCAACCAAACACAGAGATTCAATTTAATCAATGTCAAATGGACAAAATACAAATAAGCATACACCCAATAAGTTTCAGAAATATTCCAAAGCATTGATGAGAATACAAATATTTGTACTTTGGTAAAAATTAGTAATACTGACATACATTTTAAAATTTAACTTGGTGAGACAAGTGATTACTTAAGTGATAAAGTAAATTCAAAGTAAAAACAAAACAATCAATTATTAGATGAAAGACTTGAATAAAATTGTATGAATTAAATTTTGTGAGGCAGAATCAGCTGCAGATTTGACTTTGTGTGTAAAGATCAAATGGTGTTATCTATGTAGCTGCATTTAGCTGTGGCTATGTGTAAATTCTTCATGCCTCAAAACAAAGATTAGGGAGTTTTACAATTGTGATGCAAATTTGGTCCTGTTTTTGTAACAGGGAGCCAGCATGAGAATGTGAGTATGAGATGTGATCTGGCTCAAAATCTTCCCACACCTATGTTTTGTTAAGAAGCATGATAACAGTGCAAAGTTCAGAGTTACTGAATCCTGTTGTGAGCAAAGCATTTTCATGGTTAATGCAATTGTGAAGCACATTGTAGCCACATGGCCATACTATGCTCCTTTACGTGGTTTTACTGCAGCTATATGGAAAATAGCAGAGTTTTCCAGTAAGGAGACAAATTCAACATAGACACACACATGCAACTTGAAATTGCAATGCAATTCCAGTAAAACAGTTATTCCAGTTTACACAAGATACTTGGCCTAGAATGCACAGCATCTACAACCTTTTCACCTAAGAGTTTTCATCCAACACTTACAGTAAAGCAATCATGTGTCTTAAAGAAATAAACTTAATTAGTCTATGTGCACATTGTAGTAGCACAAACAACTATAAATTGTGTTCTATGAGCAATGTGTTACGCGCAATTACAAATCTGAAAATACTAACAGGATCATTGCAATTTGGATGTTAAACTTGTTGCTATTGGGCTACCAACCCACTAGCAAGTGAAGTTAATAGCTGAAGGCCTTGCATGAACAAGGCGGTTAACTCATTAAGAGTTTTGCCGGTATGTGCAGATCGCAGATTTTTACTCTTAGAAAGTGGTTTGCTATTTTTCTGAAAATAAGGAGGAGGTCTACCCCTACCCAGTGACCAGCATTTCACCTCTTTATGGCCTATTTTCTGACAGGAACTGCAAAACCTGCTTTCTTTACCATAGGGTTGATTGCTACGTTCTCCTGGAGTTTGAGGATTATCACGACTCTCGAATGCTTGTACACCATGCGTTCTGGTACATGACTCTGCGCTATTACGGTGCTGCATCACCTTAAGAACTGAAATAGGCACACTTTCTAGAGCAGTTGCACATGCATTTTCTGAACTAAATGTTTCAGATTCATTAGAGCAAGTCACCTCTTCTAAGTGAACATGCTTTTTAACATTTAGCTTAGCCTTCAGATCTGCAATGTTCTCTTTGTGATTTTTACACTTTTCAGTCAGGGCTAACTGTTCGGCTAGTAATTTATCTAGCTGTGTTTGAAGATCTTTAATCTTTGCCTCAGACTTTTGTGCCTCTGCATTTTTAGATTGCACTTCTTTACATTTAGCATCTATACTTGAAAATAGACACGATGTTAACTCACGTAGCCGTGTACATCTTATGAAGTTTAGAGCCTCAATTATTTCATCATGTTTTGATTTCTTTTGATGTTTGCCAATTGTGCCCCACCATTGGAGCAATTCCTCATCTGGACATTTAAAATCAATGTACTCTTTCTTGAGTTTACATAAGGTAGGCTCAACTTTTTTGCTCCATAAGACAAACAATACATCACTATTATCAGAATTTTTCCCTTCCATCCCTGAGGAGATCTGAATATTCACAATATTCACAAATTATACAGTAATGTGACTATTAAAGCTATTCAAAACCTTCTAAATTCTGTTTCATTCAAATGGAGACTTCCTATCATACCATTAAACAATGAAAACGTCTCAGGTTACGTCTGTAACCATAGTTCCCTGAGAAGGGAACGAGACGATGCGTCACTGTTATGCTTTTGGGAACGCCTCCAGCGTGACTGCGTCTGAAGCATCTATGTCAACTAGTCCAATAGGAAACATGACCGTCATGGGCGGATGACGTCATGACCAGGAAATGATAAAAGAGCACCCGGTGCAAACCGGCATTAGCTTCAGAAATTGCCGAAGCAAGCCGATACAGGGATGCAGGAAGTATGGCAGGGTGACGCATCGTCTCGTTCCCTTCTCAGGGAACTATGGTTACAGACGTAACCTGAGACGTTCCCTATCGAGGGAACTCGCGATGCGTCACTGTTACGCTTTTGGGAACGAGAATACCCAAATCGCCAGACTTTCAAATGCCTGAGTGTCAGCCTGTTGTCACACCACCCTAAGCATTATTAAGCACATGTGAACCTGGGGCAGCCTCCAGGTCCAGGCTATAAAACCTGACAAATGTGAGAGGAGAGGACCAACCCGCCGCATCACAAACATCTTGAAGAGAGACTCCAGATAAGAGAGCTTTAGAAGCCGCCATACTCCTAGTAGAATGGGCCCTGACCGCCAAAGGGCAAGGCAGGCCAGAAGACTCATAAGCCAGAGAAATAGCCTCAACTATCCACTTGCTAACTGTCTGCTTTGAAGCAGGAAGACCCCTCTTGGGAGATCCAAAGCAGACAAATAACTGATCAGATCTCCTAAAAGCAGAAGTCCGATGCACATAATTGTCCAGTGCTCTCACTGGGCATAAAAGGTTCAATCTTTCCTGGTCCGGAGAAGAAAACGGTGGAGGACAACAAGCCTGTAGCACAATAGGCCTCGGAATCATGGTGGGCACCTTAGGCACATAGCCTTGTTTAGGGTATAAGAATGCCTTGACCATCCCTGGTGCAAATTCAAGGCATGCAGGGGAAACCGAAAGGGCCTGAAGGTCACCGACTCTCTTAAGGGATGAAATAGCTAACAGAAACACTGTTTTAAAAGTGAGAAATTTCTCTGAAACCGAATCCAGGGGCTCAAAGATAACCCCAGATAAGCCTTCAAGAACAGTAGCCAGATCCCAAGCCGGCACCCTAGTACGAGTTGCAGGCCTCAGCCTCAGTGTGCCACGGAGGAAACGTGTAATCAAGGGGTCTCGACCGAGGGAAGTACCCCCCACTAGGGCATGGAAAGCCGCAATGGCTGCCACGTAAACCTTGAGCGTGGAAGGACATAGACCTGACGAGAAACGCTCTTGTAGAAACTCGAGAACTGTGTTGACTGAACAATTAATCGGGTCCCACTGGCGTTGGCGACACCAGGAAGTAAACACTTTCCATTTAAGTGCGTAAAGTTTCCTCGTAGCCGGAGCTCTGGAGCTTAAAATGGTCTCAGCCACTTCCGCTGACAGACCACTACTCATGAGTTGGGCCCCCTCAGAGGCCACACCCATCGTGCCCCCTGCCTGAGACAGAAGGTCTCTCCTGATGGGCAACTCCAGGGGAGGCCTGTCGAGAAGATGAATGAGGTCCGCAAACCAAATACGACTTGGCCAGCGTGGTGCTACTAGCAATAGACTTATCCCATCCTGGCGGATTCTCTCCAGAACTCCTGGGAGCAGAGCTACAGGGGGAAAGGCATACAGACGCAGCCTCGGCCATGCCTGAACCATAGCATCCAGCCCCAGGGGGGCTGGTTGAGTGAGGGAGAACCAAAGAGGACAGTGCGTCGTGTGCTGAGACGCAAACAGATCCACTTCCGCCTGGCCATACACCCTCCAGATCTGCTCCACCACCTCGGGGTGGAGCCTCCATTCCCCCGGCCTCAGCCTCTGCCTCGACAGTGTGTCTGCTCCTACATTCTGGGCCCCTGGAATGTATACTGCCCTCAGTGAGAGCAATTTCCCTAGGGACCACAGGAGGATCTGGTGCGCCAGTTTGCACAGTGGACGCGAACGCAGACCCCCCTGTCGATTTAAATAAGAGACCACTGATGTGTTGTCTGTCCGGACAAGCACATGATGGCCCCTCAGATCTGGGAGGAAATATCTCAAAGCCTTGAAGACAGCCATCATCTCCAGGCAATTTATGTGCCAGGAGAGATGATGACTCCTCCACAGACCCTGAGCTGAACGGCCTTCCATTACCGCTCCCCAGCCGGTGAGGGAAGCATCTGTCGAGATAGCCACTCGATGGCAAAGAGCTCCCAACACCGGACCCTGGGACAGGAACCAGTGTTTCCTCCATATAATCAAGGCTTGGAGACACCGCCGCGTGATCTTGATCATACGAAGTGGGTTCCCCCTCGGGGAGAACCCTCTGGTCCTGAGCCACCACTGCAGAGGTCTCATATACAACAGGCCAAAAGGTATCACGTTGGACGCTGCTGCCAAGAGACCTAACAGTCTCTCGAACTGTTTCACAGTGCGTGACTGGCCTAGCTTTAGCTCCTTTGTGGCGGAAAGGATAGCAGCTACACGAGCGGGCGACAGCGTGGCTCGCATCGTGACTGAATCCCATACCACACCAAGAAAAGTGGTTCTCTGTACTGGAGAAAGCACACTCTTCTTGGCGTTGAGCCTCAACCCCAATTTCTGCATATGTGCGAGAACGACACCTCGGTGCCGAACCGCTAACTGTTCTGACTCTGCTAGAATCAGCCAGTCGTCTATGTAGTTCAGAATGCGTATGCCCTGCAGCCTGAGCGGGGCCAGAGCTGCATCTACGCACTTCGTGAACGTGCGGGGTGATAAAGCCAGACCGAATGGAAGTACCCGATATTGGTATTCTTTGCCCCCGAAAGAAAACCTCAGGAACCTCCTGTGCTGAGGGAGGATGGAGATATGGAAGTACGCATCTTTCAAATCTATCGTGACGAACCAGTCCTCGGATCTGATTTGAGTCACAATCTGCTTGAGTGTCAGCATCTTGAACTTGAGTTTCTGAACTGAACGATTCAATAGACGAAGATCTAAAATGGGACGCAACCCTCCATCCTTTTTTGGAACAATGAAATAGCGGCTGTAAAAACCCGATTCCCTGTCGGGTGGATACACCTGCTCTATAGCTTCTTTCGCTAATAAAGCCTTCACTTCTTGCTCCATCACCAGAGCCTGCTCGGGGTGTACCAACGTGGGCAGCACCCCGTTGAAACGTGGAGGACGAGAACCGAACTGGATTCTGTATCCTCCCTCTATCATCTGCAGGACCCAACGAGAAATATTTGGCAGATTCCTCCATTCTGTCAGAAATTCTACTAGGGGAACCAGCCTCTCGAGGCTGGCCTCTGATGTATTTAAAACACCCAGCCCGGGGGCCTGGAACATAACGGCAGAAACCAACCGGACTGACTGTTTTTGAACCCCCCTCAGAAGGTTCCCGTCCGACGCAACGTCGAGTCGACGTTGCGCCAGACGTTCTCTGGCGACCACTGCGCCCCGAAGCACCAAGGGTGGCGGGGTGGGCAGAATTGTCCCCTGAGGACCCCGAAATGAACCGGGCACCGTATACTGAGGTGTACACCGGTTCACTTCGGTTGGGGCAGTCCTCACTGGTCTGACACCCGTGGCGTCAGGACCTTTTCTTTTGCGCCGAAGCCTTCTTAGCCTGAAGAACGGTCCTCAGATCCGGCTTCGACTTCGAAGGCTTTGGCTGAGAGTGTTTCGTCTGCCTCCAGTGTTTTTGTGGAGGTGCACGAGACGCAACACTCTCTTTTTGTTGCGCACGATATGATGAGCTTGACGGCTGGGGCTGCTCACGCCCAGCAGCCCCAGGGGGTTGGACACGGCGAGGGAGAAATTTTTTAAATGCCTCTGACTGTTTTTTAGCTTCCTGAAATCTCTCGACGACCTCATCAACAGCGTCGCCGAAGAGACCATCAGGATTAACCGGGGCATCTAAAAGAAAGGAACGATCTCGGTCCTTTAAATCAGTCAAATTCAACCACAGATGTCTCTCAGTGGCCACCAGGGCTGCCATAGACCGCCCAATTGCTCTAGCGGTCTCCTTAGTAGCCCTGAGAGACAAATCTGTGGCCCGACGAAGTTCTCTAATTTCATCGGGTCCAACTCCCTCACTTTTATCCAAATCCCCCAGCAGCTCAGCCTGGTATGCCTGTAATATAGCCATAGAATGGAGGCATGCACCAGCCTGACCTGCTGCCGTATAAGCTTTGCCCACTAACGTAGATGTTGTTTTTAATGGTTTAGTGGGTAAAGCTGAGGCCTTCAGAGACGATACCGAACCGGGTGACAGATAGCTCGCGAGCGTCTGTTCAGCCCGGGGCATCGCCTCATAGCCGTACTCTTTCAGCCCCCTTATACCCGAATAAATATGAACTTGAGGGCTGAAAACACGTGCAGAGTACGGCTTATTCCATGTTCTTGATATCTCATTATGTAAATCGGGAAAGAATGGAAGGCCTCGTGGTGGAAGTGAAACACTAGATGAAAGAAAACGCTCGTCGAGTTTGCTTTTAGGACGCGCGTCCTCTCTTACAGCTGGCCAATCAATATGTAATTTTTCAACCGCTCTAGTAATCACTTCCACCAACTCATCATATGCGGGAGAAACAGATGGCGAGTCTTTTTCTCCCATGTGTGTGCTTAAACTGTCGATGCTCAGTACATCTACCTCCTCGGAGCTAGAGCACTGAAGCATCGAGCTCTCTCCCCGTGCAGAAGGAACCGCAGCGCGGGCTTCTGACACCGGAGCGAGAGCACTGGATCGTTCAGAAAAGGAAGGCGATAAGGCCACAGGACCCGTCTCCAACCCCTCTGAAAGATCCTTTTGCGATCCCCAGGAATGCATTCTCCGGTCCTGCACCCTGAGGATTGCGAGCCTGGCCGCTCTCATCAAACAGCGCCAGGCGGGAGCGAAGCATGCGGAGCGAGAGATTCTCGCAGTGTTGGCAGTCAGCCTCCTCGAAGGCTGACACCGCATGCTCCACTCCCAAACAAATGACACAAAGCTCGTGAGTATCCCCACCCGTTAAATAGCGCGGGCAGGGAGAAGCACAAAGCCTGAACATTTGTTTCGCCATAATTCCGTTTCCAATAATAATCACAGACAACAGTAAATAAGACAGACAGAGACACAGATCGCTTGCTGAGGCAATAGAAGCTAATGCCGGTTTGCACCGGGTGCTCTTTTATCATTTCCTGGTCATGACGTCATCCGCCCATGACGGTCATGTTTCCTATTGGACTAGTTGACATAGATGCTTCAGACGCAGTCACGCTGGAGGCGTTCCCAAAAGCGTAACAGTGACGCATCGCGAGTTCCCTCGATAGGGAACAGACTTACCCATTTGGTCATCAAGTCAGCTTAATCCATTCACAAAATCAACTATAAAATATTGTCTCATTCAGAGTGAATTTCAGAAAACACACTGCAAGGGATCCCGGGTTTCGGCACCATCTGTAAGGGTGGATTTCCTGCAGAGGTTCAGGCTGCAAGACTGCCGAATGACTAAAGCCTAGTTCACACTACATGATTTTAAAATGTCGGGCTGAACTGTGCAGTTCACACTACATGACTTGCTCTCAGTGAAATCTGGAGTGTTCAAGTTGTTTAGCTGTTCACACCACACAACACAACGTGATAGATCCACAACAGGAGGTAACTCACTACACGAGTTAACAACACACTACATAGAGATACAACCACGATCGGAAGATAAGAGCATATCATTTGTGACTCAATGAGAGCTGTTTCAGTACTATAGTACGGTCTAAATCCTGAAAATAATCAAACAAATAACGAGTTGACAACAACACGATTCTATCTGGTCTAATAACCATGTTTTGTCACGAAAAACCACGCAATAAAACGAACCAGAAATGACGCGAAACTGCAGAGAAGAACACAACACGCGAATATGGACGTCAGACAGAAACTAGTGCTGCACACTGTTTGCTCGACGATCTGCTCTGAGAAAAAAAAATGCAAAAAAGAAAAGAAAAAGTAAGATTTACCTGGTGTCCTCAACCCATGCGTTGCTATGATTGGCTGTACTCATGACATCACTGAGATTGAGTCGCGCGACTGCTCGAGATATCTAGCATGCTAGATATTTTTCTGAGCTCGGTGACCTGTCTGCGAGGTGTCTGCGAGCTGTCTTTGGTGCGTTGTTGGCTCTTTCACACTAACGGATTGGCGAGCGTTAATCGTCCGCTAATCGCCCGCGATTTGCACGCGATAACACCCTGACTTGTCGGCGACTCAACGATTTGCAAATCGGGCTTAAATCGGGCTTAAAAAAACTAGGCTTAAAGAAACATTATTAGCAAGATGGTAGAAAAATGCACATTTCTTGTCTATTCCACCCACTGCCACTTATACCAACGACGGAAATAAGCGCAGTTACAATAGCTTAATATGTGGGAGAGCTTTGCTATAGAGAGTGACAGTATTGTTTTGCAATATGTAGCACTTCAAAGTCAATACCAAATCAAAACTAGATAGCATCTTAGTTGTAATTGAAAAGGTTTAATGACAAAATATGGTTATGGTTACACTTAAAATAGTTACAAAATAGATGTATGAAATGATGATAACTTATACCAATAATCTTACCCAGCATGTAAAATATTACCAGAGAGAGAGAGAGAGAGAGAGAGAGAGAAAGAACAGAGGAGGCAAAGGGAAAGAACCCCAATAAAGGGAGAGAGCCAGAGCATAGAAAGAGCAGAGCATTACAAGAGACAGAGCAACAGTCAGTCTTCTTTTATCCTTTCCCTGACCATGTGACTAAAACCCAAATGTGAGACATTTAAACTGACCAATCAGATAATTACACTTCCCCCAGTGTTCTAAAGGTGTGACAATTCATTGACCCCACAAAGTACACAATCTTGGCCTACAGGCCTTGATCACTATCAGCTCCTCTGTCTTTGATCCTCCAATGGTCCTTGTGGTTAAAAGAAGGGATGGAACACAGTAAAGATCATTTCAAATGTCTTGGATTCTTTTCAATCCTACAGCTGCCCCTCCGGAGGGACGCCTCTGGCTCGAATGTTTCCACTGGATCAGTTTTTGGGGGCTTGGCTAGAGCTCCCCAATCTGTCCCGTTGGGTCACCCGAACTATCAGGCTCAGCTATGCGATTCAGTTCGCACGGTCTCCTCCCCGCTTCAGGGGAGTTCGCTTAATGATGGTCGGTGGCAATGCCCCGATCATGAGAGCGGAGGTTGCCACCCTGATGGTGAAGGGTACAATCGAGACTGTCCCTCCAGCCGAGATGAGGTCAGGGTTCTACATCCCTACTTCATTGTCCCCAAGAAACCGGTGGGTTACGGCCGATCCTGGACCTGCGCGTCCTGAACCTCACCCTTCACAGGCTGCAGTTCAAGATGCTCAGGGCCAAACGTATTTTCGAGTGTGTTCGGCCCCAGGATTGGTTTGCAGCATTAGACCTGAAGGACGCCTACATTCATGTCTCCATTTTACCTCGACACAGACCATTTCTTCGGTTTGTTTTCGAGGTGCAGGCATATCAGTACGCGCTTCTCCCATTTGGGCTAGCTCTGTACCCTCACATCTTTACGAAGGTCGTCAAGGCAGCCCTTTTCCCCCTTCACAAACAAGGGGTTCGCGTTCTGAACTCGACGACTGGCTAATCTTAGCTCACTCTCAAGATCAGGTCTGCCAACACAGAGACCTTGTGCTCCGGCACCTAGCCCGTCTGGACCTTCGGGTCAACTAGGAGAAGAGCAAACGTTGCCCCATGCAGAGGATCTCTTTTCTCTGTATGGAGATAGACTCGGTCGCCATGTCCGCGCAGCTTACGAGCGAGTGCGCACACTCACTGCTGACTTGTCTTCGACAGTTCGACGGCAAGAGTGTGGTCCCACTGAAACTTTTTCAGAGGCACCACTCAGATTGCTTCATATGTGACCGCTTCAGCTGTAGCTTCACGATCGAGTCCTGAGGTGGGTATTTTACGGTACGCTCAGAGTTCCAGTAACTCCGACCTGCCGTCAGACCTTCACCCAGTGGAGGAACCTCAGCTTTCCACGGGCCAGAGTTCCCCTAGAGCGAGTTTCCAGACATGTTGTTGTCTCCACAGATGCCTCTGCCACGGGCTGGGGCACCATGTGCAATGGACATGCAGCCCTGGGCTCCTGGACAGGACCCCAGCGCCTTATGCATGTCAATTGCCTCGAGTTGCTGGCAGTGCACGTTGCCTTGCACCGCTTCCATGCGTTGCTCCAGGGTCAACACGTACTAGTCCGTTCAGACAATACTGCGACAGTAGCGTACATCAACCGTCAGGGTGGTCTATGCTCTCGCTGTATGTCACAACTCGCATGCCACCTCCTCTTATGGAGTCAGAAGCACCTGAGGTCCCTTCGTGCTATTTACATTCCAGGAGAGAGGAACCTTGCAGCCGACGAGCTGTCACGGTTCCGGCCAATCTCTGGCGAATGGCGACTCCATCCCCAGATTGTCCAGCTGATATGCAGCCAGTTCGGGGATGCACAGATAGATCTGTTTGCCTCCCACGACTCATCCCATTGCGCCCTGTATTACTCCCTGACCGAGGGCACGCTTAGCACGGATGCACTGGCGCACAGCTGGCCGCGGGGCCTACACAACTATGCGTTTCCCCCAGTGAGCCTTCTCGCATGGACTCTGTGCAAGATCAAGGAGGACAAGTAGCAGGTAATTTTGGTTGTACCGTATTGGCCCACCCAGACCTGGTTCTCCGAACTGATACTCCTCACGACAGCATCTCCTTGGCCAATTCCTCTGAGGAAGGACCTCCTTTCTCAGAGACGGGGCACCCTATGGCACCCTCGTGGCAGGTTTGAGTAGCGGAAGTGATGGCTACTATCACTTCCGCTAGAGCGTTGTCTACTAGACACATCTATGCGTTGAGGTGGAACCTCTTCATCAACTGGTGCTCCTCTTACCGAGAAGACCCCAGGAGATGCTCGATCAGTCTTGTGCTTTCCTTCCTGCAAGACGGGTTGGAGCGAAAGCTGTCTGCCGCCACCCTGAACGTGTATGTGGTCGCTATTGCCGCATATCACGAAGCAGTTGAAGGTAAGTCGCTGCGAAAGCACAACCTGATCGTCAGGTTCCTGAGAGGAGCGAGGAGACTGAATCGTGGGAATCCACTCTTGGGACCTCTCAGTGGTCTTAAATGCCCTGCAGAGACCTCTCTTTGAGCCCCTGCAATCAGTTGAGATTAAATTCCTGTCAGTGAAGACAGTGCTGCTGGTTGCACTGGCCTCCATCAAGAGGGCGGGGTACCTGTACGTATTCTCCGTTGACAAAGAGTGCCTGGGATTCGGGCTGGCCTACTCTCAAGTGATCCTGAGACCCCAGCCTGGATATGTGCCCAAGGTTCCTACCACTCCCTATCAGGACCAGGTGGTGAACCTGCAAGCGCTGCCCCTGGAGGAGGCAGACCCAGCCTTGGCACTGCTCTGTCCAGTACAGGCCCTCCGTGCTTACGTAGACAGAACGCAGTGTGTGTGGTGGGAGCCAGAAGGGAAGGGCTCTCTCAAAGCAGAGGTTGTCTCACTGGATTGTGGAGACCATTGCTTTGGCTTATCAACAGCAAGGTCGACCGTGCCCCCTTGGTATGACAGCACACTCCACCCTGAGTGTGTCTTCCTCTTGGGCTTTAGCGCATGGTGCCTCGCTAGCAGACATCTGCAGAGCTGCAGGCTGGGCGACACCAAACACCTTCGCGAGATTCTACAATCTCTGAGTGGAGCCTGTGACCTCTCTTGTACTCGCTCATCCAGCCAGTACTGGACCCGCACAGGTGTCTTCGCTTGCTCGTCATTCTACTCCACAGACTGGATAAGTGCGATTATTCCTCAGCTCTATTGAAGCCCTGAGTTCCTCCAGCACTGTTGATGCTGGCGCCAGTGTCTATTGCCTGTGCATCGGCTAGGTGCATCTGTGTGCATGGTTCCTTCTAGTAACCCCCACATATGTATGTTCCACTGTAAGTCTCTTTGTGTCTTCCCTCGGCAAGCCACCTTGCCACCCCTGGAGTTTAAAATCTAGCCACCCTACGGGTTGTTTACTCCAGTGTTCCTCCATATGAAGTCCCCTTGGGCCATATGTGTATTCTTAAGTCCTCCCTACGGGTAGGCATACTGCGACATATTTCCTCTGAGATATGCTCCCCAGTGTACCTTGGTATTCCTGTGCTAAGTAGGACTCCTCATCCATGCTAAGTTTCACGACAGGGGATCAGACTTTCGCAGGGCACTGGAAGATAGCTGTGAAGGTGGTGTGATTTCACGGGGGACCCCCATTCTCTGTCATCCGACGCAATTTGGAGTGACGAAAAGGAACGTCTTGGTTACGTATATAACCCTCGTTCCCTGAGTAGGGAACGGAGACGTTACGTCTCCCTGCCACTTCCGCTGTACTGCTGGGTAGACACCTGAGTTCAGTCTCAGCTCCTCAGCAAAGACATAGCTCTATGAGAAAGACATAGAGCTATGTCTTTGCTGAGGAGCTGAGACTGAACTCAGGTGTCTACCCAGCGGTACAGCGGAAGTGGCAGGGAGACGTAGCAGCTCTGCGTTTACGTCCGCACCCTCCTTTTATACCCATGTGGTTAGGCGGGGATACACTATGCAAATTCCACAGACCCATGGCATTTCTTTGCCATTGGCTCGTTTTTTTAATACTCGAAGAGAATTGGCTTTCTAGGCGAAACCCCCATTCTCTGTCATCCAACGTAACGTCTCCATTCCCTACTCAGGGAACGAGGGTTACATACGTAACTGAGACGTTTCCTGTTCTTTGCTGACAAGAGGGGCACTTGGAATTGTCTTATGCTGCTGTAGCCCATCTGACGTGTTGTGCGTTCAGCTCTTCTGCATACCTGGGTTGTGACGAGGGGTTATTTAAAGGGGTGGTAAAGTATGATTTCACTTTCCTAACTTCAGTTAGTGTGAAATGTTACTGTTTGAGCATAAACGACATTATCAAAGTTACAACACTCAAAGTTCAAAGCAAAGGAAGATATTTGCTTTTAAGGAAAAGGACTACAAAAGTACAAGGACTAAATAAAAGGACTACAACAGACTTCCTGTTGCATTCTGCATATTATCAGTTCTTCACCTCTCCATCTTTGACTGACTTTAACTTAATATTAAAAGCAGAACGGTTTCTGTAATTTTAGTGTGTCTGCTTGAGGTAATTGTCACGGGTGACAAAGACGCTTAGTGAGTGGAACCCTCTTAATGAGCCATGAGTTTCCCGAGGGAACGATTTGTGTCTGACACATCCCAATCCGGTTTCGGGTGTGGCTGAAACATTGTCAGGCCATCGTGTGCTTCTGCTGAGAAGTGGCCCCAGCCCCTGCTTACACGTTTGTGAAAAGTTATTATATCTGCTCTCCATCAGAAGCCCCGAGTGATACAGCTGAGCTGGAAAGTATCCTATACTGAGTAGAATCCTTACCCTCCTACTTACCGTCTGAGTCTGGAAGTATGCAGCATCACTGGGAAGTAAGCTTTTGAATCATTGTCCCACTACTGTGCATTGACGAAGGTATCCTGTACTGAGAAGAATCCTTACCTTCCTACTTACTGTCTGAGTCTGGAAGTGCGCAGCATCGCTGGTGAAGTAAGCTTTTAAACCACTGTCTCGCTACTGTGCACTGGTGAAAGTATCGTATACTGAGAAGACTCCTCACCTTCCTACTAGCCGTCTGAGTCTGGAAGTATGCAGCATCGCTGGTGAAGTAAGCATTTGAATCATTGTCCCACTACTGTGCACTGACAGAAGTATCCTGTACTGAGAAGAATCCTTACCTTCCTACTTACTGTCTGAGTCTGAACGTATGCAGCATCGCTGGTGAAGTAAGCTTTTGAATCATTGTCCCTTGACTGTGCACGGACAAAAGTATCCTGTACTGAGAAGAATCCTTACCTTCCTTCTTACCATCCGAGTCCTGAAGTGAGCCGTATCATTGGTGAAGTCAATGGGAGCTGAGACTGAACTCAGGTGTCTACCTAGCGGTACAGCGGAAGTGGCAGGGAGACGTAGCAGCTCTGCGTTTACGTCCGCACCCTCCTTTTATACCCACGTGGTTAGGCGGGGATACACTATGCAAATTCCACAGACCCATGGCATTTCTTTGCCATTGGCTCGTTTTTTTAATACTCGAAGAGGATTGGCTTTCTAGGCGAAACCCCCATTCTCTGTCATCCAACGTAACGTCTCCATTCCCTACTCAGGGAACGAGGGTTACATACGTAACTAAGACGTTTCCTGCTCTTTGCTGACAAGAGGGGCACTTGGAATTGTCTTATGCTGCTGTAGCCCATCTGACGTGTTGTGCGTTCAGCTCTTCTGCATACCTGGGTTGTGACGAGGGGTTATTTAAAGGGGTGGTAAAGTATGATTTCACTTTCCTAACTTCAGTTAGTGTGAAATGTTACTGTTTGAGCATAAACGACATTATCAAAGTTACAACGCTCAAAGTTCAAAGCAAAGGAAGATATTTGCTTTTAAGAAAAAGGACTACAAAAGTACAAGGACTAAATAAAAGGACGAACGTCAGGGCGAAACTGGGACGTTCGATCAGTACCCACCCATAGCTGAAGAAGACCTAGAGGACACTGAAGTCTGTTACGTTTGTGCTCATCAATATATTGTGTTCAATAAAGATTGTTATTCCTTATCTCTGGTCTGCGTTGTCCATTTGTTGCGCACCCGTGGTGTCGGCTCCTCACGGTGGTGTCCAAGTTAGGGATTGCTGGTCATCCAAGTCCACCCCGGCCCGCAGCGGTGACATAATCGCAGCTGCTAACATAGGAGCTTTTAAAACCCCGCCCTCTGCTGCAGCTCATTTGCATTTAAAGTGCCAGGCACAAAACGGTGTGTTTTTGTAAACCCTCAAAAACTTTAACATGCTATATAAAAATATATGTGGGGTATTTTGTGCTAAAACTTCACACACATAATCTGGGAACATCAGAGATTTATTTGTAAAAATGGCATTTTACCACACCTAAGTTACTGTTGCCTTTCTATCAGCTCAAACCAGTCTAGCCATTCTCCACTGACCTCTGGCATCAACAAGGCATTTTAACCCATAGTGTGTGAAAATCCCAGTAGATCAGCAGTTTCTGAAATATCCAGACCAGCCTGTCTGGTACCAACAACAATGCCAGTCACTTTCCGGTTTACATGAGAACACAAGGCATGTTTGTGCTGCCGCTTCCCGCTGGTATTCGTGTTTTGTTTTTGCTCATCTTTCCTTTGGAACCCATCAACTGATCTGCTGAGAGCCCTCTCCATTTATATCCATCACCTCTCCGACATCTGATACAGTGAGTTACCACCGCTCTCTATATCGTTTGTCCCTATATAGTTATATGTCCTCTATATAGTTTTTGGGGCAGACCTGACCTGTTCAGAAGAGATGGCATTCATCCCTCCTAGGATGGTGCTGCTCTTCTCTCCAGTAATATGGCACATGGTCTTAGAGCTCAAACATGACAATATGGGGCTCACGTCAGGAAGCAGACAGACTGGCTAAACCGACTGTCTGCTAGCTGTCTCACGTCACTGAGGTCAAATAAATCCCATCACATAGAGCCTCTTTCACCTATCATCATATAGAGACTGTCTGTTCCCCGAACTAGGAAATACAAAAAACTCTCAAACCCATTTAAGGGTAAAAATTTGATTGATATTCAACGAATAAAAAACAAATGGTAAAGGGTTGTTGAATATTCGATCCCTTTCTTCAAAAGCACTTTTTGTTAATGATATGATTACAGACCGTAACCTAGTTGTGCTGTGTTTGACAGAAACTTGGGTAAAACCAGACAATTAAATTACTTTAAATGAGTCCACCCCGCAAGATTACTACTATAAGCACAAGTCTCATTTAAACGGAAAAGGGGGAGGAATTGCTGTAATTTATAGCAATATCTTCAGTATTACTCAAAAATATAGTTTTAAAAAGAGAGCGGCAACAATTTTCCCTCCACGCTCCGAGCATTATATAATCACTCCGCTCCAGCTCCGCTCCGGGTTCACCATTTACCGGTCACGCTCCACTCCTCGCTCACTGGTATCAGAAACACTGCTTCGTGTTCGTTCCCCAAGGAAATTAAGTATGCTTTAAAATCTCACAAAACTACTCCTCATCATAATTAATAGGCATATTAAATAAAATAAAAATAAAAAAACAACATAAGGAGAATAGTTGCAATGTGGTTTATTGGATTTGGATAGTTTGCAAACTTTTCCTATGACATGCTATACTTATTACAGGTTATCAGCATTATAAATTAAATATCATTGCTGCTTTTTGCAGAGCACTTTTTGTTTGGAAAGAAGAAAATAACTACGTTTTCATCATCAGTTATTTATCAATGGGTCGCTACATTTCTTACAGATTTCTGCTCATTCAAAATCAAATACCGATAGACAGTACTAAGATTACATTTGTTTGAATGCAATGCATTAGTGAGAAAGCGATTGTGTTGGTGAATAAGTGTTACCAGTTTAAAATGTGCTTTCACCCGATCCAGTCCGATCTCATGAAAGTGCGTGTCTATAGCACAAATTTTATGTCTCGTACAATTTATACGCCAAAAATAGTTTTTGCTTGCATAGCCTATGAGAAGTAGTTCCCTTTCGTAGTCACTTCGAGTTACGTCAGAAGTGACGGAGATTGGGGGATTTCGCATAGAAAGCCAATCCTCTTCGAGTATTTAAACACGAGCCAATGGCATGCAATGCCTTGGGGCTGCGGAAATTTGCATAGCGTACTCCGCCCTACTCCGTGAGTATAAAAGGAGGAAGTGAACGCAACCGCAGTATGTTTTCGCTTCGGAGCCAAGAGAACCTCTTCACTCCTAAAAGCTGATTCAAGACTCTTCGAGAACGAGCGTCCTCTTCAGTGTTGGTGTGACGGCGGTACTCAGCGAGATTCTGCATTGCCTGCGATCTGAGCAGTGGTCTGCCAGACTTTGCACTTCTCCCTGGTAGCCTCAGCGCTGAAAGAGTGAATTTCTCCTTTCTCTTAAAAGTGAAAGTGAAAGAGCTGCACGCGGCACGTCTTTTTAAAGATGGTTCGCCCGTGCCCTTCTGGATGTGGTAGATTTCTGTCATCATCTGATGGTCACGAACGCTGCTTTGTATGCCTGGGCATTCAGCATGCAGCAGCAGCGTTCGTGGATGACTCATGTTCCTTCTGTGGGAGCATGACCATCTCCACACTGAGGTCGAGGCTCAATGATCTCACTAGAGTGAGAGCCCCGGTCCCCCCTACTCGATCGGCTTCCTTCACGAAAGGGGGCCCGTCGACCCGGCGATCTAACGGTGACGGTGTGGGATAGAGCCCCGACGATTCCTCGGGCCACACCTCCCGCCTCAGTGCGTGAGCCAGCGAGCGCCAGCTCGATTCAGTCGGCTGTCTCTTCGGCGGCGCCGGCTGCTTCTAGCAGCGCTCCAGATGATGATGTGATGTCTATCACTGCTTGAGTCCTCGGGAGAGGAAGATGCGGCTGCGTTGCCCCCTTCGGGAGTGCCAGCGTTGCCCGTGTCAGATCCCGAGCTGACGGCCATGCTGTCTCGAGCCGCTGGGAGTATCGGGCTAGAATGGAAACCTCCATCCTGCCCCGATCTCTCGCGGATGGATAACTGGTATCTGGACAAAGCTGCCGCCGCAAGGCCACGGCCAACTCCGATACCTTTTTTCCCCGAGCTGCATGCGGAGTTATCGCGCTCTTGGGGGGCTCCTTTGTCCACTCGAGAGCGCGATCTCTCCCCCGCCTTTCCCCCCCTCGACGGTGGGGCCGCCCGTGGGTACACTGGGATGCCCCCGGTGGAGCGCTCTGTTGCGATGCAGCTGTGTCCACAGAGCGCCTCCACCCGTGGTCCTCCTAAGCACCCATCCAAAGCCTGTGGGTTCTCGTCTGCTATGGCGGCGCGATCCTATAGAGCGGCGGGACAGGCGGCCTCCGCTTTGCATGCCATGAGCACTTTGCAGGTCTTCCAAGCGAAGCTGCTCAGAGACATGCACGAGGGCGGGACTGACTCGACGGCATTTAAAGATTTGCGACCTTGCTCTCCGGGCAACGAAAGTGGCCGCTCGCGCCGTCGGTCAGGTGATGGCCACTTCGGTGGTTCAGGAGCGCCATCTCTGGCTCAACCTGGCAGATACGCGGAGCGCTGAGCGGACTCGTCTGCTCGACGCTCCGCTCTCCCAGGTTGGCCTTTTCGGCGGTGCGGTCGAGGACTTCGCCCAGCAGTTCTCCACCGCCCAGAAGCAGACGGAGGCCATTAAACACATCCTGCCCCGGCGACCAGCTGCTGCCTCCACCCAGTCATCGGCGCAGGTGCCTCCCTCTGCTCGCCGCCGAGGACGCCCCCCTGCGGCTCCCCTCCCTCCCGCCCGGCCCCAGCAGCAGCCTTCACCCGGGCCCCGGCGTCGAGGAGGCCGCAGGCCGGCGTCACAGCCCCCTCAGGCCGCTCGCCCCGCTAAACGCCAGGCCAAGCGAAGATCCTGACACGGGCCGCTCAGTGACGATTTAGAGTCTTTCTCAGGAGGCGGTAGCAGGCCCCCTCCTTCCCCCGGTGGAGGGCCGGGGGAGAATCTTTTGTTCTCAGCTCCCCGCTGCTCACCCACGGGTGGGCAGCACCCTGAACTGGTTAAAGAAAGACTTGACATCCTCACTGAGCTCACAGACTGGAGTGGGTGCGCTCGACGCCCCCGTGCGTCAGCCCACACACTCCTCTCTGTCTCTGAGGGCGCGGAAGGGTGCGTGTGTCGTCCCAGGGCTACACCAATCCCTTCCCCCTCTGTCGCCAGACCCCCGGCAGAACAGACCCCCGTGGAACGCTCCGCTTTCCCTGGTCCCTTCTGTCGGGGAGCGGGCTTCGACGCATCCGAGCGGGGTAACTCATGCACGCGTGCCAGTCGACCCGCACCGCTGCCCCTCCGGGGGGACGTCTGTGGTTCGCATGACCCCGTTGGCTCATTTCCTGGAAGCCTGGCTAGCGCTTCCTGGGATATCCCGCTGGGTCATCAGAACGATCAGACTCGGCTACGCGATTCAGTTCGCACGGTCTCCTCCCCGCTTCACGGGAGTTCGCTCCACGATGGTCGGTGGCAATGCCCCAGTCTTGAGAGCGGAGATTGCGACCCTGCTGGCGAAGGGTGCAATCGAGACGGTCCCTCCAGCCGAGGTGAGGTCCGGGTTTTACAGCCCCTACTTCATTGTCCCCAAAAAGACCGGTGGGTTACGACCGATCCTGGACCTGCGCATTTTGAACCGTTCTCTCCATCGACTACCGTTCAAAATGCTCACGGCCAAACGCATTTTCGAATGTGTTCGGTATCAGGATTGGTTTGCAGCGATCGACCTGAAGGACGCGTACTTCCATGTCTCCATTCTCCCTCGACACAGACCGTTTCTTCGGTTTGCCTTCGAGGGCCAGGCATACCAGTACGCCGTTCTCCCATTCGGGTTAGCTCTGTCCCCTCGCGTCTTCACGAAGATCGTCGAGGCAGCCCTTGTTCCCCTTCGCGAACACGGGGTTCGCATCTTGAACTATCTCGACGACTGGCTGATACTAGCACACTCTCGAGCTCAGGTTTGCGAACACAGAGACCTGGTGCTCCGGCACCTAGCCCGTCTGGGCCTTCGGGTCAACCGGGAAAAGAGCAAACTTTGCCCCGTGCAGAGGATCTCTTTTCTCGGCATGGAGATAGACTCGGTCGCCATGTCCGCGCAGCTCACGAACGAGCGCGCGCACTCACTGCTGGCTTGCCTTCGTCAGTTCGAGGGCAAGAGTGCGGTTCCACTGAAACTTTTTCAGAGGCTCCTGGGGCATATGGCATCCGCGGCCGCGGCAACGCCGCTCGGTTTGCTTCATATGAGACCGCTTCAGCTGTGGCTTCGCGATCGAGTCCCGAGGTGGGCATGGCATCGCGGCTCGCTCCGAGTTCCAGTGACTCCAGCGTGCCGCCGAACCTTCTTCCCGTGGTCGAACCTCAGCTTTTTACGGACCGGCGTCCCTATTCAGCGAGTTTCCAGGCATCTCGTTGTCTCCACGGATGCATCTACCACGGGTTGGGGTGCCATGTGCAATGGGCATGCAGCCGCCGGTTCCTGGACAGGAGCCCAGCGCCTCATGCACATCAATTGCCTCGAGCTGTTGGCAGTACGGCTCGCCCTACACCGCTTCCGAGCGTTGCTCAAGGGCCAGCATGTGCTTGTCCGCTCAGACAACACTACGGCAGTAGCGTACATCAACCACCAGGGGGGTCTACGCTCACGCCAGTTGTCGCAGCTCGCCCGCCACCTCTTGATATGGAGTCAGAAGCACCTGAGGTCCCTTCGTGCAGTTTACATTCCTGGAGACCGGAACTGGGCAGCCGACGAGCTGTCCCGGGTCCGTCCCATCTCTGGCGAATGGCGACTCCATCCCCAGTCGGTCCAGCTGATTTGGGACGAGTTCGGGGAGGCACAGATAGACCTGTTCGCCTCTCGGGACTCGTCCCACTGCGCCCAGTTTTATTCTCTGACCCGCGGCACTCTCGGCTCGGATGCGCTGGCGCACAGCTGGCCACGGGGCCCACGCAAGTATGCGTTTCCCCCAGTGAGCCTCCTTGCACGGGTGTTGTGCAAGATCAAGGAGGACGAGGAGCAGGTCTTGCTGGTAGCCCCCTATTGGCCCACCAAGACATGGTTCTCCGAACTCATGCTCCTCGCGACAGCACCTCCTTGGCCTATTCCTCTGAGACCGGACCTACTCTCTCAGAGACGGGGCACTCTGTGGCACCCTCGTCCCGATCTTTGGAGGCTGCACGTGTGGCTCCTGGACGGGACGAGGCAGGTTTGAGTTCGCTGCCACCTGCGGTGGCGGCAACCATCACTTCCGCAAGAGCGTCGTCCACGAGACACCTTTATGCGTTGAAGTGGAACCTCTTCGTCAATTGGTGTTCTTCTCGCGGAGAAGACCCCCGGAGATGCTCGATCAGTGTCGTGCTTTCCTTCCTGCAAGAGGGGTTGGAGCGCAGGCTGTCGCCCTCCACCCTTAAGGTTTACGTCGCGGCCATTGCCGCTTCTCATGAAGCAGTGGAAGGTAAGTCCTTAGGGAAGCACGACCTGGTCATCAGGTTCCTGAGGGGAGCGAGGAGGCTGCATCCGCCTCGTCCTCCCCTCGTACCCTCTTGGGACCTCTCGGTAGTTTTAAGTGCTCTGCAGAGGCATCCCTTTGAGCCTTTGCAATCGGTAGAGTTAAAGTTTCTGTCCATGAAGACAGCACTCCTGGTTGCATTGGCCTCCATCAAGAGGGTGGGGGACCTGCACGCATTCTCCGTTGACGAAGCGTGCCTGGAGTTCGGGCCGGCTTACTCTCACGTGATCTTGAGACCCCGGCCTGGATATGTGCCCAAGGTTCCCACCACTCCCTTCCGGGACCAGGTGGTGAACCTGCAAGCGCTGCCCCTGGAGGAGGCAGACCCAGCCTTGGCACTGCTCTGTCCGGTACGTGCTCTCCGCACCTATGTCGACAGAACGCAGTGTTTCAGGACCTCAGACCAGCTCTTTGTCTGTCATGGAGGGAGCCAGAAGGGAAGGGCTCTCTCAAAGCAACGGCTGTCCCACTGGATAGTGGATGCCATTGCTTTGTCTTACCAGCAGCAGGGCCTTCCGTGCCCCCTTGGTGTGACGGCCCATTCCACTCGGAGTGTAGCCTCCTCTTGGGCTTTAGCGCACGGCGCCTCGCTAACAGACATCTGCAGAGCTGCAGGCTGGGCGACACCCAACACCTTCGCCAGGTTCTGTAATCTGCGAGTTGAGCCGGTATCCTCTCACGTACTCGTTTCGGCCAGTTCTGGATCCGCTCAGGTGTCTTCGCTTGCTCGCCAATCCACTCCCCGGACTGGATAAGTGCGATATTTCCTCAGTTCTTCCATTGAAGTCTTGAGTCCTCCAGCACCGACGATGCGGGCACCACTGCTGTTGCTCTGGATGCTAGCTAGGTGCCTCCAGGCGCACGGTTCCCCATGGTAACCGTCTCATGTGTATTATCCACTGTAAGCCTCTCTGAGCATGTGTCTTCCCTTGGCAAGCCATCTGCCACCCCTGGAGTTTAAATTAGTACTAGCCACCTGCGGTTGGTACTCCAGTGTTCCATATGCGTTCCTATGTGGCCATATGTGTATTCATAAGTCCTCCCTTCGGTAGGCAGCTGGTAGCATGTCCCCTTCGGGATATGTTTCCCAGTGTACCTTGGTAATCCTGTGTCAAAGTCGGATCCCCAAAAAAAAAAAAAAAAAAAAAGAGGTAAGGCTCGGGGGTTCAGTCTTTCGCAGGGCACTGGAAGACAGCTTGAAGATGGCGTGATGGCACAGACCCCCAATCTCCGTCACTTCTGACGTAACTCGAAGTGACTACGAAAGGGAACGTCTCGGTTACGTATGTAACCCTCGTTCCCTGAGTAGGGAACGGAGACGTTACGTCTCCCTGCCACTTCTGCTGTATCGCTGGGTAGATGCCGAGTTCAGTCTTGGCTCCTCAGCGAAGACATACTGCGGTTGCGTTCACTTCCTCCTTTTATACTCACGGAGTAGGGCGGAGTACGCTATGCAAATTTCCGCAGCCCCAAGGCATTGCATGCCATTGGCTCGTGTTTAAATACTCGAAGAGGATTGGCTTTCTATGCGAAATCCCCCAATCTCCGTCACTTCTGACGTAACGTCTCCGTTCCCTACTCAGGGAACGAGGGTTACATACGTAACCGAGACGTTTTCTCGTGCATAGCCTACGATACGCACTTAATGGCAAAAACGCACTTCACACCCATTATCTTAACCAAGGGGTTTAGTGTGCTTCATTTGCACACAAAAACTATTTTTTGGCATATAAATGGCCCAAGAAATAAAATTTGTGCTATAGATACACTTTCATGAGATTATGTTGCCCGATCATATTGAGTAGGCTTGATAACTATAACCTCCTGCAGCCACTCATGTCCATCGGCGTCATCATAACGTTCATTTTTTTTTTGAGTGATCCATCTGTATCATGCTAGCATAATGTGTTTAATGTGTGAATCCTTACTAAAAATGCAGTTCTATAATGAGCCGCTGGCATGAATCCTTGTGATAGAGTGGTAGTGGAGCGCTTTTAAAAAATCGGCTCTGCACTCCATTCAAAATCATGCCGCTCCACTCCTCGCTCCGCTCCCACTCCACTACGTTAGTACTGGCTGCAGATAAAGTGCTAATTGTTAATGATTTTAATATCCATGTAGATAATGAAAAAGATGCATTGGGATTGGCATTTAAAGACATTCTGAACTCTATTGGAGTTAGACAACATGTGTCAGGAGGACCTACTCATTTTCATAATCATACTTTAGATCTAATATTGTCACATTATTATTATTATTATTATAGTTTATTTAGATAGGGACAGATACAGATAACATAGATACACTTTGACAGTGATCTGATGCATGTATCAATGTTTTTAGCCAAAGCTAATTTACAACATTAGTCCCTATAAGGGCTTTTTTAGTAAAATGCAATACATGCGATACAATACACAAGCAATACAAAACAATAAGGGCTATTTGATAAAATACAATACAAGAATAAAAATACTAGTAGAGAGAAAAATAATGGAATATAATATAAATGCCAAAAAAAAAAAAAAAAAGGCAGAGTCGACAAGAACTAAATATGCGAACAACACTGTTCCTGAATTAACCACTTTGTGTTTACAAATAATATGCATCTTATTGTTGCATACTACGTTGTTCATTGCACTTTAGCAATTTCTCAAATAAAGCCACAATTGCCAAAGTAAGAATGTTTTTATTCTTGGCTTTTTTTTTTTTTTGATTCCACGCTTACCACTTTATCTGTGTACAATGTTCTAGTAGCTCAACGTTTTTGCTGTTTAAACTTTAAACCATTCCTTTATTCTGTGATAACTGGTGAAAATAGCTTTTAATATTCAGGGGTAAAACTATAACTTGAAATATGGGGATAAAAGGTTTCTGCCCAATGTGACAATGAAGTACAGCTTGGCAATGGCAGCACTGCATCTCCATCAATGAGAAAGTCTATTTTATTATACAAAGGTTTTAAGGTTAGCTTGTTTTATGAATTGCAACACTTGCTAAATCTGTCAAACCTAAGCCCATTTCCACTACTTTTTAAACTAAATTAATTTGTTAAAGACTACTTTTTTTTTTACTAAAATTGATTAAACTTGACTAAAACCTTTTGGTGTTTTCGTCGACTAAAACTTGACTAAAACCTTTTGTGTTTTCGTCAACTAAAACTTGAGTAAAACTATTAAGTTTATAAGTGACTAAAATGTGACTAAAACTTAAAATCATTTTCGTCCAAAAGACTAAGACTAAAATTAAAAAGGGCTGCCAAAAACAACACTGAGGGTGAGTCTCCATTCCCTGGGCCTCAGCCCCTGCCTCAACAGGATATCGGCTCCGATATACGAGACCATCTGTGTTTTATCCGAAAGGACAAACACATAGTGACCTCCAGGGTCTGGCAGGAAGTATTGAGATTTTCGGGAATACCGCCATCACTTTTAGCCAATTATGTGCTAAAAGGTAGATGGTCCTGCCAAGTACCATTCGCCGAGCGACCAACTCATGATCACCCCCAACTTGTGAGGGAAGCATCCATCGATAGCATTATGCGTCGACAAGAAGCCCCCAAACCTGGGCTTGGGCGAGGGACCAAGGTTCTTCGACATGACCGAAGCACGAAGGCAAAGCCGCGTGACCTTGATCATGCGAAACGTTTTTCTCCTCGGAGAAAACCCTTTGGTCCTGAGCCATCACTGCATGGGTCTCATGTACAAAAGGCCAAAAGTAACTACGTTGGACACAGCTGCCATGAGAGACACCAGTCTAAAAAATGCTTGACAGTGAGTAACTGGCCTAGATATACCCCCCAACTTGTGAGGGAAGCATCCGTCGATAACACTATGCGTCTACAAGAAGCCCCCAACAGTGGGCCTGGGCGAGGAACCAAGGTTCTTCCACAAGACCGAAGAACGAAGGCAAAGCCGTGACCTTTTGGTCAAAAAACAAAGAGCATTTTCCCAATCTACACAATGTTGCCTTGAAAGTTCTCTCTGTTCCTGCCATTTCTGCCCCAGTTGAGAGAGTTTTTAGTAGAGGAGGCATTCTAATGTGACCCCACAGTGCACAGCTTGGCCATAAGATGTTGCAATATTTAATTTTCCGGTAACACTTTAGAATACTGTATCTTACTTACCGCATAACTAATAAGGAATTAATGAAGAACTAATAGGTAATTCTTTATTAACACTTAAGTCACTACTGTTAACTACTAAGGAAGATGTGTTAACTAATCAGTATGTAATATAATTTTATGATTGTGTTAGGTATCAGTTGGTTAATCAATAGCTAATGATACCTCCTGAAGAACTACTATTAATTATCTATTAATTAAGGTTCAAGAAAAATAACTATGCAGTAACTACTAAGTAACAGTCATACACATTAGTCAGTTTGTCATTCTTCAGCACTAATACGAAAGATAAGTGCAGACATTTGCCTATAGGCTATGATCTGCAAATAAGCAAAAACATATCATGTATATTACACCTTATTATTATACTTAGTTCTTATACATTTTAAACTTCTTTTGCACCATTCAAGTTCCGGCAATATCGCGGTAGTTACCTAAAGGCACCGGGATGGCGGAACCGCCAGCTTTGGCCCTTCATCTCTGCTCGCAGCTACAGTATATTAAAGTATATATATGGTGCCTTTAGAGTTATTCTGCACGACGTGCAAAAACTTAACCCCCGCTTTTTTAAGTATATATATATATATATATATATATATATATATATATATATATATATATATATATAAAGAGGGTTATTCTGCACAACGTGCAAAAACTTAAACCCCGCTTTGACTGTCGAAGATAAGTGTGCTGAGGAGCTTGCATCAGTGAGGGCTTTGCAAAATATATATACATACAAACACACACACACACACATATATAAATACAGAAAATATTACCTGATTAGAATGCTACCTTGAAAAACAAAAATTTTAATAATTAAATCTCACCCAACAGAGAAATCCCACCGCCCACTCCCCACACAGGATTGTCCTCAAAAAGAGCACTAATCTGTTTATTTTTAAGTTACACATTCTACATTGACTAAAAACACTTTTGATGTTTCTTTTTTAATCAGAGTATTATTTTATACAGAAAAAAAATATTTGTAATTCAGATGAGAATGAGGTTAGTGTTTTACAATATTAAGGAAAGCAAATATATTGAAATATAGCACATGAATTTAAAATTCATTCAGCTTCAATTACCAATTTGTAGTTTACCAATGTATCTTACTTTTATTTAAAGCAAACTATACATTTAAAAGATTGGGGCTATATGCATATTTTGTCTTTTTTTTTAAAAAAATACAAAATTGTTATGCAAAAAGACAAGAACTTGCAGGAAAAATCTACAGTCAGCCACACACACACACACACACACACACACACAGACACGCACACACACACACACACACACACACACACACACACACACACACACACTTTCTCTCTCTCTCAAGAAGCAAAAACATGACTGTTAAAGGTTGTATCAGCGATGGCGGGGTAACATCACTTCTGTTGATGTTCAAACAAAACAGAGAGCTAGCTGGCTACTCCCTCCCATGCAATTGAAACTCTTCTAAACGTGCATCTATGGGCATCAGTTTGGTTTGAAATGGACAGAGGCGCATTCGGAAGTGCATTTGGGTACAATGACGCATTCATTTACTTTTCTCTTTTCATGTTTTGAAAGACGATGTCCTGTAGCTTACTAATTTAAAGAAATAAAAATGTATACAAAAATGAGATGATGTCCTGACTTGTTTTATGAAAAAAGCCTTAAGTTTTCAAAAAGCATTAGACATTACTCACTTACTCCCAGTAATGGATTATGTGCACGTTAGCATATGCTAGTTCCGGCTGCGAAACCGATATGGGGTGTCTAGTTTCCGGTAGCCTGATGGACGACGTAGAGGATGTATGTTTCTCCAGATGTCTTGAACATTTGCCGAATACAGTCGATTATGTTCATCGACTTGCTAATGATTTTCCTCCAGCTCCCCAGAGCAAGAGAGAAGGGGTTTAAATATTACGTTTCTCAGTATTTGCATAATTTTGAAGGGAACGTTAAGTCACAACAACATCCATGCTCAGACTGATCTCATGAAATTGCGTATGTATGACACTTATCACGTATTTTTGGCATGCTATCAACACGCATAATCTCTTTTCAGCGTGTTTATGAATACCGTTGACTTAACGTTATTATTGTATATATATATATATATATATATACTGTATATATAGCATATGACCTACCTCAACCCCAACCTACCCGTCACTCCTACCATCCTAGAAAAAATAAATATCGCTCCCCAGATGAAGAACTACATTTTGTTTTGTTTCGCTCGGACATTTGACGGCGTGTACACACGCGGTACACGTGGAATCACTCGGACATTAATGTTGCCATGCTACATGCTCAAGCTATGCGATTTGGTAACTGTTATATCTCTCTATACATTATAAAATGCGAAATCATGCGTTAGAAAGTGCATTTTCCAGAACAGTTTGTGTTGGCCATTGTTTTGTTTATGATGTTTAGAGGCTATGTTGTTGACAACCACTATCTATATAGTCATACAGATCAGTGTTGACAACCACTATACATGTCATACAGGGAGTAAAGGTATCCGACGTTGGTTCGTTCGTTATCAAGTTAGGCTGTTTAACACATATTAGGCTGTTCACACATATTTCTAAACAGGTCTCCCTTGCAAAATAGGTTATAAACCCAGGGGCTTCTCCTGGTTAAAGGGTATAATATAATAAATAATTAGTAGCCTAAAAACTTCCTTCTAGTTGTCATGGATACGCAACGCTCCACTCTGTAAAGCGACTGCTTGGGTGCGGTGACAAAATGTGAAATGTCGTTTACTTTTCACAATGCAGCAGCGCCTGGCTCCACCCAAATATGAGTGAAAACTGTGTTGGTTGACTTGACAATGAACAAACGAACATAGTTTTAGACAAATATATTTAGATAGCTAAGCTTTAGATAGCCGGTCCACTGATGTAGGATGTAAACAACGGCAACCGGAACCGAAGTACCCAACATCCGCCCTCAAGGCGGAAGTTAGCATTTTTCTCGTGCACAGAGTCAATTACTCCCAGTCAAGTTTGATAAAAATAAATTTTTAGTTTATTTTTATTATTAAAATGCATTTAAGAAAATATATTAATAACCTGATTTATTGTTGACTGGTGTGTGTTTAAAATTTGTTTTTTTAGAATAAAATGGAACTGTTCAAGCAAGTTGTAGAAATCCTCCCTCCGGAACGTTATAGGTTGCTACAAAGGCAAAGTGCAGTAACTACACAAACAAAGAAACAGAGAGAAAAACGCCTTTAAAGTTTTTATACCAGCCAGTAAAACATGTTATGGGTAGATTATGTGGTAATGCCTCTCCGAAATGGGACATAATTTAACCCAGATATTTTTTCACAAGACAGAACACATGTCATAAAGCCCATTACAAGTCTTAACTCATTTTTGACCAAATGTGTAGTTACTGCGCTTTGCCTTTTGTAGGGCAGTATTGCTAGGGGTTCCTACAGGAAAACTGAACTCCCTGAGCTTCTTCCTGTATTCGCGAAGTTGACTGTGTGTATAAAATATCTTCTTATTAAACTGTATGGACACTGACAAAGTTCTCAATGCTTCGTTTTGAATGTAGGGACCTTTATTATGTTAGTGTGGGGCTATTTTGAGCCTTGTTAGTGGTAATAACAAGCGATTTTTATTTGTCATTACTCTATGCCCTATATAGTGTTATACTAGCGTTATAGGCTAAACTGTTTTTATAGATAAAACTATTTACATTCGGCAATCATGAAAACAAATCTCAGATAACGGTTGACTAGGTAACAATGTGTAATTTTGCGCCGGAGTTCTCCTTTAACTTACATTAGCTAGCGAACGAGCTAACCAGATAACATTAACAAATTGACAAGCACTTACTGGGCAGAATGGCTCTTCAAATGACGGACGAAATTGGAGGTTGTCGTCTGGCTGTCCGCGATCTTAACGTTGCATGTCTTGCAAAGCGCTGTTCTTTTGCCATCTTGTTGTAAGAAATTCTTGAACCCGAAAGCGACGACCCTCGGTATCCCTCCGGCTGACATGTTGATGTGATATCTGATGTAAGTGGGCGTGGTGTGCGTAAGGTATGAGAGGGCATGACTGATGATCTCGTGATCCAGTCATGAAAGCGCTATTCTCAGCCTGCGCTCCAGCTGGATCAACTTTATTTTTTTTTACATAATTTATATATTTTATATTCAAACTGAAAACATGATGTGATTAACACTCAAGTCATTCAAGTCATCGTGTCTCAAGTCAAGTCAAGTCCAGAGTCTTTAACTTCCAAGTCCGAGTCAAATCTCAAGTATTTTATTTTTTGTCAAGTCAAGTCACAAGTCATAAAAATAGCGACTCGAGTCCAAGTCACAAGTCCCAAGAACACACTGCTGAAGTTTCATCAAGATCAGTTAATGTATGCTGAAGTTATAACACACTTCCTGTTTCACGTTTCTCGCCACGATTTAGTTTCCTCGCCGCGGCCAAACCGTTCGAGATATCAAAAATCCCCTCGCAAACTTTCATCCTCAATGTCTTGACTTCACGCTGACCGAGTTTCGTCGAATTTGGATCAAAGCTCTAGGAGGAGTATTTCACATTCCATTGCGTGTGTTTTACAAACAACCCTCAATAGGTTGGGGTAAAAAGTAAAAGTGCGAAGTATATATGAAACGATGAGATCGACATGTGTACCGAGTTTCATATTATTACATACAAGCGTGTTTGAGTTATGGACCAAGTGTTCGGACCCCGTTCCAGGGGGCACTGACGAGCCACCCTGCCACGCCCGGGTACCAGCTTCAGCCCGGCTCTGATGGCCACGGGTTCTGACCCGTGTGCAAAGTTTCAAGAGTTTTCGAGCATGTTAAGGGCCCCAAAAGTGCCCGAATAGTCTTAAGAAAAATAATAATAATAGAAAAGAATAACCCTAAGGAAAACAATAGGGCCTTCGCCCTTTCAGGGCTTGGGCCCTAATAATAATAATAATCCTAAGGAAAACAATAGGGCCTTCGCCCTTTCAGGGCTTGGGCCCTAATAATCACAAGGAAAACAATAGGGCCTTCGCCCTTTCAGCCCCCCCCCCCCCCCCCCAGTTCTTAATGGCATGTCATGCATGTTAATTAGTTAAACTGGTCCTACCGATCAATGTGTTTGGAAGTAAAGACACTAATGAGCCACTGCAAATCCAGAGTCTTGAACGGAATCAGCACCAGATGGGTGGAGTTGTCCATGTCCACAGCGCTCTCGGGGTAGATAATACGGTGAGTGGTCTTAGACCCCACATCCTTCTCAAAACCCTTTGTTGGGCCCTTGTTAATCCTGAAAAAAGCAAATATCATTTAGGTAGAGGTTTTTTGATAGAGTATATATTTAACACTCATTTTTATTTGTATTCAATGACATTTGTATTTTTTTCAGTTTTTTTCACACACACACACACACACACACACACACACACACACACACCACCACCAACAACAACAACTTTTTAAAGAAAATAGCAAAGAAAATCTGCACACATCAGCTGTGGAAATAAAGAAAAGGAAATATAGTTCCTTTTCGTAGTCACTCCAAGTTACGTTGGATGGCGAGAATGGGGTTTTGTTTAGAAAGCCTATCGACTTCGAGTATTACAAAACGAGCCAATGGCAAAGAAATGCCATGGGTCTGCGGATTTTGCATAGCGTATCTCCGCCTTTCCTCATTTGTATAAAAAGGAGGATGCCGCAACATGCAGGTATGTTTTTGCTTCGGAGCCAAGAATTTTCTTCACTCCTGCAGCCTATTCTCTGACTATCTTCGAGAATCTTCCAGATGAGCAGCTTCCAGTCAGTGTTGGTGTGATGGCGAATTCCAGCAAATTTCATAGTCCTGCCTGCTGAATTGAACAGCATGTTGCAAGCACTACTGCAAGCTTTTCTCTCAAAAAAAGAGCGTGCACGCGGCACGTCATTTTAAAGATGCGTCTTTCTAAAGACGATCTGCCCATGTATTTCTGACTGCGGTATTCTGATATATTTAGCTGATGGGCACGAGCACTGTTTTGATGTGTTCGTGGGTGTGTCACGTTCTCCCAGCGGGAACGTGACCACTGCAATGTAACGGTCGAGACTCGATGAGCTCAATAGAGTGAGAGTCCCCTCATCCAAACCCCAATCTATTGTTCTCCACATGAGATAATACTTCGGCTGGTGGCCAGGGTGACCTAAGACGGCAGGTCTGGAACTAAACCAACGAAAATTCCTCGGTCCACACCCCGTCTTTTACATTTTAACCCGTGTGGTCCCAAGTGAGTCTCATTTGGCCCCCCGGCTGATGAAATCATGTATAATCGCTGCATCACAAGGTGAGATGGAGTCCTCTAGAGATGATGGCTCGTCTGTGCAGCTGTCCCAGGATGTGCTAGCATAACGAGTTTGATCCAGAGTTCACAGCTATGCTGTCCCGGGCTGCCACGAGTATCAGGCTTGTGTGGAACCTTCTGTCATGTTTCGAGCACCTAAGGATGATGATTGGTTTTTGGGGGTGGCGAACCCAAATCCTTGTCCCCACAGCGCCTCCACCTGGCGTGGCAACCCTAAGCACCCCTCCAATGCCTGTAGGTTCTTGTCTACTCCGGTGGCGGGGACCTGTAGAGCTGCGGGGCAGACTGCCACCTCACTGTATGTTATTGTCATCCTTATGGGTGTTCAGTGACATGCACGAGGATAGGGCTGATTCAGGGCTCAACCTTGAGCTGCCTGCCGTCACCAACCTTGCTCTATGAGCGACGAAGGTGACCGCATGCTCCCTGAGTCAGGTGATGTCCACATGTGTGGTCAGACATTTTTGGCTTAACCTGGTTGATGTGTGTGAGGCTGAGTGAACCAGTTTCCTCAACTTCCCCATATCCCAGGCTGGCCTTTTCGGCGGCGCGGTCGTGAACTCTGCCCAACAGTTCTCGTCCGCCCAGAAGTGGACTGTGGCTTTTGTCTGACCCTGCGGCTTCTGCTGCCAACCAGCCGCTGGCTCAGACGCCTCAGTCCGCTTGCCGCCGAATTCGCCCTCCTGCGACTTCCGCCCCCTCCCGCCCGGTCACAGCAGCACCGGGCCGTGCCGTGGAGGTGGTCGCAGGGAGGCGCCCCTGCCCGTACCAGCCCTGCAGCCCCGCTGTACGCCAGGCTATGCGGCGCTCCCGTTACGGGCAGCTCAGATATGGCTTGCAGTTCTTTCAGGGAGTGGTTGCAGGCCCACTCCTTCCCCCGGTGGAGGGCTTGGGGAGAATCTTTTCTCCAAAGAGCTGCATTCCATCCCTGAGCACACAGAGCCGGATGGCAGTGTGCGACGCCCCCGTGCCTCGCCACTCTCATCCTCCTCTGTCTCTGAGGGCGCGGATGACAGTGCGTGCCGTCTCTGGACCACACCACTCTCATCCCCCTCTATCGCCAGACCCCTGGCAGAGCAGACCCCCGTGGAACGCTGGTCCTTCCCTGGTCTCCTCTGTCAGGGCGCGGAGCGTGACACACACGCGCAGGGTCGCTATGCCACCCTCGCCTGTGCCGATCTCTCCGCCCCGCTGCCCCTCCGGGGGGACGCCTGTGGCTCGGATGATTCCATTGGATCAGTTGGGGCTGGTTAGAGCTCCCCAGTCTGTCCCGTTGGGTTCGCCCCGAGCTATCAGGCTCGGCTATGCGATTCAGTTCGCACGGTCTCCTCCCCGCTTCAGGGGAGTCCGCTTTACGGTGGTCTGTGGCAATGCCCCGATCATGAGAGCGGAGGTTGCCACCCTGCTGGCGAAGGGTGCAGTCGAGGCCGTCCCTCCAGCCGAGATGAAGTCAGGGTTTTACAGCCCCTACTTTATTGTCCCCAAGAAAACCGGTGGGTTACGATCAATTCTGGACCTGCGCGTTTTGAACCGCATCCTTCACCGGCTGCCGTTCAAGATGCTCACGGCCAAACGCATTTTCGAATGTGTGCGGCCCCAGGATTGGTTTGCAGCGATAGACCTGAAGGACGCCTACTTTCATGTCTCCATTTTACCTTGACACAGACCGTTTCTTCGGTTTTCTTTCGAGGGGCAGGCATATCAGTACGCGGTTCTCCCATTCGGGTTGGCTCTGTCTCCTCGCGTCTTCACGAAGATTGTCGAGGCAGCCCTTGTTCCCCTTCAGCCCTTGGCAGTCCTGAACTATCTCGACGACTGGCTGATCCTAGCACACTCTCGAGATCAGGTCTGCGAACACAGAGACCTTGTGCTCCGGCACCTAGCCCGTCTGGGCCTTCGGGTCAACTGGGAGAAGAGCAAACTTTGCCCCGTGCAGAGGATCTCTTTTCTCGGTATGGAGATAGACTCGGTCGCCATGTCCGCGCAGCTTACGAGCGAGCGCGCACACTCACTGCTGACTTGTCTTCGACAGTTCAAGGGCAAGAATGCGGTCCCACTGAAACTTTTCAGAGGCTCCTGGGGCATATGGCATCCGCAGCCGCGGCAACGCCACTCGGATTGCTTCAAATGAGACCGCTTCAGCTGTGGCTTCGCGATCGAGTCCCGAGGTGGGCATGGCATCACGGTACGCTCAGAGTTCCAGTGACTCCGACCTGCCGTCAGACCTTCACCCCGTGGAGGAACCTCAGCTTTCTACGGGCCGGTGTTCCCCTAGAACGAGTTTCCAGGCATGTTGTTGTCTCCACAGATGCCTCTGCCACGGGTAGGGGCGCCATGTGCAATGGGCATGCAGCCGCGGGCTCCTGGACAGGACCCCAGCGCCTCATGCATGTCAATTGCCTCGAGTTGCTGGCAGTACGCCTTGCCCTGCACCGCTTCCGGGCGTTGCTCAAGGGTCAACACGTACTAGTCCGTTCAGACAATACCGCGACAATAGCGCACATCAACCACCAGGGGGGTCTACGCTCTCGCCGTATGTCGCAACTCGCACGCCACCTCATCTTATGGAGTCAGAAGCACCTGAGGTCCCTTCGTGCTATCCACATTCCAGGAGTTCGGAACTGTGCAGCCGACGAGCTGTCACGGCTCCGTCCAGTCTCTGGCGAATGGCGACTCCATCCCCAGTCGGTCCAGCTGATTTAGGATCAGTTCGGGGACGCACAGATAGATCTTTTTGTCTCCCATGACTCATCCCATTGCGCCCTGTATTACTCTCTGACTGAGGGCACGCTCGGCACAGACGCACTGGCGCACAGCTGGCCGCGGGGCCCACGCAAATGTGCGTTTCCCCCAGTGAGCCTTCTCGCACGTACCCTGTGCAAGATCAAGGAGGACGAGGAGCAGGTCATTTTGGTCGCCCCATACTGGCCCACCAAGACCTGGTTCTCCGAACTGATACTCCTCGCGACAGCACCTCCTTGGCCAATTCCTCTGAGGAAGGACCTCCTTTCTCAGGGACGGGGCACCCTGTGGCACCCTCGTGGCTCCTGGACGGGTCGAGGCAGGTTTAAGTACCCTGCCACCTGCGGTGGCGGCTACTATCACTTCCGCTAGAGCGTCGTCCACGAGACACGTCTATGTGTTGAAGTGGAACCTCTTTGTCAACTGGTGTTCTTCTCGCCGAGAAGACCCCCGGAGATGCTCAAACAGTGTCGTACTTTCCTTCCTGCAAGATGGGTTGGAGCGAAGGCTGTCTCCCTCCACCCTGAAGGTGTATGTGGCTGCTATTGCCGCATATCACGAAGCAGTTGAAGGTAAGTCTCTGGGGAAGCACGACCTGATCATCAGGTTCCTGAGAGGAGCGAGGAGACTGAATCCTCCTCGCCCTCCTCTCGTTCCCTCTTGGGACCTCTCAGTGGTTTTAAGCGCCCTGCAGAGGCCTCCCTTTGAGCCTCTGCAATCAGTCGAGATTAAGTTCCTGTCGCTTAAGACAGCGCTCCTGGTTGCACTGGCCTCCATCAAGAGGGTAGGGGACCTGCACACATTTTCCATTGACGAAGCGTGCCTGGAATTCGGGCCAGGTTACTCTCACGTGATCCTGAGACCCCGGCCTGGATATGTGCCCAAGGTTCCTACCACTCCCTTCCGGGACCAGTTAGTGAACCTGCAAGCGCTGCCCCTGGAGGAGGCAGACCCAGCCTTGGCACTACTCTGTCCAGTACGTGCCCTCCGTGCTTACGTAGACAGAACGCAGTGTTTTAGGACCTCAGAACAGCTCTTTGTCTGTTATGATGGCAGCCAGAAGGGAAGGGCTCTCTCAAAGCAGAGGTTGTCTCACTGGATAGTGGACACCATTGCTTTGGCTTACCAGCAAGGTCGTCCGTGCCCCCTTGGTGTGACAGCCCACTCCACCCGGAGTGTGGCTTCCTCTTGGGCTCTAGCGCATGGCGCCTCGCTAGCAGATATCTGCAGAGCTGCAGGCTGGGCGACACCCAACACATTCGCGAGATTCTATAATCTCCGAGTGGAGCCTGTGTCCTCTCTTGTACTCGCTCACCTGGCCAGTACTGGACCCGCTCAGGTGTCTTCGCTTGCTCGCCATTCCACTCCACCGACTGGATAAGTGCGATTTTTCTCAGTTGAGTCTTCCACGGAAGCCCTGAGTTCCTCCAGCACTGTTGATCCTGACGCCAGTGTCTTGCTTGGACGTCGGTTAGGTGCCTCCATGTGCATGGTTCCTGCTAGTAACCCCCACATGTGTATTTCCACTGTAAGCCTCTCTGAGCATGTGTCTTCCCTCGGCAAGCCATCTGCCACCCCTGGAGTTAAGTTCTGCCACCTGCGGTTGGTGCTCCAGTGATCTCCATATGTAGTCGCTAATACGGCCATATGTGTATTTGTAAGTCCTCCTTCGGTAGGCATCTGGAAGCATGTCCCTCCTGGGATATGTTTCCCAGTGTACCTTGGTATTCCTGTGTCAAAATAGGATCCCTGGTTATAAGCTATGTTCAGGGGTCCAGACTTTCGCAGGGCACTGGAAGACAGCTATGAAGATGGCGTGATGGCACAGACCCCCATTCTTCGTCACTTCTGACGTAACTCGAAGTGAATATGAAAGGGAACGTCTCGGTTACGGATGTAACCCTCGTTCCCTGAGTAGGGAACGGAGACGTTACGTCTCCCTGCCACTTCCGCTGTACCGTAGACACCTGAGTTCAGTCTCGGCTCCTCAGCGAAGACATACTGCGTTGGCGTCCACTTTCTCCTTTTATACTCACAGGGTGAGGCGGAGATACGCTATGCAAATTCCGCAGACCCATGGCATTTCTTTGCCATTGGCTCGTTTTTTTAATACTCGAAGAGGATTGGCTTTCTAGGCGAAACCCCCATTCTCCGTCACTTCTGATGTAACGTCTCCGTTCCCTACTCAGGGAACGAGGGTTACATCCGTAACCGAGTGTAAGGCTCCAGCTTGTAATGACTCTCCCTGCCTCTAGTTGGTGCTGAGCCGTAATGATTCTCCCAACCACTAGGTGGCCCTGCTTCTGTAAATAGTAGTTGTTGCCACTCATTATTATTTGATTCATCCCACCTGTGGGGTTCATTAGCTTGTTTGTATTGACCTATTTAAGCATGTCTCTTTCTCACAGTTGTGTTCAGTCTTGAGCCTACCATGCCTGTATTTTTCCTTGCCAAGAAAGCTAAGTCTGTTGTATTTGCCTAACATTTTGTTTCTTTGATTTATTCTCTGGAAGCTCGGCTTCCTTTTTTGTTGTACCTTTTTACTTGGATTCTTCAGTAAAGACACTTTTTGTTCAATCAATTAAGCATTCAAGTTGTTCTTCTGCCCTTGGGTCCATCTGCTGTACAACATCCACAATAGCTCAGAGGTAACAAAGCAGCTCAGTTGTCTAGAAGACCAGGGTTCGATTCCCGCCTCAGACACCCATCACAGCAAGACTGAACCATGGAAGTGGGCCCAGCAGAAGATTCCACACCTACATCCAATGTTGATCGTATTCTAGCTGCACTGTCTGGCCAAGCCTCCACCATTCACAGACATGAGCAGATCCTATCTGAGATCCTACAACGCTTAAGTGTACAGACTGCATTTCAAGCCTCTCCAGTTTTAACCACCCCATCTGTGCCAGCTGGCAGACCCACACCCCCATTAACTGGCTTTCTACCTGAACCGAGACTGCCAGCACCAGAGAGGTATGACGGAAATCCTGAGAGATGTCGAGGCTTTGTCACCCAGTGTACTCTAGTATTTGGATTACAACCTAACAGCTTTCCCACAGAGAACAGCAAGGTGGCATACATCATCACTCTTCTCACTGGAAAGGCCCTGGACTGGGCTACTGCTTTGTGGGAACAAAAGTCCCCACTTACTGAGAGTTGTGACCTGTTTGTTGAAGAAATGAAGAAGGTCTTCCATCACCCTACCAGTGGGGGAGAGGTTGACCACAGGCTGCTTCAGATATCTCAAGGGACAAGGAGTGTGGCAGAGTTTGCAATTGAATTCCGCACATTAGCCTCGGAGAGCGGTTGGGACCAACGAGCCCTGAAAGCAACGTTTCATCGTGCCCTATCCTCTGAACTGAAAGATGAACTGGCCTTCCGAGACCCAGCTCCTGACCTTGAATCCCTTATTGACAGTTCCATCAGGGTGGACAATCGCATTCGAGAACGCAGACGGGAACGTCGTGGGGAGGTCAGGCTGCCTGAGCCCAGAGTTTCTAGCAATGCCATTGAATCCCCTCCACTGCCCATGAATTTCGAGGAACCCATGCAGCTGGGAAGAGCCAGACTATCACAAGCAGAGAGGGAAAGACGCATGAGGGATAAATGCTGCTTGTACTGTGGAAAGCCAGACCATTTCAGGTCACACTGCCCCGAGTTGACGGGAAAAGACAACTCTCGTCCAAGAAGAGGGGGGCTGGGACGAGAGTAATCACCTTTCCCCAACCAGCAGCTTCTGGGGTTTCACTCAACATTTCACTGTATTGGGGTAACCAACATAACAAGCTTCTTGCCTTCATTGATTCTGGGGCTGCTGGAAATTTTATGGACTTTACTTTGGCCAGAAACCTGAGAATTCAACCCATCTCTCTTCAAGAACCCCTGACCATAACTGCATTGGATGGGAGACCCCTGGGATCTGGTCAGGTAAGCCAATGCACTACACCCCTTCATCTCCAAATTGGTGGCCATAATGAGAAGATACAGTTTTTCTTGATCCATTCACCAGAGTTCCCATTAATTCTTGGCTTCCCATGGTTATCCCTTCACAATCCACATATAGATTGGACCGCTAGGGCATTAACTGCTTGGGGAACTAATTGTGGTAATTCAGGTCTCTCTCTTTGTTATTTTTCCGAGTTGCTGGAGACACCTACTGATTCCCCACGTACCACCTCCAAGCTGCCGCCTATTCCTCTTAAGCCACCAGTCCAGTCCACAGAGGTGCTAACTATTCCCAAGCTTAAACCTGTGCCCCCCAGAGTCCCGGTGCATCCTCCTGAGTCGTCTCGATTCCCCTCAGAATATGAAGACCTCTGTGAAGTCTTCAGCAAGACCAGCGCAGCCTCTCTGCCACCCCATAGGCCGTATGACTGTGCAATAGATCTGCTCCCGGGAACCTGCCCTCCTCGAGGGAGACTTTTTTCCCTCTCTGCCCCAGAAAGAGCTGCCATGGAGGAATATATCAATGATGCTCTTAAGAGCGGATTCATCCGTCCATCTGTCTCGCCGGCAGGGGCTGGCTTCTTTTTCGTGGGGAAGAAGGATGGCAGCCTTCGGCCTTGCATTGATTACCGGGGTCTTAATCGCATTACGGTAAAAAACCGCTACCCACTACCACTAATGACCACGGCCTTCGAACTCTTACAAGGGGCTACCATTTTCACAAAGCTAGACCTTCGAAATGCCTACCACCTTGTTCGGATACGAGAAGGAGATGAGTGGAAGACGGCTTTTAACACCCCAAATGGCCACTATGAGTATCAGGTAATGCCCTTTGGGCTAGTCAATGCTCCAGCCGTTTTTCAGGCACTTATTAATGACGTGGTTCGGGATATGTTAAACAAGTTTGTATTTGTTTATCTTGATGACATTCTTATCTTCTCTCGTTGTTATCAAGAGCATGTCCAACATGTCCGACTCGTCCTATCGCAACTGCTGAGGAATGGACTATTTGTTAAACTTGAGAAAAGTGAATTTCATGTCCCCACTGTCTCTTTTCTTGGATTCATTGTCTCTAGTGGTAATGTCCAGATGGATCCTGCTAAGATTCAGGCGGTTCTGAACTGGCCCCAACCAGGCTCTGTTAAGGAGGTCCAACGTTTTCTGGGATTTGCCAATTTTTATAGAAGATTTATTAGGAACTTCAGTGCTATTGCAGAACCCCTGACTGCTCTGACCAAGAAGACATCAAGCCCGTTTAAGTGGACCGAAAAGGCTGATCAGGCCTTCGATCGACTCAAGAAGCTCTTCACTTCCTCACCCATTCTGACTTTTCCAGATCCCGAGTTGCCCTTTGTAGTGGAGGTGGATGCTTCGGACGTCGGGGTAGGAGCAGTGCTGTCGCAGAAAGCAAAGAATGACGGCAAACTTCATCCTTGTGCTTACTTCTCACGTCGACTTTCCCCAGCTGAAAGAAATTACGACATTGGTAACCGAGAGCTGTTGGCGGTGAAGTTGGCACTTGAGGAGTGGAGACAGTGGCTGGAGGGTGCTAAACACCCATTCCTTATCTGGACGGACCACAGGAACCTCATCTACATCCAAGAAGCCAAGAGATTAAACTCCCGTCAGGCTCGTTGGGCCCTTTTCTTTAACCGCTTTGACTTTACCCTCTCATACCGTCCAGGTTCCAGGAACTCAAAGCCTGATGCCCTCTCAAGGCAGTTTGGGCAACCAGGAGTGGAGGGTAAACCCGAACCAATCCTACCCAGCTCCAAAGTGGTGGCATCAGTCCAGTGGGGAATCGAAACAGCGGTGAAGAGGGCCCAACAACAACATCCCAATCCAGGTAATGGTCCTCCGGACCGCCTTTTTGTGCCTAACTCCATGCGTTCTGATGTGTTACAGTGGGGCCATTCTTCCCGTCTCTCATGCCACCCCGGGAGCACAAGAACATTGAAACTCATCCAGAGAAGATTTTGGTGGCCCAACATGCAAAGAGACATTCGGACTTTTGTTGCTGCCTGTGCTGTGTGTGCCCAGAACAAGGAACCCAAGACCCACCCTCACGGCCTACTGCACTCACTACCTATCCCTACACGCCCCTGGTCCCACATATCATTGGACTTTGTTACGGGCCTACCAAAATCTCAAGGTAACACAGTAATTCTGGTGGTGGTAGACAGGTTTTCTAAAGCATGTCATCTTATACCATTACCCAAGATTCCCACAGCAGGTCAGACGGCAGACCTATTGATGCAACATGTCTTCCGAATCCATGGCTTCCCCCAAGATATGGTTTCCGACCGTGGATCACAGTTCACCTCCCGGTTCTGGAAGTCCTTCGGACAGCTAATTGGGGCATCCATCAGCCTGTCCTCTGGATTTCACCCCCAATCAAATGGACAGACCGAGAGGGTCAACCAGGAGATTGAAAAGACTCTTAGATGCCTGGTATCTAACAATCAGACTGCTTGGAGCTCCCATTTGATATGGGCTGAATTTGCACACAACACTCTACACCACTCATCTTTAGGAATGTCCCCTTTTGAGTGCCAGTTTGGTTTTCCTCCTCCTCTGTTCCCTGAACAGGATCATGAGGCCCGTGTACCAGCTGCTGCTCAACTTGTCCAGAGGTGTCGACAGTCATGGCGGAGAGCACGAGCAGCCCTACTAAGAGCCACTCAACAACAGCAGAGGTATGCAAACCAGCGCCGCAGAATTGGGCCATCACTTAGACCAGGACAGAGAGTGTGGTTGTCTACTAGGGATCTCCCTCTGCACGTTGAGTCAAGGAAACTAGCACCACGCTTCATTGGGCCCTTCAAAGTCGTCAAAAGGATCAACCCAGTGTCCTACCGTCTTCTTCTTCCCAGGTCCATGCGTATTCATCCCACATTTCATGTCTCCCGTTTAAAGCCTGTCGTCTGTTCTCCTTTGTCCCCAGCCAGGAGACCTCCTCCAGTACCTCGGATCATTGGTGGTCAGCCAGCCTACACAGTGCATCAACTGCTGGACTCTCGCCAGGTCCGTGGGAAGACCCAGTATCTTGTGGATTGGGAGGGATATGGCCCGGAGGAGCGGTCTTGGGTGGCAGCTCGAGATATCCTAGACCCAAATCTCATCAGGGAATTCCGCCACCGTAAACAACGCAGCTAGGAGAACGTCGGGAGCCGTTCCTGGAGGAGAGGCTCCTGTAAGGCTCCAGCTTGTAATGACTCTCCCTGCCTCTAGTTGGTGCTGAGCCGTAATGATTCTCCCAACCACTAGGTGGCCCTGCTTCTGTAAATAGTAGTTGTTGCCACTCATTATTATTTGATTCATCCCACCTGTGGGGTTCATTAGCTTGTTTGCATTGACCTATTTAAGCATGTCTCTTTCTCACAGTTGTGTTCAGTCTTGAGCCTACCATGCCTGTATTTTTCCTTGCCAAGAAAGCTAAGTCTGTTGTATTTGCCTAACATTTTGTTTCTTTGATTTATTCTCTGGAAGCTCGGCTTCCTTTTTTGTTGTACCTTTTTACTTGGATTCTTCAGTAAAGACACTTTTTGTTCAATCAATTAAGCATTCAAGTTGTTCTTCTGCCCTTGGGTCCATCTGCTGTACAACATCCACAATAGCTCAGAGGTAACAAAGCAGCTCAGTTGTCTAAAAGACCAGGGTTCGATTCCCGCCTCAGACACCCATCACACCGAGACGTGTTTAATAGTAATATTGATATTGTAAATTGTCTAAAGAAAATACAGATGTTTTCTTTCTTTGGCTTTCAGGTTTTACCAGTTATGATAAGACTTGAATAGCAATGACTATTACAACTGCATGTATGCATATGGTATGACACTGATATTATGCACTTTACTGAATAAAGACCAAATTATTCATTTATTTTATAAACATTTTGTTATTGTCACGGGTGGTTGCAGGCGAGGCTATAATTCCAAAACAAAGGTTTAATGGTAAAAGAACACGGGACAGCAGAACAGGCAGCGACACACACTAAATATAACAGAGATCAGAACAAGACTGACTGAACAGAAGGAATACAAACACAGATGACACTGATTAACGGAACACATGTGATAGAGATGACGATGATGATAAACTAAACACAGGTGATACAGATGAACTGATAATGACAGAGAAGACAACACGTGACATGACGATAGGTAGACAAGTCCAATGAAAACAATGTAAACAGAACACAAACATAACGCCCCTCCCTGCAAGGCGTAACATAACGATAGAGATGAAAGTGGGGATGTGGGGGATTGGGAGAAGGAAGAGGAGCAGGTGGAGGGCTGACAACAGGAGGGGGCGATGGGCTGAAGAAGGCAGGGAGAATATCTGGAGAAGAAGGGCTAGTTTGAGAGGTGACAAGTCCAGGATGCAGATCCATGGTGGAGTCAATGGAGGGAGGAACCACGGAGACTGAATGGCAGGAGGTTTTAGGGCAGGGGTACTCAAGTTCAGATGCCAAGGGGGCCACATTTAAACAACATAAAATGTGAAGGGCCACAAACTACAAACTTGCATCGAAAGACTTTATTTATGACAATATTTACAGTTTTTACTTATTTAGAAATGCAGTTTATTACCTATCTTGCTAGGTAAGTCTTGCTAGTCTTTTTCCTATTTAAAGTAAGCTAATACTTAACGTGAGAATAAAAAAATCTGGAACAATAAGTGGATTAACAGTTTTCTAGCAATATTAATGCCAAAAAAAAATCATACTGATAGTATTAAAAACCTCCCTGCAAGGAAAGTCTTTGCTATTCTTTGTCCAATTTAAAGTAATACTGGGACATGAAAAAAAATAATTATGACATTTATATGACATGTTTTTATACTCAGGGTCTCAAGTTATTATTCTTATCCTACTACTAATACTAGGCCCAATATTAGCCCAGTACATTTAACTTTAAGTATTAATAGTGTGGCACCTAAAGAATGGGTTTCGTTGCTCTGGACTCAACTATAATACAGCACGACTACGCCACCCTGGGAATTTCACCCAAGGAAATGAGGACATTAAGGACACAGGTTCGTTCCCACAAGATAGAGCAGAGACGTGAATTTGAAAAAAATAATAATACTTTATTATACTAAAAGTCAAAGCTCCACACACACACACACACATAGTTCAACACACAGATCAATATGACTTCAAATCAAAATAGAAAACAAACAAATCAAAATAAAGAACATCAACAAAAAAATCAATCAAACAATCCAAGGCGACAGGTCAGATGGCAGCAGAGGTAACAACTTCACTACAAGCACTTCAACCGTATGTTTAATGTACTCATTTCACCACAAGCACACGTGCAATTCAGTGACAAACAAATTCAAAGAATCAAAAATCACTCAGTGAACAAGGGTACCCATTAGTTCGGACCTGAGCAGTTAACACTCCTAGCCAATCTGACGAAGCTCACAGATTAGATCACAAATAAACAACAACGAAAAAAAAAAAGGATACAATCACATCATACATGATAAATCAATCAAAAAGAAAAAGAAAATACACTCAAATCATAACTAAACAAGAAGAAAAAAAAAGAAAATACAATCCAATTATACTTCAACTCAAAAGAAAAATACAAATCTCAACCAGAGATTTCAAATACAAGTCACATTACTCTCGATCCGTAAACCACACACACACACACACACACACACACACACACGAACCACTCACTCCTTAAAAGACACACCAGTGTCAGTATGCGTTTCTCGCAAGGGCATTTACACACATATATACGCACAACCGACAACCACTCACCCAACTCGCACTATTTTATGGGTTCATTCATACACCACCCGAAGTCCACAAACACTCGTCCAGTTCAGTTGAAACAGTGCGGGGCGATCAGCAGCAACCAAGACTAAAGACGAGTCTCGCGCTCCCCAGCGTCGAGTCCACTGGATACAGGTCGTCACAGGAACAGAAGAAGCGAGGCAAAAGCAGCGCACGGCAGAGAGACTGGGCGAAGAAGAACGAATTCCCAAAGGGAATAATTAAATACGAAACAGAGAAGGGGAAGCCAGGTCACGGTCCCAATCAACTTGCTGCACTCATGGCGATATTACTCGCTCGTCCACTAGAACAGAGGAGGAACACAACGTAAATGATGTCTTTCGTAAATATTCTCCCATGAAGTCAATACTAGTTTACCCACCTGATTTTCCGCAAATCAGTCTTCCCACTGTCAAGCCGCGATAGGTAAACACAGCCCGTCACGCATACTAAAAGCACAAAGCGCATACATACAGCCAGCAGCTCACCACGAATAACAGTATTACTCTCGTACTCTCGTATTACTCGATAACGTACCCAAATGGATGCGCGACTCAGCTCCAGAATCCCCATACGAGAACCGCTCAGCAGGAAAGCAGCAACAGAACTTACAACAGCCTACTCTCAATACACAGAACCATTTATGCGTGATCCCGCACCTATAGCGCACCTGACTCGAATTAGGCAATTACCAGTGCAATCGCCACTCGGGCTGTTACTCCACCTAACTAGGCAACTATGCCTGCTACAATAGCAATCGCAGCTTTCACATGATCCATTTTTTATACGAGTCGTGACCCGTTTCGAACTAAACTGCAGTAACTGGAGATTTTGCAAGAGTGCCGTGAACTCGTTGACGTGATGACAGCTCGTCATTGTAATCAGAGCGCTTTCTGCTTACTTTCGGTTTATAACCCATTGACAGTTTGAATAAGTTTTGTTTTTTATGCTGTTAAGAGGACAATCAGCCAATAATTACACATTGCAGAGTAGATATGTGCAGATCAGCTCTATCGTCACCCGAATCACTCATTCGGGTCACTCATTATTGACTTTAGACGTAGGCCGTTTCCCAGAACACCCATACAAATAAACGGCAAACCAATCACCATCACTGACTCCTTTAAATTCCTAGGAACACACATCAGTAATAACCTAAAGTGGACAGCTAACATTAAACACATCATCGCAAAAGCTCAACAAAGACTTTACTTCCTCAGGCAGCTTAAAAAATACCGGATCAAACATCAACTCCTTGTTCTGTTCTACTCCGCTATCATCGAGTCCATAATTACATCATCAATCACAGTACAGTTTGGTATGGTAGCACAGACAGTCAAACAAAGAAAAAACTACTACTTAAAAACAGATCGCTATTCAGATCGACAATCTACTACATATGTCTTTCCACCAAACGTTACTTCATTAGATGGGCTGAACTTTGAAGAAAAGGGTGGGGCTGATTATAATATTATACAAACCGCCGCTTTTTACGCCGTCTTTTTGTCAGACAGAAGCGCCGCAATGTGGATGGCCTGTGGCGTCAGAAACGGCGTCATTGGCTGGATTAAAAAAAACGCCAAAAATGACGGCGAATTTGCTTTGTAAACGTCGTAATTTTTCGCCGTTTGTACCACAATACACCGTAATTTGTGGCGTCTTGAGAATGAAACGCGTTTGGATAGTGGCGAAATTTGACCCTTTTGGCTTTCCATAAGAACACGGTTCGTTTCTGAAGCATGCGCAGCGTCATCACGCATCTGTGTTTAAAAACTAAGCTCAGACTCGATTCTGAAATTCTCTGGATCGATCCAGGATTGTTGGGGAGAGAATAAATAACACAATATCACATACATTAAAAATAAACTGTTCTTTTCTGAACGCCAAACCGCGTAGCGTGGCAAATTGATGCTTGAGCTTGCAGACTGCTCCCGCGTGTCACGTGAACAGTGTAATCGCAGCTCTTGCGATTACAAAATCGCGTTTCATCATATCGTGATTTTATCGCAAATGCAATTAATCGTTCAGCCCTAATTTGAAGTGTTCATTATTATCATACAGTCAAACCTGACAACAGAGAAATTATTTTGCTAGGCATAACATTCACATTCAATAAAGCATTTTCCAAAATAAACAGCAAATCTTTTATCACAGCTTTAATCCATCTGAATCTGATCTCATTTCTGCCTCTTATTTCAGTCTTCTGACTCAAATATGCTGTGGTAATATGTATGGGCTGTACTGATTAACACATTACCACACAGCATATTTGAGTCAGAAGACTGATATAAGAGGTAGAAATGAGATCAGATTCAGATGGATTAAAGCTGTGATAAAAGATTTGCTGTTTATTTTGGTAAATGCCAAATATATATACACACACACATACAAATATATAAATCTGAAAACCTCCTGGATCAGTTTTTTTTTTTTTTAAAGATTAGCCTTTGCAAAAAGTAAAAACAACAACAACAACAACAAAACATTATGCTGCATTTATTAATTTGGAGTGTGTTTTTTATGAACTGTGAGAACGTTGCTCATTGGGCAAAAAATGATATTGGTCAAATTAAGACTATTGAATGTCATTATATAGGCTAGCCTACAGTATTTCTGCTCTTTGAAAGTAAAACACATACACAGGATTCAGGAAAAATGTTTTACTGATGTTTTAGGGGTACAGTATTTATATTTAGTGCCTTTCATGTCTATTTATAATCTTTACACATCAGCTTGGATACTTGCATGGCTAAAAAACAGCTAATTTCAAGACGCTGACGTCGCGTCAGGTCGTCACGTGGGTTAACCCGCTCAGTCAGACGCTCAAAAGTACAACAAGTTCGGATAGACGTTCGGATAGACGACGTTCGGATAGACGTTCCGAGCCATATTTGATGTGCTCGGACCCGAGTTCGAATCCGCCTTTTGCCGAACATATGAAATGTAAAATGTATAAACTAACAAGAAGGTCTCTAGCGTTATATATTGCTAATGAAGTAAAATCGAAGCCATGATATGGCTTCCTGCCTTCATAAAACAGCACAAGACTTTAAGAATAGGCATTTTCTGTTTGTGCTGGCCTGCTGGGTGATTTCAGAGAAACGTGTGCACTTTGCTCACACGATCAGTGGTTATCTGGTGTTTTCTCCTAAATAAAAGCTCAGATCGTAATCCACACAGATTATAAAATCAAATCATTCTTTTAATAACTGTCTGCCACAAATAGCGTGAGTGTTCAGCGGTACCGCGTCTTCCAACTCTTCTTTCAAAATGTGTTGTGCCAGGCAAGCATCATGCGCTGCCGTGATAATACTACACTCGCGTTCAGGAGTTGGGACATGACGGAATTCACTTGCACAGTCGGGCAAGCAGTGCATCGTGAATGAAGTTTACCATTTGCACATCTTTTTAGTCTTACCAGTTTAAACATTCAAGCGATTTTAAACTAATCAGTGCTTTACATTGTGTAATTCTGTCTGTTTGACATGACTGATCTGTACCACACTATTGTAATGCAGACACATTTGAGGGTTAATGTTACCTGTCCTTATAAAGGATATGGATAAAATTCAAAGATTATGTTTGCACAAAAATAAACTTTAGAGGTCAATTTGCTAAAAAAAAGTAAATACATGAGACAATTAAAATGAATATAGAAAAAACAATTGTGATCAGTTTTGAATGTTTGTAATCAATATTTTATATACTAGTCGATTACGATGCTTACATCTTGTTTATTTTTGTACAGCGTGCAGAACTATAGTCTCAGAGAATGTACAAACATGTTCGTAAAGGATTTTATGGGGGGAAAAAAACATGTACAAATATAGCATAAAGAGAATTAATCCTTGCTGCATTAGGGACATTTTTGGTCTTTTGCAGTTTAATTTCTTTGACCATTTTGGCTGTTTTAATGCAAATGGTATGTAATTTGGTAAAATTGTGACTTTTTGGATAAATGTAAAAAATGCCAAATTTGCAAAATATGTATAACAAACGTCTCGGGTTATGACTATAACCCTTGTTCCCTGAGAAGGGAACGAGACACTGCGTCGATAAAATCGACTCTTTGGGGACGCTCCCTAAGCGTGCGCCTCTGAAGTATGAATGAAACTAATCCAATCCTGATTGGTGTTGCGTCGTGACGTAACATGTGACGGCATACCCGGAAGTATAAAAGTGACGCTGTCACAACACACACTAGCCTCGCGATGAAGCAAGACGCTCAAGGGTCTAAAAAAGGGGCGTGGCAACACGACGCAGTGTCTCGTTCCCTTCTCAGGGAACAAGGGTTATAGTCATAACCCGAGACGTTCCCTATCGAGGGAACTCAACACTGCGTCGATAAAATCGACTCTTTGGGGAATGAGTACCCACTAGGCCACGCACCGAACAGACCCGCCCCAGAGTGAAACTGATTAGGCCCTCAGCAAGGGCCGAGTACGTGTGCACCGGGCGTACTGGGAAGGTTGAGACTATAAAACCTGATGAAAGTATGCGGGGTAGCCCAGCCGGCTGCCTCACAAATCTCCTGCAGAGGTACTCCCGACAGAAGGGCCCTAGAGGAAGCCATGCCTCTAGTCGAGTGAGCCCTCAAGGCCAAAGGTGAAGGAACCCCGCGCACCTTGTAAGCCTCAGTAATAGCCTGGACAATCCAGTTACTTATAGTTTGTTTGGTCGCCGGGAGCCCCCTCTTAGGTGACCCAAAGCATACTAACAACTGGTCAGATCTTCTCCAAGAAGCAGACTTTTCCAGGTATACACTCAAAGCTCTGACGGGGCAGAGCAAGTGAAGCCTCTCTTCTTCCGCCGACACATGAGGTGGAGGATGGAATGCCTGAAGGACTACAGAGCGAGCCGTACTCGAAGGAACTTTAGGCACGTAGCCCGGACTCGGGTGCAAAAAGGCCTTTACTTTGCCAGGGGCAAACTCCAAGCAAGCTGGCGTTACCGCCAGGGCCTGGAGATCTCCCACCCTCTTAAGAGAGGTAATCGCTAAGAGAAAGACCATTTTTAGCGTTAAGTCCTTAGGCGAAGCCGACTCTAAAGGTTCGAAGGGAGCGAGGGACAACCCTTCCAGAACTATCGCCAGGTCCCAGGCAGGAACCCTGGACCTGGTCGCCGGCCTCATCCTCCAAGCACCACGGAGAAACCTAATGACCAATTGGTGCCTCCCCAGAGGTCCACCATTTACTGGCGCGTGGAAAGCCGAAACGGCAGCCACGTACACCTTAAGAGTGGACGGGGAGAGACCCGCAGAGAAACGATCCTGAAGGAATTCCAGAACTGAAGCCACTGGGCAGTTTACTGGATCCAACCTTCGTTCTCCACACCAAGTGTGAAACACCTTCCACTTGAGGCCATATAATCTCCTGGTAGATGGGGCCCTAGAGCTAAGTATGGTTTCAACCACCTCAGCTGATAAGCCAGCATTCAGGTACTGAACCCCCTCAGAGGCCAGACCCACAGCTTCCACAACTCTGGGCGAGGGTGGAAGATTGTGCCCTCCGCCTGAGACAATAGATCCCTCCTCAGAGGAATCGGCCACGGCGGAGCTATGAGGAGTGATATTATATCCGAGAACCATACTCGTGTCGGCCATCTCGGGGCAACCAGAAGTAGACTGATGCCCTCTTGACGGACCCTCTCCAGGACCCCTGGGAGCAGAGCGATCGGGGGAAAAGCATACAGGCGAAGCTTCGGCCAAGCCTGTACCATGGCATCCAACCCCAGCGGGGCTGGATGTGAGAGGGAGAACCAAAGTGGACAGTGGGACGTCTCTCGAGACGCAAACAGATCCACTTCCATCGGTCCGAACCTCTCCCATATCGACTTCACCACCTCCGGATGAAGTCTCCATTCCCCGGGCCTCAGCCCCTGCCTCGACAGGATGTCTGCTCCCCGATTCTGAACCCCTGGGATATACATTGCCCTTATTGACAATATCTTCCCCTGGGACCAAAGGATAATCTGATGCGCCAGTCTGCACAGAGGGCGCGATCTGAGTCCCCCTTGTCGGTTCAGATAGGCCACCACTGACGTATTGTCCGTCCGTATTAGGACGTGGCGACCCTTGAGGTCTGGGAGGAAGCTCCTCAAAGCCCTGAACACAGCCATCATTTCCAGGCAATTTATGTGCCAAGTGCGATGATGGTCCTGCCACAGACCCCTGGCAAAGCGGCCGTCCATGACCGCGCCCCAGCCAGTAAGGGAGGCGTCTGTCGAAACGGTTTCCCGGCGACATGACACCCCCAACACTGGCCCTTGGGATAGGAACCAAGGCTTCTTCCATATTTGCAGAGACTGAAGGCACTTGCGCGTTACTCTGATCATACGGAACGGATTCCCTTTGGGTGAGAACCCCTTGGTCTTCAACCACCACTGGAGGGGCCTCATGTGAAGGAGGCCCAGAGGAATAATGTTGGATGCCGCTGCCATGAGGCCCAGCATCCTTTGAAAGTGTTTCACAGTGACGGCCTGGCCTAGCTTCACCCTGGATACCATCGCCAGAATTGACTCGATACGTGCGGGAGACATACGTGCCTGCATTGTAACCGAGTTCCACACGACTCCCAAAAAGGTCGTGCCCTGGGACGGTACTAGCACACTCTTCTTCAAATTGAGTCTTAACCCCAATTTTTGAATATGGCCAAGAACGACATCTCGATGCCGAACTGCCATCTCCCGAGACTGGGCCAGAATAAGCCAGTCGTCGAGATAATTCAATACCCGAATCCCCTGAAGTCTCAATGGAGCAAGGGCCACGTCCATACACTTGGTAAATGTGCGGGGAGAGAGTGCTAGGCCGAACGGAAGAACCCGATATTGGTATGCTTCGCCCCCGAAAGCGAACCTCAGGTACCTCCTGTGACATGGAAGGATGGAGATGTGAAAATAGGCGTCTTTCAGATCTATCGTGACAAACCAGTCCTCGGACCTGATTTGATTCACGATTGTTGGAATGGTCAACATTCTGAATTTGAACCTTCTCAGAGACCGGTTCAACACCCTGAGATCCAAAATTGGCCTTAACCCCCCATCCTTCTTTGGAACTATAAAGTACCGGCTGTAAAACCCGGACTCCCTGTCTACCGGAAGAACACGTTCTATGGCTCCTTTCGACAGCAGAGTCTGTACTTCCTGTTCCAGCACCTGAGCCTGCTCTGGGACCACCGCAGTGAGCACCACCCCAGAAAACTTGGGGGGGGGCGGTGCGCGAACTGCAGTCTGTACCCAACTCGTATTATCTGCAGGACCCATGGAGATATGTTGGGAAGATGATACCATCCCTCTACAAAATCCACTAAGGGTACCAGCCTCTCGAGGCTGGCCTCCGGTGTCTTCAGGGTATTCTCTTCGACTACCTGAAGCTGAATATTGGCAGGCTGTAGTCGATTCGGTCCCTGCGACCATAACCGATGTTTTAAAATCGTCTTTTCGCTGGAAATTGATGCGGCCCGAAACGCTGTTAACGGCGGACCTGCATCTTTTCCTAGAGGGCCCCGCTGCGAGAACAACCTCGGTTGTCTCACTGCGGAGGGGGCAGCCCTCTGAAGTCCTGCCGTGGCTAGGACCTCTTTTCCGAAGTCCTCCTAGCCTGAATGACGTCCCTCAGGTCGCCCCTCTGGCCGGAGGACTTCGGTTTTTGGGAGCGTTTCCTCTGTTGCCAAGACCCCGGAGGGGGGGCTCTAGAGGAAACGCTCTCCTTCTGCTCTGCCCTATGGGAGGAGCTGGCTGATGGCTGGGGCTGATCGCTTTGCCCCATCCTACTAGATTTGGCCTTCGCTTTCCGGGGGAGGTACTGCTGGAACGCCGCAGATTGTTTCCTCGACTCCTGAAACCTGTCGACAACCGAATTAACGGCGTCGCCGAACAGGCCAGAAGCCGAAAGCGGCGCATCCAGCAGGAAGGACCTATCCTTTTCTTTAATTCCAGATAAGTTCAGCCACAGATGCCTCTCCGTGGCCACCATGGCCGCCATAGAGCGGCCAATAGCGCTGGCTGCTTCCCTAGTGGCCCGGAGAGACAAATCTGCGGCCTTCCTCAACTCCGCGATGTCCTCAGGAGTAGGCCCCTCCCCCTCATCCAAATCTTTCAGGAGGTCGGCCTGGTATGCCTGCAAAATCGCCATCGAGTGCAGACATGAACCAGCCCGACCCGCCGCCATGTAAGCCCTGCCCACTAATGCAGATGTTTCCCTGCAGGGCTTACTAGGCAACACCGGGGTCTTTAGGGAAGACGCCGATTCGGGAGAGAGATAGCTCGCTAAAGCCTCCTCCACCTTCGGCATCTTCCCATATCCCATATCTCGAGCCCCCACAACATTGCTGTAATCTATTATACTGGGACTCGAAATACGGGACGAATGCGGTCTTTCCCACGATCTCGCGATCTCTTTATGGAGATCGGGGAAAAACGGCAGACCCCGGCGGTGAGGCTGTGACCTGCGCTGCAGGTAACGCTCGTCCATTTTACTTGTGACTTGCGTTTCCTGCTCATGTTGTGGCCAGCTGATGTTTAGTCTGGCCACAGCGCGCGTCACAACCTCCACCAGCTCCTCATAATTCAGGCCGCGTGATGGCGCGCTGAGATCACGGTCGTCCGCATCAATGCTGAGCACGTCCACTTCCTCAGAAGCAGACAGCTCAAGCATCGGGACCTGATCGCGGGCAGGAGAAACCGCAGCGCGGGCTCCCACACCACTCTCAGAGGCCGCGGGATCAGCCGATGGAGAGCGAGAAAATGCCTCAGCATTCTCACTCTCCTCCGCCAGATCCCGCTGCGAACCCCAGGATCTCAGTCGCCGCATCGCCTCGACAAATGCGGGACCGGAACCCTGGGGAACGCGAGCCTGACCGTGCTCGTCAAAGCACGCCAGCCGGGAGCGCAGCACTCTAATAGGCATAGCCTCACACATTTCACAAGCAGCCCCCTCGAGAGCTGCCCGTGCGTGCTGCACTCCCAAACAATTCACACAAAGAGAGTGTGCGTCCCCACCCGTGATGTAACGAGGGCAGGGATGCACACACTTCTTGAACTGCTCACTGGCCATTCTTTTCAATAATAAGACAAACAACACCAAATAAGACAAACAGTTTCAACATAAAGCGCTTGCTGAAGAGCGAAAGCTAGTGTGTGTTGTGACAGCGTCACTTTTATACTTCCGGGTATGCCGTCACATGTTACGTCACGACGCAACACCAATCAGGATTGGATTAGTTTCATTCATACTTCAGAGGCGCACGCTTAGGGAGCGTCCCCAAAGAGTCGATTTTATCGACGCAGTGTTGAGTTCCCTCGATAGGGAACACTGTGTAGATCAAATACTAACACTCAGCACCATAATGACCAAAAATGGCCCATTGAAACCCATTTAAACGTTGTTTAAATCCGAGGCTGTCATTAATACATGAAACATGATTTTTGCTCAAACATCCTTTCATTTTGAAGCAAAAGCATTATATTTGCATTATATAGTGTATTCCACCAGATGATGTCACTACATCTGTATTCCCTATGGGAAATGCACCTTATTTTCCTGGTTTCCACTAGGGGCAGTATGGAGTGTTTTATGAAGCATTTTAATGGCTCAATGATCTAAAATTATGTTTCTGAGTATGTGTGGATGTCTGAGAGCAATGTGTGTGTGTTGACAAAAGTGTGTGTGTGTGTGTGTGTGTGTAGGGCCTAAATATAATACATGGTGTTTGTGTGCGTGGCAAATCACAATATCCTAAAGGTCATATTTTATCCTTTCTGTTTACTCTCTCTCTATCTCTGTCCCTCTCTCTCTCTCTCTCTCTCTCTCTCTCTCTCTCTCTCTCTCTCTCTCTCTCTCTCTCTCTGTGTGTGTGTGTGTGTGTCAGTGGTGTTGTGTGCGTGAGTGCGCATATAGCTAGAGAAAGCGCTTCTCACTGCATTGTTTTCTTTCGGTTTGATTCATGCATATTTTACGCACAAACATGAATCTTTTGAATTTTACGCATCTTTGACATCTTTTTTAGAAGTCTATGTTTCAAAGTTAATTGATAACTTCGCACGTATGAAGAGGCACAAACACAGCCATGCAGTCAGTCCACAATAATAGACAATAATAACGAAGTCTGCCTTTCATACAAGAGTGGTTGATGCAAAAGTTATAAAGGTATGCACATCTTTGGTGCAGCAATTTTAAACTCAACAAGATGAAGAAAAGCTAGTGGGTCTGCAGACACCCATGACAAGAGGAGGAGGGGGTGCAGTTTCAGCCCTAACAAAAAAGAAAAATCTCCACTACCTGTTCAAAATGGGGCATTTTCATCTGTAAAGCTCAACTTCAGACAACAGCAAAATGGGCAAAACGAGTGGGTCTTGAGGAAAACATTAAAAAGACGGAAGCAACCAAGAATTTGCCGGGCCAGAGACGCCGATCCACCTATATCAATTCATCGAACTCGAGGGACAAAAACTCAAATGGACAAAAGACTTCAAGTATCTTGGCTCTTACATTGCATCGAGCGAAACAGACATCAGAGCATGAAAAGGACAAGTGTCGGGACCATTCTGGAAAATGAAGGATGTATTTCTGTCAAAAACTCTTCCAATCAAACTCAAACTAAACATCTTTGAAGCAGCGTGCATCTCCATCCTCCTGTATGGCTGCGAAAGTTTGATTATATACCAAAAAATGCAAAACTCACTCAACAGCTTCGCCACCAGTTGCTACAGAATCTTGGCATAAAGAAGATGGATCGAATAAGTAACCAAGCTGTATACAAAGCCGTCGAAAAGAACCACCTTATCCTTCAAATCCAAGGCAGCTACGCTTTGTCGGCCACTCACTTAGAAGAGACCCAAATGACCAAATTAACAAATATGTGTTATATGCACCCAAAGAATGACATGGCAAACGAAGCCGAGGAAAGCCACACACATTATACCATACATACATCGGCAAACTAATCAACAATGACATGCCACCAACAGCTGACGAGATGCGAAGAGCTGCTAGTAATCGAACAGAGTGGAGAAAACTTGTGACCGACTGCAAACCCGTTTTGTTCGCAGCCGAATGATGGTGATTACATCTGTAAGGAGCATGCATTGCAATTCTGCAGCTCCTTTAAATGCACCAGAAATAATGTTGCTGCTGATCTTTGACATATTCAAGATTGTGATAATCCAAATCTAAAGTTTTCTCTTTGCATTTAGTTTATTGAAAATAATTGAATTTTTGTGTTTTTTCCTCTTATATAAATCGATGGTTTCACCACCAAAACTGGTAATTAAAGGGTTAAAATCCTGAAATTGAATACATTTTTGGTAGTTATGATGAGGACTGATGCTGGTTAAAAGATTTAACTTGGTAAAAGTGGAAAATAATAAAAATATTTAATATTTTAGGCAGTGTTTAATATGTGGCCATTTTTTGTCTTTAACACGCTAAGTGTCGTTTTTTTTTTAAATCTGACATAACACAAAATCTTTAAACGCACCAGAAATAATGTTGCTGCTGATCTTTGACATATTCAAGACTGTGATAATCCAAATCTAAAGTTTTCGCTTTGCATTTAGTTTATTGAAAATAATTGAATTTTTGTGTTTTTTCCTCTTATATAAATCGATGGTTTCACCACCAAAACTGGTAATTAAAGGGTAAAAATCCTGAAATTGAATACATTTTTGGTAGGTATCATGAGGACTGATGCTGGTTAAAAGATTTAACTTGGTAAAAGTGGAAAATAATAAAAATATTTAATATTTTAGGCAGTGTTTAATATGTGGCCATTTTTGGCCCTTAATGCACTCAACGGTGTTAAAAATCTAATGCAGCACAAGGGTTAAATGACCGTCCTTCTACATTTCCTGTACAACATATTTCTGCTATCTCTACAAAACATCGACATGAAAGTATTGCTGTATTTCTTTTACCTAAAAACTATCAAACACTTCAAATCCGTCTAACTATTAGGATACACTTAAAGATGGGCATTTCACAGCACACACCGTTATTTTGTGTGTGTCACTAAACAACAGTTAATATAATGAATTCTAAATGATACTTATTTTTAAGTGAAAGGTGGTGTGGTGAGCAGGACGGCCGAGGGACATGAGAGAAAGTCGCGAGGCCGGTGGTGCGATTGCTAATGAGCAGCACCTGTGAAGCACACCGGTCTCGCATCTCTCACGAAGGAGCGGAGCCATAAAGGGGGAGCGACGGAGTGGATGATCGAGAGAGGAACATGCCTGCTTTTATTTGTATTTTATATTTTATTTGGTAAGCCAGCAGTCGTCCGTGAGGGGCTGCTGGCCGGTATTTATGTTTTATTTTGGGTAGCCAGCAGTCGTCCGCGAGGGGCTGCTGGCAGGTAATTTGTTTGTTTATTTTATTTAAATAAAGTTTTATTTTATTATTATTATCCGGTTCCTGCCTCCTTCTTCCCTGAACTTTGTTACATTGGTGCCGAAACCCGGGAAGAGGAAGGAACGCGCTGTCCGAGGGTCCTCGCCGCTGTGGGGAATCCGCGGTGCCATCGAGCATGGTACGCGAGTCGCCGCCGCTCGCCGTGGGCCGGAGCCTGCTGCCGTCCGCCGCAGAAGGGGAGGAGCAGGGAGCGGGGGACTCGCGGCCATGGACGCTCGAGGCGGGGCGCTGGGATGAGTTGCCGGGGGGACGCCCGAGCTCGCCGCCGACCGCCTGGAAAATGGAGGGGCGGCTGCCGTTCGGGAGGGAGAGGAGGAGTCACCGCCGCTTGCCGTGGGCCGGAGCCTGCTGCCATCCGCCAGTAAAGGGGAGGAGCAGGGAGCGGGGGACTCCTGCCGTCTGCCCAAGGCACCCGAGGAGCCGTCGCCGTCCACCGGGGGCGGGGGAGCGTCGAGGCGTTCACCGAGGGCCATCCAGCGTCGCCGCCGGGCACCGCGGAGGAGATCGCCCAGCTGGTGAGGGACAAGATGGCAGCGCGTTGTGGGAGCCGGACTATTTTTTTTTTTTCCTCTCTCCCCTCTCTCGTGTCCGTCGCTCCTCAGGCTTCCGTCTCCGTTTCCCTCGGCTCGTCGATCCATACCCCCCAGGGATCGCCGCCGCCGGGGGGGAAGTAGGCACAGTCTCGGGTGTACCCCCCGGCCTGTGAGGGGTGATGGGGGTATGTGGTGAGCAGGACGGCCGAGGGACGTGAGAGAAAGTCGCGAGGCCGGTGGTGCGATTGCTAATGAGCAGCACCTGTGAAGCACACCGGTCTCGCATCTCTCACGAAGGAGCGGAGCCATAAAGGGGGAGCGACGGAGTGGATGATCGAGACCAGTGTGCTTCACAGGTGCTGCTCATTAGCAATCGCACCACCGGCCTCGCGACTTTCTCTCACGTCCCTCGGCCGTCCTGCTCACCACAAGGATAAACTAGCGGCGGTGCTGGATATGGGGGTAATAGAGGAATCCAACAGTGACTGGGCGAGCCTGATAGTTTTAGTGCCTAAAACCAGTGGTGGAGGAAGTACTGAATCTCAGTACTTAAGTAAAAGTACAAATAACCAGATAAATATTTACTTTAGTAAAAGTAGAAGTAACTCAATGACAACCATACTTAAGTAAAAAGTACTTGATTTTAAATGTACTTTAAGTATTAAAAGTAAAAGTACTTGCATAACAATTGATTCTCTTAATGACTATTTTCTAATGATTAATAAAACGTTTAATTCTAACTCATTCAACCTAATACTCCTATAATGATGTTCAATAATGATGGAAAAAGAAATTGTTGTCACCATTTCTGAAACAAGCTTGCAATTAGGCAATATAAACCATGCTTATCCTTACTATATAACTATGTTTGGCAGTAAACGCGATTAATTTATGGTGTAATTCTGAACCTCTTGGCTTGCCATTATCCTAACCAAACGTATATTACACACGGTGTTTCCAATGCACGTAAAAACAAATTTTCGTGTATAAATTGCACGATAAACACACTGCGTGCGAGACGCATTTAGTTGATGTATCTATGGCAACCAAACGTCACTGGTGAGACAAACGTGCAACGAACGAACAGTCAGATTACGTTTTGGTTTAGGGGAAAAACTGATCAGAAAATGTAATGAAAATGTAACAGAAGTTGTAGAAATGTAGTGGAGTAGAAAGTAGAATAATTGCTGCAAAATGTAACGAAGTAAAAGTAAAAAGTATGCACTATTTATTCTACTTAAGTAAAGTAAAGATACGTGAAAAATGTACTTAAGTAAAGTAACAAAGTATTTGTACTTCGTTACATTACACCACTGCCTAAAACGGACGGCTCCGTCCTGTTCTGTGTGGATTACTGCAAGGTGAATTCCGTATCGAAATTCGATGCATATCCACTGCCAAGGGTTGACGAGTTACTCGATCGGCTAGGCACGGCTCGCACAGGACTGCAGGCCGGACGGCTCCCCGGCCTGAGTCGGGAGGTGGGGGTATGTGGCGTGGGGGGCGTGTTTCAGTGGTGTCTGCAGCGGGAGAGCGGGTGAGGAGCTGAGTGGGAAGTAAGTGGGTCAAGTTCAAACGATGAACACCTGTCTGTGATTTCAGTGATTCAGTGATTCAGTGATTGAACAAAATCAAAGATGCATAGAAAAACAAAATGTTACATGCTAATATTGGGGTCTTGTTTCAGAGTTGCTATGCTCCGGTGAAAACTTTGATGAGGCCGAGAACATTAGCACTGTTAAGCATGTGGTTCAATAGCCTTGTCCAATATAAACAAGACTCAATGCGACTGAGCTTGTTTCACATGTATCTGTTTAGTTTTTTTAGTTTATAGAAATTGACGATGTTAAAACATTTCTGCTGATGAGGCCAAAACTGCTTACAACATGTTTTCATAAAAAGAAAATCAAATTATTAAGACACCGTCAGCTTTCTGGATCAGAGCTAAATGGGGTCAAAGTATTGGTATGGAAAGTATAAAAATTTATTATCCCACCTGTAACAAAGTTCAGGGAAGAAGGAGGCAGGAACCGGATAATAATAATAAAACTAGAATGTACATTTCCAGAGGAAAATGTGAAGTGGTGCTTGCAGTGGCAAAAAGCTCGCTCGGTTGCTAGGGTGTTCTGGGTGGTTGCTAGGGTGTTGCTAGGCGGTTGCTAGGGTGTTCTGGGTGGTTGCTATGTGGTTGCTATGGTGTTCTGGGTGGTTGCTAGGGTGTTGTTAGGTGGTTGCTATGGCGTTCTGAGTGGTTGCTAGGGTGTTGCAAGATGGTTGCTAGCATGTGGCTAGGTGGTTGCTAGGGTGTTCTGAGTGGTTGCTAGGGTGTTGCTAGGGTGTTGCTAGGGTGTTGCTAATGTGTTCTGGATGGTTGCTAGGTGATTGCTAGGGTGTTCTGGGTGGTTGCTATGGTGTTGCTATGTGGTTGCTAGGGTATTGTGGGTGGTTGCTAAGGTGTTCTGGGTGGTTGCTAGGGTGTTCTGGGTGGTTGCTAGGATGTCCTGGGTTGTTGCTAGGGTGTTGCTAGGTGGTTGCTAGAATGTTCTAGGTGGTTGCTAGGGTGTTGCTAGGCGGTTGCTAGGGTGTTGCTAAGGTATTCTGGATGGTTGCTAGGGTGTTCTGGGTGGTTGCTATGGTGTTGCTAGGTGGTTGCTAGGGTATTCTGCGTGGTTGCTAAGGTGTTGCTAGGTGGTTGCTAGGGTGTTCTGGGTGGTTTCTTGGGTGTTGCTAGGTGGTTGCTAGGGTGTTGCTAAGGTGTTCTGGATGGTTGCTAGGCGGTTGCTAGGGTGTTGCTAGGCGGTTGCTAGGGTGTTCTGGGTGGTTGCTATGGTGTTTGGGGTGGTTGCTAGGGTGTTGCTAGGTTGTTGCTAGGGTGTTCTGGGTGGTTGCTATGGTGTTGCTAGGTTGTTGCTAGGTTGTTGCTAGGCGGTTGCTAGGGTGTTCTGGATGGTTGCTAGGTGGTTGCTAGGGTGTTTCTAAGGTGTTCTGGAAGGTTGCTAGGCAGTTGCTAGGGTGTTGCTCGGTGGTTGCTAAGGTGTTGCTAGGTGGTTGCTAGGGTGTTGCTAGGGTGTTCTGGGTGGTTGCTAGGGTGTTGCTAGGTGGTTGCTAGGGTATTGCAAGGTGGTTGCTAGGGTGTTCTGGGTGGTTGCTAGGGTGTTGCTAAGGTGTTCTGGATGGTTGCTAGGCGGTTGCTAGGGTGTTGCTCGGTGGTTGCTATGGTGTTGCTAGGTGGTTGCTAGGGTGTTCTGGGTGGTTGCTAAGGTGTTGCTAGGTGGTTGCTATGGTGTTTGGGGTGGTTGCTAGGGTGTTGCTAGGTGGTTGCTAGGGTGTTGCTAAGGTGTTCTGGATAGTTTCTAGGTGGTTGCTAGGGTGTTGCTATGCGGTTGCTAGGGTGTTCTGGGTGGTTGCTATGGTGTTGTTAGGTTGTTGCTAGGGTATTCTGGGTAGTTGCTATGGTATTACTAGGTGGTTGGTAGTGTTCACATATGGTTATTATAGAGTTTTTATATTGTTCATGGCATGATTTAACACTTAGCTAATCAATATTAGCATGTAGCTATTCACAGCTAGCATGTTTAGCATTTTGAAAGTTCTATGTGCTAGCATGAGTCAAAAGACCCAACCCCCATCGTGATACAATGTTCTGATGCTGAGATATAGCTGTTACAAAATGGTTGCTAGGGTACTCTGTTTGGTTGCTAGGGAGTGGCTTGGCAGCTTCCAATCATGAAGCTCCAAAGTCAATGTGAATGTATAAACCAACCCCCATCTCTATACGATGTTCTGATGCAGAGATGTAGGCCTTGCAAAATGGTTGCTAGGGTACTCTTTTTGGTTGCTAGGGAGTGGCTTGGCAGCTGCCAATCATGAATCTCCAAAGGCTGCTTGTCAGTATAATTGATATAATACAACTCCCAAGCCTGTATGACATTCAGAATGGAAGATATCCCTCTTTAAAATTTGGTTGCTAAGGTGCTCGATAATGGTTGCTAGGGTGTGTCCAGAAATTGTTGAGGTGATTCATGATTGGCTGTTTGCTACCCCGAGTCAAACGAGACCACCCTTGTGTTTCTATGACACTTCTATCCGGAGATATCCCTTTGATCTCTTTCAATGGAAGTCTATGGGAGTTGTTGCTAAGGTGCTCTATATGGTTGCTAGGGCGTGGCTTGATAGCTTCACAATGATCCTGAGAGACTGATTGGTCGTCTGAGTAAAATGAGCCCGCCCCCTTGTCTCTATGACACTATGATCCAGAGCTATGTTCAATACAAAATCCCTATGCAATTTACCATAGTAGGAAAAACACATGCATTTGATGGGACATCCTTCACCATAGTAAGTCAATGGGGAAAATTTTGGGTAGCTCCTGCCCCCCAGGGGTGCAACTTTTACCCCATTGTGAGGTATGTTCTTACAGAGGCTGCCAGCCTCTTCAAATGTGGCAAATCACACGTTTTTCCGAAATCGTTGTTCGGAGCTATGAGTTGTCAAAGTTTGTCTCAATGTTAAGTCTATGGGATTTTTTGGAAATTTGTTCGCCCCTGGGTCGACCACCGTACCCCCGATCTCTGATAAAAGTGATAGGACACTTCTCTTCAATAGGCCGCACGATTTGATGCCTCATTCATGGGTCTGTGACAAAAACTGTGGACGTAGGAGTGCGCCAAACTTTTTCCTGGAATAGTATAATGCTATACTAGAAATTTTAAATAACATTGGGGTCAATGGGGGAAAATTTGGGCAGCTCCTGCCCCCCAGGGGTGCAACTTTTACCCCATTGTGAGGTATGTTCTTACAGAGCCTGTCAGCCTCTTCAAATGTGGTAAATCGCAGGCTTCTGTGAAATCCTCGCTCGGAGCTATGAGTCGTCAAAGTTTGTCGCAATGTTAAGTCTATGGGATTTTTGGGAAATTTGTTCGCCCTTCGGGCGAACATCGTACCCCCGATCGCTTAGAAAAGTCATAGCACACCATTCCCGAATATTCCGCACGTTTTGAGACCTCATTCATGGGTGTGTGACAAAAACTGCGGGAGGAGTAGCATGCCAAACTTTTTGGCCGACTCAAAAAACACAATAGTAATAGTGTTGCCTTGCTTTCAGCAAGCACCACTAATAAAACTTTATTTAAATAAAATAAACAAACAAATTACCTGCCAGCAGCCCCTCGCGGACGACTGCTGGCTACCCAAAATAAAACATAAATACCGGCCAGCAGCCCCTCACGGATGACTGCTGGCTTACCAAATAAAATATAAAATACAAATAAAAGCAGGCCTGTTCCTCTCTCGATCATCCACTCCGTCGCTCCCCATGTCCCTCGGCCGTCCTGCTCACCACAATCCTGAACAATTTTTTTCTTGTGTTCTGGTAACCTATACGGCCGGCTACGTACAACCACACCCGGCTCGGTCTCAACATGGTGCTGTATGAGATCTGTTCGACCAGGGAGAGGCGAGAACACATCCGCGAACTCCGCCTGCAGATATTTTATGTCAGTGATCTGGGACAGCGAGAGGTGGTCTCCGCAAACGGCCAGAGGGGAGGATTGTACTTTTACATTCGCCTCTGGCCCGAGATCCTCCTCCCCACTCACCACCGTCGCCAGCATCGCTGACTCCACCTCATTCCACTTTTTAAGGAGATTGAGGTGGTATATCTGATGTGTCCCCCCCATCTGAACGAGCAATCTCATAGTTGAGATCGTTGACCTGCCGTGTAACCACAAATGGTCCTTGCCACTTGGCGAGTAATTTTGAGCTGGATGTGGGGAGTAATACGAGTACTTTATCTCCCGGTGCAAATTTAAGTAGTTTAGCCCCCCTGTTGTACAACCGACTTTGTTTATCCTGCGCCTGCAACAAATTCTCCATAGAGAGCCGCCCCAAAGCGTGGAGTTTTGTTCGCAGGTCCAGGATGTATTGAATTTCGTTCTTGCTATTTGAAGGTCCGTACTCCCAAGCCTCTCTAAGAACGTCCAAAACCCTGCGGGGCTGGCGCCCATAGAGAAGCTCGAAGAGGGAAACCCCCGTGGAGGCTTGGGGGACCTCCCTTACAGCGAACAAGAGGGGTTCTAACCATTTATCCCAATTTTTGGCGTCCTCCCGCATGAACTTACGAATCATGGATTTCAATGTGAGATTAATCGTTACACCAAGCCGTCTGTTTGTGGGTGATAGACGCTGGTGCGAACCGATTTAATGCCCAATAACTCAAATAGTTCGCGAATGATGCGTGACATAAACGCCGTGCCCTGATCGGTGAGAATCTCTTTCGGGATTCCCACCCGGGAGATTAATAAACAGTGCACTCGCAACACTTTTAGCCGAGATGTTGCGAAGCGGCACTGCTTCAGGGTATCGCGTTGCATAATCCACCAGGACTAATCCAAAGCGATGCCCCCGTGCTGATCGCTCTAATGGCCCAATGAGGTCCATGCCAATTCGTTCGAAGGGGACCTCTACTAACGGAAGGGGGCACAATGGTGCTTTACTTTGGACCGGAGGGTTCACCAACTGACATTCCTGACAAGACGCGCACCACCTGCGCACGTTCTCATGAATGCCCGGCCAGAAAAATCGGGTCATTAGACGATTTAATGTGGCTGCCTGCCCGAGGTGCCCATCACCTCGCCGTGCACACACCGCAGCATAACCTCGCGGCTCTTATCCAATGCCACTGGCTGAATCAAACTTTGATGGATCGAGGTCTGGTTACAACCTGAATACACCAAAGCCTGATACGTACCCCCCTTAATACTTACAGGTATTTGATACAGCCCAGTCTGATCGGGGGCGGCCCGTGGCGCGTAGGGGACCCGAATCAAGGTGTCCACCTCCATCAGAGGACACCTATCAATGAAGTGGCCCGGGTCCCCACAGCGCCAGCAGGCCGGCCCAGGCCACCCCGCGGGGAGGCCTGAAGCAGTTTCTGGGGGCGGCCTCTCCTTCCATCCTGGGTTTTGGCACCAGTGTGATGAAGTTAAACTTTGGTTCAGTGAGGGTGATGGAAGAAGACAAGGGGTCGGCGAATACTGGAACTTGTGTGCTTTTAATTCGATAACTCAGTCCACGGCGCCTCAGCGCATCAAACACAAAATCAATCAAACACTGTAGATCAAACTCTTCCCGCTGCATACAGCTTTCTCCGTCCCAGACGTGACACTCATCCCGCTGTTCACAGCTTCCTCAGACAAGGTCAGGGACCAACTCGGATTGTTCGAACACAGCTCTGCACACAGCCACACAAGCTCCAGGTTCTCTCTCACAGCACCGTCCACCTGGCCCGCTTAAATGCTCTCTCCTCTGCCAATCACTGAAATCACAGACAGGTGTTCATCGTTTGAACTTGACCCACTTACTTCCCGCTCGGCTCCTCACCCGCTTTCCCGCTGCAGACACCGCTGAACCACGCTCCCCACGCCACAAGGATGTATTTAATTTTGTGCATAAGTTAAGTTTTACCAAATATGAAGATGTAAAAGTTATATTACCTTTAGAACATTCAAATGTATTGAGTAAAATTAAAAAAAGATATAAATATCGCATAAAACACGTCATTACCGAATTCAGTGTTGTTTAATAACTTCAATAGTTCTTCAAACAAATATTCTTCAAACAATGTGACAGAAGTAATTTTATGATAAATCATCGTACATGGCTGCGCTGTGTTTTGTTGCATGCACAGAATTTGAGGGTCACTTTAGATTTCAATTTAACACACATTTTACAACTCTTGTAAATGCTTTCTTTAGCGGTACATTAGGTGATGCAGGAAACTCCAGCGATAGTTGAGAGAGAGAGACGTACAGTACGCAAGACATTTCTACGGGGTCATGACATTCTAAGAAAGCATAGTTGTTTTCAAAGTTTGTTTTTTAAAGCACAAGGAAAATAGGCAATAAATATACAATAAACACTGGTAAACAATTTCAAAAACAGTGCGTTTCAGAAGAAATGCAAACAAAATCAAAGATGCATAGAAAAACAAAATGTTACATGCTAATATTGGGGTCTTGTTTCAGAGTTGCTATGCTCCGGTGAAAACTTTGATGAGGCCGAGAACATTAGCACTGTTAAGCATGTGGTTCAATAGCCTTGTACAATATAAACAAGACTCAATGCGACTGAGGACATGTATCTGTTTATAGTTTTTTAGTTTATAGAAATTGACGATGTTAAAACATTTCTGCTGATGAGGGCAAAACTGCTTACCACATGTTTTCATAAAAAGGAAATTTAAATTATTAAGACACCGTCAGCTTTCTGGATCAGACCTAAACGGTGTCAAATTATTGGTACGGAAAGAATAAAAATGTATTATCCCACCTTTCACTTAAAAATAAGTATCATTTAGAATTCATTTTCTTAACTGTTGTTTAGTGACGCACACAAAATAACGGTGTATGCCCATCTTTAAGTGTATCCTAATAGTTAGACGGATTTGAAGTGTTTGATAGTTTTTAGGTAACAGAAAAACAGCAATACTCTCATGTCGATGTTTTGTAGAGATAGCAGAAATATGTTGTAAAGGAAATGTAGAAGGACGATCATTTAATTCTCTTATGCTATATTTGTACATGTTTTTTTCCCCATAAAATCCTTTATGAACATGTTTGTACATTCTCTGAGACTATAGTTCTGCACGATGTACAAAAATAAACAAGATGTAAGCATCGTGATCGACTAGTATATAAAATATTGATTACAAACATTCAAAACTGATCACAATTGTTTTTTCTATATTCATTTTAATTTTCTCATGTATTTACTTTTTAGCAAATTGACCTCTAGAGTTTACTTTTGTGCAAACATCTTTGAATTTTATCCATATCCTTTACAAGGACAGGTAACGTTAACCCTCAAATGTGCCTGCATTACAATAGTGTGGTACAGATCCGTCATGTCAGACAGAATTACACAATGTAAATGCTATAACTTATGGGATGATCAGGTGTGTTTTGTTTATGTCAACTTAAACTATTTGTATTGTTGTTGTTTTTTAATTAATTTGCTTTTTTGCATAAAGAACTGCTTCTTCACCTTTTGGATGTTAAACACCATGGGTGTGAGATGATCATTGGAATTGTAGGTTCGTCAAAAGAAAAACATCTGTATTTTCTTAAAAACAGTGTGTCAGGCGTATTTGGTAGCATTATTCTCGTTTAACTGTGTACTAACTTCATATAGCCCCCGATATTTGTAGAAATAATAAAAGTGTATTTATAAAACAAAAAGATTTGTTAGAACAAATAGTTCCTGGCACAACAGGTATGAAGATACGTTTAGTTTTAACTTAACTCGAGCTTTAATGGGTAAGTTACATCTCTCAATAGTCAAAGTGCAATAGTCAGAAGCGATTCTGTGGTAATATTTTAAAACGGCATTGGCTTACTTTTTGCGTTAATACTTTGTGTGATTCAGCATCATAGATATAGTCATAGATAGTGTATTTCTTATAAACTATGGTTTTCTTAGTGATTTCTATATAAAGATTAGGATATGTTTTAAAGTTAGTCCATAGGCTTTACAAGGGTGTGCCTTAAGGTACCTTAAGGTATAAAATCACAAAATTAAAATTACAAACAACACATTGTGGTTAAGAAATACAATTCATATAAAATAACAGAAGAAAAACATTTAAAATGTTACATATATTTTTTAAAAAAGTGTAAGTAAATACAGCGTGTTTGTCACAAACACATCTAAAGTGCTGTTACTTGTGTGTATGGATGTCCCGATCCGATCACATGATCGGAAATCGGGCCCGATCACATAGTTTCAGACTCGATCGGAATCGGATGTTACCTCCCGATCAGGACTCGGATATAGCCTATACATATTTTACACACTATATTATAAGGCGCACTTAAAAGCCTTTAATTTTCTCAAAAAACAACAGTCCACTTCGCACTTTATAATCCAGAGCGCCTTATATATGGATCAATTAGTTAACAACACTCCACGTTATTAAATTCGCCCGCGATCGCGTTCGTGTCCATCTTATGCCCGTGTTGTCACACGGCCAGTTCAACCTCGTATAAATCAGGTTATGTGTGTCTCCCGCTCACGAGCACTCACTCTTAACAGACACACTGTCCCCGGCGCTGCTCGCGCGTCACATCCCCATTCACAGTAACCGGGTCGTCTCATTCAAAACAGCCAGCTGTTGCTGTCTGGTGTGTCCGTTTTTATTTTGGCTGCCATGTTAACAGGTTAGAGCTTGCACACTGCCTGAGTGACGCGCATATCAGGCGCACATGAGCAGCGCGGAAAACGCATGCATGCCAGAAATAGAACCGCTGCCTATTTTTTACGCGACACACAAGCGTTGGAAATGTTTCCAGGTAAAATAGAATAGGAAAATATATGTTATTTTGTACACGAATACATATTGATAAATTAAAGGTGCCCTATAATGTGAAATTGAATCTATGTTGGCATAGTTAAATAACAACAGTTCAGTACATGGACATGACATACAGTGAGTCTCAAACATCATTGTTTTCTCCTTCTTACTTAATTTGAATCTCGTTTTTGAAAAACACCCCTGAAAAACAGGCGAATCTCCACATAATACCGACTCTGACGTAAAAGTCGGGATAATTAATATGACTCAAAACATTTGCATATGCCAGCCCATGTTCAGTGATAGACGAGACGGAGCTGCGCAGCCGAAGCATGGCAGTTGATCAGTGTTCGGATGTACATGGATACAAAAGTATATTTTAGTTCCTTCGTCCGAGACTCTGAAGAAACAATGGATTAATTTTATTTTCTCGGGAAATTTTCAAACATTTCACCGACAACTTGTTTCCTCAACTCAAGAGGTCCTCGCTGCAGTCTGTAGCACGATGACGTAGCTGGACGGTCCAATACGTAGTGGATGGATGTGTGTTTTGGTGACGTCATTTATGCATGCGTAGTGCCGATCTCTGATTATAATTCGAATGCATTGGTTTTAAGTGATATGTAAGCTCAATATTGTACTGAGATGATGTTCAAACTGTGTAGTATAATACTGTTAAATAATTATAAGTAATTATTGATGAATAAGTAAGGAAAATGCTAAAATAATAACAGCATGGGGAAAATAAATATTGTAATAATAAACTCGCATTTATGTTATACATTCAGAATTGCGAGAAAAAGGTCAGAATTCTGACTTTATAGTACACAATTGCGACTTTATTTCACGCAATTCTGTCTTTATAACATGCGATTGAGGCTTTATTTCACCTAATTCTGTCCTTATAACATGCGATTGAGGCTTTATTTCACCTAATTCTTTCTCTATAACATGCGATTAAGGCTTTATTTTACCTAATTCTGTCTTTATAACATGCGATTGAGGCTTTATTTCACCTAATTCTGTCTTTATAAGATGCGATTGAGGCTTTTACCTAATTCTGTCTTTATAACATGCGATTGAGGCTTTATTTCACGCAATTATGTCTTTATAATATGCGATTGAGGCTTATTTCAAGCAATTATGTCTTTTATTACATGCGATTGAGGCTTTATTTCACCCAATTCTGTCTTTATAACATGCGATTGAGGCTTTATTTCACCTAATTCGGTCTTTATAACATGCGATTGAGGCTTTAGTTTATTTCACGCAATTATGTCTTTATAACATGCGATTGAAGCTTTATTTCGCCTAATTCTGTCTTTATAACATGCGATTGAGGCTTTACCTAATTCTGTCTTTATAACATGCGATTGAGGCTTTATTTCAAGCAATTATGTCTTTATGACATGCGATTGAGGCTTTATTTCAAGCAATTATGTCTTTATAACATGCGATTGAGGCTTTATTTCACGCATTTCTGACTTTATATCTCACAATTCTGAGAAATAAAGTCAGTATGCGGAAAGTATACTCGCAATTGTAAGGAAAAAGTCGCAATTATTAAAAAAAAAAGTTTTATTCTGAAAGCTCTGAAAATAAGAGCTTCGCTCGTGACCATATTTAAATGTATTCTTGGAAGATCAACGATTGTTCACCAACTCTCTACACTAACTAGGACCTATGAATTATTAATGTGCATGTGCCATCAGCGTTTATCACAGGATCGCGTTTAAAGTCTGTTTAGAGAGAACGGTGCCATCCCCTAATTTAATCATCAAAACTAGAATCAAAACTAACTAGCTTTAAAATAACATTATTCATGAACCGCTATAAAGCAAAAACAATCTGTTACATTAAATTAAAGCTGCTTTGAAACAATCCTAATTGTTAAAAGCGATATATATAAATCAAGATGACTTGACTTGACTAGTGCGCATGCGCGTGTTACAGGGTCCAACACGTATTGGACCATCCAGCTACGTCATCGTGCTACAGGCTGCAGCGAGGGGACTGAGCTGATGTGTTCAGACAGGTAATCTTTCACTTTAAAATAGTTCAATACTGTTTTTGCATCAGTAAGTCAGGCCAGTGATTAAAAATGAACTTCACATCGTTTCTTTTAGTAGGATGAAAAAAAAATCTTATTTAAATTGTGAATTATATACAGAAAGAAAGCGATCAAAGAACAATCACAGCGCGACAATGACGCACGTTATACTGCACAATGAAGCTCTAACGTTAACTGTATTTACATCATCGTGTCTGCTGCATTAGAGAGTAGAGAGACTGCATTGCAATGATACGATCGTCATTCTCGCGATCGACACACTGTCCTTTGCTTGCTCAATCACAGCAACACTTTATGTGATGGGAATAGATCTAAATACTTCAAAAACATCTCACGATTCGCAAGCATGTCAGCCAATCACAGCAGAGGCCTGTTACACACAGCAGACACGCCCCTTCAAACCGGGTGTTCAAAGCAGAGGCTGAAATCAGGAAAAATGCCTTTTATTTCTAAATTAGGACTATTTTTGATCTAAAAACATACTAACAATATAAGGGCAACCCAGGAAACATTATGAAATAATTTAAAAAACCATTATAGGGCACCTTTAAATGTTGATGGTTGAAGTCTAGGTTGACAAATTCTGATATAAATATAGTTTAAAAATAAATAAATATCAATTTTCAAAAATTGCAATACAGATCTAACGTTATACCTTTCCTATGATATAAATAGGGTTAATAGTTTTAATACATACGGTTTTATATGTTTTATTAAGAAAACATAACTATTTGTTTGGTATAATTTAAATACAAACGGTTTTAATACATATTTTGGTGCAGAACTTTTAGAGGTGCAGTTTAAACTTTTTCATTAATGTTTTTTACATTATAACACTAAAACACACTTTTATACAAGATTTTAAAACTTTTAAATGATGTGTAATTGTAAAAGGTACAACTTTTGCTTAAATATGTTATTTTTTGTGATTGAAAACTTTTTTTAAAACAGATGTTTTATTTAAAATGGAGCAATTTACTAAATAACGTGTAAAGGGAAAGACCTGTACTGTGTTTTAATCACGTGTTATGATCCTTCTCTTTAATTAAAAACAAAAAAACACTAAACCTATCTCTGTTTTCTGTCATCCTTAAAGATTGAAAATGTATTGTTTTGAATGTTTATTCCACCATTTTGAACATGTTTACATTGAACAAGACAGGTGTAACAGGTGTACAGCAGGTGCCCAGTCCGAACCCTGGTCGGATGGGATGGGGTTCCGTATCGTGGGGAAATTCCCACGATCACGTGACCTCTCCAGAAGTGGGTGGTGACGAGTGGTGAGGGGTGGTGAGGGGAGGAAAGAGGAGGGGAGACCGTGGGAATTTTTCCACGGTCCAGTTGGGCAGACCGGAAGTGAGGGGGAGGGGTAAAAAGGGGCGGGGCTAAGCGTGGGAACATTTTTATTGGGGGCAATAAATCACTCAAAGTGACATAAAGTGCCCTTCATTCTCTCTGTCTATCCTGGTAATCTAGTTCCTCGTCAAAAACCTCTATTCTCCTGAAAATCCATCATCCTGCATGGCATCAAAAAAGGCCAGCGCTATTTTTACATCCATTTTTCTCTGTGAAACACGCGTCTCCGTGCGTCTCTATCTCTCTCCACTATATCAGTGCTTGGTTCATGCGTAATGACGCACACCAATGTTTACGACGGATTAGCCTGTAATTGGTCAAAACCATCACGTGAAAACATCACGTGATATCCAAAATGGCAGCTAACATCGAGCTAGTGGCAAAAATGACAGAATATTTATAAATTATGGACTTCAAGAGTATCAAAGTTTGATATACGCGATTGGATTTATTGGTGAAAACCTCTGAAAGGATGCACAAGTTCCAGGCTAGATAGAAAACCTTCTGTAAAGGCTAGAAAGACACCAAAGACACCCCTGTGATGGCTAGCTCGTTAGCTTTCTGCTGGAAAAAAACGGTAAGAAAATCGATAAATCTGTCATCGAGTTATGTAAACATTTATCAGAGGTGACCTGTGGCGTCGTCGACGACGCCGTCGGTCTCAGAGGGTTAAAAAAAGTGCATTCATCTTTTTTTTACACGGGCCATAAAATGAATGCCGATGGGCCGCCTGTTGAGTACATCTGTTTTAGGGTGATGACGGAGGAAGTTCTACTAAGTCAAACCAATAACCAGAACTAATCAGTGAAGGAGACTCGAGTGATATTGTCTTTGCTTAACTGTATGATTTACATTCTCATGTATCATTCTATTTAAGAGTCTCAACAGTTTGTGGCCAGCGATCTCCCAGCCACGAATGGGGCTATTCTGCACCAAGCATCTTGGGAATCTCATCAGACATATGCTGCACACCTGAGAAAAGGATTTAATATTTCTTCCCTCCACAGTTTGCTCGCAGGCATTCAAATTCACAAATTCAAATATTTCAATCCTAATTATCCAAGTCTGTTCACCGTACCTTCCCTTTGTTTGCTTCTTAAGGCATAGCCGAGTCCTCTAGTAATCCTCTGATAAACACCTGTCAATCACATTGTATCACCACAAAAAAAAAAAGTGCATAATTGTGCCCTTTTCGCAGGATATGTATGGGTATGCGGGATTGGCTCAGAATGCCCCACAGATCATTTCAAAAAGTAATTGTCATTTCGAGGGTAAGTAAACATATCATTTTCGTTCGCAGCTTCGATACCACTTACCGTCAATTTTAAAACTTTTCACGTTGTTCAACCGGAATCGAACAAGTCAGAGAGTCTAAAGAAGTGTGAACATATAGTCAACATTCTGAATGGTCGTTGGTGAATTACGTAGCTCATGCGTAGCTATCTCAAGTCACTGCTTAGGATATTTTGTCTCAACTACTGAAAAATGCCCGTGCAAAATAATGCCCGTGTGCCCATGTGTTTTTAGCAATTGTTGGTTTGGTGTGTTAGAGTGCTCAAATGAATAAGCGCGGAGATTCAGGGATCAACTCTGCTTTCTTTGTCCCTCTGTCTCTGGTCCTGTGCTAATAATGCCCGTGTGCCGGTGTGTTTTTAGCAATTGTTGGTTTGGTGTGTTTGAGTGCTCAAATGAATAAGCGCGACGATTCAGGGAGCAAATCTGCTTCTTTGTCCCTCTGTCTACGGTCCTGAGCTAATAATGCCCGTGTGTTTTTAGCATTTGTTGGTTTGGTGTGTTTGAGTGCTCAAATTAATAAGCGCGACGATTCAGGGAGCAAATCTGCTTTCTTCGTCCCTCTGTCTCTGGTCCTGTGATGTGCTCACTCAGTGTGCAGTGTGAGAGGGGGAGTGACCAGCGGCTAGAGCGGCAAAAGCCAATGTGTGCTTCTTTTAACGATATATTTAGCGATATCTTTTGCATTTCTAATACAAACAACGTCAAACTCGGCACTGCACTTATTCGTCCCCGTAGCAAGACACTTGTCAAGTTTGAGATCAATCGGACTAACGGTTCAAGAGATATGCAATTAACAGACAGACAGACACACACAGAGAGAGAGAGAGAGAGAGAGAGAGAGAGAGAGAGAGATTCCTGTAATTTTTAGATAGATAGATATTCTATAAATCATGTTCCAAGGGAGGATCTATGTAAATTTAGGTTGTATGCACTAACCCAGGAGGAATTCTTTTGAATTTCTTCCACTGCTTGAACTTGAATGTTTTAACCATGGAGATGTTGGTTATCCTTAAAACAGCAGCATTACACTCTAAGTAAGCTAGAAAAAAAATCCAATTAACCCTTTTATCTATACCTCTGTCTGCAATGGTCTCTTTTCCTATTGTTATAAAATTGTAGCTGTCTGTTACAGCGTTCATGGCTCATGCATCCAGGGGATTCAGGAGCAAAATACTCAAATCGTCATGGTCCTTTCTGATTGGGTTTCTCCCCTAATTTCCTTACTCTCTTAAGAACTGTAAGAATGACCATAAAGGCTCTGCATCACATTATCAATTTAGAAATTAATAATTAATTCTGTCCTTCTCATCTATATCAAATTTCTTAATTCCCCTCTATCTATCCTAACTAACGGAGCACTACTCTCTAAACACCTGGTTCTTGACTCGCCAGTTCAGTCCTCAATAGCTGCAGTCTATCTCCCTCCCAGTATACTGGTCATTCTTCTGGATTGGGGCAGCCACTACAGCAGCTGATCATGGCATTTTTCTACTTCAGCTATTAAGATCCTGGGCATATTGTCCTCCTCTGCATTAGATCATATATAAGAGCCAATTCAAAAGTCATCCTCGAAGCTCAGCAAGCTCTGCAGTAATGGTTCATGTAAATACCTATGCAACCGCTGGTGGTGTTGTCATGCTCTCCCATTTTCTGTCAATAGTCTCTAGCTTGCATTCTTCAAACAGCCAATGAGTCATCATCCCTGTGTGGCCTAGTGGCCTTGTCTCCATGTGGCATTAGTAGCTGTTGTGGTCTCGTCCCACGTGGAAAAGAGAATTACAACCATGCAAGAGTATGATATATTTGTACAGTGTGGTCTACTGTGACCGTGTAGCTTAATGTGGCTTGTCCCGTGGTCTTGTGGCCAGTCATGGCATGGTTCTGTGTGGCACGAGCGAATTTGGCCCTTTCTCTATGAGTAAATTCCTTAATCCATCCCAGTCATTCTTTTATTCCTCCTCTCTTCATGTTACCCAATGGAACACCTCTCTCTCTAAACTGGTTCAGGTCCCATCTCAACTCTGTTTTCAAAAGCTGCAGCTTATCTCCCTCTCAGTTCACTGGACATTCCTTCGGGATCGGAGCCGCCACTACAGCAGCTGAGCATGGTTTCTCTCCAGGTGCTATCAAAATCCTGGGCAGGTGGTCCTCCTCGGCATAGGAGTCTTACATAAGATCAGATTTAAAATCCATCCTCGAAGCTCAGCGAACTCTCCAGTCATGATCTAGGTAAATTCCTATTTATTTACTGGTGGTGGTGTTTTGCCAAAGTGGCATGGCATTTTCATGATAGCATGGTTTGGCTACTAAACCAAGACAGCCCGCAGGCTAGGTGGCTGCTTAATAGAACATTTTGCATTGAACATTTTTTTTTTTGAATAGATAATCACTATAAAATGGAACTATTACTCCTGGTGTGGGAAATTCACACACATCTAAAGTACAGTGTTGTGGAAGAACCATTTCCTTTTCACATCCAATAACCAAAAAAAAAAAAAAAAAGATATATTATATCTTAAAGCTTAAAGCAAACTAAACTTCTGAATGAAAACAGGTAATGACAATAAAATAATATATGAATAACACATAAAAATAAAATAAATATAGCCTTGCTTGCAGTATATAGATATTTCTCTCTCACACACACAGGCCTATTGCAATCACTTGTACATCAATGGCAAGTTATTTTTCTCAAACAGTTCTTCTTTCATCTGACACGTCCAGCCAGGCTAAAAAGGAAGGGTGGAGCATGTGCAGGGAAACGATTGGGAAATAGTTAAAAACGTTTAAATGGGTACATTTTCTATAGATATTTTTGACTCTTTATTTTCTTTTCTGACATAGCCTAGCCAGTTCTTGTTAAAACACATCATACATGCAAATTCTGTGCATTTTGGGCACGTGTTGGATGAAATCATAGGCTATTTGTTTTGTCCATCGAAAGTGTGCTTTCACTTTAATTGAACGCAGCAAAAACTGACTCGGCGCTGAAACCCGCGCTTCACTGCTGCTCACGCGCTGCTCCGGCTCCCGGTGTGAATGCACTCATTGATTAACATGCTCACGCCACGCTCCTGCTCGACGCTCACTCGCAGCTCCGGCTCCCGGTGTGAATGCACTCATTGATTAACATGCATGCAACAAAACAAACAAAAAAAACAAAACGCGCTGCTCCCGCTTGCGGTGCGAAACTATGGCGTCCCGATATATGGCGCTCGGAATGTTCCATTCGGCGACGAGACTGACAAGCAAGACAGATAACACACGCGAATACGTGCGTGTACGTCTCCATATAAAACAAATGGAGACGTACACGCAAATATCACGTCACGTAGACGCGTCAATAACGTGTAGCTGTTGATCTATGCAGACGTCACGGTGGAGTCACGTTAAAAGTTTAACGTGTGGATTACGTCTATGGCGTTCCAATAGGCTCTTTAATATAACTTTGCAACATGCACTCGTCTCAATGAACGTCTCACTCAACGTCTTATTTTTTTTTTATTCTGCTATTTATTTCTATTCAACTTAAGACGCAGACGTGACGCTGACGTGACGCTGACGTCACGCAAATCACGCGTGGCAGTGAAGTGTCGAGTCAGACGTCACGCGTCATTCACGTCTGGCAGTGAAGTTATTTATTGTTACACGTATTTAACACGCTATCCACAGTACAGCACGGCTCAGTGAAGCGAGTGTATCGCGCGTTCTGATCGGCTCTTTAATATGACTTTGCTATGGCGCTCGGAATGTTCCATTCGGCGACGAGACTGACAAGCAATACAGATAACACACGTGAATACGTGCGTGTACGTCTCTATTTGTTTTATATGGAGACGTACACGCAATTATCACGTCACGTAGACGCGTCAATAACGTGTAGCTGTTGATCTATGCAGACGTCACGGCGGCGTCACGTTAAAAGTTTAACGTGTGGATTACGTCTGCACGTCTGCCCGTCTGAACGTCTGCCCGTCTGAACGTCTGCACGTCTGCCCGTCTGAACGTCTGCCACAATCTAAGTTTACAAACAAGACTTATTTTGGCACATTTTATGTAGGACTATGATACACTTATTTTTATAATGCTGAATGTCTGGTAATGTACCATACATTTGGTATCCCAATGATGTAACTTTTTAATAAAAGTCTATGACATGTATTTTGATTATTCGATCTTCAGAGATAAAAAAAATAAAATGGGCTAAAAAAAAATTCAGAAAAACTGAGTCTTATCATTATATATTAGTGTGTTTCAGATGTGTTAATGCTCTGCAGCAACAGTCTGCATGCCTCGAGTTCACTCATGCTGCATCCAGCATTAATTAACCATTCAGAAACCATTTTAGAGTTTATTGGATTTTAAACTAAAATTAGTTAGCCTGTGATTGCTTGGATCAGGCTACTGCTATTCTTATTCTGAACAAGTAATTAATCATTCAAATTAAAAATGTTTTAACATAAATGTACTATTTAATAGAGCTACAACACTAAAGTTTTTATAAAGCCTATAAATGTCGTCTAGTCATACTACACATTTTTTGCTACCGTTGAGAGCATACAAAAATCTCGCCCAAGTCAGGCAAAACAGTTGACAGCCCATATAAATACAGTAAGAGGAGCAAACGCTGCATAGTTTTCACCTGCAGGAAAAACAAACACTTTAAACAGAATAAGATGAGATGAACACTTTAATCAGTAGATGGCAGCAGAGCAGCATTTATTTGACCATCTCCACTTTCTAAATAGGAAATTACTGACCCACAGAACAGTTTGGATTCACTCTTTCCATTTATGACAAACAAAACTATTTTATTTAAAGTGTGAATAGATTATAAAGAAAGAGAACAAAGTATGCTCTTTTTATTTAGCGACTGATGGAACTCCTGCGAAAACTCCTCTGATAATAAATAAATTGTCTATAGCCGACAATCAAACATTTAGGCTGTGTAAACCTTACACTGCTGGTTATAGCTATCCTGAAAATTGACATTAACTGTAAACTTATTCCTCAAATCTAGTTGTAATATTGCTCAATGATCAAAAAGGATGTTGATTCAGGAACATTGTACTTCATGAAATCATGTTCATCCATTCACTAAATCCCTTTGCACATACTGCCTTCAATGTCATTTTACAGTTTTTCTCAGTCACTTTGGTAGTTTCTTGAATCATCCTTAAGTTTTGCAAACCAGTAAATGCATTTCTCAAAATAATTAATAGCAGTGAGTCCATGGATTGCCTGCAAAAGCCTGTACCTCCTCAAATCCTTAGTTCATCTCTCAAAAGTGGTATTTATGTCAATGAACATATCAGTACCATTGAATAGTCCTTGTGTATTTGCTCACAAACAAGATATTCAAAATGCTTATTGATGTTGTCGATATGAAAGTGTACTTGTTCAGTATTTCCCAGATATCCAGATGAAGCTTCATGAGATGCACCTCTGAGCTACTTCAGAGAACGTCTCAGGTTACGACTGTAACCTATGTTCCCTGAGAACAGGGAACGAGACAATACGTCGAATGACGCTATGGGGAACGCCTCAGGCGTGACAGGTGTCTGAAATCAAATATCAACTCACAGTAATCAGGTTGACCGGCGACAGCCCGTGCATCATCAGCTTGAATGATGAGCGCGTCAATCTGGATGTATAAGAAGGGCGCCTTGAAACCGTGACAACATCCTATCGTCTGAAGGGACTGTTGCAGGCAGGCCCCGAGGCATGGCAACGAGACGTATTGTCTCGTTCCCTGTTCTCAGGGAACATACAGTCGTAACCTGAGACGTTCCCTTTCGAAGGGAACTCAACAATACGTCGAATGACGCTATGGGGAACGAAATACCCACTCCGCCATGCTGAGGGGAGTGCATGCCGAAAGGCAGTGACAACTGTCAGAACCAGTAATTCCAAGGAACACTGAAATCACTCACCCTATGTTACATCGGGCTGTCAGTGACAGCACTCCCTACCGGTCATAGCCCAAGCTAATGAACCAAGAAAAACCAGAACGTAATAACGTGAGTAAATCAGGGCCAGCTCAAAGGCTTTAGGACCACAACTTCAAAATAGAAGGGGTCCCTTCTAGGGAGTGTGGCTAGGGGGCCAAAGGGACCCCCAGCCAGTCACTATTCAGGAGAACACTCCTCCTGAAATGCCCCCAGGCTGGCCTGGTGATCTGTACTAAGACACACAGTCTGGCCATAGCCTGTCCGTCCAAGACAGAGCCTCTGGAAATTGCCTAGAAAAGGCATCCAAAAACTGAAGGCCCGCGAAGCTGGCGGAAACCATCGAGTTTCTGATCACAGAGACGGGATCCTCCGGAGAGTGTGACTCAACCTCGAACCAATGGGAATCGTACACTCAATCCACGAGTTTCCACCCAGTGCTCGCTTTTGAGCACTGAGGAAGTAAGAGAGGGATCAAAATCAGGAAGGTCAAAGAGACCTAAGACCTGATGACCCCATGTGTGGGGAGCTCCGATACATGAGGGCTCATGTCAGGAAGGCCGTACGTTGTGCGGCCTGAAACCCAACGACCACAGCATGTGGAAGCTCATCCTTCAGGAAAGCCAGAGGCTAGAACCTGACAGACCCACAATGTGGGGCTACCTTCGAAAAAGGTCTAATGAGACCTAAAACCACCAGTTGTGGGAGATAGCTCGAACAAGGGAAGTGCCTGTCGTAATGTATTGCGACAAAGACACATCTAGAGTGGGACCCAAAGTGAAGAACCGGAGTCTGAACCACATAAGAAGGGACCGAAGCATACTGCGCGTGACCCTCACCATAAGAAATGGATTTTGAAAAGTGCACAAGACATCTCGTCGGGTGACTTACCACAATAATAGGTGAAGTATGGGTTTGTGTACTTCACTCTGAATTCAGGAAGGCCTGGTGAGGCCTGTAACCCAGCAACCACAATATGTGGGAGCTCATACCCAGGAAGGCCTGTTGAGGCCTGTAACCTGGCGACCACAGTGTGTGGGAGCTCATGACCAGGAAGGCCTGGTAAGGCCTGTAACCTGGCGACCACATTGGGTGGGAGCTCGTACTCAGGAAGGTCAGTGAGACCCAGCCTGGTGACCACAACCTGTGGGAGCTTACTCCACCAAGTGGAAGCTACTTCTTCCAGAAGTTAGCCAGAGAAGGGCGTCCCTGTAGCCAGTGACAGGACGCCACTTAAAGTGGGACCAAAGGGAAGACCGGGGTCTGAGCCACATAAGAAGGGACCGAAGCATACCACGCGTGACCCCTACCATACAAAATGGATTTTAGAAAGTACACAAGACATCCCGTCATGTGATTTACCACAATAATAGGTGAAGTAGGGGTTAGTGTACTTCACTCTGAATTCAGAAAGGCCGAACTTGAGGCCTGTAACCTGGCAGCCACAACAAGTGGGAACCCATAATCAGGAAGGCCTGACAAGGCCTAACACCCGATAGTCCCAATGCATGGGGAGCTCACATTCAGGAAGGCCGCTGAGGCCTGCAGCCTGACATGTGAAGACTCACCACTACAACTTAGCGACCACGAAAAGTGGGGGTTTCACATTCAGGAAGGCCTGGTGAAGCCTGCAACCTGACATGTGACAACTCACAACCAGGAAGGCCAATGAAGCCTGAAGCCTGGTGACCACAGAGTGGGAGCAAAGTGCTCAGGGAAGGTGGTGAGGCTGTAGTCTGGCTACCGCATCATGTGGGAGCCCACATTCAGGAAGGCTGGGTGAGGCCTGTAAACTGACTACCACAGTATGTGGGAACTCATAACCAGGAAGGCCCCTTTGAGGCCTGTAACCTAGCAACCACCATGTGTGGGAGCTCATCACCAGGAAGGCCTGGTGAGGCCTGTAACCTGTCGACCACAGTATGTGGGAGCTCATAAACAGGAAGGCCTGGTGAGGCCTGTAACCTGGCGACCACAATGTGTGGGAGCTCATAACCAGGAAGGCCTGGTGAGGCCTTTAACCTGGCGACCACAGTACGTGAGAGCTCGTATCCTGGTGACCACAGTATGTGGGAGCTCATAACCAGGAAGGCCTGGTGAAGCCTGTAACCCAGCGACCACAGCATGTGGGAGCTCATAACCAGGAAGGCCTGGTGAGGCCTGTAACCTGGCGACCACAATAAGTGGGAGCTCATAACCAGGAAGGCCTGGTGAGGCCTGTAACCCGGCAACCACAGTATGTGGGAACTATAACCAGGAAGGCCCCTTTGAGGCCTGTAACGTAGCGACCACAATGTGTGGGAGCTCATAACCAGGAAGGCCTAGTGAGGCCTGTAACCTGGCGACCACAGTATGTGGGAGCTCATAACCAGGAAGGCCTGGTGAGGCCTGTAACCTGGCGACCACAGTATGTGGGAGCTCATAACCAGGAAGGCCTGGTGAGGCCTGTAACCTGGCGACCACAGTATGTGGGAGCTCATAACCAGGAAGGCCTGGTGAGGCCTGTAACCTGGCGACCACAATGTGTGGGAGCTCATAACCAGGAAGGCCTGGTGAGGCCTTTAACCTGGCGACCACAGTATGTGGGAGCTCATAACCAGGAAGGCCTGGTGAAGCCTGTAACCCAGCGACCACAGCATGTGGGAGCTCATAACCAGGAAGGCCTGGTGAGGCCTGTAACCCGGTGACCACAATCAGTGGGAGCTCATAACCAGGAAGGCCTGGTGAGGCCTGTAACCTGGCAACCACAGTATGTGGGAGCTCCCACAGATGTCTCTCCGTGGCCACCATAGCACCGACAGAACAGCAGATTGCTTGGTGGCCCGGAGTCCCGCAACAGATCGGTCTGGTAGGCCTGAGGACCACAAGGGCGTGCAGAACCGCACCTGCCTGACCTGCTGCCGTGTACGCTCTGTCATTCAAGCATGAAGATGTCTTGAGCAGCTTGGATGACAGGGTCAGAGCTCTTAGTGAAGAGGACCAACCAGAGACGAGATAGTTAGCCAACGTCTCGTCCACTGGCGGCCTCGACACTTATCCGTTCTCCACGGCTCCCTCCACAGCAGCGAAACTAGCCCGCTGATGCAGATAGAGACGTGAGGAGAACGGATTCTTCCATACCCTCTCGATCCCAGCGTGGAGATCGGAAACGAATGGAAGGCTCATCCGGGCTGGTGGCTTATGGGTGGGGAGGAACCAGCCATCCAAAATACCATGAGCGGGTTCTTCCCAGACGCGCCTCCACTGCAACAGCAATCTATCTGAGGCGCGCCCCATAATGTCAACCAGCTCAGCGTACACTGGGCAGGAGGGCTGAAATGATTCGGTCTCAACCAAACTGACATCCTTTTCTATATATATATATATATATATATATATTACAGCCAACTCCTGCCCTGCCCAAAGAGAACAGTTACAGATTCACCAAAGAGAGAGAGCGCTCATTTTCTCTCTTCTTAGATGTTCAACATTAATCTGTAACTCACCCTCGTCAGCTGGTAGATCATCCGCGAGGTTAACGCCCCTCTCCCGATAATCTGCCAGCTCCATCTGAAAGCTCCACGAGCTCAACCGCCACTGAGCCTCAGCCCGAGCGGGAACCGGAACCGCGGGGTTCAGATGCCGCGCCCACTTCCCTCGAGAAGTGGGTCAGACGAGAGCAGAGAGTTCTGAAAGAAAAACTCTCAGTTCGCGCAAAAAACTCCCTCGAGAGCTTCCCGCGAATGCTCTTCTCTCAGGCAGAACACGCACAGATCGTGTGAATCCTCCGGTGTCAAATATCTGGACACAAGTCGGCACACTCACGCAAAGTGTTTCTCCACGTCTCTGTGCGCTTAATCGTTGATACTATCAAACAGACAAACAGTCCCTGAAGACGAAAAGATGTTGTCACGGTTTCAAGGCGCCCTTCTTATACAGATTGACGCGCTCATCATTCAAGCTGATGATGCACGGGCTGTCGCCGGTCAACCTGATTACTGTGAGTTGATATTTGATTTCAGACACCTGTCACGCCTGAGGCGTTCCCCATAGCGTCATTCGACGTATTGTTGAGTTCCCTTCGAAAGGGAACTGGTTGATCATTGGTTGATTTAATGCTTTACATTCCCCTTCATTGGTGAAATGCAAAATTTATAGCCAAGAAATGCTTGCTGTCATTAAAACATTAAAATGTAGCATGTCATTGGAACCAATAACGGCATATATATTTAGGCTAGCTATATTTCAATTTATAACGCAGTCACTTTAAATTCACATAATGTTTAACTGGGTAACATAATTAGGAAAATATCAACCCGCAATATATGAAAATTAACTGCCAATTGAGACCAAAAGTTGAGAAAAAAAATACCAAGTAAAAAACACATTTGTAAATATTTATTTTAATATTTCTGTAATGAGCAGTCTTTAGCTTTTGAAAAAATCATTAGAAAACCAGAATGCCTGTAAATAAACTATATGGTAATGACATTTCACACAATAAAAAAAAAAAAAATTGTTCCAAACATCACCACAGCAGAACAATTGCAATTGTCTTAAAGGAGTAGTTCTGTGGATATTAAATATATAGCCTCTTTTTTTTGTTTGTTTTTTTGAAAGAATAGTTTGAACATTAACCAGTAATGTCAATAGAACAGTGCCTTGCCGCCATCTACTGGCGGTTTTATATTTATAATTAGTAGTTTCAAATTTGTTTGGCCGAGCTCCTTTATTTCGGGATTTAGGCTACAACTCGTTATAACGATTTTTTTATAACATAGAATTTCAGAATATAATTCCACCCACTGCCACTCTACTATATCTATATTTTTTGTATTATTATTAGCCTGTATAGCCTATTCCCATGCATGCTCGTGCATAATTGATACAAAACGAAATTCACTTTAAAGAAAGTCTTTCTACAAAACAAAACTTAATGAAGTGGTCAAAATCATGTCTGACCCACTTGTCTCCCGTCATATCGCATCCTATATGTTGCTCTTACTCATGCTGTTCACTGTTCATAATCAACATAAATGAAAATGAAATAACAAAAGCCTATTGTAATATTTAGACAAATGTGAAACTGAGCGGATATTGAGCGGACAGTCACGTGAAAAGTAACTTGAAACTTGTTTTTAAATGGGAAGAGCGTCTTGGTTCACCCTCCGCCTGTCAGAAAGATAGGCTATGCTATAGGATTACACAAAACGAAACATTGAAACATTATTATATTTATAATGCTGTGGTCTAGTTTGTATGATGGACTATCTAGCTACTTGAGTAATAATAGGCCTACGTTGTTTTGGTGAGAAGTCTGTTTCTCAGATCATAATAAAAAAATACTTGGCCCCCTTATATGAAAACGAAATGAGCTAGGCTACAACATAGTCCTAACAACGATAGAAACCCACAACTTAAGACGGATCACCATTCAGTCATTGGCTGAATAATAATAATTAAGAAAAAGCTGAATGGAGAGATAGCCTAGCTCCAGACGTTAAGACGTGCAGTCGTTAAGACGGGCAGACGTTAAGACGGGCAGACGTCCAGAAAGGCAGTCGTTAAAACGTACAGACGTTCTCCACACGCACGTTAACACGTCTTTAAGCTTGGCTAGGAATCGAATGACACAAAGCGAGCGCCATACCGAGCGCCATAATACAAAGCGAGCGCCATAATCGAAACGCCATACTGCCCGTCTGCACGTCTGAACGTCTGCCCGTCTGAACGTCTGCCCGTCTGCACGTACTGTATGCCCGTCTGCCCGTCTGATAGATGTATCCCAGATGTATCTATCCCAATGATAGATGTAACTTTTTAATAAAAGAAGTTTTTTAAGCTTTTTTTTTTTTTTAGAAAAAAAAGCTTATCAGTCTTTAGCTTTAAAAAAAATCATTAGAAAACCAGAATGCCTGTAAATAAACAATATGTTAATGACATTTCACACAATAAAAAAAAAAATTTGTTCCAAACATCACCACAGCAGAACAATTGCAATTGTCTATAGTTGTGTGGATATTAAATATATAGCCTCTTTGTTTTTTGAAAGAATAGTTTGAACATTAACCAGTATGTCAATAGAACAGTGTGCCTTGCCGCCATCTACTGGCGGTTTTATATTTATATTTAGTAGTTTCATATTTGTTTGGCCAAGCTCCTTTATTTCGGGATTTAGGCTACAACTCGTTATAACGATTTTTTTATAACATAGAATTTCAGAATATAATTCCACCCACTGCCACTCTACTATATCTATATTTTTTGTATTATTACCAGCCTATATAGCCTATTCCCATGCATGCTCGTGCATAATTGATACAAAACGAAATTCACTTTAAAGAAAGTCTTTCTACAAAACAAAACTTAATGAAGTGGTCAAAATCATGTCTGACCCACTTGTCTCCCGTCATATCGCATCCTATGATGTTGCTCTTACTCATGCTGTTCACTGTTCATAATCAACATAAATGAAAATGAAATAACAAAAGCCTATTGTAATATTTAGACAAATGTGAAACTGGCAAAGAGCGGATATTGAGCGGACAGTCACGTGAAAAGTAACTTGAAACTTGTTTTTAAATGGGAAGAGCGTCTTGGTTCACCCTCCGCCTGTCAGAAAGATAGGCTAGGCTATGCTTTATTACACAAAACGAAACATTGAAACATTATTATATTTATAATGCTGTGGTCTAGTATGATGGACTATCTAGCTACTTGAGTAATAATAGGCCTACGTTGTTTTGGTGAGAAGTCTGTTTCTCAGATCATGATAAAAAAAAATGCTTGGCCCCCTTATATGAAAACGAAATGACCTAGGCCTAGGCTACAACGATAGAAAACCAGAACTTAAGACGGATCGCCATTCAGTCATTGGCTGAATAATAATAATAATTAAAAAAAAGCTGAATGGAGATAGCCTAGCTCCAGACGTTAAGACGTGCAGTCGTTAAGACGGGCAGACGTCCAGATAGGCAGTCGTTAAAACGCACAGACGTTCTCCACACGCACGTTAACACGTCTTTAAGCTTGGCTAGGAATCGAATGACACGCTCGCTTTTATGGCGCTCGCTCGGAACACCAAAGTTATATTAAAGAGCCTATCGGAACACCATACGAAATGGCCGTAATTCACGAGGTTTACTACATGTGCGTTCCGTGTGCACGTGTGATGCTGATGTTGCGCGATGTTAATCATGCGGCACCCAAGTGCATTTGACCGGCATAAAATCGGATTATGTCAGACTGACATTTCATCAGACAAAACATTGCAGTACTTCAGTGTTTTGGAAACATGTTGTATGTTAGAAGCATACACCCTATGACATCTATTTAAATGTACTATTTTGTGCAAATAGTACATTTAAATAGCTCTATGCAAAGTTGGAACTGCCAAGAGACACTCACTCCACAGTAAAAGGTAAAAAATGCTTAATAGTGCATACAACACCTAGATGTAATGGTTTTGTTTTTAGTATTTGACTTACAATACATCACCTCTAGCAAAGCTAATAATACATAATAAAGACTTACCACAACTTAATATTTGGCTAAAATGAACTTAATATGCATCAATTTATTTTTTAAGAAATATAGAATGATCTAAATGTAGACAGAAGACCAAAAAGAATACATATGGTAGAATTAGGCTAGTCTAGTTTATGGAGACTCCGTGCAGTTGACACTGTTAACTCAATGCAGCTAAATCACTTACCTAACAACAAGATCATGGACATCAATGAGAGCACCATAGTGGGATCCTTTGAGGTTCCCAGAATTCCCCACTACAGCACAGGTTCTGCAGCGGCCTGGGCCAGCATCAGAGTAATTTTCTTCATTTGGGAAGATGCCAAATAACATCTCAGCTATTGCTAGGTAGTTCACTCTGCTCTTATATTGCAGCTTCTGTTCAAAAATGATGGAAGAACATACATGTTAATCAGAGCTGTCTTTTCAGTTAAAAAAACAAAACAAAACAAGTCTAATCCAATGGATTCCATTTTCTTCTTCAAGGTAATTTAAAATTAATGCCAATAATGATATTGCATAGAGAATATCCTATATTGTTGCTATTTTGGGCGAGGCACTTACTTGCCACCACCAATAGAGGGTGTTGCTGAGTTTGCTGTTTTTCTTAGTCAGTAAGGGTTGGGTGTAGGGGTCATAATGCTGTTGGAACCAGGTGTCATGAGTGAGGTCTAGCACACACTGACCACATGCACATGCTCCAAAGATATGTCTTTGCACAGAAGGTCGAGAGATTATAAATAGACAGATGATCACACTCACACTTAAGGTGATGTACCGAGCTCTTTTGGTGGCAAAGCACAGCATCTTTTACTCATCTCTTGAGCCCTTGAACAAGAAAAGTATTTTAGTAAAAATAAAGTATACTTAGTAAAAAGTGTTTATATTACATTCTTTATTTTTATCAAAGTATCTGAATTACACTAATAACTCTGCCACAGGCATGGTTTGATTACATTTTATTTTTAAATTTATATTTATGTTCACAAATTGTAGTTGACCTGATCAAAGATAGTAATAAATAGCAACAGCCACATTAAAAATATTACAAGCATTAATTATTTAATTAACTTGAAACACCAGTAAGATTCAATTAATTAATTAAAGCGACTTTTACATTTAATAACCATCTTGTAATAAGCTTATTTAAGTAAACAGCTTTTTATCAGAATCCCTACTCTCTGATTCACTTAATGTAAATAAGGCTTTGAGTTTTATCCCACCTGTGCAGATATGGAGAGCAGAAGGATTGATGTGCATCAAGTGTTTGTTTATTCATTAATCTTTCTTCCAACAGCACAGATTATAGCTCATCGAGTCCTGGAGTTAAGGTAGTTAATGGTTGAATGTGTGTGTAAGTGTGACTGCGTGTGTCTGCCTTTACACAGCAATGGAAATATTTGAATAACTACAAATAGCCTGGCTGAAATCCTGTATGTTTCTTTGTTTTCAACAGGACTTCCCATCTTTGGCCTTCAAAGTTAAACACTGACATGGCTGGATTGAAGCTAAAATCTGGCTCACAACTTCCCACATGAATGTTTTGCTGGGGTTAGGGGCCTTAAATTGGTTAAAATAAATGAACAAATAAAACAGGACATGAAAAAATAATAATAGTTATTAGACAGCAAATGTAGTTTCACACTTAACATAGATGATACCTGACACTGAAGTGAAACAGAACTGAACATACAGGTGTTAATGATGGCTGATGAGTGCACATCTGAATGTGATTTGTGTCTGTGACAACAAATGAGTGACAAAGGCAGGTGATGACAGTCCAAACTAACATGAATGTGACATCCTCATGTTGTCACATCTGTTAGCTACGGGCTGCCTGCGGCCCCCTACCTACCAGCCCGCAGTGGGCACCTTGATGTCAATTTGACATCAACAAATAGTCCAGTTTTGACCACCATGTATAACATGCATGAATATGCATATTTTCATTATATTTTGTAATTATTACCTTGTGGTTGTAAAGAGGCCAAACAAAGGTATCAATCTGACATGTTTTTTTTCTGGTCCCTACATCTCAGGTCAATATCATTGAAATTAACCCTCTGAGAACCAAGATGGTTTTGGGGTTCTTGATATGTTCTGACATGCCCTGACATTAGTACTTTTTCAATTGCTTATAAACATATTAATGGCACAGGTGAAATTACACTATATTTAGCAGAAACAGGGCTACCATAATACAAACCCAATTCCATAAAAGTTGGGACACTGTACAAATTGTGAATAAAAACAGAATGCAATGATGTGGAAGTTTCAAATTTCAATATTATATTTAGAATACAACATAGATGACATATCAAATGTTTAAACTGAGAAAATGCATAATTTTAAGGGGAAAATAAGTTGATTTTAAATTTCATGGCATCAACACATCTCAAAAAAGTTGGGACAAGGCCATTTTTACCACTGTGTGGCATCCCCTCTTCTTTTAATAACAGTCTGCAAACGTCTGGGGACTGAGGAGACAAGTTGCTCAAGTTTAGGAATAGGAATGTTGTCCCATTCTTGTCTAATAAAGGCTTCTAGCTGCTCAACTGTCTTAGGTCTTCTTTGTTGCATCTTCCTCTTTATGATGCACCAAATGTTTTCTATGGGTGAAAGATCTGGACTGCAGGCTGGCCATTTCAGTACCCGGATCCTTCTTCTACGCAGCCATGATGTTGTAATTGATGCAGTATGTGGTTTGGCATTATCTTGTTGGAAAATACAAGGTCTTCCCTGAAAGAGACTGTGACAAGGTTCAAGGAGGTGATGGAAGAAGACAAGGGGTCGGCGAATACAGGAGCTTGTGTGCTTTATTAAGCAGAAACAAAAATCTCTTTCCACAGTGTCTCAGCACTTCACAAAACAATGACGTCTACAGTCGGACAGCCTCTTTCCCGCTGATTCACAGCTTCCTTTTCTCACTCGAATAAATCACTCCTTCCACAGCTTCTCCTCCAGCTCTGCACACACACAAGCTCCAGTCTCTCTCCCTGCGGTGTCCAACTGGCCCGCTCAAATACTCTCCCAACGCCAATCACTGGAATTACAGACAGGTGTTTATCATTTGAACTTGACCCGCTTACTTCCCGCTCGACTCCTCCCCCGCTCTCCCACCGCAGACAGCGCTAAACCACGCCCCCCATACCACAGCCATCTGCACACCCGGCCTGTGGATCACCTTGAATTTGAAAGGTTGTAGTGCCAGATACCAACGGGTGATCCGCGCGTTGGCATCCTTCATGCGGTGGAGCCACTGCAGGGGAGCGTGGTCGGTACAGAGGGTGAACTCCCGACCCAGGAGATAATAGCGGAGAGCAAGGACGGCCCATTTGATAGCTAATGCCTCTTTCTCAATGGTGCTGTACATCGTCTCCCTCTTAGAGAGCTTACGACTGATGTACAGCACCGGCCGCTCCTCGCCCTCTATCTCCTGGGTCAAGACCGCACCCAATCCTCTGTCCGACGCGTCTGTCTGCAGAGAAAAAGGAAGAGAAAAATTAGGAGCCTGTAACAGCGGGCCGCCACACAGAGCTGCTTTTATCCGGGTAAAAGCCTGCTGACACTGCTCCGTCCACTGGACGGTATCTGGTGCCCCCTTTTTAGTTAGATCAGTCAGCGGGCTAGGAAGGTCCGAATAATCAGGCACAAATCTCCTATAATATCCTGCCAGCCCCAGGAACTGTCTAACCTCCTTTTTGGTCTTGGGACTCGGGCAGGTCGCAATCGCTGCTGTCTTGTCAATTTGGGGACGCACCTGCCCGTGGCCCAAGTGGAAGCCCAGATACCTGACCTCCACGCGCCCAATCGCACACTTCTTCGGGTTGGCCGTGAGCCCCGCCTTCCTCAGCGACTTGAGGACCGCTCGCAAATGCTGCATATGCCGCGGCCAATCATTACTATAGATGATAATGTCATCCAAGTACGCCGCAGCATATGCAGCATGCGGCCGTAGAATCCGGTCCATCAAGCGCTGGAAGGTGGCAGGTGCCCCGAACAAGCCGAACGGAAGGGTGACAAATTGGTGTAATCCGAACGGCGTCGTGAAAGCGGTCTTTTCTTTGGACATGGGAGATAAGGGGATCTGCCAATATCCCTTCGTTAAATCCAGTGTCGAATAAAAACGAGCCGTGCCCAGCCGATCGAGTAACTCGTCAACCCTTGGCATTGGATATGCATCGAACTTCGATACAGCATTCACCTTGCGGTAATCCACGCAGAACCGGACGGTGCCGTCGGTTTTAGGCACTAAAACTATCGGGCTTGCCCAGTCACTGTTGGATTCCTCGATTACTCCCATATCCAGCATCGCCGCTAATTCATCCTGAACTACCTTTTTCTTGTGTTCAGGTAATCTATACGGCCGGCTGCGAACCACCACGCCCGGCTCCGTCTCAACGTGGTGCTGTATGAGATCCGTTCGGCCAGGGAGGGGCGAGAACACATCTGCGAAACCCGCTTGTAACTGCTGAATGTCAGCGACCTGGGACGGCGAGAGGTGGTCTCCGCAAGTGGCCAGAGGGAGGGATTGCACTTTTACATTCGCCTCTGGCCCGAGATCCTCCTCCCCACTCACCACCGTCGCCAGCATCGCTGACTCCACCTCATTCCATCTTTTAAGGAGGTTGAGGTGGTATATCTGATGCGCTCCCCCCCTATCTGAACGAGCGATTTCATAGTTAAGATCATTAACTCGCCGTGTAACCACAAACGGTCCTTGCCACTTGGCGAGTAATTTCGAGCTGGATGTGGGAAGTAATACGAGCACTTTATCTCCCTGTGCAAATTTACGTAGCTTAGCCCCCCTATTGTACAGCCGACTTTGTTTGTCCTGAGCCTGTAACAAGTTCTCCATAGAGAGCCGCCCCAAAGTGTGGAGTTTTGTTCGCAGGTCCAGGACATATTGAATTTCGTTTTTGCTATTAGAAGGTCCGTCCTCCCAAGCCTCCCTAAGGACATCCAAAACCCCACGGGGCTGGCGGCCATAGAGAAGCTCAAAGGGGGAAACCCCCGTGGAGGCTTGGGGGACCTCCCGTACAGCGAACAAGAGGGGTTCTAACCACTTATCCCAATTTTTGGCGTCTTCCCGCACGAACTTACGAATCATGGATTTTAACGTGCGATTAAATCGTTCCACCAGGCCGTCTGTTTGTGGGTGATAGACGCTGGTGCGAATCGATTTAATGCCCAATAATTCATACAGTTCGCGTATCGTACGTGACATAAACGCCGTGCCCTGATCAGTGAGAATCTCTTTTGGGATTCCCACCCGGGAGATTAATTGAAACAGCGCACTCGCAACGCTTTTAGCCTGAAAAATTGCGTAGTGGGACTGCCTCAGGGTATCGCGTTGCATAATCCACCAGGACTAATGCAAAGCGATGCCCCCGTGCTGATCGCTCTAATGGCCCGATGAGGTCCATGCCAATTCGCTCGAAGGGGACCTCGACTAACGGCAGGGGGCACAATGGTGCTTTACTATGGGCCGGAGGGTTCACTAACTGACATTCATGACAAGACACACACCACCTGCGCACATTCTCATGAATGCCCGGCCAAAAGAATCGGGTCATTAAACGATTTAACGTGGCTGCCTGCCCGAGGTGTCCAGCCATCGGATTACAATGAGCCGCCTGGAAAAGCATTTCCCGACGGCTCTTAGGAACTAATAACTGGGTTGTATCTTGTTTTGTCTGGGAATCCTGGGTCACCCGATACAACCGGTCTTTAATCACGGCAAAATACGGGTACGTGAGCGGCTGTTCTGGCCGAACCTGCTGTCCGTCGATGACGCGGACCTGCTCAAACGCGTTTTTCAGCGTGTCATCTCGGGACTGTTCCAGAGGAAAGTCATCACGGTCTGAAAAGATGTTATTTTCAGCCCCTCTCTGTTCCCCTGAAACAGCCGCCGACGGTCCCGGCACAGCTTCGCCCACCTGAACAGTCGCCCCCGCCCGTTGGCGTTGTTTTTGCCCAGGAGCACCCGCACACAAATATGCCAATAAAGATTGAAACCCCGGCCAATTAGTTCCCAGAATCAGCGGGTGCCGGAGGTGCGGATTAACTGCCACCTCCACACTATGCTTTTGTCCCCTGAATTGGATCATAACTGGCACGACGGGATATCCCATCACCTCGCCGTGCACACACCGCACCATAACCTCGCGGCTCTTATCCAATGCCCCAGGCTGAATCAAACTTTGGTGGATGGAGGTTTGGTTACAACCTGAATCCACCAAAGCTTGATACGTAACCCCCTCGATACTTACAGGTATCTGATACAGCCCAGTCTGATCGGGGGCAGCCTGCGGCGCATAGGGTACCCGAATGAAGGTGTCCACCTCCATCAGCGGACACCTATCAATAAAGTGCCCCGGGTCCCCACAACGCCAACAGGCCGGCCCAGGCCTCCCCGCCACTCCGGTGGCGGGAAACGGGTCAAGGGATTGGCGAGGGAAGAGCGCGGGGCCAGAAGACGGAGGGACGCTCCCAGTCAGGGTCCCACTTCGAGGCGGAGGGCGGGGCGCCGGGACCGCCTCAGCGCTGGGCCCGGACCTCCTGCGGGGCGCCGGACGCGGAGGACCTCCTCCTCGGGACCTGGGAGCGGGGACAGGGCGAGAGAGAGAGAGGGAGGGGGAAGAGAGAGAGAGAGAGAAGATGTTTGGGGTTCGCCGACCCCCGGGCACGCCACCAGCTGATCCTCCGCCAACGTGATGGCCTGGTCCAGCGACGTCGGCCGGTGGCACTGGACCCACTGCGCGGTCTTCTTTGGCAGTTTCGCAATGAACTGCTCCAGCACCACCAGCTCGATGATTCCGTTGACGTCGCGTCCCTCGGCCACCAGCCATTTGCGGCAGGCGTCCCGGAGCTGCTGCGCGAAGACGAAGGGCCGGCCGATCTCCCCCAGCTCTAGGGACCGGAACCGCTGGCGGCTTTGCTCCGGAGACCGACCGACCCGCTGCAGGATGGCGCGTTTAAGGTCCTGGTAGACCAGGAGGTTACTAACGGGCAGGTGTTGGGCGGCGAGCTGCGCCTCTCCGGACAGCAATGGAATGAGGCGCAGCGGCCAGTCATTTTCCGGCCATTTCCCGGCCGCGGCCGACCTCTCGAAGAGGTCCAAGAAGGCCTCCGGGTCATCCAGCGGCCCCATCTTGTGTAGCATGGGGGCCGCGGCCGGGGCCCGGACCCCCTGGTCCACCCAGCTCCGGAACTGCTCGCGGGCCTCCTGTTGTTCCTTGAGGAGCGTGTCGAACCGACGTTCCTGTCGCTCCTCCATCTTCAACAGGGCTGCCTGGTGTTGTTGGTGCAAGCCCGCGAGTCCCTGGATGATCTCCGCAAACGGCGAAGACAGAGGATTCCTGGCGGCGGCTGCTGCTTCTTCCATCCCGGGTTTCGGCACCAGTGTGACAAGGTTCAAGGAGGTGATGGAAGAAGACAAGGGGTCGGCGAATACAGGAGCTTGTGTGCTTTATTAAGCAGAAACAAAAATCTCTTTCCACAGTGTCTCAGCACTTCACAAAACAATGACGTCTACAGTCGGACAGCCTCTTTCCCGCTGATTAACAGCTTCCTTTTCTCACTCGAATAAATCACTCCTTCCACAGCTTCTCCTCCAGCTCTGCACACACACAAGCTCCAGTCTCTCTCCCTGCGGTGTCCAACTGGCCCGCTCAAATACTCTCCCAACGCCAATCACTGGAATTACAGACAGGTGTTTATCATTTGAACTTGACCCGCTTACTTCCCGCTCGACTCCTCCCCCCGCTCTCCCGCCGCAGACAGCGCTAAACCACGCCCCCGATACCACAGAGACGATGTCTGGATGAGAGCATATGTTGTTCTAGAACTTGGATATACCTTTCAGCATTGATGGTGCCTTTCCAGATGTGTAAGCTGCCCATGCCACACGCACTCATGCAACCCCATACCATCAGAGATGCAGGCTTCTGAACTGAGCGCTGATAACAACTTGGGTTGTCCTTGTCCTCTTTAGTCCGGATGACATGGCGTCCCAGTTTTCCAAAAAGAACTTCAAATTTTGATTCGTCTGACCACAGAACAGTTTTCCACTTTGCTAGAGTCCACTTTAAATGAGCCTTGGCCCAGAGAAAACGCCTGCGCTTCTGGTTCCCGTTTAGATATGGCTTCTTTTTTGACCTATAGAGTTTTAGCCGGCAACGGTGAATGGCACGGTGGATTGTGTTCACTGACAATGTTTTCTGGAAGTATTCTTGAGCCCATGTTGTGATTTCCATTACAGTAGCATTCCTGTGTGTGATGCAGTGCCGTCTAAGGGCCCGAAGATCACAGGCATTCAGTATGGTTTTCCGGCCTTGACCCTTATGCACAGAGATTGTTCCAGATTCTCTGAATCTTTGGATGATATTATGCACTGTTGATGATGATAACTTCAAACTCTTTGCAATTTTTCTCTGAGAAACTCCTTTCTGATATTGCTCCACCATTTTTTGCCTCAGCATTGGGGGAATTGGTGATCCTCTGCCCATCTTGACTTCTGAGAGACACTGCCACTCTGAGAGGCTCTTTTTATACCCAATCATGTTGCCAATTGACCTAATAAGTTGCAAATTGGTCCTCCAGCTGTTCCTTATATGTACATTTCACTTTTCTGGCCTCTTATTGCTACCTGTCCCAACTTTTTTGGAATTTGTAGCTCTCATGAAATCCAAAACGAGCCAATATTTGGCATGGCAATTCAAAATGTCTCACTTTCAACATTTGATATGTCATTTTTTACAAAATTTGTACAGTGTCCCAACTTTTTTGGAATCGGGTTTGTATATGAGCAACATGTATGCACATGTTTGTATTTTTGAGAGAATATTGTTTATGCATGATTATTGTAAAAACTAAAAATTAAAGTTTCTGAAATAAGGCCACATAACACATACTAAAAATGCATCCACAAGACTTTTGACTAATGGATGTTGTTGCTTAGGGTTTTTTTCTTCACAATGATCTGAAAATCATCCTCCTAATCGTTCACATAAAACTGTGAATTGGGTTATATGTGACCCCACCTGTGAACCCCCGGCTAAAGTCGCATAATCTAATTATGAATAAAAGAGCGTCAAAGTAGTCATAGCCATAAAAATGACAAAAATAGGTAATGTGTGTTTATTGCTGTAATTGATAGATTATTACAAGGGTTTTGAGATTGAAAATTGAATACTCAAATTTTAATTTATAACATGATAAATACTAAAGTTAATGATTTTATTGACATTGCATTATACTTTTGCGCAGCAAAAAAAAACAAAACACGGACGCGGGCTTTAACATTGATTTCAATCAAGTCAAGTCAAGTGAAATATATTTATATAGCGCTTTTCACAATACAGATTGTATCAAAGCTGCTTCACAGTATCAATCAAGACAACTTAACAGTGTTTGTTTATTCATGAAAAAGACAATCAAGATTGGTAGAGCTGATCAATGGTATGATGGGACATTTAATTTGAATATCCCCAGCTGAGCAAGCCAAAGGCAACAGTGGCAAGGAACCGAAAAACTCCATCAAGTGACCCGATGGTGTCCTAAAACTCCATCAGATGACCCAATGGAGAAAAAAAAAAACATGGGAGAATCCAGGCTCAGTCGGGGGCCAGTTCTCCTCTGGCGTTTATGAACTAGAGGCCAAATTTACTTTTTTACAGTAACTGTAAGATAAAACAGTTAGTGAGAGGCTGGATACAAAACTGGACCTGACGAACGCCATTTTTCTCGGGACAAGTGTCCCGAGATAACAGCAGAAAGGCAGATGGGAAATAATTAGCATAGCTGATGTTCATAATGATTTCCATTATACGGGAGTCGGTGTTAGAAAACCATTATCTCACAAACTCTCCGCAACTCAAACTCTCCGCAACCCAACCATACGCGCCGACCCGTTTGACTAAAAGGCTGGCGAGCCCCACTGGTACGTTAAGCAGTTTCAGTGGCAAACGGTTCCGTATGGCATACCAGAGGACTAAAAGGTAAGCATTATGTGAATGCTTGACTAAAGAGATGCGTCTTTAATCTAGTTTTAAACTGTGTCAGCGAGTCAGAGCCTCGGACCGTTTCGGGAAGGCTATTCCAGAGTTTTGGAGCTAAATGCGAGAACGTCCTCCCTCCTTTACTGGACTTAGATATCCTAGGAATGACCAGAAGCCTTGAATTTAGTGATCTTAAGAAACGCGGTGGATTGTAGGGCGAAATAAGGTCTGTTAAGTACATAGGAGCTAAACCATTTAGGGCTTTATAGGTCAGTAGTAGTATTTTGTAGTTGATACGGAACTTAATAGGTAACCAGTGGAGAGATGATAAAATCGGTGTTATATGATCATATTTTCTTGACCTAGTAAGAACTCTAGCAGCTGCATTTTGTACTAACTGTAGCTTGTTTATTGAGGATGCAGGACAACCGGCTAATAAAGCATTACAGTAATCTAGTCTCGAGGTCATGAATGCGTGAACTAATTTTTCTGCATCAGAAATAGATAGCATGTTACGTAGCTTAGCAATGTTTCTAAGGTGGAAAAAGGCTGTTCTTGTAACATATGAAATATGATTTTCGAAAGACAAGTTGCGGTCTAGTAACACCCAGGTCTTTTACTGTAGTGGATAAAGTAACAGGTCATCCGTCTATATTAAAGTTGTATTGTAAGAGGTTTTGTGAGTACTTTTTTGGACCAATAAGTAATACCTCCGTTTTATCTAAATTTAATAGCAGGAAATTACGCGTCATCCAGCATTTTATATCTTTGAGACAGTCTGTCATTTTAGATGAGTTAGTGTTTTCATCTGGTCGTGATGAAATATATAATTGAGTGTCGTCAGCGTAACAGTGGAAATTAATTCCATGTTTTCTTATAATATTACCAAGTGGCAGCATATATATTGAGAATAGCAGAGGGCCTAAAACCGATCCTTGCGGTACTCTATAGTCTACTGACGCAGCCCATTCTCACCCCCAAGGCGTCACCTAACTGATGCCTTGGGAGGCATTTGACCATGCTTCAATATCTGACGCTTTAGGCGCCCTTTAGTCAGTTAGATGACGCCCTAGGATCACGTGTACCCTACCCCCACCCCACTTCTAAACCTAACTCCGTCCTCTAACTGACACTTTCCTTTAGCGTCAGTTAGATGACGCCGTAGGATCGCGTAATGTAAGTGACGCTAAAGGGCGCCTAAAACGTCAAATATTGAAGCATGGTCAAAGGTGACGCCTTGGGATGAGAATGCGTTGACTGACGTTATCTTTGATTTTTTCCCATTTAAACAGACAAAATGATAACGGTCTGATAAGTACGATCTAAACCAGCTTAATGCCTGTCCCTGGACACCAGTGTAGTATTTCGATCCAAGAGTATTTTATGATCTATAGTGTCGAACGCAGCGCTAAGATCAAGTAAGATGTGGAAAGTGCGTCTAGGGCGCAGGTTGATGGTTTTTTTTTTTTTTTTTTTTTTTTTAACTCTTTATTTTGCATTTTTATTCTTTTATTACAACACAACATACAAAGACAAAGAACAAGGGGCACTATATATTATATAATAACAGAATAAAGTATTACAATTAAAGTGTTAGAATTGTTCCACTTCTTTATATGCAAGCCATTTTTCCCAATGCTTATTATATATGTGACCTTGGATTCGTAGAAAATATGTCATTTTCTCCATTGAGTGTATCTCCTCCACTATTTCTTTCCATTGCTCAATACGGGGTGGGTCGATCTTTAGCCAAGACCGAGTGATAGCCTTTTTACATGCAATCATTAGAATTTTAAAAAGATAAATGTCATCTTTTTGGACCGCCTCACCGGGTAGTAGACCTAACAAGAAAATCTTGGGATCTCTAGGGATAACATAACCCATTATACTCCCAGTAATTAGAAAGATACTGTCCCAGAATTGTTCTAACTTTGAGCATGTCCAAAATATATGAGAGTGATTGGCGATCCAATGCCCACACTGTCGCCAGCATTGCTGTTGTTCACCCCTTAGTTTATTAATAATATGAGGTGTAATGAAAAATCTGACCAGATTCTTCCACCCAAATTCCCTCCATCTTTTCGAGCTAGTAGACGTCTGTTGTGTCACGCACATCGAACGCCAATCACCCTCTGACACTTCCGTACACAGCTCCTTTTCCCATTTTGACTTAATATATAAGGTATTATTTCCATTTAGTTTCTGCAGAGCTTTATACAATTTAGAGACAGTTTTGCTTGGTTGGAGCTTATAAGCATTAATAAAAACTTGAACAATGTCATTGCCTTCAGGAGAAATACCCACTCTTATTTCACTGTTATAGAAATGTCTCACTTGGAAATATTTGAATAGGTCCCTGTTCTCCAGATTATATTGTCTCTTGAGTTGTTCGAATGTCTTAAAGGTATTGCCATCTACAAATTGGCACAGGGCTATAAGACCTTGATCTTTCCAACTCAAGAATGAGGAATCTATTTCACCTAGTCGAAAACTCGGGTTGCAGGAGGGCCAGATCAATAGTTTAATATCATTAGCCAATTTGTATTTATTTACAACCTCTTTCCAAATTAAAAGTGTATCTTCAACTATACGATTCCCATCTTTGTTTGTGATAACTTTACCTCCCAGACGGGATTGAGGTTGGCTTTGACCCTGGGTTAGTTCAATCAGTCTCCATCGAGCCTCGATTTCTGGGGAACACCAGTAGACCATATATCTCATTTGAGATGCGTAGTAGTATTCCTTCAGATTTGGAAGAGCTAGACCGCCATGATCTTTATCAATCTGAAGTGTTCTAAATTTGATCCTTGGTCTAGCCCCAGCCCAAATAAATCGTGATATTAACCGGTCCCAAGCGTGAAAGTGTGAGTCAGAAATCCTGATAGGCAACGACAAGAAAAGATACAAAAATCTGGGGAGCAGGTTCATCTTCACCATTTCCAATCTAGAATTGAAGTCTAGTATCAGCATTGTCCAGCGCTTCATATCTTTTTGTATTGAGTCAATAACTTTCTCAAAATTCAAACTGAACAAATCATCTAGATCTTGAGAGATAAACACACCTAGATACTTTAACTTTTTAGCTTCCCAATTAAGTTTATAATTGTGCCGTATGGATTTACTGGGGGAGTAGTTAATGGTCAGGACTTGTGTTTTGGTAATGTTTAGGTTATATCCAGACATCTGACCAAACTCTGTCAGAGTTCTCATAAGTTTAGGGAGGCTTGCCTCTGGGTTTTGGAGATAGGCGATAACATCATCTGCAAAAAGTCCAATTATATGTTCAGTACTTGCAATAGTAATGCCTTTAAGCTCTTCATTTTGCCTAATAGCCTGTGCCAAGGGCTCTATGAATAATGCGAAGAGCGCTGGACTGAGGCAACAGCCTTGTCGAGTACCTCTAAACAGTTGAAAGCTATCAGTTAGGTGGCCATTAATTTTTACCCTGGCCATCGGTCTGTCATACAGTGACTGAATACATCTAATAAATTGATCATTAAAGCCAAAACGCTCGAGTACCTTATATAAAAAGGGCCAGCTGACCCGATCAAAGGCTTTCTCCGCGTCGAGGCTGACTAAAGCCAAACTCAGTTGTTGTTTCTTGGCTTGGTCTATGACATGCAATGTTCGTCTTATACTGTCGTGAGTTTGACGGCATTTAATGAATCCTGTTTGGTCCTCATGAATCAAGTCAATAAGATAATTCTCCATTCTCTTAGAGATTATAGAGGTAAAGAGTTTGTAATCGACATTCAGTATTGAGATCGGACGATATGACTCACAATATTCTATATTTTTTCCTTCCTTAGGAAGTACAGATATTACCGCCTCTCTCCATGATGGTGGTATCTCTGCTCTACTCAGAGACCAATTAAAAGACTCCAGCAAAACAGGAGCAAGCTCCTCCTTGAAAATCTTGTACCACTCATTTGAAAACCCATCGCTACCCGGGCATTTGTTAGTTTTAAGATTTCCAATAGCTGCGTCCAATTCTTTTCGAGTGATAGGGGTAGTTAATGCGCCATTTTGTATCAGTCCTAGGGAAGGCAGGTCTAAACCTCTCAAATACTGTGTGATAACACTTTCATTTACTGGTTTTGATGGTGTGTATAATGTTTGATAATAATTTTCAAAGATTTTATGAACTTGATTGATATCATAAGTCAAACTATCAGTTAAAGGGTCTCTAATTTTGGTAATGGAGTGCTTCAGTTGCTGCTTACGGAGGCGCCTTGCTAGAATTCTTGTGGCTTTTGAACCAGATTCGTAAAAGGTCTGTTTTGAAAATCGTAATTTTTTCTCAATCTCCTCGTGTATCATATCATTTATATTATTTTTAATAACTATTATTTGTTTGGTCAAATCTTGATTATTAGTACTTTCTTGCTGTTTTAGTTCTAAACTCCTAAGTGTCTTTTCCAACTCATCATATTTTAATCGTTTTATCTTCTTCAAGTAGGCAGTTTTTGAAATGAGTCTGCCTCTCATTACTGCTTTAACTGTATCCCAAACCAGAGCTGGATTTACCTGACCATTGTTATTATCCTCTATGCATTCTACTAATTCCTTCTTAATGTCATTCCTTGTGGTTTCATTGTTGAGAACGCTTATATTTAAGCGCCATAAAGTTGTTTTTGGTTGGTTAGATAAATTAATAGACAGATAAACAATATTGTGATCAGATATATCAGAAGTTCCAATTTTGCATTCCTTCACTCTAAACCTGTCAATGGTATTCATTAAAAAGAAGTCAATCCTGGAGTGAACTTTATGTGTGAGAGAATAATGGGTAAAATCTCTCTCTTTAATGTGAAAATCCCTCCAGACATCAAACATACCCGTCTCTCTAATTAAAATATTAAGATCTTTTGACCTGCCAGTTTTTTGTTTTTTGGAGCTGGTTGTATCCATGGTAAAATTTAGAATTGTATTCCAATCTCCAGCACAAACTAGAATCCCCTCACTTACTGAGATTATTGTATCAAAAAACAGTTTAAAAACATTCCTGTCACTTTCCGGTGGGACGTATATGTTAGCGAACGTAACTACAACATTATCAATTCTACCTTTTATAATAATAAACCTGCCTTCTTTATCAACCTTTTCAGAGATTAATTCAAAGTTTAAAGAGTTGGAAATGAGAGTAGCCACCCCTCTTTTCCTACTATTTTTACACCAGCTATGAAATGTATTAGAGTACCCAAATGTTTTAAACTTATCATGTTCTTGCTTAGACATATGCGTCTCCTGTAGAAAAGCTACTTGTGTCCCATCTCTTCTCAATTTAGCTAGCACCCTTTTTCTTTTCACTGGATTACTCAAGCCATTTACATTTAAAGAAGCAATTTTTAAATCATACGACATTGATTATAATAACAAAAACACTTACATGGTTTAGCGGCCCCTAAAAACACACATTGAACAAAAACAAAAAAGAACCTTAATGAACTGACTTCCAAACGGAAAGAGGATCCTTCCTCCTCCCCTGTAACCCTGTTGGCAGGTTGAGGGTTAAGCCTCTCTGGATGAGAGGGCCCGAAAAAGACGGAAGATGTGTCTGAAAACACGTCCATCTTATTAGTCCAACGTAGACGATAAAGAGTGGCCTCTCCCACATATTATATAATCAAGGTCCTGGCCTTAAAAAACAATAACAAAAAAACATCGCATTGTAACATGATGCCCTGCGCCTTATTAATCCGACTGATACCTCTGGAATTCTTGCAATTTAGCCTTCGCTCTGAGCGCCACCGCGGGTCCGCTGCTGCACGCCGGCTGCCAACCCAATAGCTCCCGAAGACGAGACTCCGCGCTGGACCCTCCGTCGCCTGTAACCGGCTCCTCCACTTGAAATCTGCGCCTCTTTAGCTCCTTATAGGCTTCTCGAGCGCTGGAGTATGTGCGCACACCAGACTCCCAGTGGATCCTCATATTAGTGAAAGGCATTTGGAAACGTATGCCTTTGTCCTTGAGTATTTTTTTAATTGCGTTGTATTCTTTGCGCCTCTTAACAATCTCGGGTGCATAGTCATGGTCGAAGTGAATAGATGCGGAGCCCACCTGAATCTTGCCTTTTTTCCACACTTCCCTCAAGATCATTTCTTTCGTAGAAAACTCCAGAAAATTAACAATTAAAGCTCTCGGTGAAGCTCCGGGAGGGGGTTTACTTGCAAGAGCCCGGTGTGCGCGTTGTATTTTAAGGTTAAAGTCCTCCGGTAGTTGTAGCTGGCTCTGCAAAAGCTTCTCAATAAACTGCGTTACAGAGACCCCCTCTTGACCTTCTGGTACCCCAAAAACACGTATGTTATTTCTTCTGGATCGTGATTCTAAGTCAAGCACTTTGATCTGAAGTTTCCTCTGCTGTTCGAGGCAGGTGCAAAGCGCCTCAGTCGCCTCCTCTGCCCAGCTCTCCACCTGGTTCACGCGGGCCTCCGCCTCATCCATGCGCTGTGAAAGGCCTTGTACGTCGGTTGCAATAATATCCAGTTTAGCATGTCCATGCTTTTCCCGGGGCTCCCCGTTCCCGCGCCAGCCATGACGTCGCTAGCTTGGTCCGGTTGGGTATTAGCTTTTGCGGCTGAGGCACCTTTATTATGAGCTTTGGGCATTTTTATCGATCTATTTTTGACCTAGTATGCTTCTTCTCCCTCTTATGAATTATTTTGTAATAAATAACAAACAGAATTGCGAGTTCAAACGGGATTTTCGAGGTTAGAGTGGGAGAGAGGTTTCAATGCGACCGACTACTCCATGAGCACACGCGGAAGTCGCAGGTTGATGTTTTAAGGTGCTGTATGGTTTCTTCCAAAATTGTGCCATCAATTTCTTCAAAAACAGACATAGTGACTACAGATTGTGGTTTGATTTGTCTGACTCCAGTGCAACTCAAGGATGTGCTGATCACCTTTCTGATATTATTGATTTTCTCAGAAAAGAAAGAAGCAAACTCACTGCACTTGCCGTCTGAGAGCATTTCTATGGGAATCTGGCTTGGGGGGTTTGTCAGTCTCTCCACAGTAGCAAAAAGAGTGCGTGTGTTGTTTATATTGCTGTTTATAATATTTGAGAAGAAAGTCTTTCTAGCTTTGCCTAGTTCCATATTAAAAGCATGGATGCTGTCTTTGTAGATGTTATAATGGACTACAAGTTTTGTCTTCCGCCACATGCGCTCTGTTCTTCTGCATTGTCTTTTCATATTTTGCACTGCTGTTGAGTTTCTCCAAGGTGCTTTTTGTCTACTATTCTTCCTGACTTTTACAGGAGCAATATCATCAATTACACTCTCAATTTTTGAGTTAAAAGAATCAAGGAGAAAATGAAAAGCTAAGGAAACACATTAACTCATTCACTCTTTCATTTAAAAGACTAATCGCTGTGGGGATCATGGACTTCTTGAACCTGTTAGTGTTACCCCGTGGAACTTTATAACGACGCCCTGAAGGAAGCAGTAAAAACTCTTGACACAATGGATGAGATGGGTCAGCAATAATAGCCTTAGCTTTCCTCAAACATCTGACCCTGTACACTATGTTGGCATTAGTGGAATTGTACTAGCATGTTTAATTTCTTACTTATCTGACCTTTATCAGTTTGTAGCAGTCAATGAAGAGATGTCTTATCGATCACAAGTTCAGTATGGCATACTGCAAGGCTCAGTACTAGGACCGCTGCTGTTCACTCTATGCCGATGATACTCAGCTTTATATTGCTTTAAAATCTGAAGAAACTTACCAATTTACAAAATTATCGGAATGCATAGCTGATATAAAAAATTTGATTTCTAGAAATTTCCTACAACTAAATTCTGACAAAATAGAGATTCTAATTATTGGACAAAAAAATGTCCTCACCTAATAACCTGGAATACTGTCTAACACTTGATGGCTGCTCTGTCAAGTCTTCGTCGTTGGTTAGGAACCTAGGTGATGCCAATCTTGAAAATAATGTGTCTAGTATCTGTAAAACCAATTTTTTCCATCTTAAAAATATATCTAAATTATGTCATATGCTCTCATTGACAAATGCGGAACAATTAGTTCATGCATTCATGACATCAAGACTAGGTTATTGTAATGCTCTACTGGGTGGTTATCCTGCATGCTTAATAAACAAATTACAGCTGGTCCAAAACGCAGCAGCTCAAGTTATTACAGAACCAGGAAGTATGACCATATTAGCCTGGTTCTGTCAACACTACATTGACTCCCTGTTAAACATCGTATACATTTTTTTAATATTGTTGATTACTTACAAAGCACTAAATGGTTTAGCTCCGCAGTACTTGAGCGAGCTCTTAACAGATTACAGTCCTTCATGTATATTGCGATCTCAAAATTCCGGCCAGTTGATAATACCTAGAATATCAAAATCGACTGCAGACGGTAGATCCTTTTCCTCTGTAGCACAAAAACTTTGGAACCGTCTTCCTAACATTGTCTGGGAAGCAGGCACTGTCAGTTCAAAGCTAGACTAAAAACACATCTCTTGGTAACACTTTATTTTGATAGTCCACTTTAGACATTCAACTAACTATAAGTAACTTTGCCGCTACATGTCAACTAACTATCATTAGAGTATTAGTAGACTGTCAGCTTAATATCTGCCAACACTTTATTTTGTTGGTCCCCCAACAGACATTCAACTGACTGTAAGTAACTTAGCAACTACAAGTCAACCTGTTCTCCTAACCTAAACCCTAACACCTAACCCTAACCTAACAGTCTACTGACAGTCTACTACAGTCTACTAATACTCTAATGACACTTAGTTGACATGTAGTTGAAAAGTTACTTATAGTTAGTAGAATGTCTAGTGACTATTGTGACTATTGAAATAAAGTGTAAACCATCTCTTTGACTCTTTTATGTTATACACATAACACACTATAGACTTATATAATTTAATGTTACGCTGCATAGATTAGGTCAGCCGGAACCGGAAACACTTCCCATAAATCCTGATGTACTTGTTACATCATAAGACGAATGGCATCTACACTAATATTAGTCGCTCTGTTTATCCTGAAGTTTACTGCAGTTTGCCGGACACAGGCCGCATCCAGATGTGATGAAGGACCTGTGTCTCAACGCGACGACAACGCAATCCTGAAGTGTCACTTGTCCCTCCCTGTGAAGGCCTCCTTCCCTTTACCTCTACAGATAATCATTGTTGCGATAATTACGGTTCACGTGGCTACACCGAAGCAATAAACTTATGTATTATACATTTTAAGACCAGCCAAGTAGTTTGTTGAGGGTTGTTTTTTTTCTACATGCCAGCACACATACCTTAATAAACTAATAAAGCATGTGCACCCATCAGCGTTCTCACAGGTTCGCGTTGTTAAAGTTTGTGTAGAGAGAACTTAAGAGTTTTCTTATAAAACAATGTCGTGTTAGCGGCCCCTAAGTTAATAACTAATGGCTGTTGCGACGGTAGTGAATCAATTAAAACTAACTTCTAGAGCTGTCATAAAGCCAAAACAATCTCTGTTACTTTAATTTCCTATCATCACTGTAAAGCAGCTTTGTCATCTACATAAAAGTTATTGTTGATGGTTTCAATTACCTCTGCTGGAAAGTCTGCTTGATTGTCCTTTGCAGTCTGTTTCAAGGCGTAACAAACACAGGCTCAGAAAAGCTGAACTCTCATCCTAAATGTAATTGGCTCTCTTGTCATTCTCAATCAGGCCACCATAAGACAAAGAAAATCTACCTCTTCTTAGCCACTTTAACTTGATAAAACATTGCTTCAATCTCTTTGCCTGAATCTCATCAGCACACCAACCAAAGAATTGGTAAGGTTAGGACCTTGCAACTATTCACTATTAAGTGATTTTCCTTTATATGTTGCTCCACAGTCTAACACAACTCTCAATAATGTGACAGGTCGAGGGGAGGAACGCTCGGGTGACCAACCACCCCCCTCTAACTGAGTCACCACCGTGAGGAGCCGACACCACAGGCACACAACAGAGGACCCGGAGACAGAGATAAGTTTCAAAGGAGTAACAAGCTTTATTAAACCAAGGGTTTCTCACAGTTCAAGATACTCTCGTCGATGTACGATGATGGAGCAGGGGGGTTGAAGCTTACTTCTCCCCAGCGGTGCTGCAGACTTCCAGACCCAAGAGTAAGTATGACAGGTAAGGATTCTTCACGGTACAAAGTACTCTCGTTGGTGCACAGTAATGAAACAGTGGATTAAAAGCTTATTCTTCCCCCAGCGGTGCTGCAGACTTCCAGACTCAGACAGTAAGTATGGCAGGTAAGGATTCTTCACAGTACAAAGTACTCTCGTTGGTGCACGATAATAAAGCAGTGGATTAAAAGCTTACTTTTCCCTCAGCGATGCTGCAGACTTCCCGACTCAGACAGTAAGTATGGCAGGTAAGGATTCTTCACAGTACAGAGTACTCTCGTTGGTGCACGATAATGAAGCAGTGGATTAAAAGCTTACTTTTCCCCCAGCGGTGCTGCAGACTTCCAGACTCAGACAGTAAGCATGGCAGGTGAGGATTCTTCACAGTAAAGGGTACTCTCTCTCTCTTCAGTTCACAGTAGGGCGACAGTGGGTTAAACGATTACTTTATCAGCATTGCTGTATACTTCTGGGCTCAAACAGTAAGTAGAATAGGTGAGGATATTCACAGTACACAGGACTCTCTCTTCAGTTCACAATAGGGAGACAGTGAGTCATAAGATTACTTTACCAGCGATGTTGTGTGCTTCTGGGCTCAAACAGCAAGTAGAACAGGTGGGGATCTTCACAGTACAAAGTACTCTCTCCTCAGTTCACAGTAGGGCGACAGTGGGTTAAACGATTACTTTATCAGCATTGCTGTATACTTCTGGGCTCAAACAGTAAGTAGAACAGGTGAGGATATTCACAGTACACAGTACTCTCTCTTCAGTTCACAATAGGGAGACAGTGAGTCATAAGGTTACTTTACCAGCAGTGCTGTATGCTTCTGGGCTCAAACAGCAAGTAGAACAGGTGGGGATCTTCACAGTACAAAGTACTCTCTCTTCAGTTCACTGTATCACTCTGGGCTTCTGACGGGGGCAGATATAATAATCCTTCCACGAACATGTAAGCACGGATAAGGGCCACTTCTCAACAAAGACACAGCACAGTTGTGTTCACTTCAATTCCACAGCAATAAATCAATGTGTATCAATAAGGCAAAAGCACTGCAATTCACTCACACGATAGGGTTGAACAGAGGCCCCACTCCGTCCGTTGCGCTCGTTTATAGGGGTTTCACTTTTAATTCCTCCTCATCTCACTCTGAAACACATAGCTCCTCCAACAGTCAGATCCACATTCACTGTATCCTCTTCAAGCGGTTCAAATGTTCATAAGATGAAAACAATTCACTTATCTTTCCTCTCTCCTTCCACAGCACAGATCCAGTCCTAGCTCGGTCCAGCGGTCTTCCCACAAACGATCACTCTGACCCCGCAGCCTCAAATGGGTGATCTCCCCACCCCAACGATTTTTCCAAGGAAGCCTGTATCCAGCACTGCCCAGAGTCAACCCACTTTAATGTCTGATCTTGTCAACCCTTTGGACTCTTGACACTCTGTACACCCACCGAACGCACTCCAAACACTCTCCGAATGCCCCTTTTATAGACCATTTCACAAGATATAAACAACACTGGTCCAGAAGCACTTCCTGTTTCAGTTTTTTAACACTACATAAAAGCTGGGATAAAATACAACCAACAGAACATTTAAAACTGAATCAAAAAGTTAAACAAACATCTTTAAGATGTTTTCTTTACATGTGAAATAAAGAAAACAGTTACAAACTGAAACAGGAAGTGCTTCTGGACCAGTGTTGTTTACATCTTGTGAAATGGTCTATATCGTGGCTTATGAAACAGAAAGCCTGTGTGAGCGCCGCTCCTCTCTCTCTCACACACCTGCAATGCATTAGCGCTAATCAGTACGGGCATGTTTCCATCACACCCGGAACCGTAGTGGAGTGTTGCACCCAATACGTTCCCCTAGGAAACTCGGGACTCTCAAGAAGGTTCCATTTACTGAGCGATTTTGTCACCCGTGTGGCAAATGCAACATTTAATAATATACATAAAATGTATTTAAGGGGGCCGAAGGCCAATTTAGCTCAAAGGGAAATGATTCATTGATTTGCAATGAATCTATGGAACCGAATCACTGAACCGAGCAAATGACTCGCTTAGAATTCATTTGAACGGGCCGTAATTATAACCAAATCTATAGTGAAACACTATGTCTTAACAAGGTAACTTTAGATCGAACAGTACAAGACATTAAATGTGCAAACACGACACAAGAAGATTTATCTTTTCAAATATATGGAAGACTTTATTAGCTATTCTAAACACAACTAAGGTCTAAACATATCACGCACACACACATTCATACAGTCGCGAAAGGGAAAGAGTGAGTTGGAAAGAGTGAGAGAAAGTTTCAACTTTCTATATGCACGTAAGACATGACCTGAAGGGACCACCAAGCATTAATTTGAACCTTCATTTCTTAGAGAGGTTATTCAATTAACATTAAAGCACCAGTTCAGTTAGAGCCTGGAGTACTTGCGCTTTGGATTGGCTGAGGGAATTCCCTTTGTCTGCGTCGCGTCAAAGGGGGGTTTCCCGGCCGGGTCCGTTGCGTGGTTTGTTGTCTTTGAAGTGCAGGGATGGAAGTTTCGCCACTGGTCACGTGTGATTAGCAAGCGAATGAGAGTCTTTTCCAATTCGAAGCGCATTGCAAACTTAACTTTGAAACGGGACTTTTACGAAAAAGGAAATAAAGGAAAGAAATGAAAGTAAGACGAGTCAGATGGCTTGACTGAGCTAAATTGTAACCCTGATCTTGAGGGGTTATTCGTCTGCTGGTCGAATTTGGTCTAGTCAATGTAGAAGCATGTGAACACGCTCTTTGTTTCAGAGATAAGCACGAACAGAACACTCTCTTGCTGGTTTTAGAGAGAGGCACGAACTTAACAGTTACAAACACGAACAAAAATCTAACAGGCACGGAACATTGAACGGAACAAAAATCTCGACAAAAATCTGAACATGAGGTCCTTTGTTCGGATCTTTAACTTAAACTCTAGTCCGACCTCCTAGAAACTTTTGGCCTATGAGGTAATGGCATGACTTTAGGAGGTGGATCTACTTCTTGCTTATCATAATTTATGCATGGTCTGTGAGCTGGTCTCCAGCACTTAGCAGAGAGACAAAAGACCATCGTTTAAACCTTATGATAATTATAATCATAAAACAAAACCTTTTACGCAGATTTCAATCAAGCCATCTTTTGAATTACGAGAATACGGTTCGTTTAAGAGTAAACGAGGCATTCACACTTCTAATGGTTGTATAACAATTACAAGAGTTAATAGTTAACAACAATTACATGATTATTATGTGATCTAAGCATAATAACACATGAAGTGTAGGAACAACAAGAATTATGATTGGTTATAGGTCCAAGAATTGTTCTGTGTTGAGTTTATATGATTTTATGCGTGAGATCTTGGAGAGATCTCAACAGCAAGGTTACTGAGAGTTCAACTCGTAGGGGGACGAGGAGATGTGTTCTGTGGAACATCTCTGTCAGGGGATCAAAGGGGTCTTTGTTGTGAGCCTCTCGTTCCACCATTTTGGAGCCGATTTTTCTTAGTAAAACATTAACATATTGACACGTTCGTCCTGTTTAGTGCCCATCTCTTGGGCCTGCAGGGCAATAAAAAGTCTCCTGAGGGGGTTTTATTATACCCTAAAGCAAACCCTTGGCGCCGTTCCGTGACTCTGGAATGTGGGCTCCAGAACTTTTGGAGTGTTGAAGCCATGTGAATTAATCCCATGAGAGATTAATTTGATTAAGTTGTGTTTGATTCGCCTCGATTCTCTACATATCCCCCCTCGATCGATGATGGGTTGAGAAGAAGACATCATTGAACGCTGGAGAAACAGAAGAAGAAGAAGCAAACACACACAGCAAACAACAAGGCAACTCCTCCATGACTGGTCACTTTACTGGTGCAGGGCATCAGATTATCTAGGCCTAAAAGTAAGCTGTAAACTGTAAGCTGGTGTGTGGTGAGCGTTCTGGCGCAATATGGCTGCCGTCGCATCATCCAGGTGGATGCTGCACATTGGTGGTGGTTGAGGAGACCCCCCCTTCTATGTGAAGCGCTTTGAGTGTCCAGAAAAGCGCTATATAAATGTAACGAATTATTATTATTATTATTAAAACAGGTTCACTCTCTTAATAGTCAATCATGTGGAAAAAGTTTAGTTCAATTTTAGGACCGTTATTCTAGTTTGTTTTAAAACGGTGATTGATCAACTTTTGTGACTAAATTTGATTTGTTTGTTTTATTCTCTTCAAAATTGTTCTAGGTTTAGACCAATTTACCTTCCAAATTTTGATTCGATTGATGCAGGGAGTTCTCTGGCTAACATTCGTTTTAAGGTGACTTGCAAATGTCAGGCGTGGTGCGTCAATCCTTATATTGTAACCTTGACCCTTATGGGGTAAAAGGGATTTTACCTAATAAGCGAAGAAGGGGAGGAAGAGGTAAAACAAAACAAAGCAGTTGAGTGACTCCAGTATGGCTACGATCGTGCAGTGACAGGTGTCAACATGTAATGAGAGGTGTTATACTTGTTGGGTGTATCGCTATATGTTTCCTGTGGAAAGGGTAGCTAAGTCAGTTGTATGTTAGTGGTACAGTGTAGTAGTGCATGTAGTGTAGTGGATGTACTGTACGTATGCTGTATGTATGTCAGATCTGTCTCAGTCTGTTTTGCTCCCCCCTTTGCTTGATGGCTTAGCTTTGGTGAGCTTGTCACATCTTTGCCTTGGAAAGGGATCTTCTGTGATCTGCTGGGGGTCAGTCCAGTAAGGCAGGAAGTTCTCTGGCAGACATTGGGAGGTGGTTTGGCACGGATGCGTGAAGCTGTAGTGCAAAACGTGGTCTCCTTGTTGCATTCCACTTGTGATGCCTTCTGGTTGTGACAGACAGTCTGACTTCTGTGCTAACTGTTGTGGCTGTAGCACACAGATGGTTCTTGAGTTTGGAGCTTGTGGTGTGATGGGTACCCAGGATGGTGTTTCTGGTACCTCTGGGTGTTTGTCAGTGGTTGACTGTGAGAGGCCACTTTGTTCTGTGTTGTTGTAGAACAGGTGGTCGTCTCAGGAAGGTGTGCAAGGTGATCACTGGTCTTCTGTGTTCAGCTTGTCTTTGAAGAACACTTGCAGTCGACTCAGTAGTTGCTCCATGTCTTCTGAGGGGAGACTGTCGTGTTCTTGGACACACTCAGTGTGGTGTGGAGGTGGGTTTCGTTGTCGCTTACCCACATAGAATGCTTTTGGATGCACTCGTTGATTCCAGTTGTTTCCTTCTGGTGGGTCCCATGACTTTTCACGTGGTTGGAGTGGTAGCTGTCATCGGCATGGGAGTCACGTTCTCTGTGCTCCTGATGAAGGACTGTGGAGTTGTCATGCCACTGGGTGTCTTCCAGTGAAAGGCTTGTGTCTTGGCTGCTGGAGTTTGACACTGTGGATGTTTTCAAACCTTTCTTTGAAGTCATCTTTTGTTTGATGTAGGCCTTGTGTGTCAGGTCACGTAGCTGTTGAAGCGTCATTGTGACTGGGCAGGCCATGATGCCGAGATGACGACTCAGTCCTGGGTGCAGGTTTCTCAGGAAGAGGGTTTTGAAGTTCAGATCCTCTTCAGATTCAGGTTTGCTATGTGCACCGAAGTAGGCTTGTCGGAAACGGTGATAATAGGCTTGGGGAGTCTCTTGACGACCTTGTTTGGTTTCCAAGGCGACTAACACACCGTGTTCTGACTCTGGACTTGTAAATTCTTTAATCAGGATCTCACGTAGCAGCTGGTAGTTTGACTTGACATGAGCAGGTTGCCGGTCTAGGACGCTTCGTACCTCTTGACTGGATGTGGATCTGAGGAGGTATAAAATGTCTCTGTCAGTCATATGGGGTCTCACCTCTAGGAGGAAGTCGATATCTTGGAGGTAGGCCTGGATGCTGTGGCCCTCCGTGGAGTTCGGGTCGAACTGGGTGATGTTCTTAGCCAGCTGGTTGAGATCTTTGAAGGTCATTCCAGGTGCAGCTTTGGAGTCTGGCTGGATGATCTCTCTTTGTTTGTTGACAGGGAAGAGTTCTGTGGTGAAGGCCGCTGACGTTTTGGGGTGTGGCCATTCACTTCTTCCGTAGGATGACAGTTCTTGGATGGAGGACTCTGTTCTGGTCAGCAGTGATGATGCTGAAGGAGGTCTCTCCCTTCTTGGCTCTGGTTTCTGTGTAAAGACATGTTGGAGTTCATCTCTGACCGCGTAGAGCTCGTCGTTGGCATCGTCTCGCTGTTGGATCAGATGGTCTATTTCAACGCTGCACCTTTGCAGGTGGTCTTCCAGAGCAGTGATTTTAGAGTTCTTACTTTCAATGTCAGCTTTGGCTTTCTCTAGCTGATGTTTAGCAGACTGGAGTTGGTTTTCCAGGTGCTTCTGGACAGTCTTTAACTCTTGTTTGTCACGTTCAGTGACTGCAAGGGCTTCTTGGAGCTTGTCAACTTGGGTCTTTGTTTCTTGCTCCGCTTCGGACACTTTGAGCTGGTCTTTGCAGTGTTGAGTGTGCATCAGCTCTCTCAGGAACTCTGTAGTCTTGAGGTCGTCCTGGACTTTCACTTCCAGCTTGTCTATGCGGCTTTGGGCACGTGTCAGCTCCTCCTGAAGGTGGGTGACGTGCTGGTGGCTTAGGTTTAGCTGGGCTGTGAAGGCATTGCTTAGGGAACAGGTTATTTTGGTTAGTTCCACATGGTTTTGGTTCTGGCTTGAGTCATGTGTCAGGAATCTTCTCAGAATTATGATTATTATTAAAAATAATAACAGTTCGATTGTCTTTGGTGTGAGGCAGTCTGTAATGCCAGGCGTCCATGTCTTCCCGTTGGGCAGTGGGGTTTGTAGTCCACGACATGTTGGCACGCTTGGTGAAGAGACTGACACAGATCTGTGTCGTATAAGCCTATATGTGGTTGCACAGCTGAGTGTAGTTTCAGTAAGTGTGCACCAATAGTGAAGTGTTGTGATGACTAGGTGTTGGTCTAAGTGTACACAGTGAGGCTAGGGATGTGAAGATCTCGTCACTCAACTGGGTAAAGGAAAGAAAAAGAAAGAGGTTAAAACAAATCTCAAATGGAAAAAGCTTTTTGTTTCAATGGGAGAAAATATTTTTTTGTGAATATTTTCTATCACTGGAAAGCTGGTTTCAACTCGTGAGGTGAGGACTTCGCTCAACTGAGTAAGAGAAGAAGAGAGAAAAGTTAACAACCAATTTCAAATGAGAGAGAAACGAAACAAAAAGGAAATTATTAACTAGGGAAAGTATTAATTTCTCATAAATGTTTCTATCAATGACAATCTGTTTCCAGAAAGGTAAACAATATTTTTGATTATGTTTGCAATGAAAAATAATACAATAATAATGCTGATACCTCTTTTCTGAGTTTGACAGGATTGACACACACACCTTCGGTTGGACCGCTTACAGCAGGGCTTACAGCAGGGATGCTTTAAAGGCGGAGTTTGCTCAACACTTGTCTCTGTTAATTGATCTTGGATAAGATGTCAAAGTTTAAATTGCGTTTACAAATGCAGGGAGAGTGAGAAGAACACAAGAGGGTTTGATTAAAAATCAAATACCTAATAATCTGTTGGGAAAGATTATATTTGTCTCTTTTTAGAGTTGGTTGATGGTTCTTCCAGGTTTGTTCCCGACAAATGTGCAAAATTAGATGGAATAAAGCAGGACAGAACAGGAAAGACGTTATGAGGAGGAAATGAAGCAAGGAGGTTGGATCCCGCTACCTTTAGATCTACTACGAGTATAGAATTGATAGTTGATGAACAACTAAACACACAAATAAACTTTGTAAAAGACGATTGTCTCTGGTTTATTTGAAACTCGTATGGAGATGGTAATGTCTCCTATTGAAGCGTCACGCAAATGAATTATTCCAATATAGTGGTTATAACCAACAAGAAGAAAGTATAAAACGCAATGACAATAATGAGCAAATCTGAGTCTAACACTATTTTTGCAAAAGGGATAATAACTTTCAAATTTCTACTTTCAGAGTTCTCCAATTTCAAAGACTCATTCACATAAAGTGATTAGATCTCAAAGAGAAATGTAGAAATTATGAAAATTATGCAATCAGAATTATTACAAAAAATAAATCTAGAAATCATTAGAAATGATCTGTTTAGAAAGGTAGAATCTCAATTTTGCAATTTCTCGTTCTTTAAAATCAAATTCGAAATTTGACAATTAATAATCATAAACCAGTATTTTCTTTTTCAAGTAAAACGCAGGTAAAATAATTAAGAATGGTAAATCAGTATTTTCCTTTCAGGAAGAATATTGATAACTTTAAAGAAAATTGTGAGGAAGTTAAAAGAAGAAACAAGAAAAGATCGATTAGGTGTCTAAATGGTTAAATCACTTTAATGTTGTTCAAACAGACACTATAGCTAACCGCTGGGGTTAGTATTGGTAATAGTAACTGATGCTAAAGGCTTTAGCACAGGCCTCAATGCAAGCAACTGCCTAGCTTAGCTTAGCTTAGCTTAGCCTAGCTTGGCGTAGCGTTTGTTTACAAAGTTCGAGGGGGTCAGAGTTCACCCGGAAGTGTTGGAAGACTTCCGTGTCACGATAGCAACTAAAGCGATCAAGCGAACACTAGTGGGCGAACCGTGAATTGCACTTGGTAAGCAGTTTGTTAGAGTTCCATGCAATGTGAGCGCATTTCAATGTTCACAGAACATGTACAGTAACAATCGATCATATTACGGGAAATGTCGGCGCATTTCACACTGTTCAAATAAAATACACCACTCGTATTTGGATTTACGACGTGGGGCTTCGCTCAGTTTGTTGAGAGTGATATTAACTTTAAGCACGCGGCGGTGCGCTGTATGAGAGCGATGATGATGATCTCGTCTCTGTCTTTGTGCAGGTTTAGTTTCACACAAAGTAACAGGGTCTAACTTGGTTCAGTTTCAAAACAAGCTTTACTTGGACAAAACTTAAAATAAGTCCTATTCAATTACACTCGGACACGCGCAGTGTTTACACGATAAATAATTGAACAGACATACACAGAAAAGCATTAACTGTTTATCACGGGGATCACGGATAGTGGGACACGCACTGGTGATCAAATAAAATAAACAGATAAGCATTAAGTGTGTATCACGGAGATCACAATGGAACACGCACTGCGATCAAATAAAATAAACAGAAAGCATTAAGCATTTATCACGGAGAAGCAATGGAACACGCACTGCGATCAGATAAATAACTTTATGGCTTTTATGACTAGATTCGACAAGGAACACGCTTGACGCTCTGTCAGGAAAATATTTTAACTTACAGGGTTAGTTTTAATTACTGCAGTTTGATTTCGTTCGGCTTCTCTGACTGATATAAACAGACACACACACACACAACGTTATAGCTCTTTGAAAGACTCTGGAACACGCAGATGTCCTGTCCATCAGCTATAGCGAGATATTTCTGGAAATAAGGAACACGCTTAATTCCTACCTTATTGTAGTGTGAGGTCTTATATCTTATGCAGGTATAAAGAAAACAAAATAGGCGACAGACTAGACTTCTCAGCTTTCTCTGGGAGCTTCACTCACAGATAACAGCAGCAGCAACATTCAACGTGCGCGCGGCGCATACGTCACACACAGACTCGCGGCGGTTCGGATCTCGCATCCGCAACCAAAAATGAAAAGATAATTTCTTGATATATGTTCACAATTTAGGTTGAACTTCCTTTCATTCTCCACCAAAAATGTAGCAAATGCAACATTTAATAATATACATAAAATGTATTTAAGGGGGCCGAAGGCCAATTTAGCTCAAAGGGAAATGATTCATTGATTTGCAATGAATCTATGGAACCGAATCACTGAACCGAGCAAATGACTCGCTTAGAATTCATTTGAACGGGCCGTAATTATAACCAAATCTATAGTGAAACACTATGTCTTAGCAAGGTAACTTTAGATCGAACAGTAGGCTACAAGACATTAAATGTGCAAACACAACACAAGAAGATTTATCTTTTCAAATATATGGAAGACTTTATTAGCTATTCTAAACACAACTAAGGTCTAAACATAATCACGCACACACACATTCATACAGTCGCGAAAGGGAAAGAGTGAGTTGGAAAGAGTGAGAGAAAGTTTCAACTTTCTATATGCACGTAAGACATGACCTGAAGGGACCACCAAGCATTAATTTGAACCTTCATTTCTTAGAGAGGTTATTCAATTAACATTAAAGCACCAGTTCAGTTAGAGCCTGGAGTACTTGCGCTTTGGAGTGGCTGAGGGAATTCCCTTTGTCTGCGTCGCGTCGAAGGGGGGTTTCCCGGCCGGGTCCGTTGCGTGGTTTGTTGTCTTTGAAGTGCAGGGATGGAAGTTTCGCCACTGGTCACGTGTGATGAGCAAGCGAATGAGAGTCTTTTCCAATTCGAAGCGCGTTGCAAACTTAACTTTGAAACGGGACTTTTACGAAAAAGAAAATAAAGGAAAGAAATTAAAGTAAGACGAGTCAGATGGCTTGACTGAGCTGAATTGTAATTACCCTGATCTTAAGGGGGGATTTCGTCTGCTGGTCGAATTTGGTCTAGTCAATGTAGAAGCATGCGAACACGCTCTTTGTTTCAGAGATAAGCACGAACAGAACACTCTCTTGCTGGTTTTAGAGAGAGGCACGAACTTAACAGTTACAAACACGAACAAAAATCTAACAGGCACGGAACATTGAACGGAACAAAAATCTCGACAAAAATCTGAACATGAGGTACTTTGTTCGGATCTTTAACTTAAACTCTAGTCCGACCTCCTAGAAACTTTTGGCCTATGAGGTAATGGCATGACTTTAGGAGGTGGATCTACTTCTTGCTTATCATAATTTATGCATGGTCTGTGAGCTGGTCTCCAGCACTTAGCAGAGAGACAAAAGACCATCGTTTAAACCTTATGATAATTATAATCATAAAACAAAACCTTTTACGCAGATTTCAATCAAGCCATCTTTTGAATTACGAGAATACGGTTCGTTTAAGAGTAAACGAGGCATTCACACTTCTAATGGTTGTATAACAATTACAAGAGTTAATAGTTAACAACAATTACATGATTATTATGTGATCTAAGCATAATAACACATGAAGTGTAGGAACAACAAGAATTATGATTGGTTATAGGTCCAAGAATTGTTCTGTGGTGAGTTTATATGATTTTATGCGTGAGATCTTGGAGAGATCTCAACAGCAAGGTTACTGAGAGTTCAACTCGTAGGGGGACGAGGAGATGTGTTCTGTGGAACATCTCTGTCAGGGGATCAAAGGGGTCTTTGTTGTGAGCCTCTCGTTCCACCATTTTGGAGCCGATTTGTCTTAGTAAAACATTAACATATTGACACGTTCGTCCTGTTTAGTGCCCATCTCTTGGGCCTGCAGGGCAATAAAAAGTCTCCTGAGGGGGTTTTATTATCCCCTAAAGCAAACCCTTGGCGCCGTTCCGTGACTCTGGAATGTGGGCTCCAGAACTTTTGGAGTGTTGAAGCCATGTGAATTAATCCCAAGAGAGATTAATTTGATTAAGTTGTGTTTGATTCGCCTCGATTCTCTACACCCGTGACAATAATGATCCCTTCTTAGGATGAAACACCCCGTGATGAGGAATGTACCAAACTTTGCCATCCACACAATCTAGTTGGTGAGATGGTACCTTCTCTGCATAACCTATAAGTACAACATCAGCAAGAACATGAGAGTACTTATCATGTAACCCTTTGTTTCTTTCCATTTTAGTTTTCAGGCCATTGTGTGCTATACATATAGATATGTGTTCCATATGTTGTGGAATATATTTTGAATATATTTAAAATTATTTGGAAATATATAAATAAAATATAGCAGACAATATATTGCAGACAATCTCAGAGATATGTATATATATATATATATATATACACAAGGGCTATATATGATTTTACATGTTACTTTCCAAATAAACAACCATGTGGACATGCATGGCATAGCTCAATTAAAATATCTTTAATTATTTACAAATAATTACTGCAACTGCATTACACAAATACGTTTTATTGAAACATGCTTTTCCACAGTTCCCTAAGGTCCTTGAAAGTTTGTATATTATTTATTTATTCCTTATTATTTGTGCATTTTGTTTACAGATATTTTATTTATATTTCATAACAGCACTGCTGAAAGTTTGAAATAGACATTGGTCATTGAAATTCCTTCAAATTTGTATTGTATAATTTGTATATTTGCTGTTCAATGTACTCTTTAAAAATGTTGCACTGTTCATACATGTAGTCAATCCCATTTCCTTTGTCTGACCATATGCAAGGCGTTTTGTGGTTTTAGCTCAAATTGGGTTTAGTATCTGTGCCTAAATTAAAAAATAAAGGTGGCTTTGGATAGATTACCCATTAGTCTGTGTTAATATGTGGTATAAATGTAACACTGTTAAAGTTGTCAATAGAACACACAAGGGTTCTATTTCTCTTAATGTTCAAAACTAGGTTCGACTCTAGGAGGATAGAAATAATTTTAGGCCAAATACCGTAAATCAGCTAACAGCCAGCACATTTATTGTACATGAAAACTCAACAATTGCTTCAAGTGCAAAAATATATATTGAGGTTTCTGAAATGGAAGAATAAAAAAAAAAACAACAATATTTAGTTCAGATTTGCACAAAATATTAAAAAAATAAAAGACAAAAATATGGAAATAAAGAAAAAAATAAAATGTCCAAAGTCCTCCTGGTTCCCTTGAAAGGTGATGATGTGTGTGTAAAGTTAATTGTTTATATAAGGCCTTTTTCCTACTACCCGGGTAGTGTATGTGTATCAAGTAACAGCTTGATACACATACACAGCTTGCAAACTGATGAAAACTGGTCCGGTTGAAGATCAGTAGCGCACAGTGTATGGGCCCCTCAGCAAATCATGGTCTGGCTCGCCATAGTTCACAGTTGATCCTTTCACAGAATGGAATCGGCAGCAAAAAAAAAAAAAAAAATCTACACGAAACACAGTTCACAGTCAACATCTCTCAAAATTCAAATATGCTTTTCACTCAATAAATGTACGAATAAATGGAAATCGCAAAGTATCATTCGTGTTCATACACGTGCTAGCTTAACATTGTACACGCGGGCATAGGCCTACTCATTACACACAGATAAAAATGCAAAACACACAGATTTATCATCTGCACTTTGAAATACAATTTCAGATACAAATACTTCTTTCTTATCTTACATACCAACGCATTCTCACTCCCCGGGCGTCAAAAACTGAAGCATGGTCAAGGTCCTTCCGAGTCACAATAAAGACGCTAAAAGTACCCCAAGGCGTCAGTTAGTTGACGATTAAGGAACTCCATTGATTTCAATGGCTTGCCTTATGCATCACATTAAGACGCAAAAGGTAAATTAGATCCTACGTCATCGCAATTTTCTAAAACTCTGGTAAGAAATAAATGAGCCTATTAAATTTATGTTTTTTTAAAGCCAAGTTTCTATAGCTACATAGATTTATTTCTTGCTGTCTATAAATCCTCGTTTTAATATTATTTGTAAAGACTTTTATCTGGAAACCCCAGCAACTTCAAAGCATTAAAATCCATAATGCATGCTTATACATATATTTGCGTTTTTAAAATGCATAATTAAATGATTGTTTAGGTCTACTGTGAATTCAACATTGTATTGTCTCTGGTATACATCTGGCCTGTTTCTTATTGTGAAAAAATGGGAATTATTAAACCACACACACATTTATATGTATAATGTTTAATGTATTTTTTACTGCTTGCTCTGTATGCTATTTTTCTAATAATTAAATTATCATCTCGCTATTAATGTTACCTGTAGAATATTATCACGTGTATTATCGATATTTCGTGCTTTTACCGGCATGGTTCTTGTGTTGGCCAATCAAAACATAACTCTATGCGTCAGTATGAAGACGCCGGAAGTACCCCTAGGCGTCACTTTATTGACGATCAAGGAACTCCGTTGATTTCAATAGCTTGCCTTTTGCGTCAGATTAAGACGGAAAAGGCAAATTAGCCCGGTATCAGATCTTCGTCATCGCAATTTTCTAAAGCTCTGGTAAGAATTAAATGAACCTATTAAATTAATGTTTTTTTTTTATAGCCAAATTTCTATAGCTACATAGATTTATTTTTTGCTGTCTATAAATCCTCGTTTTAATATTATCTGTAAAGACTTTTATCTGGAAACTCCAGCAATTTTTTGACTGCTATTTACTCGTTTGGCTATTTTTACATTCGAAGCCTGAAACATTATTAAAATAATTATCAGCTCGCCATTAATGTTATCTGTAGAATATTATCACGTGTATTATCGATATTTCGCGCTTTTACTGGTTCTTATGTTGGCCAATCAAAACAAAACTCTAACACAAAATCAACAGGGAATTTTTACAATTATAATTGTTGGTTTATAAGACATTTTAAATATTGTAGCCAACTTTTAAAAATAAAATAAAAAGTAAAAGAAAGCAATTCCACCAAAAAAAAAGTCTTCTTCTTCTTCTTCTTCTTCTTCTTCTTCTTCTTCTTCTTTTTCTTCTTCTTCTTCTTCTTCTTCTTCTTCTTCTTCTTCTTCTTCTTCTTCTTCTTCTTCTTCTTCCTTTTTCTGGTATCTCGCGGTAAATCCTGTCGCACTTTCCAACGCGATACCTCGTCTTTGCACGGTAGGTTCTGTTACAGAAATGGATGGATTTATTGTACTTTTGTGTATCATGTTCGCACGTCTATCAAGGTTGTTATATGTCAGGACATACTATAACGATATACAAGACGGGTGCTAATGACACCTGAAGCTATGGTGCTAATTGGTTCCAATTAGGCCTACGTCAAAACCAAGTGTTAGCATGTTAGCTAATATTAGACATTCTCTGCTAATATGCTACGTTATCATTTTGGGCATTATCAGATACTTTATGACCTGGTAACGTATTTGTGTTAGACTGCCATAGAAAAGTTAACTCATCTGAATAAGGATGTTAATACTTCGACTAAACTGAAAATAAGATTAAATTAAAACTATAATAACTTGTAGTTATTTATTTATTTTTATTCATTTAGATAACCTAAAATATCAGTACTATTTACAGTCAATAGTATATGATCATTAAATAAACTTTTTTTTGTAATAACTTTCATTGTTTTCCCATTGGCTCTATAACAAACCAAACAGCCCTTTTAAGAGCTTATCTATCTATCTGTCTGTCTTTCTGTTTACCTTATCTATTTGTCTTTGTGTTAATCTGTGTAAGAGTATTTCTCTATCTGTCGAGTGTCTACATTCACATGATGGACTTTGAGTTCGAAGAAGAGCTGAAAAGTACTGATGAGCTCCTTGAAAACTTACAAGCTCAAGAGGTAAAATAAAGTTATTCTACAAGCATTGAGTTTGTTACATTTTCTTAAAATTTCCTGTTTATTATCCTGTTGAAGTCACAATCAATATTAATTTCACAATGATTGTTACTTTATTGGTCAATAGCATGCAGTTAATAACCCTAACAAGACATTAAGTGATATTTCTTGAATTGTTGGCTTGTCATTATGCTCCTAGGAAAGACTGGGCACCAAAAGCAATGTGCAGCCTCGACCCACATCCCCTACTGTTCACTGGAGAAAGAGGAACTGCCAAGGGGAAATAATTTACAAATATTCAAGAGCCAGAAGGGCAGCTGTAGGACGTAAGTACTGTATAAGGTACTCACTGTATAGACCATTTCACAAGATGTAAACAACACTGGTCCAATAACACTTCCTGTTTCAGTTTGTTACTGTTTTCTTTATTTCACATGTAAAGAAAAAATCTTAAAGATGTTTGTTTAACTTTTTGATTCAGTTTTAAATGTTCTGTTGGTTGTATTTTATCCCAGCTTTTATGTAGTGTTAAAAAACTGAAACAGGAAGTGCTTCTGGACCAGTGTTGTTTACATCTTGTGAAATTAAATATATGTATAATGCTCCATGTGTGGCAGCCAAAAAAATCCATACTATATATTTATATGCAATTGCTTCTTAATTGTTTGCTGTGCAATATTGAACATTATGTAAAATTGTGCTTATGTTTTGTAAATATGACTTAAGTAAAGTAAAGAGGAGACCACAATGACATTTCTGATAATGTTTAGCTACATAAAAATTATGCTGTGTTTATGTGTATCTCTATATGTGTTTATTTCTTTTTTTTTTTTTTAGCAGGTCCGCTTGTTATGGAAGATGACTTGAATGTTGGCCCTGCAAAAGCCCCCAAGACAGCTGGTATACACTGAAGCAAAATATTGATTTGTGGTTGATGTTTAATTGGATTTTTTTATATAGATGTGAATAATTCTTTCATTAGAATTTCAAGTGCATACACAGTTGTATACTTTTAGGTGTAAATCTTTTAAATATGTTCATTAATTTGACTTAGATACCATTCTTGAAGAGCTTAAGAGGCTGTTGGACACTGAGAAAGGTGATGCTAATGTTATGCCAATTCAAGATGATTACCCTCGTTTTTTTTTTTTTTTTTTTTTAGCAGGTCCGCTTGTTATGGAAGATGACTTGAATGTTGGCCCTGCAAAAGCCTCCAAGACAGCTGGTATACACTGAAGCAAAATATTGATTTGTGGTTGATATTTAAATGGACTTTTTTATATAGATGTGAATAATTCTATCATTAGACTTTTAAGTGCATACACAGTTGTATACTTTTAGATGTAAATCTTTTAAATATGTTCATTAATTTGACTTAGATACCATTCTTGAAGAGCTTAAGAGGCTGTTGGACACTGAGGAAGGTGATGCTAATTTTATGCCAATTCAAGATGATCAACCTCGGTCTGCATCCAATGACTGGGCCATTAGAACTGAAATGAGGGAAGAGAGATGGAAAGAAACTAGATCTTCACTTGTGGAGAACATTTTGAAAGGAGAGGATGCAAGTTCCTCATCCTGCCAACAGTGCAGATCAAGTGCAGCTGTTGTGCGCTGTAGGGACTGTCTCCCTTACCCTTTCCTCTGTGCAGGCTGTGATGAGAAAAGACATGGTAGCTTCTTTGTTCTCCATAATCGGGATTCGCTTGTCTCAGGTTTTGTACAACCTTTACCTCCATCCACAGGATTCTGCCAGGAAGCTGGTCAAATTTCTGTTAAACATCTTGGTAAGATAATGTTATGCTATGTTGTATTGTTGTTGTTTTATTGTGCTCGTAATATATCATGTTTTTAAATATATCTTCTTTGTTGCACAGTTCGACTGCTGCCTGTAGAAATACCTGCCCATATTTGTGATTGCAGTAATGGGACAGTCCTTGTTTCTTCAGGCAGGCCCATGATCCTCATCACTATGAATGGAAAGGAAGATTTTGCATCATATTTTTTTTCTAATATTACCATTTCCTTATTGTCTTGTAATTTCATGTAGCTTGTTTTACTCATTTAGGCCGTTACAACCTTAACATGCCTCATTTGTCCTGTGCTTTGTGTGGGCATTCACGAGAGACGTCTTTGTCAAAACTTCAGAGGAGTGGTTACTGGCCTGGCAACATTCCTGCAAGTTTGCTGTTCACAACAGATGTGCTTGTCTCGTTTCAAGAGATGAAAATGGCATCACCAGGGATGTCTTTTCAAGCATTTGTTAAAATGCTTGATGGGAAAACAAATCTTTTTGGTAGAGTAAGTATTTTATTATTTTTTTTTATTTGTTTTATCATTAACCACTGGCAAGTTAAATTACCGTGCTATTTTCTTTGAAGATAATACAAAATATTTTCATGTATATTATATGTAATCACTAAGATAGTTAATATAGTGAAAATGTTTACAATATGAAAATAAATACAATATGATTCTCAATTCAGCTATTTAACCAAGAAAATGGTTTCTTTCTCAATATGAAAATTATTCCCTTTTTTTAGACTATGCTGACTTTAAATGGGCATGGTCTTTACACTAGCCTTAAATGATGTTAAACAGACTATCCTTTATGACTATCCTTAAGTACTTTCAATACTACATATAATCAATCATGGTATACTCAGTAAAACACCAGTATTACATGTGATTCATTTTGCAGAGTGGGAAAATACCTGCCAATGTGTTTAGCTACAGTTTTAATGAATGGGTTGCAGCAAGATATGCAGTGGAAAAGATGTGCCAGGAGGAGTTTTTCACTTGTCCAGCATGCACTCCAGACATGCTAGCTGTATGTGTTGATGGAAATCGCAAACACTATCGGTTTAAAAACACAGCAAGGTACTTTTATTTATTTTTTTAATTAAAGTGATTTTCTTAATTTTGAATGATGTGTTAATGTATGTTCTGAATGTGTTCCTCGATAGCACAGAGAAAAGGGGACTACTTGACCATGTTTTTATACAGAGTGATGTGGAGGTGTCTGACTTTGTGGACTTTGTCCGCAAAAACAATGATCATGTAAGTATTATGATTTATGTTTGCAGATATTACTGGATAATTTAATTTACAGCTTTTCTCAAACAACTTTACACATTCCTTAAACTAAAATATTGCTAAGAAAAGAATAAGAAGAAATGTGATGCCCTCTGACAACATGCTATGTGCATTTTACATTATGACTACTTGAGATATTTGTGTTCATTGTTTTAACATTAGCTTGAATTGAAGCAGTTGGAGATTGAGTTAAATGTTATGTTCTTAAAAAACGACACAGTCAATATGTACAATACATGGTGAGATGGATTTGTTTGTTCGAAGCATTATTCATTTTTGAGAAATCTCTAAACTCATTTTACAAAAGCTAAAGTGAATGTTCTATAAATATTGAATGTTTTTTTATTGATCAGGTGTAAAGTCCTGTCACATTTAGAGTGGTCTACTTAGCATTTGTTTTGAGATTTTTTTAAATTTTTATAATTGATATGATATAGGTCTCGGGAAGAGGATTGTGTGGCGCATCACAATGGACAGCAGCAAAAGAACTGGCCAAAAAATCAAGCAGCAAACTGGATGAGGAGGGATTAGAGATTGCTGTCTGTCGCCATGGCATTTTCCTTATGGCCTTAAACATGTTCCGAGGGGAAATTTTTGCTTACCCCCTTTTTCTACAAAAAAAACTTGCTGACATGTCACAAGGGAAGATCAAATTTTTCTGTTCAGATGTTGCCTGCAAATACTTCCCTTATGTCCAACGTGTGTCTAAACAGTGCCCCGAGCTGCAGTCTTTACTGGACATGCATCCTTTTCTGTCTGTGATGCATGCCAAAGCACACTCTTGGAAATGTGAGGTATATTGCCAGGTGTTTTAAGTATGTAATTAAGAATGCAGAAATTTTGAGTGCATTAATTTTGTCGGATTTAAAAACATGTTAGGTCAAGTACAGTGGGGCCTACCAGGAAGGAGCTGGGTCAACAATTGGTGAGGAAGTTGAGCAGGTGAACAGCTTCCTATCCAGAATTGCTGTCACAAGCAAGTACATGTCGAAATCAGGTTTGTTGAATTAGGTATGATTAATGCAGAATGACTTGTTGTATACCTCTCATAACATTTTCTTATATTTATTTTATAGGCAGAACAGACATGATAACAATGCAAGCCATGTCCTGGAATAAGCGTAAGGTGTGGAATTTGGGACAAGTTCTAGTAAACAGATATATAAAGGTATAACTTCATTCTCAGTCACAGATTGCAGTTAGGATTTTTAGGTTTTACTAATTTATTCTTATCTAAATTAAAGGTGTAAAAAGTAAGCAATTTCTGGGGGGGAAAAATGCTGTTGAAAGTGGATCAGACCGAGCATCACAACACTCTAGATTTCAATCATTAGGGCCGTGTATACTCATGATGGGGGAGAAGAGAGTGAGAGAAAGAGGGGGGGGGGAGACATTACAAAAGAAGGGAATATCACTGAAAAAAACAGCAGTGAAGGGAGGGTTGTGCTTGTTTGAGTTGATTTTAAGCATCCAGTGTTTCTCAGAAATTGCTTGCTGTACCTGAAAATGTAACACAGTCTCATCCCAAGACGTCATACTACTGACGCTTTTGACCGTAGGTCAACATCCGCCGTTTTAGGGTACCCTTTAACGTCAGTTACAGTACATGACGATCCTGGGACGTCATACAACTGACGCTTTACCTTTAACGTCAATTAGGTTTAGGTCTGGGGTAAGGTTAGGATTAGATAATGTCATCTTACCGATGTTAAAGGGTACCCTAAAACGGCGGATGTTGACGTATGGTCAAAAGCGTCAGTTGTATGGCGTCATGGGATGAGGCTGCGCGGGAAAATCAGGACTTTTTAAATTTGACTTTGTATTTTGTAGACTCAGAAGGCTCTTCAAGTGCAGCAACACAACTTGGAGGCATTGAAGACAGAGCTATCACTTCATGATGATATTGTTCATCAGTGGGTTTCAGATGTACAGCAATGGGCAGAAGGTATTGTTTTGATTTGTTTTGGTATTATTCTTATGATTGGCATGATGAATACATAAAGCTGCTTTTTTGTGCGTGTAGAAAATGATCGACATGGGAGTGGTGATGCGAAAAGTTTGCAAGAAGAAATAGAGGGACTAACGGTCAGCATCAAAAGGCGTACACAGCGTCTGTACAGTCAAACAGGTGAAACACAAACATTGGAAATTTACCATGATATTTTTTAACTGTTATTAGATGTCACATTGCATATGCATGTATTTTTTGTAGCTAAAAAAGTGTTGTAATGCCTAATACTTTTTTATATTTTATTCAGATAGCAACAAGCGGCGCCATACTTTGCGTCTCCGAAGGAGTGAGGAGAAAAAGAAGCTAGCTGCTGCAGTGGAACAATACAACAGCATAGTGGATCCATCCCAGCAGCTTGGCTCAGTTGAAAGTTTCTTTACAGCTGAGACTGTTGCTTGGCCTTGGCAAATCCCTTGCAGTACTGGTATGTTCTATATAACAGTGGTATTCAATTATTTTCCGAGAGAGCCACAACTAGCAGAGTTAAGTTCCAACCCTGACCAGACATATCTGCCTGTAATAATCATGCAATGTTGACCAGGAACAAAATTGAATAGCCCTATTCTGTAAGACAAGTCTATGTAATTTTTTTATGAGCAGGCACTGTATATAGTGACTCTTTTGTTAACCTTCTTTCAGAATCGGCTCCATTTGTCACCAAGAGGAAGGTGTTCGACAAGGTGATGGCTGTGAGACGCCTTCAGGAAGAGGGAGGTCTTATTTGTAAGGAGATGAAACAGCATTACACGGTCTTGACACACAAGCTGTCCAAATTTGAAGCACTGATTAATGAGATAAGTTCAAAATGTAAGCCTTTAAACGTTCATTTATTTGTGCTTGTATATGTAGTATTGTATTTTTTCTTAATGTATCTTTTTGTTTTTCAGCTCTTTTTTCAACGCTGTGTGACACTGCACGCAAAGGTCTCCTGTGCTTTGTTCGAAAGAAACATTATGAACTTAGACATTTAATGCAGTTGGTGAAGGCGAGCTATGTGAACATTTTCAGCCAACAAGATTTGATTTCTGAAGAAGAGAAGCTTGAACAGGAAGATGAAATGGAAGAGGAAGGGTTCTCAGAAAGTGACAACAGCTCAGATGATGAACATGATTTTCCTTAATAAGGCACATTTAAGCGGGGTGCACACTGTATGATTTTATTCACGATTTGCATATCCTAGAAGATTCCTCTGAAGATTTGACTTCTACTACCGATGACTACCATAAAATTGTCCTAGTTTTTCAAGATAGTCATTACCAAAATTAACATTAGGAATGTATTCCACCATCTCAATCCTGAGTATAATGCAGATCGCTGTCACCATACATCATTAATTAATGATGTAAACCTCAAGGGGACTATTAAACAGGGTTCAGTGTGCACACAGCTTTAGAATAAATTACACAATTCTGTTAACGCAAAACCCTTAATGCAAAGATAATTCCAGATGATTGGGAGTGTGAATCAGACTTTGCCTTTAATTGTCACATAGAGCTTTAAGATCAGAAGGCTTGTTTGTTGTCTGCTGGTGTTCACTGTGTCAACTGTTATGTGATTGCTTGATGCAAGTGTGTATTTGTTTGACCAATAACCTTATAAATTCCACATGGCTAGTTTCACATTTAATAAAAATAATTTGACTATTAAGATCAATGGAGCTGTCTACACATAAAGTCTTCAGTCTATATTCAGTGTGCATATATTGACAGTTACATATTGTGCTTGTCCAAATGAAATAAAATGTACTCCAAAAATATATACAATACTCAAAAGAAACTGGTATATTCACACATGGTCTTATAATCCTAGATCAGATGAATGTGCCCTGGTAAGTACGTGTACTTACAATGTAAAGAACTTTGGCCAACATGTGTTTTTAATGTATTTTACAAATAAATGAGGATTGATTGATGGAGCTTTTTTTATTATTAATTGTTGGTTTAATCAAATAAACTATATACAATTTCCATGACTCTTACCGAGACAATCTTTTTTTCTCTTTTTTTCTTTTTTTGGCTGTATCAATGACATTTGGGACAAACCACCAAAATATTATCATTGCACATACCTGTTACAGTGACAAATAGACTAAATATGCCAAATTGCATTGACATGGATGGAAGACTGAAAACTCCATTACAAGAGGTTCAAGTGCTATATAGCTAAAAAGACACTTAAAAAGATAGTTCACTTTGAAAATAATTTTTGATATGTTTGTTTACCTCAAGGGCATCCAAGATGTAGGTGTCTTTGTTTCCGCAGTATTTTCAATTTTCTATATTTTTAGGTCAAACTTCTTGTCTGTCAGTCATATAATGGAGGTCTATGGTCACCACCTCAAAGAGCATGCACGGAGAAGTCCAAATTAAACATGATTTAATGACTCGCAAATGTAAGTACACATTGATGGCCTAAGACACGAAAAGAGCGGTTTGTGTGAGAAAACAAAACAGTAATTATACTGTTTTTACCTCCTGTAAGCCCACGCCCTCAGATCACTTTGACATGGCTGTGGTTACAAGAGGTAAAAACGATATAAATATTTTTCGTTTTCTCACACAAACCGCTCGTTTTGTCTCTTAGGCCACCAATGTGTACTTACATTTACGAGTCATTAAATCATGTTTAATTTGGACTTCTCTGTGCATGCTCTTTGAGGTGGTGACCATAGACCTGCATTAAATGACTGACAGACAAGAACGGTTTGACCTAAAAATATAAAAAATTAAAATACTGGAAACAAAGACACCTACATCTTGGATGCCATTGAGGTAAACTAAAACATATCAAAAATTAATTTCAAAGTGAACTATCCCTTTAAGGCACAACTTGAATTCAACATAGACCCTTTACTCAATTATAAGCAAGATTATGCAAAGTACTGATGCCCAACATTTAAAGAGGACGTTGTACTATTGTTCTGGTTCCACAGGACAAAGTCGTTGCTTGAGAGATAAATAGAGAAGCTCATTCCAGGTCCTTCTGTGACTATGAACTGGATAATAATTAGTTGGCTAGTCTGTAGCCTAGTAAGATTATTTATTGCTTTTACAACTTTACGGTCAAATATTTCTGTATTTCATCATATCCCATTATACCCATCAACAACTAATACAAGCATGATGTAAGGAAAAGTGTGGAAAGAGAAAATACAGTATTCAAGTATAATATTTCAAATGTGATTCAACACAGTTTGTTGTTCTTTGACTTGTTGCCCATTACTGTTGTCCATGACAATTGTTGTTGTTGACTGCATTCATTCATGTATAAGATAATATGTGTATGTTTATGCACATGTTTTACTGTCCTTACACCCCATGGGCACATATAGGGCTATCCGAAAGAGCAAAAAGGGGCATATTTCAAATAACTGTTAATCAAAGTCTTACAATTTATTCTGTTTACTCAATATGACATCTGGTTAACTAGATCATGTTGGACAAATTTTTCAAAAAGGCATTTAAGTACTCACAGTAAAATAACAAAATTCGGCCTGCCTCTAAAATATGTCATTGGGGTCTGGACAATGAACATAATAAGACATGCCTTTGTTCATTAAAGATACTAATTATTTAATTTATTTGCTAAACATTTTAAAATAAATTACCCATACGCCTCAGTCATTTATTGATGGAGCAGGGAAACATGGCACTGCTATTTGTTGTTCATTGTGGTGTATAGTCACACTTAGGGTTAGGGTAGTGATCTCTGTAAATTAGCAATTTCTCTCCACATTGCAACACCCTAATGTTAACTTAATATATTATTGACTTAATAATAACGGCAAAATAATTTTAAATGGCTTAGAGACCTCAAAATGTCCAAATTTGGCAGAGAAAACATACAAATGAATTATCCATTAAGAGATGGCAAGGATGAAATCAGAACAAGATAAAGCTGCTGGAATGTAAATTTGGGATAGCATAGTGAAAACATAGAAAAACATATCATATCTGACAGAAAATATGTAGTGTAGCCTAGTGTATGTATGTGTCCATGGTTACATTTAGATAGGCTACGTATATTTGACACTAAATTGTCCATGTAGATGACTGTGTTAATATTTATTTGTCTGTCTGTGTTGCCATCAAATAGACTGACAATCTGTTCTGTTTGTTTCCATTCATTAAGCTCAAAGACGCTGGCACTGACTCCCGCAATTTTTTTTTCTTCTTCTTCTTTTTCAAATTTTTAGGCCGTTGAGCTTTGTAGCCAATCACAGCCATTTATGTTGTGCCATCGACGCAATGGCCAATCAGAGGTTTTTACGTTTGACTCATCAGCATCACAACATGAAAGGATATTATTATGAATTATAAAAACAATGTTAACAAAGACATGTCGTACTTTATACTACTGGCAACAATGTTTATTAAATAAAACAAACATATGTTTCATCCGAAATTCAAATGCAATATATAGGCTAATTACTAATCCCGTTACCAATTAATGCTGCCACACTTATTATTGTAATATTTTATCCCATGCTATTCGCATGTTCTGTCTGTATAAAGCAATTTTAACAAACGTTTTATCTGTTATGTCAAACTTGATCTATATGAAGTCTCTGCAGACAGTGTAAGTACTGACTACTAGACTTGGCAATTTGTTCATTTATAATCTTTTCACTTTACCGTTTTAAAGCAATGTTTACTTAATTGATTACAATATTTGAATGCTATATGCTAATATTTTATTAAAAGTTTGCCTGTTAACATTAGCATGAATAGTCTTTTTTTTCTAAATAGTTAAATATACTGTTATAGTTCATTATTTATAATAGTTTTTTTTTCTTTTCTTTTTTTGACATGGTACCTCAGTTGGTACCATGAACAACCATTTTGCTATAAATAACACTATCAATTCAATAACATTTACCAGATGATCATGTAAAGATGTAATAATGTCCAGCCTTTGTAACACCCAGGTGAAAATATTACTCCAAAATGGAATTCCAGGGGAAAATAGACACTCACAGTACCAATGTTTTATCATTTATTTAACATTAATTAGCATAAAAGTGATTTTTTTAAGTGAAAAGTAATCAATCGATTGTTAGATTTATTCGGAAATGGCAAAGGTATAAACAGCATGTAAAAACAGTTACAAGCAATAAAAGTAGAAAAGAAAACAAGAACAACAAACACAGTAACTTAACCAAGATTAGTAACTTAAGTTATTAGTAACTTAACAACTTAACCAAGACAGGTACAAAAACATTACACTGCACTTTATTCTGGGAAGAAAAGATTGTAGGGCTCCCAGGTGTCCGTCCATTTCATCCCACTGCAAATCAGTAAAAAAATAAATATAAAAAACAATCATATAAAAAATTCACAGAACAGGCTATGACATGTAACTAATTAAAATATATTGACTTTTTGAAGGGCAAAAATATTTTTGCATTCAGTTAAGACAATTAAAGACAAAAATGTAAGCAAGAAATATGTATTAGGCTCAAAATGAATTAGTAAAAGTTTATTAGTTTATTAAGTTTATTTTTAATTATGTTTTGATTGATACTGTGCAGCTGCTTTGATGCAATCTATATTGTGAAAAGCACTATATATATATATATATATATATATATATATATATATATATATATATATATATATATATATATACACATACTTGACTTGACTATTATAAGACGCAACACTTAATATCCAAGATTTTAACAACCGGTTTATCTCATTTGTATAATTATCATAGATTATCATAGTGCATCCTTATACAGGTTTTATATGATACATACCATCCTGAACAAGGCTTCCATCTCACTTTGACCTCTCTGACACCCTTTAAGAAACATAAGCAACATTAACTGTTAGTAACACACACACACACAAACACACACACACACACACACACACACACACACACACACACACACACACACACACACACACACACACACACACAATTAAAATTTACATTATTTAAAAAAAAAATCTTACGTTTCAAACTTTTACTAAGGAATACATTTCTGAAAAAACATTTACAAAATATAAGTTCTATCTTACTTTCTTTGACATCCTCCTCCTTATGATCTTGTCATATGGAAATGTTTTTAATCTGGGATGTACTTGGCATTCTACAAAAGAAAAATATAAAAGGCTATAATATATAATCAGAAAATGTTTACACTCATGATATACTAACAATTCAGTAAGCAATTTTTATGCAATGGGATGGCCACCTGAAACCCTTCAGAAATGGGCTTTATGCCCAGCTGCACTACTTCCTGAACTTCAGCCAGCTCCTTGTTTCCTGTATGCCATTATTGGACAAATTGATTAATTCAGGTGTACCTGACCTCAGTAGTCATGGCAACAATAATCAGACACACCTGAATTAATCAATTTGGCCAATAATGCCAGACAGGAAACAAGGAGCTGGCTTAAGTTCAGGAAGTAGCGCAGCTGTGTATAAAGCCAATTAGACCATCTGAAGTAAAAATTAGACCATCTGAAATTAGACCATCCGTAGTACAGTTTGCTTTGAATTGGTTGTGTGGTTTGGTAATAGTGCACATTATGAACCCAAATACACCCATGGATGACATGATTTTTACATTTGTATAATGGCAAAAAAAAAATTTAACCAAAAAGGCACTGTGCACTGTCATTAGGAGCTGCTTATCTTGTATGGTCATTACAGTATGGAGAGCATAACATATCGTATTCTGACAGCAAAACAGCATGCAAATAAAATTCTTTTCTCTTCCGTCAGAGAAATATATATTACTTCCGCTCTCTTAAAAATAATTTCTCGATCAATAATTTAAACTAGGGCTTAAATATAAGTTCCATTAATAGAATGAAATTTGTTTGTAAATCATTATTTAAAAGTATTTACTTAAACAGCAACAATGCACACAGGAATAGTATGACACCTGTGCGCATTTAAACGCATGTTTTGCAATCAAGATGTAAGTTTGAACATTGAAGGAGATTATTCCAGTTTATGCACATTCAGTTACATATAAATATTACACTTCATAGACATTATTGTCTATTATTAGTTATGGAATTTAACAATATCTTACGACTTTAAAAAAAAGCCTTTTAAAAATTACATTGAAAAAAGAAACTTGTGTTCTACTTTGTAGTTAGTCAGTGTAAATAAAAAAATGCAAATACACAAAACCTGCTTGTTTATACATCCATTTCCCTTGTTTGCCTCCTGTCCTTGGAATTATTGTGGAGGAATTGTCTGTAAAACACACACACACACACACATGAACACAATGTAAATATTTACTCAAATTTGAGTCAAAATACAGTCAGAACTAAATCTGGATTACAACTAATAAAAAAAACTAACAAATAATGCATTGACTTTCCTACAATTGGGAATATAACTTTGTTCAAGCTTAAATATAACTTAATGCATGTTTTACAGTTTTTGTAAACAAAAGTAAAAGAAAAAAATCACCTGCATCATTGGGCTTAGATGGGGCAGCATGACTGCTCTGGCAGTGGAGTGAAGGGTTTGTAGATGGAATATTTGAATCGTAGAAAGAATGAGGAGGGGTGTTGCAAGAGGAGGTAGGAGTAGGGGTGGGGGAAAATGGTGTAGGAGGACGAGTGGGGAAAGAAGAGGTAGGAGGAGGATGGGTGATGTAAGAGGAGGTAAGATGAGGAAGGTTAGAGGATGAAGATGGAGAAGGAAGGGTGTCAAAAGAAGAGGAAGAAGGAGGAAGGCTGGAGGAAGAAGATGGAGGAGGAAAGGTGTAGAAAGAGGGTGAAGAAGGAGGAGGAGGAAGGGTGTCAAATGAGGAGGAAGGAGGAGGAAGGCTGAAGGAAGAAGATGGAGGAGGAGGGGTGTAGAAAGAGAAGGAAGGAGGAGGAAGGCTGGAGGAAGAAGACGGAGGAGGAGGAGGAGGAAGGGTGTCAAATGAGGAGGAAGGAGGAAGGCTGAAGGAAGAAGGTGGAGGAGGAGGAGGAAGGGTGTCAAATGAGGAGGAAGGAGGAGGAAGGCTGAATGAAGAAGATGGAGGAGAAGGAGGAGGAGGAGGAGGAAGGGTGTCAAATGAGGAGGAAGGAGGAAGGCTGAAGGAAGAAGGTGGAGGAGGAGGAGGAGGAGGAGGAGGAAGGGTGTCAAATGAGGAGGAAGGAGGAGGAAGGCTGAATGAAGAAGATGGAGGAGGAGGAGGAGGAAGGGTGTCAAATGAGGAGGAAGGAGGAGGAAGGCTGAATGAAGAAGATGGAGGAGAAGGAGGAGGAGGAGGAGGAAGGGTGTCAAATGAGGAGGAAGGAGGAGGAAGGCTGAATGAAGAAGATGGAGGAGGAGGAGAAGAAGACTGGTTCTGGCAGACATTTTCAGCAGTACTGGTGTGGTTTTGCATCCTCTGGTATTCTATGAGGGGTTTTTTGAAAGAAAATTAGAAATTATTTCTTTGAATATTATATATGTAGATCATATTAACGAAATACTTACTTTTAACAAAAAATTCATAAAGGTTAGTCATCTTTTCAAAGATGGTTTGAAGTGGTCCATCAGCAAATGGACCCATTGTAGTGATGACATCAGCCACGAACCCATTTTTTCTCTCTTTAGAAATGAAGAGAATTGGCTTATAGCCAAGTACCTCCAATTTCTTAACCTGTAAAAACAAATGCAGACAGCTGATAAATATCAATGTATTTATAATGGTAAGCAGGGACTTACCAGACAATTCTGTAGCAAATCAACTGGATTATCAAAGTAAAAGGGAAAGGTGTCTAAATGCTCAAAAGTAATGTAGCAACTCATAATGTAAAAACTGCACATAATGAAATGTTGTCATACGTTTATTTACCAAAAAAACAAAACAAAACAAAAAAACATTAGTACTTGAAAGACTGGATTTCGATTTTTAAATTTGTTGTAAGGGAATACTGATATGTTTATGTTTTAAAAGCTATTACAGTATTACAGTAATGAAAATATGATATGTTTTGGTAAGTTTATGATGCAATGCATTTCTCAAAATGTAAAAATTGTTATTACATTATGAGCTCAGGATTTTATTACATTTTGAGAAAATTATTAAAGTATGAAGATTTTATTACAACCATTATGAGTTGCTACTATTTATATATATATATATATATATATATATGTGTGTGTGTGTGTGTGTGTGTTAATATAATATAAGCATATACGTAACTGTGAATAATTAAATAGTATTGTGTAAATACATTTATAGTAAATGTATTTACATGTAAACAAATTGACATATAATAAATGCATTATAAATATGAGAACACTTGGATTACAGCAATGCGGGCAGAATCCACCACACGAGCAGCATTTCTGTGTATTTTAGTGCTGGACTTCCAAGCACTATCCTCAATATTTTTTTCTTTGTTTTTAACTCTCTTTTTGAGGGTTAAACTGGCAAAACATGTTTTACATGTTTTGCAGCTGGCATTGTTGAGTGCCTGGCAGTGGGGACATGGTCTCTGTTTTGGTTTTGTCATTTTGCTCTAAAAGAAAAAAGAAAGAAAACATTACAATGCAATCAAATAAAGTGCAGGCAACTGCTACTGTTTAAAACATGTTAAAGGAGTAGTTCACTTTAAAAAAAAAAAAAACTTTTGCTGATAATTTACTCATCCCCATGTCATCCAAGATGTCCATGTCTTTCTTTCTTCAGTCGAAAAGAAATTAAGGTTTTTGATGAAAACATTCCAGGATTTTCTCCATATAATGGACTTTAATGGGGTCCAAACGGTTCAAGGTCCAAATGACAGTTTCAGTGCAGCTTCAAAGGACTTAAAACGACACCAGATGATGAATAATCTAGGACCCTTTGAGTCACGAACACGCATCAGAGAACAGAGCAAGCCAGCAAGGCGAGCATTTGTGCTTATAAAACTTAAAACATTTTTATTTATTTTTTAAATGAGTGATCGTTTCGCTTGATAAGACCCTTATTCATCGTCTGGTGTCGTTTAAAGTCCTTTGAAGCTGCACTGAAACTCTCATTTGGACCTTGAACCGTTTGTTTCCCAGTGAAGTCCATTATATGGAGAAAATCCTGGAATGTTTTCATCAAAAACCTTAATTTCTTTTCGACTGAAGAAAGAATGACATGAAGCTATGAGCTATAAGCTCTTAACCCATTGGGCCCTATTATAACGATCTGAAATGCAAGTGTCAAAGCGCAAAGCGCAAGTAACTTGGGCAGATCCTGGCGCTGTTGCTATTTTCCCAGCGGAAAAAATGCCTCTTGCGCCTGGCACAAATCTAAAAGGGGTTGGTCTGGAGTAGCTTCATTATTCATAGGTGTGGTTTGGGCGTAACGGAAATAAACCAATAAGAGCGTCATATCACATTCCGTTTAAGAGCGTGATGAACGAGGTGAGCTTGTTCAACCGGAGCAAATCTATCATAAAGGTGCATTTACCAGGCGCGCTTCAGAATCGGTTCACAGCCGAGGAGATCGATATTCTCGTCAAGGCCGTAAAAGAAAGAGAAAGGGACAAACACACCCAAATTAGCTTTGGTTAAATATGCATATAATAATTTGGGTAAATGTGTAAGCTTTATGCCTATTTTTGCCATTGTCATGGACACAACAATGATTTCCCTCGTTTTGATATATTTTCCTTATAATAATGTTTCATTTGCAAAAAGTAATATGCATCTGTGTAGATGAGAGAATCATCTCTTCACACTCTGTATTATGGCCAGGCATTAAAATAGCATCTGAATGTACTCGCAAAGCGACACTGATATTATACCAGGTTTTTTTCTGGTCATTGGCACAATTGTTTTCTGGAACTGCAAATTGGAACTGCAAATATTGCGCCAGGTGCAAGATAGAGCCCATTAACAGACCTATCAATCATTTGGTAGAGCACAATTTGAGTTTTGTACCTAACGTTCTCTGTTTGGATGCTACAGTAATAGGAGACAGTGTAGTGGTGTGGACAGAAAATTAATAAATAAATTTATAATTAGATATTTCTTTGACTGGATGACATAATGTACTGTATAGATCATGTGAAAGAAATAGGCTACTTTAAATGAAAATCAAACAGTTAAGTATTTTTTTTTTTTACTTATCATTACAGAATGTGTATTAATGCAAATCCCATAAACACATAAGTCACATATTATGTTTAACAAATGTACATACACTTGTATAAATTATATATGTCTTTGAATGAACATAGACCAAGTCAATATTAAATGTAAATAATAAAAAGTTAACCATCCATTCTTTAACTTGTCTATTATTGCAGTCTGACACAAATCCCAGGTTATAAAGTTGGCTATTAGCTAGCATGCTAACACTTGGTATTGACGTAACAGGCCTAATTGGAACCATTAGCACTATAGTACCATAGCTTCAGGTGTCATTAGCACCCGTCAATAGGTTTTGGGTATAACGATATACAATATACCCTGACATATAACAGCCTTGATAGACGTGTGAACATGATACACAAAAGTACAATAAATCCAGAAACTGACATTTTGTAATTTCTGTAACAGAACCTACCGTGCAAACACGAGGTATCGCATTGGAAAGTGCGACAGGATTTACCGCGAGATACCAGAAAAAGGAAGAAGAAGAAGAAGAAGAAGAAGAAGAAGAAGAAGAAGAAGAAAACTTTCTTTGGTGGAATTGCTTTCTTTTACTTTTTATTTTATTTTTTAAAAGTACAATATTTAAAATGTCTTCATTATAAACCAACAATTATAATTGTAAAAATTCCCTGTTGATTTTGTGTAAGAGTTATGTTTTGATTGGCCAACAAGAACCAGTAAAAGCGCGAAATATAAAAACGATAATACACGTGATAATATTCTACAGATAACATTAGCGAGCTGATAATTAATTTAATAATGTTCCAGGCATCGAATGTAAAAATAGCCTAAAGAGTAAATAGCAGTCAAAAATACATTAACCATTATAAATATAAATGTGCGTGTTTTAATATTTCACTTTTTTTTTTACAATAATAAACAGGCCAGAGGTATACCAGAGACAATACACAGTAGACCTAAACAATCATTTAATTATGTATTATTAAAAAAAAGGAAATATATGTATAAACATGATACATGCATTATAGATTTTAATGCTTTGGAGTTGCTGGAGTTTCCAGATAAAAGTCTTTACAGATAACGAGGATTTATAGACTGCAAAAAAATAAATGTAGAATCTTGGCTATAAAAAAAAACAATTTAATAGGCTCATTTATTTCTTACCAGAGATTTAGAAAATTGCGATGACGAAGAATCTGTTAGCTATATGTTAGATATATCTGTAACTGTTAGCGGTCTAATTGGCCTTTTCCGTCTTAATCTGACGCAAAAGGCAAGCAATTGATATCAATGGAGTTCCTTGATCGTCAATAAAGTGACGCCTAGGGGTACTTCCGGCGTCTTCATACTGACGCATAGAGTTATGTTTTGATTGGCCAACATAAGAACCATGCCGGTAAAAGCACGAAATATCGATAATACACGTGATAATATTCTACAGGTAACATTAGCGAGATGATAATTTAATTATTAGAAAAATATCATACAGAGCAAATAGCAGTAAACAAATACATTAAGCATTATACATATAAATGTGTGTGTGGTTTAATAATTCCCATTTTTTCACAATAAGAAACAGGCCAGATGTATACCAGAGACAATACAATGTTGAATTCACAGTAGACCTAAACAATCATTTAATTATGCATTTTAAAAACGCAAATATATGTATAAGCATGCATTATGGATTTTAATGCGTTGAAGTTGCTGGGGTTTCCAGATAAAAGTCTTTACAAATAATATTAAAACGAGGATTTATAGACAGCAAGAAATAAATCTATGTAGCTATAGAAACTTGGCTATAAAAAAACATAAATTTAATAGGCTCATTTATTTCTTACCAGAGTTTTAGAAAATTGCGATGACGTAGGATCTAATTTACCTTTTGCGTCTTAATGTGATGCATAAGGCAAGCCATTGAAATCAATGGAGTTCCTTAATCGTCAACTAACTGACGCCTTGGGGTACTTTTAGCGTCTTTATTGTGACTCGGAAGGACCTTGACCATGCTTCAGTTTTTGACGCCCGGGGAGTGAGAATGGGTTGTACATATACAGGGAACATCATAGAATAAATGTTTCAAGAATTAAATTTATCAGTTTCCCCGATCTCCGTTTGCACAACGTGCATTAAAACACAAATAGTTTCAATCAACATCGCAATTAACAATACTTTCAATTAACATTATAACTCTGACTATTTTTTTTTCATTATAACACAACTCATATACAATTTTCTGATCTTTAATCAGTTAAAGCACATCGACTACACGGCTATCTTAACAAAAAAACTCACCAGAGTTCACAGAAGTTTTCTTTCAACATCAAAGGGAATTTCCTTTTGAACCAACTTCATAAATCTCCGGAAAGGTTTAAACTCTTTTCTTTCAGTAATCACACATTTGTATGCACTTCAAAAGCAGCTTTTGATCACCTCGTGCGTATCATCAAAGAGTATAGAAGAACAAGAGGCGAAACTCTGATGCTTTTTTGGTAACAGCCACTAGATGGCGCTTCGGTAGCGTGGCCGCCATATCGGGTGAAAATTCCAACTGGAGTTACTGGACAACTAGCCTGGCTGCGCCCTCCTACGCACTTCCGCTCAATTTCATTTTACTTCAGTACTGCGTCTGGGATCGCTCCATATCCTTAGGTTTCCAGAAATCAATTTTTTGTAGGACCAATCAGCGAATAGAGGGAGTGGCTGAGAACGATGACGTTGATGTAAGCGCGTCAGTTTCAGTTCAGTAATGGCAGCGGAGAAAGACGTGAGAAAAGCTATTCGGTCCGTTGTTGGAAAAGAAACTGCCGAATATACAGAATTTAAAGCCGGATTGTTATCGTCTCACCTCTTGTTGCACAACTGAGGACCAAGTGATCAAGTGGACCAAGTGAAGGGACCACATTTTGGAAGGACGGTTTATTAGCCTGGTGTTCGGAAGCCCCGAGTCCTGGCTGCTAAACTATTGTTGAAGATCCGCTCAGGAGTCATGTCAGTCGCTCATATTCCCAACTGTATATTTACTGATTCTTGTGATGAATAGAACATTTTGAGCCCCTTTGTGCACTCGTGCAGGAGGTTGGTGTGTCAGTTTTACATGTTGTAAATCATACAAATTGGTTGTGATTTAAAAAAAAAAAAATTGTCATAAATAAAAATGTGAAAAACCATACTTTGAAGATATTTGATTTTCAGTTTTAGATGGCAATGGTTGATTTGTTTTACTAAAAAAACTAAATGCCATATAAAAATGTACAAACACATACTTTGAAGACCAAAATTAAGGTAATTAAGAAACAATAAGACGTAATATGAAAAATTGTTGTTTATTACACATCTGCAGATAGAGACAGACTGATCATTCACTGTAGCAGCTAACGTTACAGCATTTGCGGCAGATCAGAAAACGACCACAGATTAGACACAGCTTCCACCGTTGGATGAATATATCACTGTCCTTCGTGTCAAATACACATTTCGAATTAATAATTGTTCCTAGATTAACAAAACCTGCGGCGCTCGTTGACTGAAATCCTATTGTAAACATAATCCTCTTCGGCGCGTGACATACGTCACTCACGACACCCCGTTAGCGATTGGCTATGGCAGATCGTGAGTGACTTTGGGCAGATCCAATAGATTTGAACTTTAATAGTGAACCCGCCTACAAGGAAGGAAACGTTTCTTAATGGAGCGGTTCCAGACTCTATGTGGAAATGAAATGAACTAGAGTCTGGTTGAACCAGGCTAGCGTTCCTCTGGCATTCCTCCTCATCCACGTGACGTGGATGCGCAACTGTTATGAAATGAAGGTACGTAAAACTTTAAATATTGAGTGCCCCTTCCTTTTTTAGACTGCAAGTATATGTGTTCTGTTTATATTTTAGGAGAAATAGACTGGTCAGTGACACCTGCGGGGCTACGCTGTTTGACGCTGCTGCTTTATACACTCGGCTTCCTGCTATTTTGTACGTCCGGATATATATATATATATATATATATATATATATATATAGTGTATTTATTTATGAGTGTTCTGGTTTTTTGATTTAAATGTTTATTATTTTTGTGTTCCCTTTCCCTTTTAGGAGCCAACTGCCTTCGAGAGAATTAAAAACGAGCCAATGAAATTGGCATGCAAAATGTGCATTCCGCGAGCCGCCTACTATATAAAAAGCGGAAGTAAACAATGCATGGCGTTTTTTACTTTGGAGCCTCACAGAGTGTTAACTGCTGTTCTGAAGAGTGAAGAGAGCCTTCTAGGAAGAAGAAACGTCTCGTAGGGTGCTGGTGTGATGGCACTTCAAGTGATCTCGTGTCTGAGTGCAGCACGTGGGTTGCAGTTTCCGGTGGTGTCTGCTGCGGTGAACCCTTGGCGCTTCAGTACTTAAAGGAGCAGTTTCTTTTTTCTTTTTCTTTTCTTTTAACAAAAGAGCATCACGGTGTGTTCGCGTCCTTTTCAGGATGTCGTCTCAACCGTGCGTTTCTGGATGTGGTCGACTTCTCCCTCAGCATGATGGCCACAAACACTGCCTCTCGTGTCTGGGCTTAGCACACGCTGAGGCAGTGTTTGTGGATGAGTCATGTTCTCATTGCAGGAATATGACTCTGGTGAAGCTACGTTTGCGACTGAGAACCCTGAAACATGGGGAGCCCCTTCAGATAGTCCTCGATCTAGTTCGTCTGCCGGTTCAGTTCGGCAGGTGGCTACTTGGGTGATTCCTGTTGGTGAGCGGATGAGGATCACCTCTAGCAGCACGTTGCCATCGGCGCTTCCGGTGGAGCGGCCGAAGCCCCCTCGGGTGGTTCTGGTTGTCTCCTTCGGGGCGCCACCTGAGGATCAGATGTCGATCGTGGCATCCGAGGATGAAACTCCATGTCTGGTCCCTGGATGGGACGCAGAGGTTCTAAGTGATCTACCACAGGCAGTGGTAAACACCATCACTTCTGCTAGAGCCCCCTCTATGAGGTGCCTCTATGTCTTGAAGTGGAACGGCAGGAGGACCCCCGAACTTGCCTGATCAGAGTCGTGCTTTCCTTCCTACAAGATTTTCCTACGATCAGAGTCGTGCTTTCCTTCCTACAAGACTTCCTACACTTTGAGGGTGTCTCCCTCCACCCTCAAAGTTATGTTGCTGCAATAGCCGCACATCACAATGTAGTGGAAGGTAAGTCTGTAGGGAAGCACGACCTGATCATCAGATTCCTTAATGCCTTGTTCACACTGCATGATTTTAAAACGTCGGGCTGAACTGTCCGGTTCACACTACATGACTTGCTCTCAGTGAAATCTGGAGTGCTCAAGTTGTTAACTGTTCACACCACACAACACAACGTGATTGATCCACAGCAGGAGGTAACTCACTACACGAGTTGACAACGCACTGCATAGAGATACAACCACGATCGGATGATAAGAGCAAATCATTTGTGACTCAATAAGAGCTGTTTCAGTACTATGTTACGGTCTAAATCCTGAAAATAATCAAATAAATAACAAGTTGACAACAACTCTGTCACCCAACGATTCTATCTTGTCAACAAACCACGTGTTGTCACGAAAAAAACACGCAATAAATAAATATTGAGCCAATACCCAGCGAAGAAGAGAACACAACACGTGAATATGGACGTCAGACAGAAACTAGTGCTGCACACTGTTTGCTCGACGATCTGCTCTGAGGGAAAAAATGCAAAAAAAGAGAGAAAAACTAAGATTTACCTGGTGTTCTCAACCCATGCGTTGCTATGATTGGCTGTACTCATGACATCACTGAGTTTGAGTCGCGCGACTGCTCTGGATATCTAGCAGGCTAGATATTTTTTTGGGCTCGGTGACGCGTCTGCGAGGCGTCTGCGAGCGTTTTCGCTGCGTTGTTGGCTCTTTCGTACTAACAGATTGGCAAGCGTTCATCGTCCACTAATCTCCCGCGATTTGCACGCGATAACACCCTGACCTGTCGGCGACTCAGCGATTTGCAAATCGGGCATAAATCGGGCTTAAAATCATGTAGTGTGAACTTGGCTTAAGGGTGCTAGGAGGTTAAATCCACCTTGTGTTTTGCACTCTGTACCCTCCTGGGACCTAGGAGAGCTCTTTAAAGCCCTTTGAGCCTTTGCTGACAGTGGAGCTAAATATCCTGTCCATTAAGAAAGCGCTCCTGTTGGCTTTGGCCCCTTTTAAGAGGGTCGGGGATCTGCAGGCTTTTTCGGTCGATGAATCGTGCCTAGAGTTGGGGCCGGGCCTTTCTCAGGTGATGTTGAGACCCTGGCTTGGATATGTGCCCAATGTTCCTACCACTCCCTTTGTGGATCAGGTAGTGAAGCTGCAAGCGGTGCCCCTGGAGGAGGCAGACCCAGCCCTGGCTTTTTTCCCCCTCCACAGTAGAATCAATGCTATAATTCGCCTAAATAGGCAATATCAAATATGTGTATATATATATATATATATTTTAAAATATGCAACACGCACGTTTAAACAAAAATAGCCTAATAAAATCTTTTTGCTTATATTTATAAAATAAAATGACCATGCATTTCTATTTTACACTAAGGAACAAATCTATTCCAACAGATTGACTGAATTCACATCTTCAAAAGCAGTTATGTAAAAAATATAGAAAATAAAACTTAATGGGGTTCCATGTGGAATTAAAAAACATCTCCCCTCCACAGTAATCAATGCTATAAGTAAGCAATAAGGTACGAGAGGCTGTGCTGTATCGTGAATAAGTAACGGCTGAAGGGCGTTGTTACAACCCCTTCAGCCGTTACTTATTCACGATACAGCACTTGCCTCGAGTACCTTATTGCTTTTATAAAATGGTTGCCACACGATATTACAATAAAAAACAATGTATTAGTGCAACTTTCATGTAGTTTAATCAATAAAAACATTCCTTCCACTAGAAAAATATAGTCCCTGACTGTGAACAACAACATTCCAATGTGTAATATGCAGGAAAGCTCAAATAAAAACAACAAACCATTCTCAAACTTTGGCTCATTCTTTTTAGTTTCCCGTTCAGGAAACTTCGAGCTGCGTGTAATCGCAATGGGAACGCCCCTGCGTGAGTGCGTATTAAGCACGTATGAAATCAGTCCAATGGCGAGAAGGAACGTCATAGGCGGGGTGACGTATCGACCAGGAAACTATAAAGCACACCACAAACACAAGCGCGACAGCTTCTGAAGTCTTCAGCAAGCGCTCTCTGTGTGATCTCTATATCAGTCTGTCCATTTGGTGTTTTTGTCTGTCCTTAGTGATTGCTAGGCAGGAGTTTTTCACAATATATATATAAAAAAATAAAAAAAAATAAAAAGGCATATTATGGCGAGCGAGCAGCAGTTTAGGAAGTGTGTTCCTCCCTGCCCACGATACATCACGGGTGGGGATACACACGACCTGTGTGTTGCTTGTCTGGGAGTGCATCATGCCCAGTCAGCTCTCGAGGGGGCTGGCTGTGAGCATTGCGAGCGTCTGCCCATGAGGACGCTCCGCTCCCGCCGGGCTCTCTTTGAGGAGAGTGGCTCGGTTCGCGCTCCCCGCGGTTCGGGTCCCGCTGCTGCCGAGGCACAGCGAAGGCTCGCATCGTGGGGTTCGCAGATGGATCTGTCAGCGGGGATGGAGACGAGTTCCGAAGGGACTCTATCTCTGCCCTTACCTGACAGATCCGGCGCCTCGGATCGAGCGGGGGTCCGCGTTGCGGTTTCTCCCGCTCGGGACGAGGCGCCGTCGCTGCAGCTATCCAGTTCCGAGGAGCTGGATGTTGTGAGTGTGGACACTATGGAGACAGGGGACTCGCCATCCCAGTCTCCAGCAAATGAGGAGCTTATGGATGTTCCCAGCCCGCGGGTGGGGGCGTGGTCGGTCCCGGCGAGTGTTTTCCCGAGGGACGCTCGCCGACACAGAGGAGCAGTTTACAACATCCAGAGGCCAGTCTCGAGAGACTGGTACCCTTAGTAGAATTTTTGGCGGAATGGAAAAGTCTTCCAAATGTGTCTCAATGGGTCCTGCAGAATATCGAGCTAGGGTACGCGATCCAGTTCAGGTCGCGCCCGCCTCGCTTTCGGGGGGTTCTACCCACAGTGGTGGTCCCCGAGCAGGCTCTGGTTATGGAACAGGAGGTGAAAACGTTATTACTGAAGGGGGCGATAGAACGAGTTCTTCCTCCCGACAGAGAGTCAGGTTATTACAGCCGATATTTCATCGTTCCAAAGAAGGATGGGGGGTTACGTCCGATTTTAGATCTGCGCCTGTTGAATCGCTCTGTGGGGAAGCTCAAGTTCAAAATGCTTACTCTCAAACAAATCGTGTCACAAATCAGATCCGAGGACTGGTTTGTCACGATAGATCTAAAAGACGCTTACTTCCATATTTCCATCCTTCCGCAACACCGGAAGTTCCTGAGGTTCGCTTTTGGGGGCGAAGCGTACCAATATCGGGTTCTTCCGTTCGGCCTAGCTCTGTCTCCTCGAACCTTCACGAAATGCATGGACTCTGGCTCCGCTGCGGCTCCAGGGCATTCGCATTTTGAATTATATCAACGATTGGTTGATTCTAGCTCAATCGGAGCATCAGGCGATTCGGCATCGAGATGTCGTCCTCGCCCATATAAGAAGGTTGGGGTTGAGACTCAACGCCAAGAAAAGTGTGCTTTCTCCGGTTCAGAGGACCACTTTTTTGGGCGTCGTTTGGGATTCAACGACAATGCAGGCTCATCTGTCTTCTGCCCGTATAGCAGCGATTCTCGCAGCCGTCAGGCAAGCGAAGCTAGGCCAGTCACTTACGGTCAAGGATTATCAGAGAATCCTGGGTCTATTAGCGGCAGCGTCCAACGTTATTCCCCGTGGCCTGCTGCATATGAGACCGCTACAGTGGTGGCTCAGAACCAAAGGGTTTTCCCCGAGGGGAAACCCGTTTCGCACGATCAGGGTCACGAGATGTTGCCTCCGTGCCCTGGCTGTGTGGAAAGAGTCTTGGTTCCTATCCCTGGGACCGGTGCTGGGAGCTCCGTGTCGTCGTGTGACTTTAACAACGGATGCCTCCCTCACAGGCTGGGGGGCGATCATGAGTGGTCGCTCAGCCCGGGGTCTGTGGCAGGACCATCTTCGTCATCTGCACATAAATTGCTTGGAGATGTTGGCGGTGTTTCAGGCTCTGAAACACTTCCTGTCAGACCTAAGGGGCCACCATGTGCTCGTCCGGTCAGACAACACATCGGTGGTCTCTTATATAAATCATCAGGGGGGCCTGCGCTCTCGCCCTCTTACAAACTGGCTCGCCAGATCCTTTTGTGGTCCCAGGGGAAACTTCTCTCTTTAAGAGCTATGTATATTCCAGGTTATCTGAATCAGGGAGCAGACTTCCTGTCGAGGCAGGGGCCGAGGCCCGGGGAGTGGAGACTCCACCCCGAGGTGGTGGAGCTCCTTTGGAATCATTTCGGTCGTGCCGAGGTAGACCTCTTTGCTTCCAGCGAGAATTCACAGTGTCCGCTGTGGTTCGCTCTAAGTCCACCAGCCCCGTTGGGGGTGGATGCGATGGTGCAGGAGTGGCCGAGGTCACCCCTGTACGCTTTTCCCCCGATTGCTCTGCTCCCAGGAGTTCTGGAGAGGGTTCGCCGGGACAGGGTCAGTCTACTGTTAATAGCCCCGTACTGGCCGGCCCGAGTGTGGTTTTCGGACCTTGTCTCTCTCCTGGACGGGTCTCCGCTGGAGATTCCGGTCAGGGGGGACCTTCTCTCCCAGGCGTGCGGGTCGATACTGCACCCCCGCCCAGATCTCTGGAGACTATGGGCCTGGCCTCTGAGGGGGCCCAGCTCATAGGGTCAGGCCTCTCGGCTGAGGTCGTAGAGACCATTCTCCAGTCCAGAGCTCCGTCCACGAGGAAATTATATGCCTTGAGGTGGAAAATGTTCACCTCTTGGTGTAGAGAGCGCCAGTTGGATCCAGTTAACGGCCCGGTGTCGGCGGTGCTGGAATTCCTTCAGGAGCGTTTCTCCACAGGGTTATCCCACTCCACACTGAAGGTGTATGTGGCGGCGTTGTCAGCTTACCAGTTTCTCTCGGGAGACACCCACTGGTAAGCCGTTTCCTGCGTGGTATTTTGAGGCTGAGACCCCTTCACGGTTGACGTCACAGAAAAATTTGCGGTGCGCAGTGCGCATGTCGGGGTCAGAAAAGTTGATTCCATCGTGCTGTAACCAGAGAATTTCTCGTCAGCATGCCTACTTGTTGCGTTGTAGGTTGTGCAAATCGCAGTAGTTGCGGAGTCAAATTTTTCAGGATTCCTGCAGGATCTCATCCTTTTCAAAAAAATAGACGACATCTGTGGCTGCAAGCCATTAAACGGGCAGACTGGGACAATGCTATGATCAAAGAGGCTCGTGTTTGTAGCGCTCACTTCATATCAGGTAAGTTAAAATCATCCTTCATCATCCCTTTCTATTAAATTTAGATTAAACTCGAAACAAAAGACTGCATGAATTTTCTGTACCCTAGACTATAACGTTAAACATGCAGGTTAATAGTTTGTTAATGGCATGCTCCGCTAGCCAGCTGTTGGAATCGTTAATTAGCCGAAGGCTAGCGCCAACATTGTGACAACAACATTTTACTTACCACGTCTTAACTCTAGCCATGGTAAGTAAACGAATATTTTCTGTAAACTTTAGACTGGTTTAATAACTGTAGGTGAAATTTGATATCTGGCATTAATTGTGACCTGTCACAATTAACCCCTACAGACCTAGCAGACTAGCTTTATATTAGATTTAATATTTATATTACTTTCAACAGTAGATAACGCATTAATCAATGTGTGCAATTCTTTTTTTGTAGGAGAGGCTTCACTTGACTCCAGTAGTCCTGACTTTGTGCCCTCCTTGTTTGTGTACACAAAACAAAGCCAGACACCTAAGCCAAAAATGGACAGGTACGACTAAAAAAGTATCTATCTATAATATCTGATTAAAAATATTACAATTACAGCATTTTAATTCCTTTTTCATGTGAATTAATTAATTTCATGTTGATTCTTTTTTTTTTTTTTTCTTGAACATTTCAATATCACAGCAATATTGTGCAGGCCTAATTTAACTAGGTTTCACACAGCACTAATTGTTCCTTTTGTTTTCCTTTAGGTATCAAAGGAAAAGGAAGAGAGATGAACGTCTTGACATGCAACCGGCTTCTTCCATGGATGAAATGGAACAAGACTGTACCGTTGATCATTGCAGTGGTATGAAAAATCTCTTGAACGTAAAGCTTAAACTAATGCAGTCTAATACACCAGTCCTGTGGTACCACACTCTTAGAAGAAAAGGTTCTATATAGCAGCCTTTCTCAAAGTGGGTGCCGCGGCACACTGGGGTGCCCCCTAGCTGTGTCAGGGGTGCCGCCAAAAAATTACGTAGGCTAAAAAAAATGTGGGGAAAAAAAACCCCAGAAAAAAAAAACAGCTGACATTTCATATATAAATATATTTGAATTTACATTCTTCTTTTTAAACATATGAACATATTAATAAAATTGTAAATTCATTTTAGATAAACATATAAAATTAATCATAAAAAAATCCGTCTCACAAGACCGAAGCAAGACACACACAACTTGACGCAAGTGACGCAATCCATAGCAACGCGTTATAGCAACACCTCAGACTGACAGAAACGTAAAAATAAACGTAAATTTAGGCCACTTTAGTTACAGCATTATGGATCGTTTTTTGAAAAGAAAATCCCCACAAGAGCCGGGGATTTTTATTTTATCTGCATCCTGCACTTCATTTGAGTTCTCCTGGTCTGGATTTGTTATTGGGTTCTTGTATTGGGCGGTCCACCTCTTACGGTTTTATGGCATTTGTGTCTCTGATTAATTATTTTGTGAATTACTTTGCAAACCTGTGTTTTTAAAGGTGCTATAAAGTTTTTATTATTATTGTTATTTACAGTTCATATTATGCTCTGTTCATTACTGTTCTGTCTAACTAAACAAGACATTTGCATTTAAATTTGGGTTATGCAGTGTTTTTAAATTATATTTTACACTGGGGTGCCTTGAGATTTTATGCACTTTTGAAAGGTGCCCTGCCTGAAAAAAGTTTGAGAAAGGCTGCTATATAGAACCTTAAAAGGTTCTAAAGCGCTATGTATTTGGAACCCCTAAAATGCAATGCATGTGAATGATCACAAAATTCAAGATATGGTGGTTAAAATGTAGTTAATAAATATCACATGAAGAGTGCCATTTCAGTTTTTATCCTCCAAAAATCTGCATGATTAAAATGTGATATTAAGTTACTACAACGGTTTAATAAACAATAATTTAATAACAACTACAAAATGTTGCAGAATAATCTAATATATGAATGAATAATGGCCTTTAAAGAACCTTTGTGCCAAAAGTGTTCTTTCTTGTCATTATTGAACCTTTTTTTAGCATAAAATGTCCTTTGGAGTTGAGTAAAGAACCCTATGCTACATAGAACCCTTTTTTGTAAGAGTGCACAAGCTACACCCTCCAAAATGGTCAATTTTTTACTGAACTTCTGAATGTCTTTTTGTTTTCTGTTCAAGATGAGGAGGAAGCTGAAGGGGACCACCCAGTGTCGAGAAAGGAACATGATGATCTTCGCTTTAGACATCATCAACTGCAGGAAGACTACATCAACCTGCAGCAGGACTGTTTTAAATTACGCAGTGAGAATGAAGAACTAAGACATGAGTTACAGAATTCCAAATTTTCATACAGCAATGTTAAGAGTAGCATTGGGCAATTACTGTTTTTCACTGGACTGACCTCTGTAATCTTTGAATGGCTCCTTAAAAAGTTACATTGCAATATTGAGATAAGTCACCAAGCCCTTCCTCTAGAGCAGTGTTTCCCAAACTTTTTTTCTGGCGACCCACATTTTAAAGTCGATAAATCCTTCTGACCCAAAAAACATTAGGCCCATATAGTTCATATATCACGACGAGAATTTATGCATTAACAAAATATGTATGACCATTTTTTAAGGTCATTTTTTAAGCTTCCAGTTAACTATTTAAAAGAGATACAGATATTTGACAAAGCACTTTTTTTGTTTAACCTGTTGTTGACAATATGCAGAGGTGAAATGAGAAAGGAAAAGTTGACAGGGCATCTCATTGTTTTCATATTCTCATAGTTACAGTACATAATTTACTATAATAATTATTATAGGCTTAAATTAAAATATTCTGACACTGAGACTTTGTAACCATGCATGGCTCACTACCACTGCATAAAAATGCCTAAACAGGCACAAAAAAAAAAAAACTACACACACGATTAAATACATATTCCTCTACCCCCCTAATAAATCTAAGGCAATATAAATGACTATAACATAGCATTCAATATAAATATTCCACATTTATGCCCAAACCATGGTAAATTATTACATTCAGGCTATTAAATGTTTGTAAGGGGGGTGATTAGGGCATTTAGTCTTCTAACTTTATTCATGTTTCTTCTATTTTTCTCATCAGTAGTGTTGGGAATGTTAAGACTGTTTCATCCGATTTAAAACTAGTTAAAATCATTGAGTGATGTGTGGTTTGTAAGAGAGAGGAGTACGTGTCCGACGCTTCTTAAAGGATGTCGCGCAACGTTGTTTAATAATAGTGTCCGGGACCGGGAGTAAACGCAACTCCTTTAAGCTTTGCGTTCCGTTATCCACTGGGCCGTGCTGCCTAGTTCAAAGTAAACTAGTGAAACGACTGAAACCAGCGCTATTTTGTTCTCTATTTGTTGTTACTTACCGAGAAACCGCTTCAGGTGAACAAATCCGAATCGTTTCAGACCGTTATGCACGCGCGTTTGGCCAATGGCCAATTCATGGAAAGGAAATAATCAAACCAACGACTGATTATTATCGCTGGTTCAGTCGACAGAAATACGGGACACACATAAAAACTGCTGAAATATTCGGACTGTAAACTTTTCTCTCAGGTCAGTCGGAGTGCTCATGGTACACACACAGTGCGTGCGTATAGTCATCCAGCTGCACGCGCCACTGCGTCCACGCGCATATCTAACCAAATTTAGCCGCGCGGCACCACCAGAAAATAGGAGGAGAGGGAGGTTGGGGTGCCCTCGGCCGTATGGAGATGATTGGCGGGCCGCCAATTGAATAGCCCATATCTAGAGAGTAGCCTACAACACACTGAAAAATAGTGCTCGACTTGACGACCCAGACAAAATCTCCCGCGACCCACGTGTGGGTCGGGACCCCGACTTTGGGAATGACTGCTCTAGAGGACCAATTATTGATGGTTTTGATGAAATTAAGGATGGGCCTCAGTAACACTGACCTGGCATATAGATTTCATGTAACAACAAGCACTGTATCAAATATTTTTCGGAGCTGGATATCTGTTATGTCTGTGGTTCTTAAGCCGTTAATTAAATGGCCAAGTAAGGAAGCTATACTTAAAAATATGGCCAAACCGTTTAAACGACACTTTAAAAAATGCCGCTGCATAATAGATTGCACAGAAATTTTTATAGCTCGACCTAGCAATTTGACTGCGAGGGCCCAGACCTGGTCTAATTACAAACACAATAATACATTAAAATATTTGATTGCCATCACACCTGCTGGGGCAATTTCATTTTTGTCTCCAGGGTGGGGTGGGCGTGTTTCTGATAAACAGATCACCAAGGAGTCAGGTTTTCTGGAACTGTTGGAGCCTGGATGAGGTTTTAGCTGATAGAGGATTTTTAATACGGGATGAGCTTGCAGCTTGCGGTGCCACTCTTCGTATATATCCCTCATTTTACTAAAGGTAAAAAGCAACTGTCGGCACTAGAAGTAGACACATCCAGACAACTGTCTCGGGTTAGGATTCACGTTGAACGAGTCATTGGTCGGTGGAAAAACTTCAAAATTTTACAAACTGTTATCCCTGTGTCTCAGGTTGATATGCTAGATGATGTAGTGACTGTGTGCGGTGCTCTAACAAACCTCTGTAAAAGTGTAGTTCCCAAATAAGTAATTTGAAATATTTAATGATTAAAGGATAATTCCAGTATTTAGCAACAGAAATCATGCCATTTTACAAAATGCCAAATAAAATGTATTTCGCTAAGATACTTGTTTTGTAAATATGTAACATTGTTTCTGGACATGTTCCAATAAAGAAAATCATATACATATAATAATTTACTGTAACTTGTTTTATTTACGCTACTGGATAATTAAAAGGAATTGTAAATGTCTTAAATTGATGTGCATCTGCATACAAACAAACAAACAATAACAAGGGCATCTGTATACAGACAACAATATACATTCAGGAGACAACCCATCAGTAAAATTGTTGTTCACCAGTCAACACTTGGCTTCTGGGATTGACAAAGAAAACAGTCAGTTGTCTTGACATTCTTTACATAACCAAGTTGCTGACTTCCTCTTGATCTGTGCGCAGCTGTAATGGAAGTGGCAATTACATCTGGCACAGTTAATCATTTTCCCGAAATCTGGCCTTTCACAGATTTTGCAGACTGATTGTTCCAGCAAGGAAGGGTCATGTCTTCTTGTTAGGATCTCAGGCAACACAGTTGAAATGAAGGCATGTTGAGCCTTTGGCAAATTCTCCTGCAGAAACTCTGTGTTTTTGAGGATGCGTTGCACTATAACCTCGTTTCTCGTCCACACCACAAAATCACAGTAGCTTACGTCACTTACAAACATATGGAGTTGGGTTTGATAGTAGTATGGGTGTGAATTCTTCAAATTTAAAGATTCGTCCAGGCAAAACTGTCTGTCCTCTGTGCTTCCCTGAAGACCATTGCGGTATTTGTAAGGACATTTAATTTCTACCAAACCTTTGCCACAACAGGTACATCTTACCATGCCATCTGGTGATGATCCGAGGTGTGGCTCAGAAGGCCGCACCACTAAGCCACAGGAACTCACACTAAAGTCTTGATGGTTTTCGACCATAAGGGACGTGTAGGCTTGTCTTGCAGTTTCTTCCATGGACTTACCCCAGAGAACCGATGGGACATTTAGCTGTGTGTGGTTGTACTGCATTATCTCACTCAGGTAGGTGTTGGTGATATTGTCAGCTGTAGCCACACGGTAAAACCTGGTACTTGTAATTCGACCAGCCCTGTAGGTTTGCCAATCTTTTGAGGTGGACTGTTGTCTTGTGATAAATTCCAGCCTTTCACACTGATGAGGTTGTAGTTTATTCTTCAGTCTGTGAAATGTGTCCTCACATTTAACCTGCAATTCTTGTGGTGAGAGTTCCCTGAGTGTTCCATCAAATAAAGCAGTCAAGGGCTCGGGTAAGTTTGAGTGTTCCTCTGTGTCAGTATCGGATGCAGTGTCTGTATCACTATTTTCTATACTTGTCAGTACTGCAGCATCTGTCAACACTGTGGAAAGAACAACCAGACAATTATATCACTTATTACATGGCTTGGTGGGATTGTAATGTAGAATGTGGTCTGTTATTTGTTGATAACAGACCACTGCTAAGTATAACACACCGTAAAGTAAAATTTGAGTAAAATTTATTTATTTGGTAGGTAGCAATGTAATAAGCAGGATAATGTAGTGAGGCAGCTGTTAGTAAATACAAACCCTTAGGGCTGATTCAAGACCATTCTGCTTCGCGTCCGTCCTGATCAGGTTTGTATTCGCTAAAACAATCGCTCTACATTATCGCTTACATAGTCACATTTCAACAAATTTTTCTCTCCCTCAATTTGTATAATAATATATCATTTTAAATGGTTAGAGCACAATCTAGATCTACTGTAGGTATTCTTATTTCCAGAACTACCATAACACTATGCATGGCATTAATTTATCCATTACAGTGTGAAATGGCTGTCGAACAAACTTGATCCTTATGTGACATTACAATGTCAAAAAATTTGGGAGGAGTATTGAAAATAAACAAAATGATCTTTTGGCAAAAGGAATCTTATCTATGCTCTCATCTATTACATGCCTGTGGCTCTGGCTGTGGCACTAGACCTACTCCTGGCCGTTTCTGGAAGCTGCCTGTCTAGCCTTCCTGTCCTCTTTGGTTTGCAGAAGCTGATTTTCTTTAATGGGGCTGGTTCGACTTCTTTCCTGCTTAAGTCTTTCCACTTGCACTCTCCAGAAGTGACTGCTGGTTTCTCTGTCCATCCCATCCTAACACAGATTTCCATTTTGAATAAAATTGCAGCTGCATGACTGCAGCATGACCCAAGCCTGAAATTAAATAAAATTTAATTTACATGTCAAACCATTATCCTTCATGTTATGAGTGGGTCTTGAAATTAGCACTTGCTCTCAGCAAATGGGTCTGCAGGTGACATACTACTACATACTGCAGATAAGACATAGCTACAGAATAAATACTAACATGCCAACTATGATTTTTGTTTTATGTATTTTTTACATAGGCTATGTACACTGTGCATGCTTGTTCTAACCGTGTGTTGTGTCTTAATGAGGTGTTTTTATGTTTTTTTTTTTTGTTTTTTGTTTTTTACATCACGCACTGACGTGATTCTCCAGCACCTCAATGCAGAACATGAGATCCACGGGGAGGAGTCGGATCACGATCCAAGGGGTGGAGATGGGTAGGATTAGGGTTGGGTTTACGGATTAGGGGTGGGTTTAGGGATCAGGGGGCGGAGTTGGTTAGGTTTAGGTGTATGTAAGGTGGGAGAAGTTGGATCTGGATCCGACTCCTCCCCATGGATTTCATGTTCTGCAGTGAGGACCATCTCCGATTTCCACGCATCTCAGCGATAATTGGTGAAATGACAGACACACGTTTAGTTTAGCAAGAATGACACTGGAGGAAAGGTGACGGATGCTGGGTAAGTGATTAGTAGCCTAGTCGGGACAGTTTTCTAGGGAAATATAACCATCAAGTCAATCAGTCTACAGTGCATCCGTCTCCAATATGATAAATAATTAACGTTACCCTGCCTTGCAGGTGCAATTTGCAGTATGGATGTAGCCTTCCCGCTTGTTGATCACGACCCAGGCTTTGTACATAGAGGTCTTTTTCCCCTGGCGCTGGCTCGGTAAAACCTCCGCTATTAACGCACAAAAGTCATCGCTTATATCGCTATATAAAACCGTTTGAACATGCCCACAAACTACGTAATTATACGCGTCTAGCAATTTGTAGGCTTTGAGCTTTTCGCGTGTGTAAACACTCGGCTTGTCAACCAGATAGCTGTATATGGCGGGCCATTGAATATCTGGCCACTTACTGACGTTGTCTACCCATTCTGTTATGAGCTCGGGATCAGGGAGACAATCGCCATTAACTAAAACAAGTTTGTTATGGTAATGTTCCCGTTCCTGTGGTGGTAAAGACAGTGCATAACTTGACATAATATCATGCCGGTCTATTAGCCGCGCCATTTTTCTGACCCCATGCTGCGCGCGCACCCAACAGAGGATTCCAATGTGTACAAACATTGAAGGGGTCTATGGAGCGGTTCCAGACTCTATGTGGAAATGAAATGAACTAGAGTCTGGTTGAACCAGGCTACTGGACAACAGCACAGATTACAGTTTTTTGAGGTAGTTTTTTCTTGCATTAGTGAGTATTTCCATTGTATGCAACTTTACACTTTTACTACTATTATTAGTTACCAACTCCACTAGGCCTGAAATATATTTTGGACGTTTTAATCCCCTGGCCTGGATCATGCTACAAACATGATGATCATTGATGTGCTGTGTCCGTTATTCTATAACTAATTGCTACTTTTTCTGTTTTTTTTTTTTGTTTCTTTACATGGTCTTGCGTCATATAAGATAGGCTAGCACTGCAAAAAAAAAAAAAAACTGTTTACTGTAAAGCTATTCTATTGCTGTTATATATTTATTGTCAAACATTTACATTTTAGTACAACATTTATTTGCTGAATTTATTTCATTGATAACTTATTTATTTTTGTAAGTAACGTTATGTGTAGGCCTACCTCCCGGGAAACGGTCTATGTTATTATAACTTTATGAACTGATATCACTTTATTCTTACCTATCACACTTAATGTGGAGAGTAATATAATGAATTAAATCCTCAAACTTCCCTGTCTCAAGTTATGTGGGGGTATAAAAGCCCGGTTAAGTAGCAACTTCTTTTTTAACTGCTATAAAGTTAACTGTTGTGAGTTAAATAATCACCTTTTTTTTTTTTTTTTTTTTTTTTTTTTATTGCAGGTTAACAAAACAGTAACACATACCAGGTAAGATTCAGTGAGACACATCTACAATACAGAAGTAGGAAAGGGGAAACAAAAAACAAAAAACAAAAAAAAACAACAGAGAACAGAAAAACTCACAACAGCCCCACACAGTTATCGACAAAGTGGTATATGTAGGCACACGAGATCCTTACTGTGATGCAATTCGGTAGTATCTGAATAGTTGTAGAGGATATGATAGAGACTTTGACAAACACAAAGAAATATATATATATATATGTGTATCTGTATTAGTGGTGGCAGTATCAATGATAGTATTTATAATGATAATATTCATGACAATAATAGTAATATAGGCTATAGCAATCTACGACAGTAGTGACAATAGCACTATGACAATAAGAATACATTTAATTTCATTGCACATCTGCTCTAAACTCTGGGTCAGAGGGCTGACCCAGAACTGCCAGTGAGCGCAACCAACAGGCCCCCCAGACACAGATGTTTCCCCTTGATTCAATAACACGATTCCCCTCCACCACCTTCAGTGACACCCAACCCCCATCGTTATACTTCTGGGCTACATTGAGTTTTTCCACCGGGGGACCACAACAGGCACCTCCAAACCAAGCTCCCCTAGTCTGTTTGTGACCTGACACAGCCAAGTGTTATTGGTGGTTGGTCCCCCCACCCCCCCACACTTTTTTTTTTTTTTTTTTTTTTTTTGTCCCATGGTTTGGACCGAGGCGTACACTGGTTAGCTCCCTAGCCAGAGACACCACATCCAACCCTGGTATCACTTAAAAATAATTATTTTACTTGATGGGAGGGGTTTGGCTGGAGGTAGTGAAGGGGAAGGGCCATTTAGTCCAATCACTAACAGGGCGTGCTAGCCGCGCCCACCAACAGACGCCCGACCCAGTTAAAAATAAATAAATAAAATTACATAAAAATAAATAATAATAGTAAATAGAAAATAATGTTACTAATATTTATACGTAGTATTTTCTGACTGGTTACTTATAGAGAGAAAAGAAATGGGGGACTCATAATTCTATAATAATAATAATAATAATAATAATAATATATTTCATCTTCCATACTACCACCACCCTATAAAGATATATAGCAAATAGTGATAAAATGCAGATTATAAAAGTATACAGCTTATCAAATATTATACATATACACATATACAAACATTTATATACACGTACACATACATACAAATACATCCATGTATACACACACATTCATACCTATATATAAGGGGCATCTATTATAGTGCTGTACAGTAATACACAGATAATATTTTATTATTAGTTTGTAAACATGTGATTGGGGAAGTGCGTTGGTCCGGTCCCAGGCTACTGATGTATATGAAGATGAGTTAGGAATGGGTTCCAGATATCAAGAAATTTAGAAATAATGTTCTTGTTAGTATATGTTATTTTTTCAAATGTGATGTATTCTATTAGAAGGTTGGTCCAGTGATTGATGTGTATATGGTTTTTGGACTTCCAATTTTGCAAAATTACTTTCTTGGCGATAGTTAGAGAAATTAGGAGTGGGTTTTTGTAATTGATTGGGAGATTATCAACTTCAATGCAGTTGTTCAGTAAGCAGAGTGATGGAGAAAGAGGGATTTCACAACCCATGATAACGGATAGTTTTGTGGTCACTGATATCCAGAATGAGTGAACTGACTGACAGGTCCATAAGGCATGAAAATAATCATCTGTGCTCCCCAGTGTGCACTGTGAACAAACGTCTGTGTCCCTCAGGCCCATTAAAAACATCTTCTTTTCGGTGATATGAATCCTGTGAATAATCTTGAACTGTATAAGCTGGAGGTTAGCATTATTAGTCATTGAAAATGTGTTGTTACAGATTTCTTTCCAGAGGTCGGTGTTGGGGGAGAAGGTTAAATCTTTTTCCCATTTGTTTTTGGGTATTATAATTGTTGTATCATTGTTCAGTAAACATTTATGTAGTTTTGATATTAAGTCAAGTCAAGTCAAGTCACATTTATTTATATAGCGCTTTTCACAATACAGATTGTATCAAAGCAGCTTCACAGTGATAACATGTAAGTAGCACAACACAGATCAACAACATTGCTAAACACTAAATAAATAACCCCAACTGAGCAAGCTCAAAGCAAGCCAAAAGCAAGGCGACAGTGGCAAGGAACCAAACTCCATCAGATTGGATGGAGAAAAAACCTTGGGAGAACCCAGGCTCAGTCGGGGGCCAGTTCTCCTCTGGCTTACATTCATATTGTTTAAATATAAATATTAAATATAAATATTGTTTATGAATCAGACGGCGCCATAACATATCGCAGGCGTTGAGTCGTCTCATCACAGGCGTTGAGTCGTCTCATCACAGGCGTTGGGGCATCCGAAATCCCCGTGAGAGGCTGGACACAAAACTGGACCTGACGAACGCCATTTTTCTCGGGACAAGCGTCCCGAGATAACAGCAGAAAGGCAGATGGGAAATAATTAGCATAGCTGATGTTCATAATAATTTCCGTTATAACTCACAAACTCTCCGTAACCCGAACTCTCCGCAACCCAACCATACGCGCCGACCCGTTTGTCTAAGAGGCTGTCGAGCCCCACTGGTGCGTTAAGCAGTTTCAGTGGCAAACGGTTCCGTATGGCATAACAGAGGACTAGAAGGTAAGCATTATGTGAATGCTTGACTAAAGAGATGCGTCTTTAATCTAGTTTTGAACTGTGTCAGCGAGTCAGAGGCTCGGACCGTATCGGGAAGGCCATTCCAGAGTTTTGGAGCTAAATGCGAGAACGCCCTCCCTCTTTTACTGGACTTCGATATCCTAGGAATGACCAGAAGCCTTGAATTTAGTGATCTTAAGGAACGCGGTGGATTGTAGGGCGAAAGAAGGTCCGTTAAGTACATAGGTGCTAAACCATTTAGGGCTTTATAGGTCAGTAGTAGTATTTTGTAGTTGATGCGGAACTTAATAGGTAACCAGTGTAGAGATGATAAAATCAGTGTTATATGATCATATTTTCTTGACCTAGTAAGAACTCTAGCAGCTGCATTTTGTACTAACTGTAGCTTGTTTATTGAGGATGCAGGACAACCAGCTAATAAAGCATTACAGTAATCTAGTCTCGAGGTCATGAATGCGTGAACTAATTTTTCTGCATCAGAAATAGATAGCATGTTACGTAGCTTAGCAATGTTTCTAAGGTGGAAAAAGGCTGTTCTTGTAACATGAAATATGATTTTCGAACGACAAGTTGCGGTCTAGTATAACACCCAGGTCTTTTACTGTTGTGGATAAAGTAACAGGACATCCGTCTATATTAAAGTTGTATTGTGAGAGGTTTTGTGAGTAGTTTTTTGGACCAATAAGTAATACCTCCGTTTTATCTGAATTTAATAGCAGGAAATTACGCGTCATCCAGCATTTTATATCTTTGAGACACTGTCATTTTAGATGAGTTAGTGTTTTCATCTGGTCGTGATGAAATATATAATTGAGTGTCGTCAGCGTAACAGTGGAAATTAATTCCATGTTTTCTTATAATATTACCAAGTGGCAGCATATATATTGAGAATAGCAGAGGGCCTAAAACTGATCCTTGCGGTACTCCATAGTCTACTGACGTTATCTTTGATTTTTTCCCATTTAAACAGACAAAATGAGAACGGTCCGATAAGTACGATCTAAACCAGCTTAATGCCTGTCCTTGAACACCGAACACATTATTATATTAGTTTGCTGGTGTTAGTGATTTTCATTATATCTTCCATTAACTGAGGGGGATGGAGTGGGTTATTAATTATGTTAATCTTGGATTTTATTATGGATTTAATTTGTTGATATTGTAGAAACTGCTCTCCCCCAAGACCATACCTCTGGACTAATGTTTTAAACGATATGAATTGGTTGTTTTCAAATAAGTGATGGAGATGAGCGATTCCCTTTTGTCGCCAAGATGGAAAATGTATTGGTTTATTGCATAATTGAAAATCAGGGTTGAACCAGATGGGGGTGTGTCTACATGATGTTAGTGGGGATTTGTTAATTTTGTTTACTTGCCACCAGGCTGTCAGAGTTGATGCAATGGTAATGTTATTAAAATACGGCATTTTCTGAATTGATTTTGGTAGAAAGACAAGGTCTGAAATTGAGGTATCTTTACAATGGTTTTGTTCTAGTTCTATCCATGAATTATTATATTTAGTTTTATGAATCCACTTATATAGATATTGTAGCTGATTTGCTAAAAAGTAATACAGAAAATTAGGAGCTTCTAGGCCGCCTTGTGATTTTGTTTTTTGTAATTTTCCTAGTGATATTTTAGGTGTTTTATTTTTCCAGTAGAAATGAGAGGTTAGTGAATCAAGTGATTTAAACCATTTTTCGGAGGGTGTTGTTGGAAGCATTGAGAATAGATAATTGACTTGTGGTAAGATTTTCATTTTAATTGTAGCAATGCGACCGATAAGTGACAGTGGTAGGTTAGTCCAGCGTTTTAGCTCATCTCCAATTTTTTTTAAAAGTGGAATATAGTTAAGATTATTCAACTCTGACAGTCTGGAGGAAATGTTGATACCCAAGTATGTAATGTTGCCAGTGTGGAGTGGAAGAGATGAATCATGAGTTGTGGGATCCCAGGCACCCTCAGAAAGTGGTAATATTGTTGATTTATTCCAGTTTATTGTATAATCAGAAAATTTTGAGAAGGTATTAATAATTTTAAAGGTTTCTTTTAATGACTTACAAGGGTTTTGTAAACATAACAATAAATCATCTGCATAAAGACAGATCTTATGTTGAGTGTTTACGTTTTGTATTCCTTTGATATTATCATTTTGTCGTATTGCTGCTGCAAGTGGCTCTATAAATATAGCAAATAAAGAAGGAGAGAGTGGGCATCCTTGTCTGGTTCCTCTGTGAAGTGTGAAATTTTGTGATGTGATCCCATTTGTTGTTATTGTGGCTCTAGGTGAAGTATATAATATTTTAATCCAGTGGATGAATGACTCTCCGAAACCAAATCTGTGTAGAGTGTTAAAAAGAAATGTCCAGTTAACTTTGTCAAATGCTTTTTCGGCGTCAAGTGATACAATTATAGTTTTGATATGCTTTTGTTGTTGTTGGGCAAGGTTAATTAGGTTAAATAATCTGCGCATATTATCTGAAGCATTCCTGTGTTTAATAAAGCCTGTTTGGTCGTGGTGAATTAACATGGGGATAACTGTTTCTATTCTAGTAGCTAATGCTTTGGTAATGATTTTTAAATCTGTGTTTATTAATGAGAGAGGGCGGTAACTAGACGGGTGCATTGGGTCTTTGTTTAGCAATAGTGTCATAACTGCCGTATTCATGTGTGTTGGTATTGTCGAGGTAGTTTTAATCTCTTGAACAACTTTGAGGAATAAAGGAGATAGAATTGGCCAGAAGTGTCTATAGAATTCAGCAGGAAGTCCATCAGGTCCAGGTGATTTATTATTTGGCATTTGGTCTAATGCTTTATGGAGTTCAGCTTGAGTGAGAGGTGTGTCTAATGAACTTGCCTGTTCTTTTGACATTGATGGTAGCGGTAATTCTTTTAGAAATTTTTTTATTTCTGTTTCATCTGGATTGTGATTGGATGAGTATAATTTTTGGTAAAAAGTTCTGAATACATTATTAATTTCCTGTGGGTTTTGGGTTATTCTATCCGATTCATTGTATATGGATGGGATAATTGCTTTTTCTTGTTTACGCTTTAGTTGATTTGCTAGATATTTGCCCATTTTGTTACAATGTTGGTATTGTTTGTATTTGAGTTGCTGGATAATAAACTGTGTTTTTTGGTTTATGATGCTATCGAGTTCAGCTTTAAGCCGGTTTAGTTCGCATTGTATTTGTTCACTAGGGTTGGTAGAGTATGTATATGTAAGAAGTTTGATTCTCTAAAAATTACCAGCATTTCACAATAATTAACAGTATTATTTCACAGTAACTTGTTGTGATTACATTTCCCTGTAATATCCCAATGAATACCTGTAAAAACTACAATATCCTTGGATTTTACAGCATTTAACTCTTATTTTACAATAAAACATTGCAATTTAAAACCTGCTGTTATGTCACAGCAAGGTCTGTAATATCACAGCAACACAGTGAAAAAAAATAAGGATTTCACAGCATCAAACAGTATTATTACAGTGAAATACTGTAGCCTATGCCCTGGGAAGTCATGTGACATAACCGAACTGTTGCAGGCTCCGTCGTCTCCCGCCGGCCGCCGCCTCTTCTATTTCGGGCTTAACGGAGAAGGTGAGCATGCATGTTTGCAGCACTTACACCCATTTTATTTTAATATGATAATATTTACTTTCAAATAAACGTTTATCGCATGACACAGTTCACATTTTGTTAGCAGCTGCCCGGAATTGTTGAAAGTTCTCACAGCATACTAATAGTTAGTAATGACGATCGATCGAGTTTTGCTATTTTCATGTCTATCACCGTTTAGACAAATCTGGTTTTTGTAGAGTTTATAAAATCAGTGATGGGACAAACATTACTATTTATGTGTGCACATTTCTGTACTTAGTCAATGTTATCATAGATTAGCAGGGCTAACCGTTAGCTGTTTAAGTTAATACATTTCTACGTCCCAATTCACATACTAACCGTCCTAAATAGTATTCGAAAACAGAATTAGTAACTTACGTCCCAAATCGCACGTTGAAATAAGTGTTTCAAAGATTATCGGGTGGTCTAACGTTACTATTCCCGGTCAGAATCCGAAGTGTAGATCCGTGCACACCTTGTGCGTTGGACCAGGATTCGGTTAGAACAACAAACACGAGTGAAAAGTGTTAAGAACTGAAACTATCTTTGCTTATTAACAGGTGCTTCCTGGGCATCAATCCCGAAAGAGGATCGAAGACCAAGAAGAGGACCACAATGAACCCTCATATTAGCACCCTATTGAGGAAACTAATTGACTTTGAGTGGGCGTCATAGTGTTTTTTAGCAGTGGTACTTGTCAGGCTCCACAGTTAAAAGTTTGCACAATGTCTCTGCATTTTCTGCATTTTAAAATGGCTTTTATGAAAACAATCTTAAAGTTGAAATTCTAAAAAAATTTGCTGTACATTGAAACATATGTGTTAATAAATATGCCATTGGGCTAACATTGACTTAACCTCAGAGTTGTTTGTTGTTGGGGGGGGGGGGGGGGTTACATTGTGTGTGTGTGTGTTTATATGAAGAGTTCAGATGCAAAAGCCTCTAAGTGCCATTTGAAATTTTCTTCTAGAATGATGATTTTTATCAAGCTTGTATATTTAAGTTCAGTAATTTCACTTTAATGGCAATGATATTTATCTATTAATTGTTATTTAGGTGAAATTACTGAACTTAAATATAAAAGTTTGATAAAAATCATTATTAAAGAAGAAAATTTCAAATGGCATTTAGAGGCTTTTGCATCTGAACTCTTCATATATATATATATATATATTGTAATTCCCCAGTAATGTACTGTAATATCACAGATATAAAATTACAGTAAATTGCTGTGAGCATATTTCACATTATATTACTGTAATCCTTACTGTGAAAGTAATGCAAAATTTATCCAATTATTTACTGTAAATTCACAACGAAAATTTTAACAGTGCTTCTAAATTATTTTCCAGTTTTTGTTGTTGTTTTTTCCTGTAAGATGAATATGATATTATTTTCCCTGTAATTACAGCTTTGCCTGTTTCCCATAATAATGATGGTGAAATTTCAGGAGAGTCATTCGTTTCCAGGAAGAAAGCCCACTCTTTCTTAATAAAACTGTCGAAGTCGGAATCGCGAAGTAGTGAGGTATTAAAGCGCCATCTGTTGGGCCGTTTAATAGAGGACTGAATATTGAATGAGATAGAGATAGGAGCATGATCGCTGATTATGATTGGGTGAATTGAAGTTTCTATTACAAGTTGGGTTAGTGAATTACTGATGAGAGAGAAATCAATTCGGGAAAAGGACTGGTGAAAAGGAGAGAAATAGCTATATTTCCTAAGTGAAGGGTTATTCATTCTCCAACTATCGCCAAGTCCATAAGTAGTCATATATTGTTTTATTGTTTCAGTAGACTGCCAAATTCTTGTGGAATTGGATGAATGTGATCGGTCTATTTGCGGGTTTAGGACAGTGTTGAAGTCTCCAGCTAAAATGATATTATTTGTATCAGGCAATAGTGAAAAAAAATTATGAAAAAAAGATGGGTCATCATTGTTTGGTCCATAAATATTAGCTAGTGTATATGTTATATGATTAATAGATACATTGATGATGACAAATCTCCCTTCTGGGTCAATAACAGATGTGTTAAGAGTTAGTGGGATATTTTTATTAATTAATATTGAGACTCCACGTTGTTTACTATTGTATGTTGATGAGAATATGTTGTTAAATTGATTAAATGTTAGATTTTCAAGTTCTGGTTTGGATAAGTGTGTTTCCTGTATAAAAGATATATCAGCCCTTAATTTCATCAGATGACTAATTATTTTAGTCCTTTTTGCCTGGGTCCGGAAGCCACGTACATTCCACGAAACTATTTTAAGTGTTTGCATGATTGCTTATTAAATGTCTGGAGAGAGATGATGATAATGTCAAAAAAAAATAAAAAATGAGATTGTGGGCCATACATATAAACGTGTAGAGAATATAAACAAATACAGTGTGACATAGTGAGACAGAATAAACAAAAGCATAAAGATCGGTGAAATAAGATTCGTGTACGTTTAAGGAACAGAGAGAGGGTGAATCAATATATCATATAATATGACAGTCACAGTTTGTTCGATGTTAGGAATTAGTAAATTAAAATAGCCACGGAGTAATTTTGGAATCACGGTAGAGCTGTCCATCGATGTAAAGTTTGTCCACAATTATATTTGCACGTTTATTTTTTGTCTGTGTTGTTTCATGATGGGGTAGAGAATTTTGCGCCGATTGTTTATTTCGCGTGGAAATTGATCATTCAGTCCGTAGTTGGTTCCTTTCAGTTCTTTTCTTTGCCTTTGCTTTTGATGAGTTCTTTGTGTTTGTAATGTTCCAGTTTAGCGATGATCGGTCGAGGTGATTTATTTGAACGTGTTCCGAGACGGTGAACTCTGTGGAAGGTTATTTGATTTACAGTGTCCGGTTGGAGTTTGAGTTGAGTTTGCATGAAGTCTCTGATCATTGCTTCGGGATCGTCGGGAGAATTTTCAGTGATGCCAGAAAATATCAGGTTATCGCGCATGCTTCTTGTTTGAATGTCCAGGATGGTTTCTTTCATTAATTTGTTTTCTTTTATGATTGTATCCATCTGTTTGTTGAGTGATTCCACATTCATTTGGAGAGATGTATTCGACTGTTCTAGCTTCTCAATGTGTGTATATGCAAATTCCAGACTTGATCGGAGTTCTTTCATTTCGTTGTGTAATGTGACCAGTAAGTCCAGTTTGCTGTTAATGGATGCGAGTACACTGACCTCAATTTCTGTATTTTGTTGTAGATCACTGGTGTCAGTAGATGATGTCTTCTTCCGTTTGGGTGGTTTCTGAGTTTGTTGAGCTGTGGTGTCCATTTTGTAGTGGTTGTAGTAGTTATCGATGTATTTCTCTAAGTCCGTTAGTTTATCCAGTGTAGAAGTAATATGTTCCCGTGGTGACCGGTATGAGATTCAAATTATTGCAAGTAACTTAGGTTATTCGTAGTTGACAGTTCTCTCAATGAACGCGTGCCGCCATTGTGAATCTCGCCCTCTCTGCGTGAATTCTCGCGTTACTCAGCCATCTCCGCCTTACTCAGCCATCTCCGCCTTACTCAGCCATCTCCGCCTTACTCAGCCCCCCTATTAAATAATCACCTAGCCTAATTATTTCAACCTAAAAATGATCTCTGCACTGGACTAAATATATGTATATTATATGACTGCCGAGTCGCTTTCACCCCGAAATGGCGGAAGCGCAGGGTGTTGCAATGGAACGTTCTATTGGCTTTCACTTCTTGTCAATATACGTTCTTTGGTATCATCTATATCAGTCTTCTTCTCTCTATCTTTACTTCTCAGTCCACAAGTTCATATAGCGGCCCCTACAGGGAAACTACGGTACTGCATATATTTAACAATTATGTGTTAAACTCTGGGGGGTTACATCCTCCCCACCTGAACCTGCATGCGTCTCTGCATGTGGTGCACTTATGAAAGTTCAGATGTATCAGGCGCTAGTGCTCTAACTTGAGGGAAAGTATTAGCTTCAAGGGCTCGTGTGAAAGCTTGGTTCAGACCTTGAAATAGGGAATGCATAACTAAGACTAAAGGATTTCCTAATGACTTATAGGTTAGTCTATCAGGTTGTTCCCTATGTCGCGTAGAACGTCTGAGCTCTGGCATCTCTTGAACAGGTAGATCCTTGGCCAGTAAAAGCGTGTGCGAACCAGGTCTAATGTCCGTTCTCCTCCCATATGACCTACTGAGTCATGCAGGGCTTCTAATGCAATCTCTCTGAACTTCTGAGGAAGAACAAGCTGATAGGATGAATTCCCTTGGTTCATTCGTCTTCTGTATAGTACTCCAACTATGAATACGAATTGCTCCATCACCCTGAGCATCAGCTGAACTTCTCGAGATTCATGACGTCGGACACGATAAGAGAGCCGTTTACCGGTTTTCAAGAGTTGACTCACTCTACTTATTGTGGGGACCTCTGACTGTTCTGCAACCCACTCTTGCGATGACATTCTGGGGAAAGTGCTTGACCCAGGGAGTAGATCGGCCTGCAAGAACTCTGCTGGAATGGCATCAGCGTTCATGGCCAAAGATTCCAAGGCAGCAGGTAAAGAATGCTCCTCTTTTTCTGCTTCCTCCAGCTCATGCACCTGGTGCTTCTGGCATATGGCTTTCACTGCCTCGTTAGAGAATGAGGTTCCATTTCCTTCTTTCATGAACTGAGAAATGAATTTATAAATCCGGTCATCCTTAGTCTTAGAACTGAAATCCACGTCTGGTTGAGGGTGCGGTCGCCGGGACAGACCGTCGGCATCCTGATTTTTCCTACCGGCTCGGTACTGAAGACTGAAATTGAAATTTGATAAGGATGCAAGCCAATGGTGTCCAGCAGCATCAAGTTTGGCTGATGTCAATATATACATCAGCGGGTTATTGTCTGTCATGACGACGAACTCTGCTCCATATAGATAATCATAGAATTTATCTGTTATCGCCCACTTCAAGGCTAAAAAATCCAGCTTGTGTGTGGGGTAACATCTCTCTCAATTTGATAACCCTCTGCTGGCAAATGCAATTACCCTGAGATGGCCTTCTTGCTCTTGTTATAAGGCAGCACCCAGGCCATGCGTGTGAAGAATATATGACAACTTTGGGTTTGCAAACCCCAACACTGGGGCAGTGGTGAGCTTTTCAATCAATGTCTTAAAGGAAACATCACACTCAGATGTCCATCTACTGCCAAAGGGCTTCCTGAAGTCAGCATTGGAGAGAGGTTTGGACTCCTTTTTCCTCCGGGGTTGACAGTAACCAGTTGTCAGTGCATTTAAAGGCTTTGCGATCTTAGAGTAGTCCCTAACAAACCTTCGATAATATCCAGTGAACCCTAAGAAGGATTTTAGCTCACTAATATTACTGGGTTTCGGCCAGGTGGTAAGTGCTGAGATTTTATCGGGGTCAGTCTCCACACAGCTTTCGGAAACTATGTGTCCAAGGTATGTTACTGCCCACACATTTCTCCATAACACGCTGAAAGGTGCTAGGTGCATTCGTCACCCCCTGTGGCATCCTGTTGAACTCCCAGAATCCCATGGGTGTAACAAATGCTGTCTTATGTTTGTCCTCCTCTTCTACTTCAACTTGATAGTATCCTGATTTCAAGTCCATAACAGAAAACCATTTAGATCCTGTTAAGGCGGAAAATGTCTCTTCAATGTTTGGTAGTGCATAGGCGTCTTTTATTGTTTGATTGTTCAACTTTCTGTAATCTATGCAGAGCCGAATAGAACCATTTTTTTTCTTCACGACCACTATGGGAGAAGCGAATGGACTTTCGGACTCTCGGATGATATTGGCATCCTTAAGTTCCTGAAGGTGAAGTCAAACAGCCTCATAATCGGAAGGGTGGATGGGCCTTACCCTTTGTTTAAAAGGGGTTGGGTCAGAGAGGGGAATTCTGTGCTTAACTGCCATGGTATGTCCGTAGTCAAGATCATTCAAAGCAAAAACCTCAGGAATGGAATTGAGCTTTTCTGCAATTCGGTTTCTCCATTCTTCAGAGAGAGGTCTAATAAAACCGCTCATTAAGAAACCGCAATTAGATCCAAATAACTTGGCAAATTACAGACCCATTTCAAATCTTCCATTTATGTCCAAAATACTAGAAAAAGTAGTGTCCGCTCAATTGTGCTCTTTTTTGCAAGAAAATGATATCTATGAAAAATTCCAGTCAGGATTCAGGCCGCATCATAGTACGGAAACTGCGCTAGTTAAAATTACAAATGATTTACTTTTAGCTTCTGACCAAGGCTGTATCTCAATACTAGTTCTACTTGATCTTAGCGCTGCGTTCGACACTATCATAAAATAGATCTTCCATATAATAGATCATAAAATACTCTTGGATCGACTACAAAACTACACTGGTGTCCAGGGACAGGCATTAAGCTGGTTTAGATCGTACTTATCGGACCGTTATCATTTTGTCTGTTTAAATGGGAAAAAATCAAAGATAACGTCAGTAGACTATGGAGTACCGCAAGGATCGGTTTTAGGCCCTCTGCTATTCTCAATATATATGCTGCTACTTGGTAATATTATAAGAAAACATGGAATTAATTTCCACCGTTACGCTGACGACACTCAATTATATATTTCATCGCGACCACATGAAAACACTAACTCATCTAAAATGACAGAGTGTCTCAAAGATATAAAATGCTGGATGACGCGTAATTTCCTGCTATTAAATTCAGATAAAATGGAGGTATTACTTATTGGTCCAAAAAACTACTCACAAAACCTCTTACAATACAACTTTAATATAGATGGATGTCCTGTTACTTTATCCACTACAGTAAAAGACCTGGGTATTATACTAGACCGCAACTTGTCTTTCATATGTTATACGTATACGTTATACGTATACGTTATGTCATACGTATTTCATATGTTACAAGAACAGCCTTTTTCCACCTTAGAAACATTGCTAAGCTACGTAACATGCTATCTATTTCTGATGCAGAAAAATTAGTTCACGCATTCATGAGCTCGAGACTAGATTACTGTAATGCTTTATTAGCCGGTTGTCCTGCATCTTCAATAAACAAGCTACAGTTAGTACAAAATGAAGCTGCTAGAGTTCTTACTAGGTCAAGAAAATATGATCATATAACACCGATTTTATCATCTCTACACTGGTTACCTATTAAGTTCCGTATCAATTACAAAATACTGCTACTAACCTATAAAGCCCTAAATGGTTTAGCTCATATGTACTAAATGGACCTTCTCTCGCCCTACAATCCACCGCATTCCTTAAAGGTTCTCTAAGTGATGTGGGGCCAAAACATTTTTTGTCACATACATCAAACGTCTCCTCACTATCGGCTAGCTGCCTGTCCCCTAAACACACTGTAAAAAAACGCGGTCTCTGTAGACACCACAGGCTCGACAAACGGCAACAAAAACAATCATGTCTCACCCGGACCACGAAACCTAACAAACAGTGTTTCAGCCAATTACTGGCAAGAAGTATTTGAGGGTGTGTCTGGGGGGTTAGTGCGCGTGCACATGAAGGGGGTGTGTGAGGAGAGAGAAACATCAGCAGCAGAGGGAAGTTTGAAAATGGCCGACACACGACCAAAGAGACGTCGTTCGGAAGAACAAATCAAAAAGAAGAAGGAGTCGGATAAAGAACGTGCTAAGTTCAGAATTTACATCGGTAGCACAGCTTTTGAAAGATGGCGAGAACTCCGGCGGCAGAAGGGCTTCCAGTCCGACATTCAGGTTGCTCTGTTTTTGCTGGACAGGTGGGTAACATTAATTTTTTTTTCTTCTAAATTGACGCTTATGTTCGCCAAACCCACACAAGGATATAAGTAGCTAGAACTATTCAGTCAGCGTTAACTTTGGTGGATACAACATCTGTTTTTAGCAGCTTGCATTCAATCTGTATTGTAAATGATCTATAAAATTATAAGTTGAGCGACATTTTATGTAAATGATTGTTTTCATCAACTGTTTATTATGAATTATAATGTTCATTTATAGAGTATTGACAACTTTTACAAAAACTTTTTACTCCGACGCCGTTGTTTATGCTCACCGGGAAACGCGAAGCTAATGCTATCTTGCTATTATTGTGTCCTTGTATGGAATTTATAATTATAATATTCTTTCTCTTTTTCTGTATTCCGTTCTGCAATTTATAAAAGCACTTTGGTAACTTGGTAACATTACAAATTGACTGAAGTATCACTACAACTGTACTATGTTTGCAGTAACTACACTTTCTTTTATGCTCACACAAATCACTTGTTAACCCAGTGGTTCCCATATCTGTCGTATAGGCTATGTGCACAACCGTAGTTTCGAACTTCCGCTTTTGTCAGAAGTCGGCGTATCAGTTTCCGGTCAACGACTGGTCATCCGCATCCACTAATAAACAAAGAAGATGAGTGCTGCTGTTGTACGAAAAAAAAAAGAGTTCTTAAACACATCTAAGTTTCTTAGAACTGTAGTGGATTGTAGTTTCACACCCGTTTGCAGTGTGTGTTGCGGTGCAGGAGCGTGCTGTTAGTGTGTTCACATAGGCTATGATGCGTTTGCACAGTGAATAACTGATCCGCGGCTGTACAACAAACACATACTTATTATTTTTATTTAAAGTCCAGAAGTTATGCTGCAACTTATTTTTAAAAACAAAAAGTTGTCAGCATTGCGATTCTTAGTATGCACGTTTAAACACAATTTAAACAATGTAAGTTAGCCTACTCCATGCATTACAAGTTGCTCAAGCAAGTGGTCAAATATTTCCTATATTAAAATCGCAAATAATTTAAATTAAAACTTGAAATTGACAAAAGCAGCCGACTTGCCTTTTCGTTTGCATCTTAATTTCAAAACAATAGATCTTGCATGTCACAAAACTTATTTTTCCACCTCCACGATCGAGACGAGTTCATTCTGTCGCCTGGTTGAAGTAAATTGTAGTTTTCCTTGATTAAATGTGCATTTATGGTGAGATTACTACATTTTATTTAATTAAACGCATGGTGAAATTACTACATTTTCAGGTCAATCTTTATGACCACCAGCGTTTGCAGCACAGCAGAAATAGATTCGGTGTGGAAACGATCGCTGTGCTGCTGTTACATGTACCACACCAGTGAAAAGTGAAAGCCCTAACCTGTTTACATGGTGCGTAGGAGACTGCTGTGCGGCACTTGCTCTGCTTCAAGTCGCTAACAGCCATTTGAGTTTCTACTGCTTCCTGATAAACACCAACCTTCGTGCACAGTGGCTGCACAAAATAGACATTTTGATCGACGCGCAAAAAATAATAAAAATATTAAGTATGTGTTTGTTGTACAGCCGCGGATCAATTCACTGTGCAAACGCATCATAATATGTGAACGCACTAACAGCACGCTCCTGCACGCTCCTGCACCGCAACACACACAGCAAACGGGTGTGAAACGGACGTTAGATCCACTACAGTTCTAAGAAACTTAGATGTGTTTAAGAACTCTTTTTTTTCGTACAACAGCAGCACTCATCTTCTTTGTTTATTAGTGGATGCGGATGACCAGTCGTAGACCGGAAACTGATACGCCAACTTCTGACAAAAGCGGAAGTTCGAAACTACGGTTGTGCACATAGCCCATAGTAACCCCAATACTACATCGTTTCTTGCCTAATCAAACACACCTGATTCAAATGAGCTTATGAGTTGATTCAGGTGTGTCTGATTATGGAGACAAAGCAAACATGCAGTATTGGGACAGGTTTGGGAACCACTGCGCTAACAAAAAGCTGGTAGTGCTAAGGGATTTTATTTTCTAACGATCATTTCAATTTGTTGATACTGTAGCTACGATAGGGACAAATTTACCTCCACGCCATTCAGGGCTGGGACCGGGACCGGGAGACCTTCACCACCACAATTATCTACCATAAGTTCAGAATCTCTGTCTGCACGGTGAGACAATTTGCCATTGATTACAGTCCACATTTTTGGTATGCATAAGTGTAAATCTTTGTTGTTTATTTCTATTTGTGTTGGTGCTGCTGATGTACAGAGTTGATTTTGCCATGGGAGTTGAAGCTATGGATCAGAGCACTTTTTTCAGCGATCGAACAGTTGGAAGCCAGGTGTGTAAAATTAATACAGTGGAACTTTTACTCATTTATTTTTAAATCTTGATTGTGTTTGCTTTGAGTAAAGTTGATGATCACGTTTATCCTGGTGTCAGGAACAGAAATATCTACCTTCTTTCATATCGATATGTTCTTTTCTTTGTAGTGTTTTTTAATACACTGGATAGGGCTCTATGAAGAACACAACACTCTTCCAATATCTGCTGTCATAAATAGAACCTTTCTAAAACAACATTGGCCATTAATGTTGTCACACTAACATTCTCATTGGCCACTGCAGCATCACATTAATAGTTATGTTTGTTTTAGACCCATACTGTATTTAAAAATATGTGTTTGTGAGAATGTGTTCAATGACCTTAGGAATTCCATGTAAGTAATTATTTATTTATTTTTTTCAAGTTGATTTCAAATTTTGATAAACATACAAAACTAATATATATTTTTTTTTAACAATTTGTGTAGTATTGACTATGAGGATACCATAAGCTGTTCAGACTACCAAGAGGAAGCCTGGAGTTCAGATAGTGATAGTGAGTACATACCAAGAATTTGTGTCAGGTATGTGATATCCATCATTGTTGCATGAATAATTTTTTTTTGCTCTTCATTCAAACTCAGATTATAATTTTTTGGCATCTTGCTTTTCAACAGGACTGGTGGAGCCTGTTGAAAATACCATTAAACTTTGATGATCTTTGTGAAATTAATATGGAAGACACAATGTATGATTTTGCAGATATAGAGGAGGTGGAGGACGACGTTGAGAGAGACAAAGATACCAAAAGTGATACTTCACCGTCTCCTTTTGTGATGAAAGTTATATGTGAAGATGACATGGTGTGCCTGCTTCAATAGTGTACCACAGCAGCCTGAAGCAGCTTGTGAATTATTTGGACATCCCAACCAGAGCATGTACACCGATTGACCGGACCACAAAGCAACGTTGTGGTGCACCAAAACCATTTGAAGTGGTTGTCCGGGAAAGGGGCACTGCTGCAGTTGTTGAATGGGTACATTGTAATTATATTTTATATCTGCGATATGTTGTCATTTTGTGTTGAGTAATAGACTGTATTAGTATCACATTTTTGAGAATAACTATGCACATTGCTTCTGTTTAATTGTATTACAGATATTTCTACATGGTCACGTCGTGTGGAAGTGGTCTTCACAACCGATGTTTGCACAAGGAATGCATGCCGGCGACTTCCTACTTAGCATCAACATATTGCTGTCTGGCAATAATTACACCAAGATTGCATTGCTATTCAAATTCATGAATATGAGAATAGTAAACCAGACAACCTTCTTCAGGATCCAGGATCACTTCTGCATCGACCCAATAAAAGAATTTTGGGACACGAAAAGGAAAGAAATCATCAGGCAGCTTCAGGCAAAGCAAAGTATGGTGGCTCTGGGTAAGTCTCGTTTTGAACTAACTCTGGACTTGACTGGTCATTTGATATATGTCATGGGAAAATATAATCACACTTCTATGCTCACATTTGCTTCTCCAACATGAAAACAGGAGATGGCCGGATGGACAGTCCGGGTTTTTGTGCGCAATACTGTTCTTACTCGGTCATGGAAAATGACACCAAAAAAATTATTTCCATTGTCAATATTGACAAGAGGGAGACAGCAAGAAATTCAGTGGGTATGGAGAAGGAGGGGTTTCTCCGAACAGTTGATGACCTCTGTCAAGATCTCAAATTGGCAGAATTTTGCATGGATGCCAACGTACAGATTTCGGCTCTTTTCAGTAAGTATTGCTAAAGCTCCAGTGTTTCTAATTTATTATATAATTGGATTTATCTTTTGTATTGCAACACAGATACACATAGGACTCTTAAATTTAGTATGCATTTGAAACGTGTAGCTTGTTTATTTATTATTAATTACAGATCCTAAGACTGGACAGCTCAAAGATAAGGGGATTCACCATTCTCTCGATGTCTGGCATGGTTCCAAAAATCTTTCTCGAAGACTTACTACGGTACTGAGAGGATTTGTATTTTAACACATTTATTAGTATTGTTGTGATATGCAATAAATTGCTTGTTTTTTATTCTCATGCACATTATGTTGTTTTACAGTTAGGCCAACAGAAGGGGTGCTCAATTATTCTGCAATGGTGTAGTAGAGACATCTGCAACCATTTTTGGCATTGTTGCAAGACTGCAGAGAACTATGATGATTTTTTTGTATGTATTTTTTTTTAAATATCCAACATCTATACTGCATAATATTGTCTAGAAAAAATATTTAACATGTGGATATAAATTAGTTTACTTGCACAAAGGCAAACATTGAAATCAAGTCAGATCAGCTTTGATGTTGGCATGATCTCCACAGATAGCTGAGTGAAGTTCTGAATTTGTTTTGAAGTGCTGTGCAAAAGAAGCAGTCCATGACTTACCCAATGTTTGCAAAGCACTTCTAAACTATTTTCCATGTCAGCACACTCCTCCGTCCAACACTTGAGAACATTGAAATGCTTTGAAACTGATCTCTCTGACTTATTTTTTTTCTCTGTTTGCAAATTGTCCCAAAATTATTTTAATTGATCACCTGATTACTGCTCAATTAAGGTTATGAGTTGATTGATCTGTTTGTCTGTCACAAAAATTGAAATTTATCCTGTTATTTAAATTTTAGGACATGTGGGTCGGCCTACTACACCATGTAACACTGCATGAAAAGACTCAAATCCGGCAATATCCGGGCATGGTAAACTCCTGTGCAATTTGATGTTTGCTGGATGTATGTGGGAAAAAGCGGATTAGAGTAACACGGAACAGTATATTTCCAGACAAACCCGGAAACCTCACCTAAGCGGGCATATACAGGAATCCGTGAAATTTCACGGACATATACAGCTGAAACACTGCTGGGTGTGAGAGGTGTGAAGAAGACCTTTCATATGTTAATGACTGACACTAAGGGTGCTGACTGTTCTCAGAGGGAGGAGTGGCAGAGGACTTCAGGATTGAAAATTATCTCTGGTCTACAGCAAACAAGTTTTTTGTACAGAAAAATAAATACATTCTTAAGGCCCTGAAACAGAAAACCGACGTCAAAGAACTAGCAATGACTAAAGCCAACTTTAGGGTTGGCTTATGTCGCCTGTGGGGCCTTAAAACCACTGTATGAAAAAAAGTATCCTAATCAAATATTCTTTTATAAAAACAGGACAAAATAAACACCATGAATATACGTTCACAAAAACATCTGAATATTTAATGAAATAAAAAATACAGGGAAACATTTCAGAATATCTAAATTTTTATTGTGAAGTTTTACCAATTGCAGACAACAACATTTGTCGCCATTGGCTTTGCTTAGTTGGGGACATTTTTATTTAATATTCAACAATGTTATTGAACTGCCTGCATTGACACCATTATATGAGATCTGAACTGAGATGGACAATGACATCACGGTTTTGGCAGAGTTAATTCTTTGGGCATGCATGATGTGAAACGAGTGGTCGCAAAACCACCGGGCTTTCCCGTGTTATTGTCAGCAGCTGGTTATCCTTCCATGTTGAAGAGTCCAGCTGCATCATATTTATTCACAAAATTAAATAGATTCACCTGGGAGCACTCTTGGGCTCTGGGTAGTTGCCATCACGGTCCCCTTGTGGAGCCAAGGGAAAAGGATTGGATAGATCCTAACTCTGAAGCACATCAGAAACTCCGTGAACCAATTCTCGACGCACGATGGCTCAATTTCAGGTGAGTAAGACTGTTGTTGTCAACACCTTTTATGTGTGCATTGTTTTGAAATTGTTGAACTGATCATTTTTTTCCCCCTCAGATCAACCGCAGAACTTGAATCTTTCCACAATCACATCCTCATGTACGCCAGCAAACGTTTCAGCTTCACACATCCAGTGTACAGTTCACGAGTCTTTCTTGCGGCTCTTGACTACAATCACCACATCAACAGGGCACCAAGAAAAAAGAAAGATGGCACTCTTCAGTAAGATATGACAAGCTAAACTATGCATTATGTTCAGTTTGGTTACAGAGGAATTGTTATGTAAAGTATTGACTGATACAGGGCTTATTATTTAAACTACAAACCTTGGCATCAATACACAAAACTTCAGCTAGTTTTGGTGCAACGTCTATCGCCGTACACTATATTTTACCGCAAAACAAAAAATTGCTGCTTGTTGATCTTAGAAATGTCACTGGCAACATTGAAATATTAAAATGCCCTTATGCACACTTCTTATTGATTTCTAGATATGCTAAGCTTTACAGCAAACGGTCCCGGAGATGGCGCGTCTACTCCCTAAAGGTCAAGAAAGACTACAGTTACATCACAGAGTTACAAGTTGACATTGTGCGGAAGAGGTTGGCATCCGCAGGGCTTCCCGTTAAGACAACAAGACGACCTGGTGACCCAAGACGTCTTGGAACCCTTTCTGGTGTGCCAGCACCTTCAACGGAGGAGCTTCTGAGGACACAGCACACCAGGGGAAAAGGTAAGACAATGTTATCTTTGCAAAATTTACATTAATGCCCGTGGTTCTAACATTTTATTGCGGTAGAAATTGTATAAAACATCATACTTTAACATGTTAATTTTTCTTATTATAAGTAATAAGCTTTTTTGTGTGTTTCTTTGTGTACAGGGCATCCAGAGGCACCGGAATAACAGCTGATTCCAAATGTTGCAGTTAACTACGCACTTTCTCTTTTGTTCAAACAACTGCTTTCAATAAAAAAAATTTACTGAATGTGTGCCACATTCTATTTATTTAAAAAAATTACAATTATGGAATGTTACTGATACAGACATCCTACTCGTATGTCAATTTTCTTTTTTATACATTTTTTTTTTAAAGTAAATACAAAAAGTTTACAATAACAAAAACAATTACTTAAATGTAGAATACAATTTTAAAAGCATATAAATTCTAAAATGAACGGTATAATGAAAAAAAAAACAGTGAACCATACCCAAAAAATAAATATAAGAATATTACAACTATTTACAGAATTTTAAGCCTTTTTAGGGCAACAGGTGCTTTTAAACCCTACTAGGTAGAAATCCAGTATACTGGCCATGTGGATCTGGGTAGCGCTCCCTGATCCTAGACACACAGCAGCTTGGTATAACAACCCTATGTCCCGGGCCAAGGACCCCATACTGCCAAACCACATATTGACTGTAGGAAGCATGACGGAACTGTTTATTACTTTCTCCTGGGTCCGGGTCATCCTGGACAGCCCTTATGTCGTTCCAGACCCTCCGAGATAATCCAAGGACCCCTTCATCTATAATATACAAGTCAAAAGTGGGTAGGGTTACTTCCGGTAAAGCCATGAGGGTGTGAGGTCGAAGGAAAGAAGGCTCCCAACCTACATTGTCAAATTTAACTTGTTACACGGCATAAGCGTCAGTCATTGTTGATAAACGCGTTTAGAACATCGCTGGTTGAATTATGAGTAACTCTAAGCAGAAACAACAGCACACCTCAGCCCCACCGACCACGAGAGCTACTGCTAGCATTGCCGGTAAGCTGGCAGCCATTGCCGCCACCTCCAATCTCGAAAAACAGGCCATGACAGAAACGTTTGAACCTGTCTCCATGGACCAGTTGATTTCTGAGCTAACTAAACAGCGTATTAGTATCCGGGAAGACATTTCTGACCTGATTCGGGAATCTATCGGTCCTTTACAAAGCTCTGTAAATGCACTGAGAGAGACAGTGGATGACTTCCAAACCCGTTTGGCCGCGACAGAATCCCTGGTTGGGGAGAATTTTGAAAAGCTGACAGTGGCCGAAAATACAATAAAAACTTTGCAAACTCAAAACACATCTTTCCTTGACCGCATTGAAGATTTGGAGAACAGATCGCGAAGGGCTAACCTGAGGATTGTGAACGTGCCGGAAGGAAGCGAAAGCGGTCATGATCCCGTTACGTTCATCTCCGAGATGCTTCTTGAGATGACGGGCACGGAGGTCTTCGACAAGCCACCAGTACTTGAGAGAGCGCATCGAACACCCGTTCAAAAGCCAGCTGACGGCCGCAAACCACGTCCATTTGTGGTCTGCTTTCACAGGTTCCAAGAAAAGGAGCAATTACTGCGATGGGCAAGGCGACATGAGGCAAAATACAAGGGAAATACAGTCAGAATCTACCCGGATCTCAGTGCTATCCTTTCAAGGAAACGCGCGTCTTATAATGGCATCAAGCAATCACTCTACCAGAAGAACATTCGATTTCAATTGCTCTACCCGGCCCGTTTGAAAGTGACTTTTAATGAAGAAACTTTCATGTTCAACACACCGGAGGAGGCGAAACAGTTCTACGACCAACGTATCAATGTTTAGGATTTCTGGATTATTTATTTAATTTGTACGCTTAAAGACTCCCTTTTGAGTTGTTCTTTTCGAATTTATTTATTTATTATTTATTTTTTCTTGAGACGGATCATTTGAAAAAGGTATGAACACTTTCCGACCAGCTTTTTTATTTATCTGATTTCTTTATTATTACTATTATTATTATTTGTGTGGCTTCGCAAAAAGTTTATTGTTCTAAACTTAACTCAAAAAGCTGATGGTTCTGTGAAAGACTGATACTAACTCCACTGAGTTAAGACATTATTTACAAAGCGTTTTAAGGCACTGAGAATGTTTCATAAGGTTAAAGGTTGGGTAGCTTCCTAGAGGTGGGGATGGTTTTGCGTCAGTCGAGGGATTACTGGGGGTTTGATAATGGGGGCCTGCAATTTGTCTCTGTTCCTGAGACAAATATAGGAAACGTTCAGTTTGTTCAGGGTTGGGAGGATAACCGCCAAGGGTTTTTTTTTTTTTTTTTTTTTTTTTTTTGTCCATTCTCTTTCCTTGTTTGTCATGCACTGGAGACGTGGTTGTCATATTCATCACTCTTTTATAACCTAATGATTGATTAATGTGTGATTCTAATAGTACTAGAGGGTCTTCCATTCGGTTCACTAGCTAGAACGTTAAAGGTTTGAATGGGCCAAATAAAAGAGCTCGTATCTTTGCTCATCTTAAAAAAATTAATACGGAAATAGCATTTTTGCAAGAAACGCATTTAAAGATAGCAGATCATATGAGACTCAAAAAACCCTGGATTGGTCAAGTCTTTCATTCCCACTTTAATAGTAAAGCAAGAGGAGCAGCAATTCTAATTCATAAGAAAGTACAGTTTTATACTTCCAAATGTGTTTCAGACCCCCAGGGACGTTTTGTTATTGTGACAGGTCATTTGTTTCACACCCCTGTTGCTCTGGTATGCGTCTACGCCCCCAATTGGGACGATGTTAATTTCATTTATAATATTATTTCTCTTTTACCCAATTTAAACACACACCGATTAATTTTTGGTGGAGATCTGAATTGTGTTATTAACCCAATCCTAGATCGTTCAAATCCGAAAACCATGCTTCAGTCTAAAATGTCCCAAGCTCTTTCTACTTTCATGGCACAAACGGGTTGTCTGGATCCATGGAGATTTTTATTCCCACAAAACAAGGAATTCTCTTATTTTTCCCCTGTCCATTCTTCATACTCAAGAATCGATTATTTTTTTATAGATAAGACACTACTCCCCTCAGTGGAAAATATTCAATATTCACCAATTATAATATCAGATCATGCACCATTACTTCTTGATCTATGTTTTAGTCAGCATTGTACCCAGCGCCCTGCTTGGCGATTAAACTCTATCCTGTTAGCAGATAAAAATTTCCACATATCAGTGGCGATAGATAACTTTTTGCTCACAAATGCTTCAGAAATGGTATCACCACTGATTTTATGGGAGACATTAAAAGTTTTCATCAGAGGTGAAATTATATCTTATTCTGTATCCGTTAATAAAAAGAAAAATGCAAAACTACAACAATTAATTGATTCGATAGGAAAATTAGATCAACAACTCTCTCTATCCCCTTCTGAAGAACTTCTTAAAAAGAGAGTGGAAATTAAAGCACAATACGATCAGATATCAATAGAAAAAACTCAACAAAATCTGCTTTGGTCTAAAGGGAAATTTTATGAACATGGGGAAAAAGCAGGCCGTTTATTATCACATCAGATAAAGTGTCAATCAGCTTCCAGGTTAATTCCACAGATTCGCAACGCATCACAACAATTGACAGTGGATCCTAAAGAAATTAACGAAACTTTTAAGAAGTTTTATTCAAACTTATATACTTCAGAATTTTGCGGGGATAAATCAGGTATGGTAACCTTTTTGAATGACCTGAATATCCAGACAATTAATCCAGACCATAAAGAGAGAATAGAACGGCCAATTGAGTTGCAAGAGATTTTAGATTCTATTAATGCAATGCAAAATGGCAAAACCCCTGGCCCCGACGGTTACCCTGTAGAATTCTATAAAGCGTTTGCCCCCAAACTGGCCCCACTCCTCCTGAAAATGTTTGAGTATTCTTTAAACAATACAGAGCTGCCACAGTCTCTCACAGAAGCATTTCTTACACTCATTCTGAAGCCTGGAAAAGATCCACTAGAGTGCAATTCCTATAGGCCAATCTCAATGCTAAATGTTGATGTTAAAATTATTGCCAAATTGCTGGCCTCTAGAATAGATACTATTATGCCAGAAATAATATCCCCAGATCAGACAGGCTTTATTAGGGGTCGCCATTCATTTACCAACTTAAGAAGGCTTCTTGGCATTTTGTATTCTCCTGCATCCAGGGAGGCCCCAGAGGTGGTGGTATCCCTGGATGCAGAGAAGGCATTTGATAGAGTGGAGTGGAACTACCTATTTGCAGTATTGGAAAAATTTGGTTTTGGCCCAAAATTTATATCCTGGGTCCAATTGTTGTATTCTAACCCTAAAGTATCTGTTATAACAAACAAAATACGTTCACAGTTTTTTCCAATATCAAGGGGCACAAGACAGGGTTGTCCTTTAAGCCCTCTTCTTTTTGCGTTAGCGATAGAGCCACTTTCTATTATGCTTAAATCCTTGCAGTCTATACAGGGTATTGACCGAATGGGGACGGAACACAGGGTTTCTTTATATGCGGATGACCTTTTATTATACATTTCAAACCCAGTTGAAAATGTCCCAAAAATATTGCAGAAGCTATCTGTTTTTGGCAGTTTTTCAGGATACAAACTTAACCTTTCTAAAAGTGAATGCTTCCTTATTAACCCTCTTGCTTTGCAAATTAAGGCTACATCCCTCCCATTTCGCATATCTCAATCTGGTTTTAAATACTTGGGAGTTCATATTACTCGTACTTTCTCAGGTTTATATGCAAAAACTTTTTTACCACTCATAAGTAATATTAAATCTGATCTTCAGAGATGGGATGCATTACATTTGTCTCTAGCAGGCAGAGTAAATTGTATAAAAATGAACATCTTACCTAGATTCTTGTACTTATTTCGGTCACTTCCAGTTTTTCTCCCAAAAACATTTTTCCATTCAGTAAATAAACCCATATTATCATTCTTGTGGGGTGGGAAGAACCCTAGAATTCGCAAGGAGCTCCTTGAAAGGCAAAGGCCCCAGGGAGGTTTAGCTCTTCCTAATTTAATGGGCTACTATTGGGCATCAAATCTTCAAAAAATTATTTATTGGTATTCTTCCCCTGAGGTTGATTGGTGTAAGGCGGAGGCAAATACTTGTATTTCTACATCGCTTCCTGCTCTGATAACAATGAAGCTACCATTCTCTCCCTCTAAATTTTCTTCAAGCCCAGTAGTATGTTCTACGCTTAAAATATGGTCACAGTTTAGACAAAGGCATAAACTCAGAAACTCCTCTATGCTAAGCCCTCTCTGTGATAATCATTTGTTTCCAGCTGGTAAAATAGACTTCACGTATGCACAATGGCAGAGGGTAGGCTTGGCCAGGTGTAGAGATTTTTACATAAACAACACTTTTGCTAGTTTTAAGGACCTCTCAGAGAAATTCCAATTGTCACAGTCCAGCCTATTTCGTTACCTTCAAGTAAGACATTTTGTTCAATCTCAGAGCTCAACTTTTCCTTACTTGCCACCTACTTCACTATTGGATACAATTCTACTTTCTCCTACTTCTCTTAAAGGGCAAATTGCAACAATATATAACACTGTTATGTCCTCAAATGATGTTTTAATTGACAGAATAAGGGGTGAGTGGGTAAAGGACATAGGTAGTGAAATACCCGATGAAGTTTGGGACGAGGCTCTTAATAGAGTAAATGGATCGACCTCTTGTGCACGCCTCAACCTAATACAGCTTAAAGTCCTCCACCGTGCTTATTACACAAAATGTAGACTTTCCAAAATTTATCCAAATGTTGATGACTTGTGTGAAAGATGCAAAGGTGAAAAGGTGGACTTTTTTCATATGTTTTGGGCTTGTCAAAAGCTGAGTGACTATTGGACATTCATATTTAAAACATTAAACGAGGCCTTTAGCTTGGATATAAAACCTAGTGTTGAAGTTGCTATTTTTGGAGTACCAGAACATGGAGTATCATTGACAAATAAAGTAAAAAATGTTATTGCTTTTGCCACCTTATTAGCTAGAAGGAGAACATTATTGGAGTGGAAATCAACCAATCCACCTAAAGCCTCAATGTGGTTATGTGATCTAATATCATATTTAAAATTAGAGAAAATTAAATATTTAATGAAAGGATCGGTTGAAAAATTTTATCAGACTTGGCAACCCATTATTACATATTTTGAGAAGATGAGGACTCTCCCACCTATTGATCAATGTTAGATGTGATTGTCAATTTGGGTATTGTTCTGTAGTTATGTACGGACCACGAACATGTCAGAATTTCATTATTGGTTATGTATGTTTATTTATTTATTATTTATTTTATTTATTTATTTATTTATTTATTTTATTTTATTTTTTTTTTATTTTTTTTGGGGGGGGGGATATTATTATTGATATTTTTGTTTTGACTTGTATGTAATATATTGTTATTATTTTGGCGGAATGGGTTATTGTGGGGGAAAAACTTTAACTTTGATTGTATCTGCTTTATGTTAATGCTTTCTGTTAATGCTTTGAAAAAGTTGATAAATAAATATATATAAAAAAAATAAATAAAAAAAAATAAAAAAAATAAGTGGGTAGGGTTGAAATACACCTGTCGGGCCGTTGTCCACAACACTTTCTCTCTATGTCTGTTGGCATTTCTCTGCAATGCTGACATACACACCAAGTGGGTTGACCCGGGACAGGAGTGTAGTCTACTGCATGTCCCTGTGTGGCCATGATGTCAAATAGGAGACTGGGGTCCCTTGTAAGGCATCTCTGCAGGAGCTGGTGGGACTCCTCGAGACTAAGGCTCTGAATCCTCTACTGAAATGATTAAACCTAGAATATCTTAATATTTTCAAAAATCTCTTCCTAGATGTGCCACAGCAGATAAGACAGACTACATTCATACAGTAAGATTTCGTGAAACAATGGGCTTTATACCCAGCTGCACTACTTCCTGAACTTCAGCCAGCTCCTTGTTTCCTGTCTGCCATTATTGGTCAAATTAATTAATTCAGGTGTGCTTGACCTCAGTAGTCATGGCAACAATAATCAGACACACCTGAATTAATCAATTTGGCCAATAATGGCAGACAGGAAACAAGGAGCTGGCTGAAGTTCAGGAAGTAGTGCAGCTGGGCATAAAGCCAATTCAGGTAAGGCAACACTATCTATCCTACTTGCTCTGCCACGAGTCGTTCAGCCCGCAACATCTGGACTTGCTGAAGATCAATATTTTCTAAAGGGATGGCAGCACCCCGGCCTCTTCCTCTCCCTCGGCCTCTACCTCTCCCTCTTCCACGAGTAGCAGATCTATGGGTTATTAAAAAAAATATTTTTTTAAACATTACTTAAATTTCATAGCAGAAGCAAAAGTTAGTACGTTATTGCATTTAAGATAACACCACAATTTACCAATTTACACATTCAAAAACCAATTTACACAATTTAAAACTCATCAGTGTAGCTAACCCTTGTCTGTTATTGCATCAAAGGTAGCACTAAATAAATGCAATTTTACACGGTTTCTTCGACATTACTAAAGGATTCAAATAAAAAAATTCATTACTATCGACAAAATCTTGTATAATTTATGAAGACTTGAAATTTTGAAAGAAAAATACTTATTCAGTTTACTCACACAGAGCATGAAGGAGTTGGTTGATCCATCGTTACATCTGCAGCGTTAGCACGTGAGCTACTTTCCCTTTAAGAAATGCACGTTCACAATTATTTCAGGAAGCACGGAAGGGAGGGGGAGGAGATGAGATGCGGAGGAGGGAGGGTCTAGCTAGCCTCCGATTTGTTTGAAAATATTCCGAACGTCAACACCCAGGATCGCTTATAGAACCTTTAACTTTTGCCGCTGCGCTCTGTGACGATTACCAGCGCGGCCAATAGAAACGGGACATCCAAACAAACACGGAAATCAAAATGGACGAACGGCTAGTACTGTGTGTCGGAATTTCCCGACCTTTAATTATGATAGAAGTTTGAGATCATATAGGGACATCATCAGAAAAGCTGTCATGGAGACATATCTCCATTCAAGTTGGCATGTCAAGTGTTTAAAATATATTTATATATATTATTTGTTCCTTTGTGTCAGCTTTAGTGTTTGAATTAAATGTTTTATTCTAAAAAGAACTGAGCTCATGATTTGTGTGTTGATTTTGATGTTTATATATATATAATATTCATATCAAGTCAGATCAAGTCACGCGCAAATCACGTTGTATCTGAGGGCAATGCTGAACAGAGCGGCAAGCGCAGCGCATTCCGCGTCCTGTGTGAAAGGCCCTTTAGGGCGAGTAAAATTCTCTTTTACTTGTCCTTCAAAAATCCATTTGTCCAGGACAAGCGGACAAGTTAGACGGGCTCTGGAGATACGTACCGCGGCAGGTTAGAGTGTTTTGGATTGCATAAAATAATAAAAGAAACGAACAAATACATGGCGAAAGAAGATGGGATTGGGATCATGATTGGAATTTTTGGGATGATTTTTAATAAAATTAGGCAGATGGAGGTATTAGTGGTGTGTGCATGCCTATGAATGCATGTATTTGTATGTGTGCGAATATGAATGAAAGTATCCTAAATGACAGAAAAGACTTGTATAATATGTATTACCCTATAGTTCAGTTTGACGAACGATATCTGCCTCGTTTGTTAAAAGCATTGCTGGAGGACAAGATGCATCTTGCATCGCGTGCTATAAAAAGACGGTGCTGTACAAAAACGTAAATTTATAGTTCGCCTCAAAGTTTTTTATTTGTGTATTTATTTAATTTTTATTATTTCTTCCCCAAGCTCATAAAATAAATTTGGGTCGCACATAAATTGACAGGGTCGGTCGGAAACCGGAAACAAACAATTTTTTTTATGCCCTGTTAAAGGTTGTATCAGCGATGGCGGGGTAACATCACTTCTGTTGATGTTCAAACAAAACAGAGAGCTAGCTGGCTACTCCCTCCCATGCAATTGAAACTCTTCTAAACGTGCATCTATGGGCATCAGTTTGGTTTGAAATGAACAGAGGCGCATTTGGAAGTGCATTTGGGTACAATGACGCATTCATTTACTTTTCTCTTTTCATGTTTTGAAAGACGATGTCCTGTAGCTTATTAATTTAAAGAAATAAAAATGTATACAAAAATGAGATGATGTCCTGACTTGTTTTATGAAAAAAGCCTTAAAGGTGCCATATACAATAATTGAGGTAACAATATACGAAAAATGAGCTACACGCATCAAAAGAATGAGAAGAAATAAGTGCAAAGATGTCATTAAAAAACTGACAAGTTATAGTGCTGCCGAGATATTAACCTGAATTAGCATGCTAAATTACTAGCCCCGGCCCGGCAGGTATCGTAATACCACTTCCGGCCATGGGAGGCGGTATGCGGACGGGCAACGTTAGCACCAGCCAAACTGCAATACGCGAGTGAGTCGCGCTCGCGCCGGCTTTTGTGTGTGTGTATGTGTACTTGAACCTGATGTCAGTCGTGTGGAAATACAGCCCACTACTACATTTCAGTTCAGGGAAGAGTTCAAAAAATGATTGGTCGACATTATGCATGAGGAATACATTTTGGTAAGTTGTAGCATATTGTATCTTTCAACAGTGTTCGTGTTCTTTTTCCAGCTAGTAGAGACGATCGGTTCACGTGCGCTAGGGATCTGTAGTGTAACATGTACAAGCGCCAAAACGGTATTTATTCTTTGAATTGCGTAATATAATTGACAGAATCTGAGAGCTTAACTAACCTGCTTGCTAAGTGTCAATTGCGTGTGTCTCACGGTGAATTCACGGCGCTAGCTTGATCAACATCAGCGAATGCTGTCTGTCAAATTAATTCACTAACAATAAAAGTGTAATATGAACAAAACGAATACCATAAACTTCAAATAATTGCCCAAGCTTTTATTTTCCCATACCGTCGAAATGCACCAGCTTGTTTTTGAGATCTATGAGGCGGTCTTCATCATTTAGTGTTGAGATTCATAGTGTTTAGTTTAGTTCACTCTAGTGTTTAGTTCATTGAGTCTCTGATCTCTAAAAATCTCCAAATGTTCCACGTGAAACTGCGGTCTTCCAACCTTTTACTATCATGTCAAATGATTTGAATAACATGCGCGATGGTAGGAGCACAAGTTATTTTTTGGAGGTATACTGCCCCCATCTGTTATGGAATATGGAGTAGGATTTGATTTATTATGGTAGATGGCACCTTTAAGTTTTCAAAAAGCATTAGACATTACTCACTTACTCCCAGTAATTACTCCCAGTCAAGTTTGATAAAAAAATTTTTTTAGTTTATTTTTATTATTAAAATGCATTTAAGAAAATATATTAATATAAACCTGATTTATTGTTGACTGGTGTGTGTTTAAAATTTGTTTTCAGAATAAAATGGAACTGTTCAAGCAATTTGTAGAAATCCTCCCTCTGGAACGTGATAGGTTGCTACAAAGGCAAAGTGCAGTAACTACACAAACAAAGAAACAGAGAGAAAAACGTCTTTAAAGTTTTTATACCAGCCAGTAAAACATGTTATGGGTAGATTATGTGGTAATGCCTCTCCGAAATGGGACATAATTTAACCCAGATATTTTTTTCACAAGACAGAACACATGTCATAAAGTCTTTACAAGTCATTACAAGTCTTAACTCATTTTTGACCAAATGTGTAGTTACTGCGCTTTGCCTTTGTAGGGCAGTATTCAGGGCTCCAGACTGCGACCAAATGGTCGCATTTTGCGACCAAAATTTGAGAGCGTGCGACTGAATTTTACATCCAGTCGCACATGTGCGACCAGTAAATTTGCCACACGTAAACGCATGCTAAAGCGTGGAAGGGGCTCGTCAATGAATCCGTGACAAGAATAGCGCGCGTTAACGTCTGTGGGAAGGAGACGGAGACAAATATCACAACCTGATGTGCGTCTGAGCAATCAGCGATCTATCGACTCGTTAGTCGTTACCTAGCAGCGAATGCAAACAAAATGAAAGTGGAACGAAAATACGCCACTCATATATGATTAGGACCGTGAAGCAGCAGCAGCGATCCGAACCATTGACAGTAAAATAAAGCCCCGAACTTACCAGTCGCGGGCCGATCTCGCTCACGCAACACTGTTACTAGCAGATCCAGTGAAGAAATCCATTGAATTCGCCTCAGAATTAATAACATCACTTCGAGAACCAGTGAGAAATGTTCCGATTCGGCGCAGCGCAGAGTTCTCTTATAAACCATATCAGATCAAACAGCGCTGACGTGGAAACCAGGAGAAACACTTATAGAAGGCTTTCAGTCCACAAATCAGCCTAACAGAAGCATGGATTTAGGCTAATAACCATAAATATGATAATGTGTAAGAAATGGTCAAATGCTTACAAGTAGCCTACTACACATCTTTTCCCAGCACTTTAATAATATCATATATAAATGTTTTATTTTTTTGTTGTATTTTTTATGTGATTACCAACACATTTTTTGTTCATCCTTTAAAGGTCCTAAAACGAAATTTTTTTTGTTATCATCTTAATGTTGAAAAACTCTTATTTAAACACTTAATAATAAAATAACAAAATAATAATAATAGGCTATAAACAGTAGGATGTTTATTGGCTATTTTCACTCCATAATCCATATAGCCTACATATTTTCACTACTTTTATTGATTAATATTAAGCCATTATAAATGATAATAACTAAAGTTAATTTCATCTACACCCTAAATTAAGCTTAGTGATTTATTGTCAGTCCCAGTGCTACCAGAATTTTTTTTTTATTTTTTTTGTAGAACTCGCTGTGAGTTCTTATTTGAGGTGATGCTGCCCTCAACTTTGAGTCTGGAGCCCTGAGAACTTAAAATAAAACAGCATATCATAATGTTAAGTCAATTTATTATTAAATAATTTGTCAGTACAGTTATTTTGGGGGAAATTTGAATAATTGCATTGTAAGCTGATTTAAGGTGTGGCCCTAAATTTTCTGCTTGCGCTCCTAAAATTTTCAGTTAGGGGCAACAGCGCTCCTAGTCAAAAAAGTTAGTCTGGAGCCCTGGTATTGCTAGGGGTTCCTACAGGAAAACTGAACTCCCTGAGCTTTTTCCTGTTTTCGCGAAGTTGACTGTGTGTATAAAATATCTTCTTATTAAACTGTATGGACACTGACAAAGTTCTCAATGCTTCGTTTTGAATGTAGGGACCCTTATTATGTTAGTGTGGGGCTATTTTGAGCCTTGTTAGTGGTAATAACAAGCGATTTTTATTTGTCATTACTCTATGCCCTATATACTAGTGTTATAGGCTAAACTGTTTTTATAGATACAACTATTTACATTCGGCAATCATGAAAACAAATCTCAGATAACAGTTGACTAGGTAACAATGTGTAATTTTGCGCCGGAGTTCTCCTTTAACTTACATTAGCTAGCTAACTACGAACGAGCTAACCAGATCACAATAACAAATTGACAAGCACTTACTGGGCAGAATGGCTCTTCAAATGACGGACGAAATTGGAGGTTGTCGTCTGGCTGTCCGCGATCTTAATGTTGCATGTCTTGCAAAGCGCTGTTCTTTTGCCATCTTGCCTTCTTGTTGTAAGAAATTCTTGAAGCCGAAAGCAACGACCCTCGGTATCCCTCCGGCTGACATGTTGATGTGATATCTGATGTAAGTCCCAGATAGCAAGCACAGTTGGGCCGATTCCGGCTGAAATGCGTCAGTGTCGGCTCACTGTCGGCATCGGTGAACAGGTACTGGGCCAGATCCTTGCCGACTGTGCATAACACATCTGGCTGACTGACTGCGTTTTCTGTATGGGCCAGTATCGGCTGAAAGCAGTTGCACAGGTGTCAGATCCATGCTCGGTGTAGCTGTGTGTATTTACCATCGGCCCGATTTAGTTTAGTCACAAGCTGGCCACTACTAGAATTAAGGAACTCAGCCGCCTGATAAAAGGTTTTGGCGGTTAATTTAAATCCTGAGGAAGATCCTGCAGTGCAGACGCAGACCAACGTTTTAAGGAGCGAGAGGAATTCAGCTGCAAACACGAGTAAGTAATATAATTCATTTATTGTTCTAGAGTTGTTTGATGTGTAAATTGTCAATATGAAAATTGCGTTTATACATATATGTTTGCGCTGAAGTAGCTTCAGAATCCCCATTCAGTCCCTGAGGGAGTGTTGATGAGAAGGCCTAACGATCCCTTTTATAGGATGATTGTGTACTTTTTTATTAGAAAAACTGCTGTGCTGTATCCAGTGCACTGTAATGTTGGCTAATGAAATGATATCGAGTTATATTTCATTTTGTTTGCAAAAATGAATCAGTGAATTCGTCTTTTTCAACGAGTGATTAACGTTAGTTATCGAATCATAGGAGTCGGACTACGCTTTCGGCGCCATAGGTCTCTATACTAGGCGACTCTTTCTGATTTGATTCACTAACATTTCAAAAGAGTCATTTATTTGTGAATCGAATCGAACTACACTGACCGTAGTACACTCGCGGAGTGTTCAATCTGAAATTAAAAATATGATTTATTTGGTTTTAACACTCCTGTGGGGAACTCCGAAACGGAAAAGCGTTATAGATACACAAGAGAATCTGGAAAATAAGTGCAGCTTTTTAATTCATTGATTGGCACGTCTTGTGTTTTTGAATGTAACGTAATCTGCTTTTAGAGCAGCACTTAGTCTTAGGGTGAAAGAAAAATATTAATGCGTATCTCTGTATAATGTTATTAAAATGGTAGTTCTCTTAACAGTTTTACTGCAGTGGGGATGATGACGTTTCAAGCGAACATAAACTGAAGTTTCATCTGAAACTACTTGGAATCTGACACCAACACTTTTTACAGATATTTTGGTAACACAATAAGGTTTCATTCGTTAATATTAGTTAACTACATTAGTTAACATGGATTAAGAATGCACAATACTTAAGCATTTATTAATCTTCATTTTAATTTAGACGTTACTAATACATTATTAAATCAAAAGTGAGCAGTTGTATTTTTATTAACTAATGTTAACAAAGATGAATAAAGGAAGAGTTCAGATTCAAAAGCCTCAGTGCCATTTGGAATTTTCTTCTAGAATGATTCTTTTTTTTTTTGCTTGTATATTTAAGTTCAGTGATTTCACTTAAATGACAATTAAAAGGTAATCTTCATTGCCATTTAAGTGAATTTACTGAACTTAAATATACAAGCTTGATAAAAATGATCTTTCTAGAAGAAAATTTCAAATAACTTAAGGCTTTTGCATCTGAACTCTTCAAATACTGTAACAAATGTATTGGTCAATGTTAATGTTACTGTAGTTACATTAACTAGCCTAATTTTAACAAATGAGACCTTATTATAATGTGTTACCAATATTTTAAATTGCTGCGTGAACTCTGGCAACAACATTTGTCAAACATATGTGCTTAAACTAATGCTTAAGATTTAATATTGACCTCACAATATGTATTCCTTTATTTAAAAGATGCAGTTCAGAGAAACCCTCGTGGCTAATGTTGCTGAAATGGAGATTGATCCATGAACTGGCAGCAGATCGAGGGGCAGACACAAGATAAGTTTAAATCTAGATTAAAAACACAACTCTTTAACCTAGCATAAACATAACACACTCCCACATTTCTTTAATTCACATCCGTTAAAGGTAGCTTGCATCAAATGTACTTGTTACATCGAAAGAAGTATGGCATCTACATTCTTGAATGCATGTGGATGATCACAAAATTCAAGATATGGAGGTTAGAAAATGATTTTATATATATATATATATATATATATATATATATATTATGTAGTTAATCATCACACGAAGAGTCAGTGCCATTTCAGTTTTTCTCCTCCAAAAATCAGCATGATTAAAATGTGATATTAACTTACTACAACAGTTTAATGAACAATACTTTAATTACAACTACAAAATGTTGCAGAATAATGTCATATTTGAATGAATAATAGCCTATAAAGAACCTTTGTGCCAAAAGGGTTCTTTCTTGTCATTATAGAACCTTTTTTAGCATAAAAGGTTCTTTGGAGTTGAGTAAAGAACCCTATGCTTCATATATAGAACCCCAATGAACCCTTTTTCTAAGAGTGTACGTTAATGTTAGTCTCTCTGTCTCATTCTGATCCCAAGATTAGGCTACTGTAGACATCTGGATCTATTCTGCATCCAGACCAGATGGACCTGCCCCCTAAGATGACCACAGCAGCCTGAATGCCAGGCGAGGATATCAAAACTAGACAAGACCTACTAGAAACAAAAGCCTGTGAAGACCTCGTTGACACAACAGTCCTCGGCACAGTTATCGGATCAGATCCACAAGAAACAGTCCAGTCCACCACACAGACCCAGCAGCCAGCTTCAACCCCCCTCTCACCGACGCCGGCGTGATCTTATGAAGGTAAAGGAGGAGCAAAACTGGAGATCATAGATGTGAATTTAAGAAGTTGTACAACAAATATTTGTACTTGAAAACCTGTTGAATGTTGAGATTTTCACTCACCGACAATAGTCACAAACCTGTATTCTGAATTTGAAGCTGCAGTCAAGTAGTCACAAATGTGTAAAATGCCTTTCAAAGAAATACAACGACAGACACAAAGTTGTATTCGTTCATTCACATTTGCAATACGCATTTGCAACTTTTCAAATCTGCCATTGCTATTTCAAATCTTCACGCATTGACTTTGCAACTATTTTTGCAATATATTAAAGGGTTAGTTCACCCAAAAATTAAAATTCTATCAGTATTTACCAACGCATTCTCATCCTTTAACGTCATATAGAACGCTATATGCAAAAACTGCGCTATACTACGCACATGGCACCCGTTATCGTTAATATAACGCGCTGTGAGGGCTAAGTTTAGGTGTGGGGTAGGGTGTGCGTGTCATATTCACGCTAAAGGATTTATAACATCTTGGGTTCGCGTGTTATATTAACGATAAAGGGTGCCATGTGCGTAGTATAGCGCCGTTTTTGCACATAGCGTTCTATATGACGTTAAAGGATGAGAACGGGCTTTATTTACTCACCCTCATGTTGTTCCAAACCTCTATGTGTTTATTTGTTCTGCTGACACAAAGGAAGATATTTGGAAGAATGTTTTAATCAAACAGATCTTATTCCCCATTGACTACCATAGTATGTATTTTTTCCTATATGGTAGTCAATGGGGAATGAGATCTGTTTGATTAAAACATTCTTCCAAATATCTTCCTTTGTGTTCAGCAGAACAAATAAACCCATAGAGGTTTGGAACAACATGAGGGTGAGTAAATACTGACAGAATTTTCATTTTTGGGTGAACTAACCCTTTAACCAACTTGTGCATTTGCAAACAGTGGCGGTGAGAGAAAGGCAGGGCAATTAAAAAAATTGCAATGGCAGATTTGAAAAGTTGCGAATGCCTAATACAGGGTTTTCACATTGGAGGTTTTCACGTTGGAGCTGTGAGTGTAAATTTTATTGTACAAGTACAAATATTTATTGTACAAGTTCTCAAATTCACATCTACATGCTCTCGAGTTTTACTCTTTTACCTTGGTGTAATCTTTTCCAATCTTCAAACAAAAGGAGCTGAATAAAATACTCTAAATTATATCAATCCACAATCTGACTTGTGAAGCAGCCTTGAATCCTAACACACACCAGGTACGTTGTTTGACCAGAGGAGAACTGGCCCCCGACTGAGCTTGGTTTTTCTTTTTTCGTTTTGTCACTGATGGAGTTTGGGTTTTTGCCACTGTCGCCTCTGGCTTGCTTAGTCGGGGACACCAACCCTATCGGGACACTTATTCTTAATACTGATCGGCCTGCATTGACACCATTATATGAGAACTGAACTGAGCTGGGATGACATCACTGTTTTCTGCAGAGCTGCTTAATAATGAAAATGGACTCTTTTTATATTTGATATACTTTATACAGTTATTGAACAGAATTGAATCAACACAGCTAAATTCAGTTGAACAATGACACTATTTTCTTTTTGGAGCAGCTTTACAGCCAAATTTAACTCTTTTTTTGCATCATTGATCATTTTCCTGTTTAACCCTGTAAAGCTGCTTTGAAACAGTCATTACTGTATAGTGCTATACATTTAATGGTGACGTGACATTTGCAAAATGAATTTGTAAACTGTTAAAGAATAAGTTTGTTTGTGAAAGAGAAAGATGTTTTTCTTTTAAACATATATAATAAATATAATTTACTAATTATTTTGTTTAAAAATTGTGCTGTTGTTAAATGTTAATGAAGTGTATTTTGTTCATTGTTAATACATGTTTATATTAAAGTGTATTTGTTAATTTTATAATAAAAACCCTTTTTTAAATGGTTGAATTTGTGTTTCACTGTCTGCCAGTTTGTGGGCCACATCTGGGCCGGGGACCCAGCCGACTCTCAGCCAGATCCGTCTTACAGTGCCTGGGCCAGAACTGAGCCATTTAAATAAATAAGAGTCATTTTACAGTGCCTGGGCCAGACCTGGGCCATGTCAATAAATAAGAGTCATTTTACAGGGCGTGGGCCACATCTGGGCCAGAGGAAGTGGTTTGAGTCCGTTGTCAGTGTGCTGGGCCTGTTTTGGGCCGGGGACCCAGCCAGAACTGGGCCAGAATTGAAGCAAGGATGAGGCCCAGAGGTGGGCCAGACAAATTTTGCTATCTGGGGTGTAACCCTTTTCACCATAGGCTCGTGATGGAGCAAGTATGTTATACAACCACGTAAGTATTTAACCTTCTTAAACCTAAAGCTTAGTAAAATGGTGAAAGGGACATCTCATTGTAAAAAAAAACCTGTCTAGGCACAATATGATCCTCACTATTTCTCTGCTTATCAATGGGTTATCTGAACGAATGTTCTTCAGAATATTAACTCAGAAAACACTGAGCTACACAAATACAATGGCTGGTGAAGGAATAAACAACAAGAACACCATAACTCAATTTCCTCTTTTTGTATTATGGGAAACTCACTAACAGTTGAACAGCAAAGAGCATATAATAAAACACAAAGTGAAGAAGGAAAAACCCCCAAGTAATAAAGTCAATAGTCTCTGATAACCTGAGTGCACTCGTTTAGTTCTGTTCTTTTAGCAGGCCTGCATTAATCGTTGGCGCGCTTAACGTTGGAGCTCATAGAGTGGAAAAAACAACAACAACAACAACAACAATACCTCCTCGAGTAAAGTGAAAGACAGATCCCACCCAGGGCCGTATTAAGAGCTCACTGGGCCCCGGGGCTATGAGTTACTGCAGGGCCCCCCCCCCCCACCACTTTAGGTCACCAACTACATGAGCTAAATGTTATATTATTATAGCCTACGAGTCATTTTATCCATGATATACTTCACAGTTAAGTTATGTTACTTTTAACATGATTTTTTTATCATATCAAAATGTATTGACTAAAATTTCATAATTATTGTGACCAATTTCAATATCACCAAAAAATAATAGTAGCTTAAGAAAATAATCTCAAGCTTACTGATGACAAGAGTCACAAATTAAAATAGAACAAAGGCACAATAAATCGACCTATGAAAAACTTAAAGCACTGAATAATATTATATAAAGTAATCACATATACAATACATGGTTTTCACTACAAATTCAACATTCATTCTTGTTAATTTTGCAAAAGTAATTCAGTCAAATGCAGTAAATTACTTTCTTTCTGATGTTTGATTAACATTATTGACACACATGGCGACAGCAGCTTTATTAGCAGCGTCTGTCACTTTGAGACCTCAGAGTCGGATTCAAGTGCGCTGTGCAAAACCGTCTCAAGTTCACCACAGTCTATGGTTCACCTTGGTCTCAAAACCAGCATTTACAAAATAAATTCTCCCGCTGCTCACTGTGCCTGAGCAGTTTGAAATATTTTGTATCCAAACCACAACGTTTAAAAACGCGTTTAAATGATAAACTTACATCATGATGGCGCAGCAAAATTTAAATATTTCTACCGGATATATTATCGCCAGTCCTTTAGGCGAATATAGAGTTTAATTAAACACAAAAAGCAAAATTATACATCCATCAAGTTAATATTCAAACTTACCGAAAGTTTGTGGGGTCGATGATGACGCTGTGTTTTAAGAATAGACTAGAATGAAGAGAAGAGTAAAGGCGATTTATTGGTTGATATATAACCTATTCTAATAAGGCGCAGGCAGCAATCATCTATAGGCCTACGTGCAGCAGCAGGTCGGTGTTCACAAGTTAAATATAGAATAAATATATTTGTCATATCAAATTAAAACCTGACGTTTCAATTTACCATGCCCTGCTCAGAGCCGTTGGCCCTGCATGCCTAGGGGGTTTGATTGACAGGTGGCCTGGCCAATCATAACGCCGAATACGCAACTTTGTCCGACAACAAAGCTGTCAGTCGGTGGACATGAACTTGAAAACGGTAATGTTTAAATTACTTAAATGACAATATTTGAAAGTTGAGACTTTGTTTCATATCAACAGTAAGCTGCTCTGAACTCTCTCTCGTAATCACTCGGTGTAACGTTAGTCTTTGCCCCGCGAAGTATTTTTCACTGCGTGAGTGCATGAGAACATGATGTGCGTGACTCGCGAGAGCCGCCTGGCTCGTGGCCCGTCCGTCACATAGTACCTAAAAAAGGCGGGTCTTTGCGAACGTCTCTATTAATGATAATGATTCCATGATAATGCATGGAATATAAGGCAAAGTGCAACTAAATAACAGGGATAATTTGTGGGGGACGTTGCGTGGTAAGGCTTTGGTAATCAGATGGCTTGCAGTATCTGCTCCACAGCCAATCACGGGCCCCCTCCTTGCTTGGGCCCCGGGGCTTAAGCCCCGCCTAGCCCTATGGTTAATGCGGCCGTGATCCCACCGTGTCTGGAACTTTCTCTCTCCTCAAGCGACGGCGTCTGCGGTTAAAGTGCGAGGGTTAAACTTCGTCCGTCCAGCGCTCATAATCAAATCGTCTCCAGTCACTTGCATCAGCCAGCGAAATTCTTCCCGATGTAGTCTCTTCTCATTCAGCAATCGAACGATGTGGCTGCGGTCCTTTCTACGACGATGTCACAATCTTGCAAAAACCCGAGCTATAACCGGAGAGGCAAACAGTTCCAAACTAACTCGACAGTGCAAAACACACCTCTCCTGTAGTGGGTCACAGTTTTACAGGCACAAACCCCTCTCCCGAGAGCGTGATGTGCGGTAAACAAATTATAGTCCAACGTAAAGCCTTTAGTCCACTCAAAGCCTATAATGCACTAAACTCTCCGTTTAGCAGACTAGCCCTCGTGCGCCATCAGGTTTTTTTTAACTTCCCGTCTTTTTTCTCGTTCTCCTCTCTCGCGGGATTTCACATAGTTCAATAACCTTTTCAAATCACTAAATCGCTAATATTAACAGATTGATTAATGAGCTTCTCTTATGTAATGAACCATCCTTAAAACATTTTTAAAGAAAACACAACTGTTAAATTACCAGGCACATCTGAACAGCACAGGGTAATTAAATGATAAATCTTCTTGCATTAAAGGGTTAGTTCACCCAAAAATGAAAATTAAGTCATTAATTACTCACCCCCATGCTGTACCAACCCCGTAAGACCTTCGTTCGTCTTCGGAACACAAATGAAGATATTTTTGATTAAATTTGAGAGCTGTATAACTACCACATTGGCTCCTAAGGGACTGCCTCTTGACGGCCCAAAAAGTCAATGAAGAAAATGTTTAAATATCCCAAGTGACTACCGTGGCTCAACTATATGTTTATCAAGCGACGCGAATACTTTTTGTGCGAAAAAACAAACAAAAATAACGAGTTTATTCGACTATTTCTTTTCTTCCTTGTAGGCCAGAACGAGACTTCCTTATAGATTTCCACGACGCATGCGCGAGAATTGCGATCTAAGCTGGTGTAAGCAGATCGCAAATCTCGCGCATGCGTCGTGGAAATCTAAGGAATTCTCGTTCTGGCCTACAAGGAAGAAAAGAAATAGTCGAATAAACTCGTTATTTTTGTTTGTTTTTTCGCACAAAAAGTATTCACGTCGCTTGATAAACATATAGTTGAGCCACGGTAGTCACTTGGGATATTTAAACATTTTCTTCATTGACTTTCTGGGCCGTCAAGAGGCAGTCCCTTAGGAGCCAATGTGGTAGTTATACAGCTCTCAAATTTAATCAAAAATATCTTCATTTGTGTTCCGAAGACGAACGAAGGTCTTACGGGGTTGGTACAGCATGGGGGTGAGTAATTAATGACTTAATTTTCATTTTTGGGTGAACTAACCCTTTAAACACTTTATGAAACAAAATACAATAACCCACATATATTTCCGAAATAAACAAAATAACAAAAAGGACTGATAATGATCAGGTCATTACACTCTCCCCCACCAATATAAGACATGCCCTCATGACTTGGTGCTTTAACAAAGTAAACAACACAAAATACCAGTGGTTATAACCTTAAGTGACTTAAACCTAAGAGATCACTGGGCACTTATCCACTTATAAAGGCAAGAAACATATCTCGTAATAGGAGCTTTTATGACACTTGGATGTCCTAGTCTGTCATATGTTAATATGGATGGAGCTCTTCTAACTCTCGGAGTTCTGCTAGTCAGAGTTTCAGGCTTTGTACCATCTGGTAACATTTGAGTATCCTCATTAACAACTTCATTTCTTGGAGTCTTTTCTCTGATTTCACCTGTTTCATGTGTCCCTTCTCGACTTGTCCTCTCATTAGACTCTGGTTGAGACCCTTGTAAAGACACAAGGTGGGTCTGATCAGGGGGGGGAGGGGGGGGGATTTGCATATCATAATTAATAATTGATAATTAATAATTATTCATACAGATTTGGATCAGACCGGTCTTACATATTAATTTATTAATTTTACCCATATGCATACATGTGCATCCCCGCAATCAACCACAAATTAATTGTTATTGATTGCAAGGACCACGTTTTACAAGACGGGCAAAATCAATTAGCTCAATTAAGTTATATAGCTTGTGAAAACAAATTCTGTGGCCACGAGAATCTGCCTTCCCTGCTCTATAACCAAATACCCTCTTAGGTATTTATAGTTCTGTAAAGCGTGTAGCTTTAAATTGACATTTCATTGACCCGTATTATGAGCAAGACAATCAGTCAAGGTAAGCATATTTTGTATTTAATAAAGTTGCTACTTAAGCATTTACTACGTTACAAACAATGATACATGTATTTACAAACATTAAAACACAAACTAAGACGACGCAGAGCGTTTAGACAATGGATACGCGTAAGTTAAGTGAGTTGGAGAGAGAGAGAGAGAGAGAGAGTGAGATAGAGTGAGTTGTAGAGCAAGTGAGCGAGAGTGTGTTACGTTCCCCAAAACAGTCAGTTAACCTTTCTGAACACCACGAAAACACTTTCTTAATGCTTCTTAGAAGCTCTAAAAAAAGGTATACTTGCAGGGCACATTTGGTCTGTGTGAGTCGCGGGCTCGTTGCTCGGCCCGTTCGGGCCACGTGTCGGCTGGAGGTGCGCCTGTCCTGCGCGTCACGTGAAGCGCGGCCGCAGCGTGTTTGCGCGGCCCGTCCCGGCTCGTTCATGGCTGCTTTGTTCCGTGGGGAGTCACGTGGCGTTCGTCGGCATTTAGCGCGAGTGTTTGAAAGGCTGAAAGTCTTTGAGGTGACGTTACCCGAGGAAATAGTTCGGCAAAGTCCACTTCCTTTCCTGTGAGACGAACTTTGTAGTCCATTTGAAGAAAAGACGAGACTTTTAGACGAACGAAAGAAAAGATCCATGGTCGGATCAGATCTCCGTGAGGAGATCTATGAAAGCATTACATGTTTCTCTGAGGGGGGTCAGACGAAGAAGGGCTGAGGCGGAGCCTGTGCACTCCTTTTATCCCCTTGGCGGAATCCATCCCTTTCCTGTTGGCTTGAGCCAATCGGGGAGATGGTCGTAGCTCGCGGGAACTCTTGGTTTATTGTCCTTTGTTCCTCAGCGCGCGCTCCTCGTGGAAGGGGGTGTGTTCAATGAGGGTTTTAGTCAAACAATTTTGATCTTCATTGGCAGTAAAACAATCAAAAATACCCTTTACTTTACATCTCCATGCATATTCGAGCGTTTCATTCAATAAGCATTCTAGAGATATCAAGGAACATTATGTTATATCAAAGGAATATACACTTATGTTTAAAATGCATGACGAAGGTATTTTTAATTTCTATTTACGCTGTGACCAAACAAAGTTATTTCACTGTGACATGGGGAAGACACATATACATAAAAACCATTGAAAACATTTTGTTGGATGTTTTTAAACACCAAAAGTCCTTCTCTTTGTTCAAAAACATTCCACACATTCCGATGTGTGGGGGAAGGGAAAGGTTTGTGTGTGCGTGTGTGTGTTTCAGAAAACCCCTGGGGGTGGGTTTGATTCGCCTGGCCAAAATCCTTACAGTTCTCCCCCTTTTCGTTAGGTGAACTTCATCGAACGACACCATTGCAATGGACGGATGGCAGGTGAATCATGAGGGTCAGGTGGCAGGCGGCTGCTAGGCTGAGGTAGGGGCTCAGCTTGCTGAGGTTTGACGCAGTCTCCAGCGTGGTACCCTCTTCCTGGGGGTCCAGTGGTGGCTGTGGAGGTTTGCATTTCCTTGCCTCTGGTGCAGCGTGGATGTCAAGTGTCAGGGTGTGGTTGATTACCGTAGAGGTACCCAGTGCAGAATCAGCTGCAGTCCAGGATTGGACTACCGGTGAGGCAGTTGTGCAGTGCAACAGGTGTGCAGTTGAGACACAGCTGTCACTGGGAACAAGTCCAGTTTGGCTGGGCCCGTCCTTTCATCGTTCATAATTCCAGTTCTGGAATCAGGGTGAAATCGTGGGTTTCGTCCTGGCTGGGACTTGACTCAGGCTCGGTCGCAGCAGGGTAGCTCGGGTCTTGGAGCAAAGGCTGCTTGGTGAATTTTAGCAAAGTCATTCTGGCAGACAGTGAACAGTTGTCTCGCTGGAGCTCACTTGTCTGGTTCAGTAGAATGTTGTGTGCGTTGCGGATTTATCACAGTTCCTTTCAATTTCTTGATGGTCTGTGAGGAGGCACTCTGTGTTGTGAGTTACCTTTTGGCTGTGAGATTTCAGTTCGTTTTGTTGCTGGACAGGCCGGTGTTTGACTGCGTACTGACAGCAGCGGCGTGGGAGTCCATTTAGCTCTGCTTGCGTGGCAGTCGACCTGTAACGGCCTTCCCCTTTAATTTGTTTTGCTTGCCGTCACCACTAGATGGTGAAATATACATACCGGATATAATGGAAAGGAAACTGAGCTAGAGTATTTCATGTTTGTTCTCGAGCTAATAAGTAGACAAACTCGAGAAACTATTTCAAGCTTAAGTTTTAGTATCCCTTCGGCAAGCAGAGCGAGGTATGTTGAAATTGTTTTGTATGTATTTTTTGGTATGATTTGTTGATTTATTTGAACAATGTTAAACGTTTGTTGAATGTTTGTTTATGGTTTCTATTTTTTTTTTGTAGTTTTACGGTGCCATCGTGCTGTGGTGCGATTGTTATGGTGCAATGAAGTCAATGTGTAAACAGTGTTGTGATTCATGGAGAACACTTGCACCAAAGAAATGAGACAACGAATACTTCAGCAATGAAGTTTTATTATTTGCATCTTAGAATAATAAATCGAAGACACCCGTCAAAAACTGTTACATGTGTGTCCTGTGGTCCCCCATTCTTTGTGTATTTGGTTCAGTCCTGTTTCTAGTTTCCCGCTCCTCATTTGTATTCAGTCCCTTCACCTGTGTTTGGTTGATTTGCCCCAGCTGTGCCTTGTTCCCCTAGTCTGTTCTAGTGTATTTAAACCCTGTGTTCTCCTCACTCCTGGTCCGTTCTCGTTGATGTATAGTGTGGTTACTGTTTCCCTGAATTATTTGATTAAATTCCTGTTGACTGGTTCTCCTTGTCTCCTTGTGCTTCCTGGGCACCACACACCCGTAACAGAAGAACGGACCCAAAAAAGAAAGCAACAAGATGGGTATTTTCCTCACCCCTGCCAAAGTCAACAAATCGAAGCTAATCTGTTTCCAGGATGGCCGGCACATCGAGGAGTATGTTGCTGAATTCCTGGAGCTCTCCAAAGGGATAAGCTGGGCAGAAGAGGTCCAGAAGACCGTCTTTTGGTTTGGGTTAGATGATACCCTTTATCATCAAGCACCAGCAGCGGCAATTCCAGGATCATTTGCCCAGTACCTGGATCATGTGCTGTGGTTGAGTGGCTCACCCTTCACCGTAGGTGAGGTAGATGAAGTCGCCACTCAACCACTATCTCCAACCATCTCCACCGCGCCTACCATCAAACCAACTACCAGGTCAGTTTATGGCTGTCCAGGATTAATTTCCTGCATGGCTGATCCACCGCTGACATCAGCACGTGCTAGCAGGAAGGCCATAGTCCCAGAGTCTCGTCCCACCGAGACCGCCCAGGGTCCAGAGCCTCATCCTGCAGAGACCGTCCAGCCCGAGAGCGTCCAGCCTGAGCCCGTTGCCTGCCCGCCAGCGCCTGAGCCCATTGCCTGCCCGCCAGCGCCTGAGCCCGTTGCCTGCCAGCCAGCGCCTGAGCCCGTTGCCTGCCCGCCAGCGCCTCAGCCCGTTGCCTGCCCGCCAGCGCCTGAGCCCGTTGCCTGCCCGCCAGCGCCTGAGCCCGTTGCCTGCCCGCCAGCGCCTGAGCCCGTTGCCTGCCCGCCAGCGCCTGAGCCCGTTGCCTGCCCGCCAGCGCCTGAGCCCGTTGCCTGCCCGCCAGAGCCTGAGCTCCACGCCAGCCCTGCCGAGCCTGAGCTCCACGCCAGCCCTGCCGAGCCTGAGCTCCACGCCAGCGATCCCGAGCCCACTCCGCTGGTCCCGTCCAGCACCGATCCCGAGCCCACTCCGCTGGTCCCGTCCAGCACCGATCCCGAGCCTACTCCGCTGGTCCCGTCCAGCACCGGTCCCGAGCCTACTCCGCTGGTCCCGTCCAGCACCGATCCCGAGCCTACTCCGCTGGTCCCGTGCAGCACCGATCCCGAGCCTACTCCGCTGGTCCCGTCCAGCACCGATCCCGAGCCTACTCCGCTGGTCCCGTCCAGTCCCAAGCCTATCCCAGAGAATGTTCCTGAGCCTGTCACTCTCCCCAAGAAAATTTTGGGGGGGGGGATATAGAACTCCGCCATGGCCACCTGGAAAAAATAATCCACCCTGGGCCCCTGCGCTGCCTGATCCACCCTGGGCCCCTGCGCTACCAGCTCCGCCCTGGCCACGCCCTCAGCCTGCTCCGCCCTGGCCACGCCCTCAGCCTGCTCCGCCCTGGCCACGTCCACGTCCTGCTCTGCCCTGGAGGCTTCCTGCTCTGGATAGGCCTCGCCCTGGTCAGCCTCCAGGGCGCCCACCCCCCCACCCCATTGAAGTTCTACGGCGCGAGGTCGCGCCTTTTTGGGAGGGGGCGTAATGTTACATGTGTGTCCTGTGGTCCCCCATTCTTTGTGTATTTGGTTCAGTCCTGTTTCTAGTTTCCCGCTCCTCGTTTGTATTCAGTCCCTTCACCTGTGTTTGGTTGATTTGCCCCAGCTGTGCCTTGTTCCCCTAGTCTGTTCTAGTGTATTTAAACCCTGTGTTCTCCTCACTCCTGGTCCGTTCTCGTTGATGTGTGTGGTTACTGTTTCCCTGAATTATTTGATTAAATTCCTGTTGACTGGTTCTCCTTGTCTCCTTGTGCTTCCTGGGCACCACACACCCGTAACAAAAACTCTCTGCCTATTTTCTGAAAAGCTGAAGGGCCGCTACAGTAAAACTCGCTGCTACACAAGTTCGCGTGAGTGGGGCAGTTGGACTTTGCACCTGAAGCACCGATTGAATCGCGTCACGTCAGCAAGAGAAAGACACTTCATCGGGATTGTACAGTCAACCTGGAGTGCGACTCTTTCACGAAGGTTTGGATGACGATTGCATATCAGCGTTATTGTCGCAGATGGAAAGGTAAACTTTCAGTAAAGAACGTTAAATGAAACAAGGCTTCCTGGACGGCGTGAGTTGAAACTTTTACAATTAAAGACACTTTGGATGGATGTAACTTATAAATATTTGAATTTTTACAAAGGACTGAAGTTTCAATCTTGATTGATGTTATTGATGTGAGCATTCATTTATAAGGTAGCGACTGCCATAGGATATTGCTGGGGTTTATATTTATGGTATATGTTAAAACCAGGATTGATTAAAAAAAAATGGTTTGCATATACAAGTTGACATTATCATTGCTGATTATTTTGGTGTCTAAATTATAGACGTTTGACATGAGCAAATTACATTGCTGTTTAAGTTTGTAGACAGAATGGAAGACACAGTTGAGCAAATGGCATCTCAAGCAAGTCAAATGTTAGTTTCTGATAAGGAGTTAAATACTGCTACAGAAATGCAACAGGTTAGATCCAGATCAAGTTCTCGGAAAAGAAATCGGACAGAAAAGGGCTTAGAGATGCATAAACAGGAGGCAAAGAAACAAGAGAAAGCTTTTAACAAAGCGTATGACTCCTGGAAGCAAACAGCAAAGGAAACTAGGTCTGCATTGAAAGCTGTATGCTCGTACGAAGAGCTTGAACAAATTTTAAGGGACATTCAAACTAGACATGATGTTGTCACCCAGCATTACGCTCCTTTATTGCGCAATCAAACTACAACTAAAGAGATTGTTAAAAGAATGGATGTTTGTGCCACACTGACTGCAGAAATTTCTGATTTGGTGAGCAAACGAATAGAAACTGTGGAGCAGACCCATAAAAAGGAAGTCGTGAAAGAGAGGGTAAGGCAAATATTAAATAAAGATGAGTATGCATCTGTCTTTGGTTGCACCAATACTGATACCATTCTCTCAGAGCCATCACAAACTTTAGAAAGCCTAATAACATCAAAGATCTCTTCTAAAGCCTCCAGTAAACGAGCCGACGCAGAAGCGGAACTCGCAGCTAAAGTAGAGCAAGCCAAATCTATGCAAGAAATTCACAATCAGCAGTCCAAATTACTTGAGATGGAGAGCGAATGGAAGCTGCACGAAGCAAGAATGTTAGCAGAGATGAAACAGAAAGAATCAGAGATGCGTCGAAGATTAGAAGAAGAAAGGACAAGGCTGTAGATGCTACAAGCAGAAAAAGAAGTCAAGGTAGCCGCAGCTCGAGTAAAGGCCTACAACAATTGTGAGAGTAATTTTGAAGAGGAGGATGGGAGAGGTAATGCAATGCAGTCTGTATGGAGAGAGGCTGAACAACCTCAGCTGAACCCTCAGGTAAAGTCATACCATCCTCAACAAGTATTTCAAGAGGTAAAGACAACTCAAGAGACTGAGAACCTTGCTCAAGTGTTGGCAAATTCTCTAAGCATAAGTCGTTTACCTGTTACAGAGCCAACGACTTTCACTGGTGATCCTCTGAAGTTCATTGATTGGAAGATGTCCTTTACAGCACTTGTTGATCGTAAACTAATTCCTGCAAGCGAGAAGATGTTCTACTTAAAAAACTATCTTGCTGGAGAAGCTCGGAAAGCTGTGGAAGGTTTCTTTTATAGAAATTCGGACGATGCATATCAGGGCGCTTGGAAAGTCCTCGAGGAGAGGTATGGAAACCCTTTCATTGTTCAGAGAGCCTTTCGAGAAAAACTCATGAGATGGCCTAAGGTGGGAGTAAACGACTCCCTTTCTTTACGAGAATTCACTGATTTCCTACAAGGCTGTGTTGAAGCTATTCCACATGTAAAAGGTTTGGCTATTTTGAACGACTGTGAGGAAAACTATAAACTACTCAAGAAATTACCTGAGTGGATCGTACGTAAATGGAGTAAATTAGTGGTTGAAGAATTAGACATGACTGGTGATTATCCAAACTTAAAACGATTTGCAGAGTTCTTGCAGAAGGAGTCTAAAATAGCTTGTAATCCGTTCACTTCTCCACTTCTAATGAGTTCCAAGGTTTCAGATGAGAGTTTTCCCAAAAGAGCCAAAGCTTTTAACACAAATGCTCAAGTTAAAGATCCAATAAGGATGGGATTTGAGATAACATCACCATGTTCTTTCTGTGAGAGTAAAACGCATAGTATCGCTAAATGTCCTATTTTTGCAGAGAAGCCCATGGATGACAAAAGGTCTTTTATTTGTGAGAATCACCTCTGTTTTGGATGTCTGAGAAGGGGACATATTTCCAGAGACTGCAAAAGACGGCATATTTGTGGCACATGTAGCTTTCGGCATCCCACTTGCCTGCACGAAGATAGAGTTAAAGAGCTTGTGAAGGTATCAAGAACAGGGTTTACTCCCACAGAAGTGCACACAAGTCAAGAAGTTCAAAATGTAATGTCGCATACAGTGACACAACGTGCTTCTGCTACATCTAGTATTGTTCCTGTTTTTATTTCAACAGTGGAGAAGCCACAAAAGAAGATCCTTACTTACGCTTTACTTGACACGCAGAGTGACTCGACATTTATCTTGAACGATTTCCTTGATGAGCTCCAAGTAAGCAGTCAATCAGTGAAGCTGAGACTTAGTACTATGACGACCACAGATACAGTCACTACAAGTAATAAGGTTAGTGGCCTGAGAGTTCGAGGACTGCAAGGTGGGAAATGTATTAAAATACAGCAAGCCTATTCTTGTGACTTTATTCCCGTGGACAAAGCTTACATTCCAACTAGAGAGACCGCATTGCAATGGCCTCATCTTAAGCACATTGCCAATGAGTTGCCACCCCTTCAGAGCTGTGAGATAGGATTATTGATCGGGTATGATTGTCCTTTAGCATTGGCTCCTTTGGAGGCTATCGTTGGCACTGAAAATGAGCCTTTTGCCCAGAAAACAGAGCTGGGTTGGAGTATCATTGGCCTTTGTAATCCTTTTCTGGACCGGCAAGGAAGTCAAAGTTTCATTCATCGAGTCTCAGTGAAAGAATTGTTAGTTCCCTCAGCTAATGATGTCCTAAAGGTGTTGGAATTAGACTTCAATGAGAAGGGTTATAAGGATAAATATGTGTCCCAGGAAGACGTCCGGTTTATACGTCACCTTAGTGATACTATCAAACACAAAGAAGATGGACATTTTCAACTGCCCCTTCCTTTCAAGAGCATCATCCCTCCTTCACTACCAAATAATAAGAAGCTTGCTATGGTACGTTTGCAGCACTTAAAGAAGAAGCTGAAGTCAAACCAACAGTATTGTGACAATTACAAGGCTTTTCATGGAAGAAATGTTCAGTAAAGGAAACGCAGAGATCGCTCCTGTTGCATCTAATGGAGAAACAGTGTGGTTCATACCCCATCATGGCGTTTACCACCCTCATAAGCCAGATAAGTTGAGGGTGGTTTTTGATTGCTCTGCAAAATTTTGTGGCATTTCTCTCAACGATACTCTTCTCACTGGTCCAGACTTGATCAATTCTTTGGTGGGAGTACTTTGTCGGTTCAGGAAGGAAGTTGTCGCTGTGACATGTGATATCGAAAAGATGTTCCATCAATTTCATGTTCCTCCTGATAACAGAAACTACTTGAGATTTCTCTGGTGGGAAAATGGAGATTTGGAGAGAGAACCCCAAGAATACAGAATGACTGTACACCTTTTTGGTGCTGCTTCATCTCCCGGGTGTGCTAATTTTGGCCTTAAATACCTTGCAGAGCAGTACAAGTCTGAGTATCCTACAGCTTCATCATTTGTGAAGAACAATTTTTATGTTGATGACGGCTTGATTTCTGTTCCATTGATCCAGGAAGCGAAGGAGTTGATTGTCCAAGCTCAAACCCTGTGCAAACATGGAGGGTTACGCCTTCACAAGTTTAATTCAAATGAGAATGAAGTCCTTCATTGTGTGAATTCTTCAGAGTTGGCAGCAACTGCTAAACCTCTCAATTTAACTCCCGAAATAACAGGAAGCGTTCTTGGCATTCAGTGGTCTACAAAAGATGATACATTCAGGTTTGACATCAAACTGAAAGACCAGCCTGTAACACGTCGGGGTATTTTGTCAACTGTCGCTTCCTTGTTCGACCCTATTGGGTTTGTTGCTCCTTTCCTGTTAAAGGGAAAGTGCATTTTACAGGAGTTATGCCGTAGGAATATTGGATGGGACGATTGTCTTCCTGATGACTTATTCCTACGGTGGGAGGAGTGGAAAAGTAGTTTTCAGGACCTAAAAGATTTTAGCTTTCAAAGATGCTATCATCCAACATCTTTTGGTAACATTGTCTGGACAGAACTGCATTTCTCTGATGCAAGCAACCTGGGGTACGGCGCATGTTCATATCTTAGGTTCAAGAATGACAAAGATGAAGTACACTGCAGTTTTGTAATGGCTAAAGCTCGAGTTGCACCCACCAAGATTAAAGGCATTCCGAGACTGGAATTGTCTGCTGCTGTAGTTTCAGCCAGAATGAGTGTCATGCTAAAGGCTGAACTGGAATTGAAGATTGATCAAGAGTTCTTTTGGACTGACTCGCAGGTCGTATTAGCATGTCAACAACGAAGCCAGAAGGTTTCATGTGTTTGTTGCAAATCGCGTGCAGCTAATCAGGGAAATCACAAATACAACTCAGTGGTGTTATGTCAACTCATCTGAAAATCCCGCTGATCACGTTTCTAGAGGTCTTTTTGCTTCAGACATACCTTCAACAAACTGGATGTCAGCACCCAAATTTTTATGGGAACGAGAAGTGTGTCCTCTACCCAACTCCTCAAATAACTTACTCGTGGGAGATCCTGAAGTCAGATTAGTTCAAGCACTTGTGACTAAGGGTGGTGTTAGTTCTGACTTTTCTGAACGATTTAGTCATATTTCTTCCTGGAGAACTCTCATTAAGGTGATTGCTAGAATAAAAAGGCTGGCCTCAAGACAGAAAAATCTCAATGGCATTGTATCTGTGGAAGAACGAGAAAAGGCATCTGAGGTCATCATCAAGCTTGTTCAACAGCAGGTTTTTTCTCAAGAGATAAGAGCAATTCAAGGAGGGAAAGTTCTTCAGAAATCAAGTGCGCTTTATCATCTCGACCCAGTTTTGAAAGGCGGTCTTCTTTGTGTCGGAGGAAGGTTGAAACAGTCATCTCTTAGTGAAGAGTTCAAACACCCAATGATTTTGCCAAAGGACAGCCATGTCACCAAACTCATTTTGACACACTATCATGCCAAAATTTGTCATCAAGGGAGGTATCAAACACTCATGGAACTCCGAGCAAATGGGTTTTGGATTATTGGTGGCAGTAGATCAGTTGCTAAATTGATTTACAAATGTGTACAATGTAGGAAGCTAAGACGGCCAGTGGAGGAGCAGCAAATGGCCGAGCTTCCTAAAGAACGGATTGAAGCTTCTCCCCCTTTCTGCTTCACTGGTATGGACTGTTTTGGCCCGTTTATCATAAAGAAGGGTAGAAAGGAATATAAAAGATACGGGCTCCTCTTTACTTGCCTTTCTTCTCGTGCCGTCCATATCGAAATGTTGGAAGATTTGTCAACAGACATGTTCATTAATGCTCTGAGATGTTTCCTAAGCTTCCGTGGAGCTGTTCGTCAACTTTATTGTGATTGTGGAACAAATTTCGTTGGAGCTCGAAATGAACTCAGAGAAGCTCTTAAGGAATGTGACTCCAAGACACTAGAGGCATTTCTTGCAGAAAATCAGTGTGAGTTTGTCTTTAATGCTGCTTCGGCTAGTCACTCTGGTGGTGTCTGGGAACGCCAAATCAGAACTGTGCGAAATGTGCTGAATGCCACTCTTTCCTTGTGTCCAGGCAGACTTGATGACTCTTCTCTAAGAACATTATTTTATGAAGCGATGGCTATTGTTAACAGTCGACCATTAACTATAGATGGAATAAATGACCCAGAGTCACTGGAACCCATAACACCAAACCATCTTATCCTAATGAAATCCAAGATTGCTCTTCCTCCTCCTGGCAACTTTCGGAAAGAAGACATGTATGCTACAAAAAGGTGGCGTAGAGTCCAGTACTTAATTGAACAATTCTGGAGTCGTTGGAAAAGGGAGTATCTCCTGAATATCTCCACACGTCAGAAGTGGCACGTACCTCGACGTAATCTCAAAGTTAATGACATAGTCATCATCAAAGAGGACATGCTGCCAAGGAACCAGTGGCAGTTAGGTAGAGTAGTTGAGGTCATTCAAGGAAGTGATGGTTTAGTCCGAAGAGTTAAAGTCCAAACAGGAGAACGAAAACTAAAGACTAAGTTAGGGCATCACTCTAAACCTTCAATCATTGAGCGACCAATTCAAAAATTGGTGGTTCTACTTGAGAACGAGTGATTCATTGATAAAGGTGACATGTATTAGACAATTAGGTTAAACATAAGGTTTCAAGTTATTTTGTATTTTTGATGTGTGTTGAAAAGGGGTAATTTGAAGCTTGAAATCATGTGTGATATTTTGTTGTTGGTTGTGTTAATTTATCAACATGATTGGTGGGAGTGTAACGGCCTTCCCCTTTAATTTGTTTTGCTTGCCGTCACCACTAGATGGTGAAATATACATACCGGATATAATGGAAAGGAAACTGAGCTAGAGTATTTCATGTTTGTTCTCGAGCTAATAAGTAGACAAACTCGAGAAACTATTTCAAGCTGTATCCCTTCGGCAAGCAGAGCGAGGTATGTTGAAATTGTTTTGTATGTATTTTTTAGCATGATTTGTTGATTTATTTGAACAATGTTAAACGTTTGTTGAATGTTTGTTTATGGTTTCTATTTTTTTTGTAGTTTTACGGTGCCATCGTGCTGTGGTGCGATTGTTATGGTGCAATGAAGTCAATGTGTAAACAGTGTTGTGATTCATGGAGAACACTTCCACCAAAGAAATGAGACAACGAATACTTCAGCAATGAAGTTTTATTATTTGCATCTTAGAATAATAAATCGAAGACACCCGTCAAAAACTCTCTGCCTATTTTCTGAAAAGCTGAAGGGCCGCTACACGACCATATGCTGCCTGATGTCGGACCCGGCGTTTTGACGGTCGACAGTAGCGGTCCTCTGGTTGGCCGGAGGCCCAGGAAGACGACCACAACAGCATCCTGTAACAGAGACAGGGGAGAGAGGGATGCTGCCTGATGTCGGATCCGGCGGTGAGACAGTTGACTGGAGCCGTCCTCTGGTTGGCTGGAGGCACAGGAAGACGAACACAGCAGCATCCTGTAACAGAGACAGGGGAGAGAGAGAGAAAGGGAGGAAAGATTTCAGCGGCTGTCGGCTGGGACAGTCTGATGCCTTTGAGGATGCCGATATGCCACTTGCTGCGATGTCCTGGTGCTGCAGTGTGCAGCCCCCATGGTGCGTGACTGGGCATACACTGGCATATCCCCCTTTTTGCACCGTGGCAGCACAAGCCGTGGCAAAGTGATGTCACGAGGTGCATGAAACTCAGGTGTATGGCCGTTGAGCAGCATGTTCTTGGTGAGCTGCCTGGTGTTGTGTTCGACGGCAGGCTTGGGAGGTCGGAGGGGTAGAGAGGTGGTTTTCTCAGAGTTCACTTGGTTAGTCAAAGTCTTTAGTGAGCTGAAAGGTGCAGGGTAGCAAGTTCACCTCTCCATTTGGTGCTGAGGCTGTGCCTTCATGGCTGGCTGCGGGAGTTCTTGTGACCTCTGTGACCTGCCAGTTAGGTTCTCTTGACCTGTGTGACTGGAGGGGGAGGGGTTCTTGAACTTGAGCTCAGACATTCAGTTGTTTCCGTCAAAAAAAGCTATCCGTCAAAACCCAGCAATCAAAGGTATTGAAACACCACAACAAATACATAAAATCTCACTCTATGCAGATGATATCCTACTATATATACAAGAACCCCTAACATCTACTCAAGAAATAATCAAAACAATCCAGTCCTTCTCAAAAATATCCGATTATGCAATAAACTGGAATAAATCCTCCATCCTCCCTTTACATAAAACCAAATGGGATGTGGCACCCCATCAATCACCAATACCTATTTGTCAGGATCACATCACTTACTTAGGCATTAAGATTTCCTCCAGACTGTCAGAGTTGGTAACACTCAACTTCACACCACTACTAAAAAAAATAGAAGACGATTTGCTCAGGTGGCTCAACCTCCCAATCTCCATAATAGGCAGGATAGCAGCAATAAAAATGACGATTCTACCAAAAATTAACTACCTATTCTCAATGATTCCAACCCACCCCACACTCACCTGGTTTAAATCACTAGACTCCATTATAACTCACTTCTACTGGAAAAAATAAAACGCCAAGGATAAAACTCACTACACTACAAAAGAGTATGGTTCAAGGAGGACTAGAAGCACCAAATTTCCAATATTACTCAATGGCTAACCAACTGCAATACATATACAAATGGATTCACCCCACCCAATCTGATATAATATGGCTAGATATAGAACAATCACTATGCAAAGAATTAAATATAGCTGACATACCGTTCCTCACCAAATCAATTAAACAACACACATGTTTTAATGCAGTAACTATAGCCTCCACTCTGACAGCCTGGTGGAAATTTCACCAAATCACAAACTCTACATTAGCTCCATCTAACCTCACTCCACTATGGAACAACCGTGATTTTATAAGCAATAAAAAAACATTGAATTTTCACACATGGGCGGAAAGGGGTATCACCCACATTAAGCATATTTTCAAATCCAACACATTTAAACCATTTCCACAACTGGCTCAGGAGTATGGCATCGGGAACAACGAATTTTTATACCTACAAATCAAATCTTCTGTCCTGGCAAAAATAAACATCAGAGATACAAATTTAGAACTTCCACCGGCAATATCAGACATGGTCAACATTTCCTTTCCCAAAAAACTGCTCTCTAAAATATACAAAATTATCTCAAATCAACTTCAGACTATATACTTACCAACAATAAAATGGGAAAATGATCTTTCAATAGCCACTGATGCCAACTTCTGGACCCAAATCTGTAAAAAATCTCATGTCCAAAAATGCGAATCTTCAGTTAATACAATACAAAATACTCCACAGAACACATTACACAGGCAATAGATTAGCTAAAATGGGTTTCACATCAGAAGTTTGCACACATTGCAATCAAAATTCTACAGATACATACATCCATGCAACCTGGCACTGCACTCCAATCATACACTTTTGGGAAGAGGTCACACAATCACTATCCACTATAGTTGGCTGCCACATCCCATTGCCGCCTTCCCTTTGCTTGCTGGGGGACCTCACAATAATCACTGATAAAACTATAAACTCTAAAATACTCCTTATAGCGCTAACCATCGCCAAGAAAACTATCCTCATGAACTGGAAAACCAGAAATAAATTACACATTAACATTTGGAAAAATCTTGTTACAGACTTCATTGCAATGGAACTCGCATCTCCCCTTCATAATTACACATCTGAAACTGACCTCTACCGTCCAACACTTTCTGACCTCTTACAGCTATCAATCCCTTCTCTGTTCTTAACTCGGACTATAACCAACCCACGAATATTTGTGCATTTTAGTTGTTCGAACTTGTTTTTGTCATCATTGTTATTGCTATCTTTACTGTCACTGTTATGATTACTATTTTCACTTTTATTTTATTTTTTGTTGTTTCATTGTTGTTATTGCTGTTGTTGCTGTATTTTGCTCTCACCGTTGTGATCACGACTGCCATCATCATTGTCATTTATTATTATTATTATTACTACTATTATTATTATTATTATCATCAATATTGCCATTGTCAATGCTGTAGAATTAGAATGTAGAACTAGAATTAAGCGTCATTGTCATCACTAATGCAATAACTTCCCCCTTATCTCTTCATGGGTTTTTAATGCACCACAACATAGAAAAGGGGAAAAAAAAAAGAAAAAAAAAAGAATAAGTATATTTGGAAAAACATCGCAAACACCAAGGCAGACAAGACAGGCGAGAAGTAGTTTCAACGGGACAGCATCTCTGGCCCAATTTGAGACATTCTCGCACTGTACTCCCTTTTTTAATGCACTTTAGACATTGCACATAACACACACAAAAAAAACAAAACAAAAAAAACAGAAAAATAGGAAAAGATAGGGACTGATGAGATGTGGGGGAAGGTTGTCTTATATTATATTATATTATTATATTATCATATTTTGTACAGGATTGACAATGGCAATTGTTACATAGGAGGAAGGATGGAAATAAAAATCTACAAAAACAATATGGGCAGTATGGTGGTAGTGGGGAGTGATGGTAATGACAATGGTATGCACAATGGCATACACATACCCACGCCCATACACGCTCACTTACACACTTAGATCAAACACTTAAATCACTCTTGCCACTGCTGGAATTATGGATTTACAAGATTGCTTACTACTGCACTATGTTGGTTTGTTTGTATGTATGTCTGACTGTTAAATAAAAAAATAAATAAAATAAAATAAAAAAAGACATTCAGTTGTTTAAAGTCTATTAAAGGCTCAAAGCGATCTAACAGATCTTTGGCAATCAGAAGTGGGTACGTGATCGTTCGTGATCGGTACCCTGGGTGAATCAGGCTCATAGGACCAAATGGATGAATGGGAGCTACCTGTTTTGAGCCAGAAGTTGTTTTGGCTGTAGGGTTTTCATTCAGCTCACATGTTTGGGCTTTGAGAGTGCGTTCTTGACTCGCTTTAGCAGTTTAGCAGTGAGTCTTTCGAAGAGTTGGGCTAACCTTAGCGTGATGTTTGAGCTAGTGTCTGACAGGCCTTCGAGGCTCAAATGGTTGTCTCTCGTGGTGGCTATGTAGAGTCTTTTGTGCCACCCCCCTTTTGTTTAGGGTTCCCAGAAGTTTTGGCGTCTGGGCTGGTGTTGTGATCGATGAGCGGTTAGGGCCGGTCTTGTGTGGGACACCGGACTGTCATGCTCAGGTTGTGCAGCTGTCAGTTGTGGTGGCTGCTTGGTGTTGTCGCTTTGTGATGCGACAGTGAGCTCTGTGGTCTGATGCTGACGAGCAGTGTTCTGGGTGTCTGGCTTGGGTCTTGCGCTGAGACATAGGATGTCTGACTTGTCTTCCTTGTGATGTCTCGTGCAGAAACGCTTTCAGCACCTTCAGGATTTCTGCCGTCTGTGACGTGGCTGCACTGTTGTTATCTGATGTGTGCTCAGACTTGTGCTTACCAGTGGCGTGTTGAGAGGGGTACCGCTCTGGGCTGGTTGGGCTTGAGTCTCTTGGTGCTGGGGGTGCGGCCCATTCTGCGTCGCCGGCTGGCTTCCAGAAATGTTTCAGAGCTCTTGCTCTGGGGCGTTAGATGAGCACCATGACTGTTGTGTTGCCCTCTGCTGGCCTGGAACGGTTTAACTCTCAGTGAAGGTGTTTGTGATGTGTGGGGTGCCTTCTAGAGGCAGCTCTGAGTCGTGCTCAGAGACAGGTTAGTTTGAGGGTTTTTACACAGTCTTTTCGGACAAAGTCTTTGCTTAATGTGAGCTTTGCGGGCCCAGTCTCGTAGCTGAGGTAGACATGCTACAAGCACAGGCCAGGGTGCTTACCGACTAACTCACTGTGGGATGCAGGTTTTAAGGGAACACAGTTCTGAAACTGGTATCCTTTTCATACCTGATGGTTTGCTTCTCGAAGTAGGCTTGCCGAAGTCGGTGGAGTTTCAAGTCGGTCTTACTTGATGTCCACGGTGGTGATAACCCTTGGTCTGATTCTGGATCAGGGGTGTTAAGCGATCAAAGCTTATTGCAACAGCTGGTAGTCCATTTTGACAGTCTCTGTTTGACGATCTAGGAAGCTGTGCACCTCGCGACTGGACGTAATCCATATCAAGCAGAATCTGTTTCATGCAGTCATGTTGGTTAGACAGTTTGCAAGTGAAAGTCTTGTCTGCATGTCGTGGGTAGATGCAGGGTTCTGAGTGAATCTTGGGACCTTTCTGGTTAGCTTTGTTGCATCCTTTTTGGAGCCATGCCGTGGTTTGGGGCAGTGGTTCCTTGGCAGGTTGAGGTCGGGTTAAGCAGGGGCTCTGTGGCATTCTGGTACACTTGTTGTGAGTGACTAATGCATGGCCCTAAAAGTTCAGAACTACTGCTTAATAAGTTAGTTAAGTGTTTAGCATAAAGCTAAGTGTCTCTTGTGTCCTTATCTTAGCTGTGAATGTTAGGGCTAAGTCTTGTGTGGAGAGAGTTCCGAGCGTATTTCCTGGAAAGGACATATCCGAGATGAAATAAATAACGTAAGGTGGTCCTTATGACTAAAATATTTCTCTGGACTTAGCTGGTGGTCCACTATGGCTCGACGAAGTGAACAATAATAGGAAAAGGACAGCTTTCTTATTTAAATTCTGCTTATTATCGACCCTCAGGACTCTAGTAGTGCCCTAGTAAATTGTTGAAATTACTTGCGTTGCAGGGTCACAAACGAGTGCATTGGTTGAACTAAGTCAAAATAACAAATAAGGGGGTCTCTGTTTCCTTTCTGGGCCCTATGAGGAATAGAACCACACTCGGACAAGAGAGGAAATTAAATTAAATCATATAGATGACCTAAGGGAATAGCTGCTTGCTATTATCATCAAGGTCAAAGGAATGAAATAATCAATGAGGCAAAATAAAATTAAAATTAAAGCAAAAGGAAATAAAATGATCAAAACACGGGAACGATCTGAGGTCGAGAGTGTTCAGTGGCATTAGTGACTAAACTTTGGATTTGCTTTGATCAACACTATAGTGGGTTGTAGCGGTTGGGTGTTCAAAACCACATTGTGTGTGTCCCTCCAAAGCTTTAGTCAACATGCCGATGAAAATTCCTACGGTTACACGAGTTATTCTGTAGTTAGTTACGCAGTTTTCATGTAGTTAAACTTAAGTTTAATTAACAAGGCATCTGCGAAGTTCGTCCTTAACGGTTAGCAAGGAGTATTCCTAACCCAGTGAAGGTAAGCTTTAGCTAATAAGAATGGTAAACATGGAAAGTGAGTAATTTAAAACCCTAGCTGGTGTTGAGAAAGTATTCTAGAATACTTTGCACTGTGGAACACGAGCGGTGAGTAAGGGTTCACGTAAATGATGCTAACTGTTAACTGTGGAGGTTATTCAGCTTAGCCTATGTTGGATGGGAGCTAGGTTAGGTTAGCTTAGCCTAAGTTAGCTTGATGCGTGACATTACAAGGTAACACTTCCTGTGACAAGTTGTTGTCATGGGAACCAGAGCGTGTCAGAGCAATTCAACAGTACCTGAAGAATGTCTGTATATTTTACATGAATCATGCACGTTTTAACGGGTTAAAAGGAGGCGCCTATACTTTATGATTTTCAAGAACTTTGGTTGCATTCAGTAAAACGCAAATGTGTTTTGGCATTTGCTGATTTTCTCATGGAACTCTGTTCTTTACTTTACACGTCTTCTATTTGTTTACAGAGTAAGGAAATAGATTTGCTGCAAGTCAAAGCTTGTCTTGTTCTATTTGTTTACAGAGTAAGGAAATAGATTTGCTGCTGAGTCGAAGCTCGTCTAAGCATATATAGGTACGTCTCTCTCATGCATGAGTGTTGGCTCTTCCGCGAGTAACTTGTTTTGATCGTTTAGTGGCTTTCTGCTTGTCGATGCAGCTAACATTTAGGTGAATTACATCAATCTAACAATAAAATTAAGGCCTTTACTTTGTAGAAAGGGGAGCGTCACCCAGGTCTACCTACATATAACTCTGTCCTGAGCTTCCTTCGTCAGGAACAGGTTTAGTCATACCGCGATTTGGATTTCTTTTTAACCAAAGCAGGATGGATATCGGTACAGATTACAAGCTGCTGAGGTGATACCTTTGTTACACAGACTTACGCGTTAATGCTGAAGTTCTTGATATCAGTTGGGACTCTAAGGCTGTTTTTTTTTTAAAGTAGAGATGTCAATTTCAGCTATTTGTTTTATCTGCATTTAGATAAGCCAGTGATCACAATGCGTGTTGCACGTTGCGTTTTAGTTGGGTCGCGATGATCGAGTGCACGCCTGTAGGTTAACAATAGTTAAACTCGGGTGATTTTACTACACTCTGTCGTCAGGGTAACGTACTGTATGCCCTGTTCGGAGTTGGTGTTTTCTGTAACTCTTCACTGTCACGAAACCTAATGTTTAACGGTGCTGATTTAAACAACATCTAGAAACTGTCTGTTTCAGAAGAGTCGTGCATAGTCCGTCGGCCGTTGAGGCTTACATGCCTATCTCAGATTCCTTTAACTTAGTAAAATTCTAATTCTACAAACGCAGAGTCTTGCACGGTGTTCGTGCTGTGTGTCTTCTGGTTCTGCAGTTCAGAATAATTTGGGGTTTGAGGAATTTTTACTGGGGGCCTTCACGCCTCGTTGAGTGGACATGGTGTGGGGCCGAGAGAACTATGGTGACTGACGGGTTTTTGGAGGGAAAGTTTCTTGAAACTGGCGTCCTCCTCAGTTACAGGTTCGTTGTAAGTTCCACAGAAAATTCGTTCGGAGCCGGTGGTGATGGTACAGGCCCTCCGGGGTCTGTCTTGCTGGGTGTCGGTGTCGTGTTCACCGGCTGGAGACAGCAGGTGAAAAGTCAATGTCTTGTAGATTGTCAGAGATGTTGTGGAAGGCGGGCTTTTCCACCCCCCCCCTTTTCAGCTCTTGTGTTGCAACTCTGTGGGTCAAGTTCGTGTTCGAGCTCTTGTCTCTGCTGAACGAGCTTGTGGGTGGTCGCATGGGCCTCTTGCGCAGGCCGTGGCTTTTGAGTCTCTTTCAGTTCAGTCTCTGCTCTTTGCAAGAGACTTCACTTTGTCGGAGTCTCTCGTTGAATTCTTCTTACTTCTTTTCTCTGACTATTCTTCTTCAGTCGGTGTAGAAAATTAGACAGGGCAGTTTGAAGTCTTTCCACTTCCTTCGGTAGCTCGGGGTCGTTGTCATCCTCGGCGTTGCAACCTTGTGCTCCAGGGCGATACGGCTCCTTTCGCGGAGGCGTGCGTGTGCGTTGAGCTGGTAAGCGAGGTTGTGACGTGCCTGGCCCAGTCTTTGTCAGCTGCTCTTGGCTCGGGGCTCTGAGTCGCTGGTGGCTTTGGGCAGGGATGGAGATGTCATGAATCTCAGCCATGTCTCCAGGTTGTCCCAGCGGGTTGTGGGACTGTAGGACTGGAACATACTGGCTTCACTGTGGGCGAGAGGAACACAACACACACAGACAGACCAATGCCAGTTCGACTACTTTTAACGAGCTATAATACAGGCTAAGCCGTGTATGAGAATTTTGGTTAACTGATGCAGACAGTTAAACCGTTTGGTGGGACAATTTGGGTAGGTCATCATGGGTCTGAATGAAGGTTTTTGACAGGGCGCTAGCTTAGGGGTCACCTGTTGGTGCTAACGACTTGGTTGTCAAACTATTCTTCAGCTTTCCTTGGTGTGTCAGAGAGGTTCTGTCTCTGGGTGAACTGAAAGGAACAGAGCACAACAGAACAGAGCAATGGCAATCTAGCAAAGTTTGAAGTAACATGCAACCATCAGAGATGGGGAGGTCTGTACTAAAATGGCATTAGTAATACACCAGCAGTGTTAGAAAGGGGAAGAAGAGAAGGCCTAAGCCTGTTTGGAGCCGGTTTGTGGCTCGGAGAGGAGGAAGCCAACCACTTCAAATTACCAGGGGAATCTCTAGATTCTGTGGCAAATAGTAAGTGGATGGGTTTTAATACCTTTTCTAGTTTGCCTGGGGTGAAATGAGGTCATTCTGGCCGGAGTCAGCATCGTGGTTGGTCCCTCTGTCGCCCCACACATGACAGCAGTGTCCCGGGCCTTTCGGTGCATCTGTACCGAGGTGCGCCCTCTCAAGCAACTTGACATTGAACACAACCGGCGGTGCCAGATTGGTGATATCGTGTTGCGGGCCGCACCAACAGAAGATACAGAAAAGTCAGAGACACGCGCTCAGTCAGTGATGGTGACGCAGATCAGACGAACCAGCTCGCTGGACCCCAGGCAGAAATGACTGTCAAATCATCACAGCACGAGAGAGATTTCTACTTGCAAACACAAAACAGGATGAAGAACAAGTGTACTTCAATGTGAATTAAAGCTCCTTTATCTAAATCAAATTGAGTGTCTTTTTTTGTAGAAAAATCAAAGGCAATAGCTTTACTAAAATCATGGTATAAACAAAAAGGAAATTATGACAATGTTACTTATCAGAATAACCTAGCCTCCATTCAGGAAAGGGATAGAGTGCAGCAATGAAGAACACAGGAGGAAGCGAGCTGTAGTGGCGGGTTTTGGCCACTAAGGGTTTTGGGCCACTTCCTGCTAGTGTTTCACCGGGCTGACAGAGAGCTTGATTTAAATTGCATTCAAACTGATTTAAACACAATTCAAATTGAGCAAATGCATAGGGGTTAAGTAACCATTAGATTAGTAAGGATACAGTTGTACCGAGACCAGATCAAAATTATTAAAAATATTTTGAGGAGGAAATATAGAAATAAAGCCATAAACAATTCCCAATGGGAAATGAGAGAATTAATTCAAATTAACTTCGAAATTTGTCTGTTTCAAACCAAATTTGAATAAGAGTAGGGAATTAAAGGTTGGTGTCATATTTGATGATAATCACGATAACGGTGAGGGATCAGTGATAACCAGAATACAACCAACAGAGAGAGCCATGCAGAACAGAGTGATGTTAGCTGACGACTTAGCAAAGGGACGGCCACAAGGGGGCGCTTTCCTCTAAGTGGTCATCAGAAGCTGCTAAGACTTAATTATGACTTTTAAATTCAAACGTGGTTTGAACCAAATTCAAAACAAGTGCACACAGTCAAGGTAAAGAAAAGCATGTTATTACAACGAGGCTGTAAATTGCACATGCATTGAAAGTTAGAGAAACTAGTTCAAAATTTCAGTAAGAAAATAGGAATTTTCTAACAGAGAATTTTGAGGAAAAGATGACCTAGCTGTTAGTGTCCACACGATGGCGCCACTGCGCTCACACGGGGTAAAGTCAGGACACCGGTGGAAATTTGATACTGCAAAGCACTCAAGGGCGCACCCTAGTGTCTGGCAGTCGTATTGCAACCACCCTGCTGCCCCTGTGATTTTCTCAGAGGGAGAATAATCACAAATATTACGGAATTTTAAATCTCGACGGATTTCTTTCTGGTACGATATTTTACAAGCACGTTTGGCAGGATTTTTTTCTTTTCGCTGCGTTGTGCAAAAGAAAACAGGAATTACTCGTCTGTTTCAAAACTCCAAATAACATTTATCAAAACTAGTATTAATGATTGGAATGTTTTCAGTTTTGGATTTTTTTGGTGCTATATTTGTTTAAAACACGTTCGCAGGTTTTCTTCGCTGCATTGTGCAAAGGAAAACAGGAATTACTCGTCTGTTTCCTGCTCCAACAGGCATATATCAAATAGCACTTATGATAATATGCTTGACGGTTTTATACATTGAGTAGCTAAGTCAATGTTTTTTTAACCGGGAGCTTATCGTTACTCTAAACAATTATAATAAGGCCTTTTAAGAATAATAAAAGATCATCGTTTCACTATATCTTGTCTTCCACTCATTCAGAAGATTATCGTTCATTCAGAGGAGTTATAATTATTAAAAATGTTGTTTATGCGCAGAGGTTTCTCTTCCATCTGTGCCAGAACAAATTTAATACTATGGAAACTGCAGTTTATTTTTAACAATTAACAGTGACTAAAATGTTTGAACATTTAGCAGCTTGTTAAATGTGCTTGACTGAGGCGGCTTTCGTGCCCAGCTCAATCATATCGTGAGTTCGCAAAGCGTTCACTCCGATGCGCGCGTGTAATATTAAATATTACATAAACAATATTAAATAACAATATACACATTAGCTTGAAATTGATTGCTCATAAACAAATTTGAAATACCCCGCATTCAATCCACCAGTCTGTAAAGACACAAGGCGGGTCTGATCGGGGGGGGGGGGGATTTGCATATCATAATTAATAATTGATAATTAATAATTATTCATACAGATTTGGATCAGACCGGTCTTACATATTAATTTATTAATTTTACCCATATGCATACATGTGCATCCCCGCAATCAACCACAAATTAATTGTTATTGATTGCAAGGACCAGGTTTTACAAGACGGGCAAAATCAATTAGCTCAATTAAGTTATATAGCTTGTGAAAACAAATTCTGTGGCCACTAGAATCTGCCTTCCCTGCTCTATAACCAAATACCCTCTTAGGTATTTATAGTTCTGTAAAGCGTGTAGCTTTAAATTGACATTTCATTGACCCGTATTATGAGCAAGACAATCAGTCAAGGTAAGCATATTTTGTATTTAATAAAGTTGCTACTTAAGCATTTACTACGTTACAAACAATGATACATGTATTTACAAACATTAAAACACAAACTAAGACGACGCAGAGCGTTTAGACAATGGATACGCGTAAGTTAAGTGAGTTGGAGAGAGAGAGAGAGAGAGTGAGATAGAGTGAGTTGTAGAGCAAGTGAGCGAGAGTGTGTTAGGTTCCCCAAAACAGTCAGTTAACCTTTCTGAACACCACGAAAACACTTTCTTAATGCTTCTTAGAAGCTCTAAAAAAAGGTATACTTGCAGGGCACATTTGGTCTGTGTGAGTCGCGGGCTCGTTGCTCGGCCCGTTCGGGCCACGTGTCGGCTGGAGGTGCGCCTGTCCTGCGCGCGTGCGTCACGTGAAGCGCGGCCGCAAAGTGTTTGCGCGGCCCGTCCCGGCTCGTTCATGGCTGCTTTGTTCCGTAGGGAGTCACGTGGCGTTCGTCGGCATTTAGCGCGAGTGTTTGAAAGGCTGAAAGTCTTTGAGGTGACGTTACCCGAGGAAATAGTTCGGCAAAGTCCACTTCCTTTCCTGTGAGACGAACTTTGTAGTCCATTTGAAGAAAAGACGAGACTTTTAGACGAACGAAAGAAAAGATCCATGGTCGGATCAGATCTCCGTGAGGAGATCTACGAAAGCATTACATGTTTCTCTGAGGGGGGTCAGACGAAGAAGGGCTGAGGCGGAGCCTGTGCACTCCTTTTACCCCCTTGGCGGAATCCATCCCTTTCCTGTTGGCTTGAGCCAATCGGGGAGATGGTCGTAGCTCGCGGGAACTCTTGGTTTATTGTCCTTTGTTCCTCAGCGCACGCTCCTCGTGGAAGGGGGTGTGTTCAATGAGGGTTTTAGTCAAACAATTTTGATCTTCATTGGCAGTAAAACAATCAAAAATACCCTTTACTTTACATCTCCATGCATATTCGAGCGTTTCATTCAATAAGCATTCTAGAGATATCAAGGAACATTATGTTATATCAAAGGAATATACACTTATGTTTAAAATGCATGACGAAGGTATTTTTAATTTCTATTTACGCTGTGACCAAACAAAGTTGTCACTGTGACATGGGGAAGACACATGTACATAAAAACCATTGAAAACATTTTGTTGGATGTTTTTAAACACCAAAAGTCCTTCTCTTTGTTCAAAAACATTCCACACATTCCGATGTGTGGGGGAAGGGAAAGGTTTGTGTGTGCGTGTGTGTGTTTCAGAAAACCCCTGGGGGTGGGTTTGATTCGCCTGGCCAAAATCCTTACACCCTCCTTCGTCTGTTACTGTTTCCTCTGTAACATCTGAAACTAATTCTGGCTGTGTCACCTCTTGACATTCAGTCACTTCATCCCAAACCATATCCAGGTCCAAGCTAAATGGTTATGACATTTCTTTTTCTCCTCCAGTCCTGTTAGCTTGGGCAGATAAGTCATAGCACATCTCACTTTCTTCTTCCTCAGAATCTGTGTACTCTTTACCATGACAATTATCTGGGTTTTCTTCTTTGTCTTTATTCTCTGATGTCTCAGATGAAACCTTGCTTCTCTCTGATATATGGTTTTGAAGTTTATGACGTCTCTTTCGTTTCTTTCGAAGGACTCTCACACCAGATATAGGGTCAACATCAGGTGTCGGATCCAGGCATGCATTTTGTCCAAGAGGCAGAATGTGATTTCGGTGGAGAATTTTGATAGGTCCATTTCCGTCCACTGGTTTCAACCGAAACACTGGTAAGTTTGGCATCTGACTGTCCACCACATAAAGATTTGAAGCCCAGCGGTCTGCTAGCTTATGCTTGCCCTGCAACCCAAGGTTTCTTATCAGGACTCTGTCTCCAGGCAACAGCTGTGAACACCGAATCTTCTGGTCATATCTCCGTTTGTTACCTTCGTTCTGCTTGGCAGCAATGGACTCTGCAAGTTCATATGCAGCTTTCAACTCTTTCCTTATCTCAGTTACATACTTGAGGTAAGTTTCCTGCCGTGTATCATCGCTGGACGTCCCAAAACACAAATCCACGGGGAGCCTTGCCTCACGCCCAAACATAAGGTAATAGGGCGAAAACCCTGTGGCCTCATTTGAAGTGCAGTTGTAGGCATGAACGAGGTGACTAATGTGCTGACTCCATTTTCTCTTGCTGCTTGGCTCCAGAGTCCCGAGCATATTTAACAACGTCCTATTAAACCTCTCAGGCTGGGGGTCTCCCTGAGGATGGTAGGGCGTAGTTCTGGATTTTTTCAATCCCGAGTGTGCCAAGTACCTCATGTACAAGCCGACTCTCAAAATCTCTCCCTTGATCACTGTGCATCCTCTTCGGCAATCCATAATGGACAAAGTACTTTTCTATCAACACCTTCGCCACCGTAGAGGCTTTCTGGTCTCTCGTTGGAAAGGCTTGGGCGTAGCGGGTGTAGTGATCAGTAATAACCAGAACATTCTCTGTATTGGTCGAATCGGGTTCAATGGACAAAAAGTCCATACAGACAAGGTCCAGTGGTCCATCACTTTGCAAATGAGACAATGGAGCAGCTTTCTTGGGTAGCGTCTTTCTCTTTATGCAACGGATACAGGACTTGCAGTAGTCTTCCACATCTGACTTCATCCGTGGCCAGTAGAATCTATCTTTAATTAGGCCATAGGTTTTTTCAAGGCCTAAATGACCACAGTCATCATGCAGAGATGTTGTTACCATCTTTCTATACTTTTATGGCAAAACTAGCTGAGAACGAGTGGGTCTTCCAGGAGGACTTGTGACTCGATACATAACTCCTTTTCGCATTTTTAACCGATCCCACTCTCTCAACAACAGAGGGCAGGTCGGATGCTTTGTCTTGTCAACTCGAGTCAAATCTCCTTTGTTAAGAGCTGACCAGATCTTGCCAATGCCAGGACATTCTTGCTGAGCATTCGACAGTTCAGTAGAACTCAACATGGGCATCGCCTTTCCACTCAAAGTAGACATATTACAGTAGGCTTGAGGGATAGCATGTGGAGACGGCCCCAACTGGTCAATTGCCCTACTAGGACATGGATTTCTGCGTCTGTTCACTTCAACCATTTGACACATGGCTCTCACACCGGCTGCAGATATGTCTTTCTGTCCCGGTACTTGAGTGAGCGTAGGATGTGGCCGACGCGACAGAGCATCCGCATCAATGTTTTGAACTCCTGACCTATACTTGAGACTGAAGTCATAAGTGGACAATGCCGCAAGCCAACGATGACCTGTGGCATCCAGCTTTGCCGACGTCAACACATAGGTCAACGGGTTATTGTCTGTTCTCACCTCAAACTTCGTCCCATACAGGTAATCATGCAGTTTGTCCACCACCGCCCACTTCAAAGCCAGAAACTCTAATTTATGAGCAGGGTAATGTCGCTCAGATGGGGTTAAGCTTCTACTGATGAAAGCAACGGGTCTTAACCCTTCACCTTGATCCTGGTATAACACGCCACCCAGCCCTTCTTGGCTGGCGTCCACATGTAACACATAGGGAAGCTGAGGGTTTGTAAAAGCTAACACCGGGGCTTGAGTAAGTCTCTGCTTCAACTCTGTAAAGGCTGCCTCACACTTGTCATCCCACCTACTTCCAAAAGGCTCTGATGGGTTCAGGTAGAGGTTATCCTTTTTTTCCTTGGATTTCTTGGCAACTGGTGGGTAACCGGACAACAGTTGGTTCAACGGATAGGCAACTTTGGAGTAATCTTTCACAAAGCGTCTATAGTATCCACAGAAGCCAAGAAATGATCTCAAAGCAGTCACAGTGTTTGGTCGGGGCCATGTGGTTACTGCTTCAGTCTTCTCTGGATCGGTAGCCACTCCGTCTTGAGATATAATGTGCCCCACATGAGTCACTGATGGTTGACAAAACTGGCATTTATCCAGTGACAACTTGAGACCCTCATCCTTCAAGCGGTCCAGCACCTTTAACAACCTATCCTCATGCTCTTCGAGTGTTGCTCCAAATACGATGAGATCATCCAGATATACCAAGACTTCAAGCAAGTTCATATCCCCAACAGTTTGTTCCATGATCCGTTGAAAGGTTGCTGGAGCCCCAGACACTCCTTGTGGCATCCTTTCAAATTGGTAGAAACCCGCTGGGCAGATGAAGGCTGTCTTCTCTTTATCGGAGTCACTCATAGGCACCTGATAATATCCACTTCGGAGGTCTAACACACTAAACCACTTGCTTCCATTGAGACAGGCCAGTGCGTCTTCAATCCTCGGTACTGTGTACTGATCTGGAACAGTGCGTCGATTTAGGGTCCTGAAGTCCACACACATCCTTATTTTACTTGTCTTCTTCCTCACCACCACTATAGGTGAGGCGTACGGACTTCTTGACTCGGTGATGATCCCAGCATCTTTAAGCTGTGATAGATGTTGTCTCAATGCCTCTAGATCAGCAGGCGCCAGTCGGCGAGACCTCCAGTGTTTCCTCTAGGATTTTTCCAAGCTGTGGGGGCAGGCCCATTTCCCCGGTGGGGGGGCCTTGTCTCCCCAAAGTATTATAATCGATCATGCGCATCCCGTGTGCAGAATGATGCACTTGAAGCAACACCAAGTCACAGCAAGCAATGCTTCACATTGAAAAGAACATAGCGAAGGGATTATATCTATAATATGCTTAGTAGGGCTGGACGATTTGGGGAAAATGTCATATTGCCATTGTAATTACTGAGGTCAATATTGCAATTGTGATATGCAATTCCGATATAATAAAATGGTTTCATGAGTCCAACTTGCTTGGTTCTAAAGTAAAATGCACACACAGATTAGTGATCATTCTGTGTATTAATGTTTATTTCTCAACTCAAACGACAACAACTAAATGATTGATAACACCTATAATGATCAATAAACCATCAACCAAACCATCATTACAGTGAAAGCTATCAACTTTTTAAAAAAAATTATTAGGCTAAAAAAATTTTTTAACAAATTTTAAATTAAGTGAACTTCAAACAATCCCCACATAAACCCATAATAAAAACCATATTTACCTCTGCCCTTCCTGTCTTAACAGGTAGGATACAGAAATTGAATAAAGTTATCAAACAGTATGTGCTGCATGAATTATAAATTATATATAGAATAATCCTTATTAAAGCTACACAAGTTCTTTAGTCAAGATCAGTGAGTAATTTTCTAATTTCCCTTTGTTCTTTTAACTTGACTGACAGAACGCTTTATTCGCTGCTGGCCCTTTAAGAGCACCCGTTGCCGAGACGCGGATCTCACAAAGGCGCCTCATAGCACAACTCTTTTCGTCCTTAAGACTTTTCTTACGTTATGAAGATACTCGACAAAACGACATTTTGGCATAATTGTGTGTGTTATTGTTCGTTCAAGCTCGAAAGAGAACTGTAATCTGGCACGTGTCAGTGCATGCGCATTATGGCGCGCGTCTTTCTGCGAGTCTCATTTAGGGCATTCACAGGCAGCTTTTCAGTTCTTGTCGTGCAAAATGCGAAAAGGCATTTGCACGAATAAGAACAGGATCGTGTAACACTAGTCAAAGGATGACAAAAAAGAAGAGATGCTGCGTTAATAGCCCTAATTTGTTTATTTCATATAAAATCGCGGCATTTTGCGTTATATAATTGCATAGGTTTGAGATCGCTATTACGATTGCGATATGATTAATCGTGCAGCACTAATGCTTAGTGTATTCTATATGCAACAGTTTTTTGAGCCTTTTCTTTTAACAGTTTTAAATTTCAGTGCGCATGAAGAACAATAGCACTCTCTCGACTCCATGCTGTAATCTTACATAAAGGGAATGTGAAAGGTATGGGCAATAAACTCCACTCCAGCAAGATAAAGTCATTTTATGAAAACCATAGACCTTTATGCTTTATCTACAAATGAAGTATAATAATGGGAATATTGACCTTGAAGAGAGTGTCGTCGTGTCGCAAACGAACGCGACGCGCTGTGTGAATTCTGAATGGAGAATGACTGAGGCGAGATGACTTTCCGTTAACTTTAACTTAGCGACTAAAATTACACATTATGCAATGACTTTAGAAGTCTTGGAATATAGGGTGAAAACTTGATTGTGCTTTACAAAGTTTTTTATGCCTTTAGTGGGGCTTAACAAAATAACATAATACTATGCAGAATATCGGACGTCACTGAGAAGCTGCAGCCGTGGCGGGAGGATTTTAAGTGTGGCGGCCCGCCACGGGAGAATGAATGTAGAGGAAACACTGACCTCTCTCGAAAAGGTTTGTCCTCTGTGGTTTTGATAGCATGATGTGCACTTTTACAGCACCCAACATCAAACTCATGGGTAGAGAAAACCTCCTGTCGTTCCATCATTTTTCCCAGCAATCTTTCCTCAGGAACTGGTGACTCTCCGAAGTTAAAGGAAGATGGGGTCAATTTTGCTGCTGACTCAGTGTTAGGCTTTTGGCTTTCAGAAGACAAGGACACCACATCTACTGGAAACAGGTGAGCAACAGGCATTCCTCGGGTCAATGTAACTTCTTTTGTTGATACATTTCTAACCAGCACAGTGATTTTCTTTGACATTACCACAGTGGGTACCTGCCACTCTGGTCTGACCAAAAACTCTCCTGAAAACCTTGGATCATCGCCGGGTTCTTCAGGTGAGTCCACCAGAATGGCTTGAGCATGTGGAATCCCTTGAAATTTTGGCACACCTGTCACACGAGCTACCCCTCCAGGGCGCACAGTAATGGGTTTACTTTGTGTGAACCACACAGTTCCTCTCTTGTGGTTGTCTTCGTCATCAGGTAGGCATTCTAACAGCTGTTCAAAAGCCCTTTTGAAAGCGGGATGAATGTGCATGCTACTGACAAAATTCTCTCCAATTCTCTCTTTACAGCTCTTCAGTAGTCGTCTCACTGTGGGTGTATTGGTGCCAACAAGTTTGAACGCTTCACCTCTCACAACTGGGTCAGGACACACCAACACAAGGGCATCAATAGTCTCAGTAACTCCAATGTCAGCTTCCAAAAACTCAAGCTTAAGTGACAAATAGCCATCATATGGGTAATCCGAAGGACTAAGGCCCCAAATCTGCAAGGCACTGATAGGTGTCAATGGCAGGTGTGTCAAGTATCTGTCGTAAAAGGATCTGTACAGCAGAGTCACTTGAGAACCAGTATCGAGTATGGCTTTAGCATAAATGCCTTCAATCTGCACTCGTACAACAGAGCTTGGCCCCACTAAGCCCTCAGGTATAGTGTCTTCCACTTTCTCGTCTGGTTTAATGCACTTGGTGGAACGTCTTTTCACCACCGGGAAGCCAGTCCGTTCCTTACTGGTTCCCGCGGTAGTTTCCCGGCTTCTTTGTCAGTCTGATGAGGCGCTTGTTGACTCTCTTGAGATTTTCTTCACCATCACATTCCCTTTTGAAATGTCCATCCTCCCCACATCTATAGCAAAATATTCCTGGTCTATCTTCCTCAATGCCAGCTCTTTGCAGGGTTTCACTCCTCCTGTACCTAGCCTTGCCAGGGATTTCAAATTGTGGACCTTGGGTATCTGGTGGGGATGTAACTGTAGCAGCTTTAAGGCTAATCATTTCTGCTTTCATAACAGTAATGTCTCTTCTGAGTTGTTCCACTTCAGGACCCACTTTAGGTTCTGGAGTGGACCTGGGGACAGGAGTAACAGCCATTGACGTCACTGGGCTTTTGACATCATTCCTGCTTTGAAGCATGTCCTCTTCCTCTCTGACCTCTTTCAATAAGTCACTGAAGGTAGGTGGTTCACGCAGCTTATGTGTCATGCGAATGCGAAGGGCAATCATGTCTTGTGGCAAGGCACCTCTCACAATCTGCTCGATGCGAAGTTCCAAAAGCTGCACCCCTCCTTTCCTGAACACACAGTGTAACAGTTTATCTAGCCTCATCAAATAGGCGGACAGCTTCTCACCTTCACATTGAAGTGTGTGTCGGAATCTAATAAGGAGATCGGATGGACTCTCAGTTGTTCCAAAAGCTGTCTCCAAAGCTTGCATGTAGTCATATGAAGTCGCAGAAGGGTTCTGTGCTCGTCGAAACCTCACTATGTCAGCAGCTGGACCTTTAAGACTTTCCACTACCCTCTGTTTTTTCACATTGTCACTGCATTGCCATTCCTCCAATAAATGCATAGTTTGCTCTGCCCATGCATCATACTCTTCTTTCCCACTGGGGGTGGGCCTCACACCAGAAAACATGCGGAGCTTCCTGTAACTTTGAGTATCAGCAGGTGCAGTGTTACATTTGTCCACCAGGGAACTTATGGCATTTATCAAAGCAGTGTTCATGTCAAGAGGCGAAGGTTTAAGCAAGCCTTTAACATCAGTAATAATCTTTCCTTCATGCTTCAAAAAGGACAACAGCTTGGCTTCAAAACCTTCATCTTCTGCGAGAACAGGGAGCACATGAACAGGCCAAGGACCAGCTTTTCCAGGGAGCCCAACACGGTCAGGTATAGTCTGCTTAGTAAGATCAGTGGATGTCTGACTGAGCACAAACTGGGTTTTGGAAGCTCCATCTAGACAGCGATCCACTACTTTAGCAATTCCAAAAGCTTTAACAAAACTTAAAGCTTGAAGCAAAACATCATCTGTGACATTGGCATCTAAACCACTTAACACTACTGCATTCTCACGAGCTATTTACTTCCTTGTACACCAAGCTTCAATCTCATCAACATCCATTTTGTGCTTAGAATCAATGAGTGAGAAAGAGAAAAAAAAATAATTCAACTGTTAGCAGTACAGACTACTGAAATATGAGATTACAATAGCAGTTTAAAAACTGCGCACAACATCCCGGACGAGCCCCCAAAAATCTAACCCTTTTCACCATAGGCTTGTGATGGAGCAAGTATGTTATACAGCCACGTATTAAGTATTTAACCTTCTTAAACCTAAAGCTTAGTAAAATGGTGAAAGGGACATCTCATTGTAAAAAAAACCTGTCTAGGCACAATATGATCCTCACTATTTCTCTGCTTATCAATGGGTATCTGAACGAATGTTCTTCAGAATATTACCTCAGAAAACACTGAGTTACACAAATACAATGGCTGGTGAAGGAATAAACAACAAGAACACCATGACTCAATTTCCTCTTTTTGTATTATGGGAAACTCACTAACAGTTGAACAGCAAAGAGCATATATGAAAATAAAACACAAATTGAAGAAGGAAAAAACCCCAAGTAATAAAGTCAATAGTCTCTGATAACCTGAGTGCACTCGTTTAGTTCTGTTCTTTTAGCAGGCCTGCATTAATAGTTGGCGCGCTTAACGTTGGAGCTCATAGAGTGGAAAAAAAAACAACAACAATACCTCCTCGAGTAAAGTGAAAGACAGATCCCACCGAGTCTGGAACTTTCTCTCTCCTCAAGCGACGGCGTCTGCGGCGGCAGTGCGAGGGTTAAACTTCGTCCGTCCAGCGCTCATAATCAAATCGTCTCCAGTCACTTGCATCAGCCAGCGAAACTCTTCCCGATGTAGTCTCCTCTCATTCAGCAATCGAACGATGTGTCTGCGGTCCTTTCCACGACGATGTCACAATCTTGCAAAAACCCGAGCTAATTTAACCGGAGAGGCAAACAGTTCCAAACTCACTCGACAGTGCAAAACACACCTCTCCTGTAGTGGGTCACAGTTTCACAGGCACAAACCCCTCTCCCGAGAGCGTGATGTGCGGTAAACAAATTATAGTCCAACGTAAAGCCTTTAGTCCACTCAAAGCCTATAATGCACTAAACTCTCCGTTTAGCAGACTAGCCCTCGTGCGCCATCAGGTTTTTTTTAACTTCCCGTCTTTTTCTCGTTCTCCTCTCTCGCGGGATTTCACATAGTTTAATAACCTTTTCAAATCACTAAATCGCTAATATTAACAGATTGATTAATGAGCTTCTCTTATGTAATGAACCATCCTTAAAACATTTTTAAAGAAAACACAACTGTTAAATTACCAGGCACATCTGAACAGCACAGGGTAATTAAATGATAAATCTTTCTTGCATTAAACACTTAATGAAACAAAATACAATAACCCACATATATTTCAGAAATAAACAAAATAACAAAAAGGTGATGATCTCGTGATCTCGTGATCATGACAGCGCTATTCTCAGCCTGCGCTCCAGCTGGATCAACTTAATTTTTTTACATAATTTATATATTTTATATTCAAGCTGAAAACATGATGTGATTAACACTCAAGTCATTCAAGTCATCGTGTCTCAAGTCAAGTCAAGTCCAGAGTCTTTAACTTCCAAGTCCGAGTCAAATCTCAAGTATTTTATTTTTTGTCAAGTCAAGTCACAAGTCAAAAAATAGCGACTCGAGTCCAAGTCACAAGTCCCCATGTCTGGAAAGTTGTCTGGCCTGATGTGATCTATAAGTGTAGCGAGTTTCATATTTTTACATGCAAGTGTGTTTGATTTATCGACCAAATTTTCAGATCAAGTTTATGGACCAAGTTAATTTAATTAATAAACTAATTATATAAAACTATTGTCAATGCACTACAATTAAACTGGTTATATTATGCCTTTACTTATAAAAAATTAAAATAAAAACTTATTTAAAACATACCAGGCTTAAGAAATGTATTTTTTTATGCAGGCCAGACACACAGCAGTGAAATGGTTAAGCCCCCTCCCCATAAAAACACACACACACACACACACACACACACACAGACAGAGACAGAGAAGTAAGCTCAAAGAGAGCATGACCACATTCAAAAAAATCTGACTTTCTGTGGGTCCTAGCTAATGAGTGTCAATTAGAAAGTTGTCCGGCTCGAGAAGCACAATATACATACTGATTTTTGTAACTGTAGATAAAACTAACTACCCCACTTTTGTCAAAAGGTGGCGCTACTGAGCCCTCACCACGCCCGTTTCTGAAACTTTGCACATGTCTACTGGCTAATAAATGTGATGTGTCTGATGAGTTTCTTGCAATTTGAAGCATGCTAAGGGTCTCAAAAGCAACCTAATAAATTGGTAAAGTTTGATGCATTACCACGGCAACAGTTTCAAAGATATCAAGAATCCATTCACACGTCTTCATCTGCCGTATGTTTACATAATACAGATGAAGTTTGAAGCAAATCGGGTAAAAATAAAAGGGTGATTTCAAAGCATTTTGAAAGTGACACACTTCCTGCTGCCAGTTGGTGGCGCTATAACTTTGACTCACAATAGTCACATCCATGTGATCGTCCTCTTACAGCGAACACACTGCTGAAGTTTCATCAAGATCAGTTAATGTATGCTGAAGTTATAACACACTTCCTGTTTCACATTTCTCGCCATAGTTTCGTTTACTCGCCACGGACAAACCGTTCGAAATATCAAAAATCCCCTCGCAAACTTTCATCCTCAATGTCTTGACTTCACGCTGACTGAGTTTCGTCGAACTTGGATCAAAGCTCTAGGAGGAGTATTTCACATTCCATTGCGAGCATTTTACAAACAAACCTCAATAGCCGACTTCCTGTTGGGCTGGGGTAAAAAGTAAGAGTGTGAGGTATAGATGAAACGATGAGAGCAACATGTGTACCGAGTTTCATATTATTACATGCAAGCGTGTTTGAGTTATGGACCAAGTGTTCGGACCCCGTTCCAGGGGGCGCTGACGAGCCGCCCTGCCACGCCCGGGTACCAGCTTCAGCCCGGCTCTGATGGCCGCGGGTTCTGACCCGTGTGCAAAGTTTCAAGAGTTTTCGAGCATGTTAAGGGCCCCAAAAGTGCCCGAATAGTCGTTAGAAAAAAAAAAGAAAAAAAATATATATAGCTGCGAGCAGCGATGGCGGGCCCAAGCCGGTGGCACCGCAACCCCGGTTCCTTTAGTTACCTAAAGGCACCGGGTTGGCGGTGCCGAAGGCTTTGGCCCTTTCATGATTAAATGTTAAAACGGCTTGCCATACTCTGTCATTTCGACTGGTCACAATTATGTTAGAGATATCTTAAATGATAATACAAACTATCCAAAATGTAATTACGACTAGACAGAAAGACGTTGTTGATATCTACAATGTTAAAGGAGAACTCCGGCGAACAATGAACCTTTGGTCTAATAAAACATCGGTACATAGTCAACCATTCTCTGAGATTTGTTTTCATGATAATCGAATGTAAAGAGTTTTATCTCTAAAAACTGTTTAGCGTATAATGCTAGTAATGGGGGCATTGAGTAAGTAAAAAGAAATCGCTAGTTTATACCACTAACAAGGCTCAAAATAGCCCCACACTCACACAGTAACATAATAAGGCTCCATACATACAAAACGAAGCATTGAGAACTTTGTAAGTGTACAGACCGTTTAATAAGAAGATACTTTATGAAGACAGTTCACTTCGCGTATACAGACAGGAGCCATCTTAAAAAATAGTCTCTATAAGTCAAACCACGAACGTCGTGCTGAGTGATCTGAACTCTATGAAGTTCAACTAACTTCTGAACTGTATGAACGGCGTTCGGGGATCGACTTATCGAGACTATTTTTTAAGATGGCTTCTGTAAAGTATCTTCTTATTAAACAGTCTGTACACTTACAAAGTTCTCAATGCTTCGTTTTGTATGTATGGAGCCTCATTATGTTACTGTGTGAGTGTGGGGCTATTTTGAGCCTTGTTAGTGGTAAAAACTAGCGATTTCTTTTTACTTACTCAATGCCCCCATTACTAGCATTATACGCTAAACAGTTTTTAGAGATAAAACTCTTTACATTCGATTATCATGAAACTCTTTACATTCGATTATCATGATTATCATGAAAACAAAACTCAGAGAACGATTGACTAGGTACCGATGTTTTATTAGACCGAAGGTTCATTGTTCGCTGTAATTCTCCTTTAATTCCGGATAGGCAAACTTAGCTTTTAAATGTTAAAAGGGCTTGCCATACAGGGACGTAGGCTCAGAGAGAGGCTCACAATATTCAAACCAAAATATCTGACTTCCTTTTGGTCCGAGCTAATGACTATGTATTAGAAAGTTGTCCGGCTTGAGGAGTACAATGCATATACTGATTTTTGTAACTGTAGATAAATCTAACAACCCCACTTTTGTCAAAAGGTGGCGCTATTTAGTCCTTGCACCATGCCCGTTTCTGAAACTTTGCACATGTCTACTGGCTAATAAATGTGATGTGTCTGTTGAGTTTCATGCAATTTCAAGCATGCTAAGAGTCTCAAAAGCATCCTAAAATAATTTCAACGTTTGAAGCGTTGCCACGGCAACAGTTTCAAAGATATCAAGAATCCATTCACAGGTCTTCATCTGCCGTGTATTTACATTATACAGATGAAGGTTGAAGCAAATCGGGTAAAAATAAGAGGGTGATTTCAAAGCATTTTGAAATTGACACACTTCATGCTGTCAGTTGGTGGCGCTATAACTTTGACTCACAATAGTCACATCCATGTGATTGTCCTCTTACAGCGAACAAACTGCTGAAGTTTCATCAAGATCAGTTAATGTATGCTGAAGTTATAACACACTTCCTGTTTCACGTTTCTCGCCATAATTCCGTTTCCCCGCCACGGCCAAACCGTTTGAGATATCAAAAATCCCCTCGCAAACTTTTATCTTTCAATGTCTTGACTTCATGCTGACCGAGTTTCATCGAATTTGGATCAGAGCTCTAGGAGGAGTATTTCAAATTTTATTGCATGCGTTTTACAAACAACCCTCAATAGCCAACTTCTTGTTGGCTGGGGTAAAAAGTAAGAGTGTGAAGTATATATGAAACGATGAGATCAACATGTGTACCGAGTTTCATATTATTACATGCAAGCGTGTTTGATTTATGGACCAAGTTTTCGGACCCCGTTCCAAGGGGCGCTGTCTAGCCCCCCTGCCACGCCCAGGTACCATCTTCAGCCTGGCTCTGATGGCTGTGGGATCTGACCTGTGTGCAAAGTTTCAAGAGTTTTCAAACCCGTTAAGGGCCCCAAAAGCCGCTAAGAGTCTCAAAACCATCAAAAACAGTAATTTTAAAGTTTGATGCGTTGCCACGGCAACAATATCAAAGATATCAAGAATCCTTTCACCGGTCTTCATCTGCTATGAATTTACATTATACAGATGAAGTTTGAAGCAAATTGGGTAAAAATAAGAGAGTGATTTCAAAGCATTTTGAAAGTGACACACTTCCTGCTGCCAGTTGGTGGCGCTATAAATTTGACTCACAATAGTCACATCCATGTGATCGGCCTCTTACAGCGAACACACTGCTGAAGTTTCATCAAGATCAGTTAACGTATGCTGAAGTTATAACACACTTCCTGTTTCACGTTTCTCGCCATAAATTCGTTTCCTCGCCACGGCCAAACCGTTCGAGATATCAAAAATCCCCTGGCAATTTTTTATCCTCAATGTCTTGACTTCACGCTGATCGAGTTTTGTGGCATTTCTTTGAATTCTCTAGAGAAGTACTTTAAATTATTCCATTGCATGTTTTTTTTTTACAAACAACCCTAAATAGTGAACTTCCTTTTGGGCTGGGGTAAAAAGTAAGAGTGTGAAGTATATATGAACCGATGAGATCCATATGTTTACCGAGTTTCATATTATTACATGCAAGTGTGTTTGATTTATGGACCAAATTTTCAGACCAAGTTTATTGACCAAGTTAATCTAATTAATAAACTAATTATATAAAACTATTGTCAATGCACTACAATTAAACTAGTTATATGCCTTTACTTATAAAAAATAAAAATAAAAACTTATTTAAAAAATACCAGGCTTAAGAAATGTATTTTCTTTATGCAGGTCATACACACAGCAGTGAAATGGTTAAGCCCCCTCCCCCTGCACACACACACACACAGACAGGCACACACACACAGAGACAGCCAAAGACACAGAGACACAGAGACATGTAGGCTCAGAGTGAGCATGACAATATTCAAACAAAAATATCTGACTTTCTGTGGGTCCTAGCTAATAAGTGTAAATTAGAAAGTCGTCCGGCTCGAGGAGTAGAATATTATACATACTGATTTTTTTAACTCTAGTTAAAACTAACAACCCCACTTTTGTCAAAAGGTGGCGCTACTGAGCCCTCACCACACCCGTTTCTGAAACTTTGCACATGTATACTGGCTAATAAATGTGATGTGTCTGTCGAGTTTCATACAATTTGAAGCATGCTAAGGGTCTCAAAAGCATCCTAAAAGAATGGTAAAGTTTGATGCGTTGCCACGGCAACAGTTTAAAAGATATCAAGAATCCATTCACAGGTCTACATCTGCCGTATGTTTACATTATACAGATGAAGTTTGAAGCAAATCGGGTAAAAATAAAAGGGTGAGTTCAAAGCATTTTGAAAGTGACACACTTCCTGCTACCAGTTGGTGGCGCTATAACTTTGACTCACAATAGTCACATCCATGTGATCGTCCTCTTACAGCGAACACACTGCTGAAGTTTCATCAAGATCAGTTAATGTATGCTGAAGTTATGACACACTTCCTGTTTCACGTTTCTCGCCATAATTTCGTTTCCTCGCCACAGCCAAACCGTTTGAGATATCAAAAATCCCCTCGCAAACTTTCATCCTCAATGCCTTGACTTCATGCTGACGAGTTTCGTGCCGTGTGTTTGAATTCTCTAGGAGGAGTATTTCAGTTTGATAGTTTAAAGCAAATAAGTGACTCTAAAAAATCTAACACCTAGTAATGTGTAATTTCTTGTGCATCTTCTTTCTAAAACAACATTCAAATTACTAGACAAAAAAATATATCCTGAGAAAAGTGGATTTTTAGGGGTATTGCTCCATAGACCTACATTCATTCTGCACTCCGCCTGTGAGTGTCCTCATATGGAACAAGAGTGGAACTGCAACAGTTCAGAACCCAGAAGTTTAATGTAAGTGGGAGTTCTCGTCATATTAGACTTTCTCTGGCAATACTCACACCATTCATAGTTTAGCAGCATCCCTTCTCCATACTTCTAGTCCTAAACACTTAGGGGGAAGTACTCTGGGTTCGGGCCAAACTCCGAGCTTGGAGCCATCCCCCCGGCATTAAAGGTTTAATATGCATTAAACCTTATCCACTCTAATTATATGTAAGTGTGAACGAGTCAAACATTACATGTTTTTACTTACTTCATAATGCCACAATGTATGAAAACATTTGAAGTAGGATTAACATATCATATGTATGTATGATCTATTTTTCTCTAGTGTGTACTTTAGTGTTCCTTTCTAATGATTTATAGTTATAGGCCACGAGAGAGAAATTCTCTCTATGGCTCAGGGCAAAACAAACCAGGTGTTCTTAAATTTTTTTGTTTGTAAATTTTAAATCACAATTTTAACCTTCTTTGTTTTAGTTCCCTCACAGTCCCATTCAGCTCATATGGCCATTAAGGGAGGGATCCTTGTATTGCCAGCTGTAAAACACATCAATATTCATGATGATTCACATCCTCCCCTTATACAGCTTTGACACAATACATGTCTTACAAATTTTAAATCAGTAGATTGTTTTATGTGAATGAGTGGGCAAGACATCACACCATTTTAATGCAAACATTCTAAGCTACGTAATCCAAGATTTCTATGGCATTTTTTTTTTCACAAATCACAAACTTTTACATTTATGCTGCTCAGATATGAAGCAGTTTGTGCCAAATACAGTGTAATCAGACTTTAGCTATTAAAATGTTAAAAAGTAACAGAAATAAGCACAAATGTCAGTGCATGTCTAAACACCTCCAAGGCCTAGAAAACACCTCAGACCATCGAGGGTTAAGAGTGAGGAGGAAGTGATCTGATGATCAGTGGAGCAGTAGTGTGTGTAAATAAGGTCCAATTGGTTACTTGCTTTGTGAGTAGCCAAATTTGTGGGGTCAAATTAGGCGAGCAGAGTGTGGAAGTCAGCAGCCTAAGATTTTTCTAATTGGATGTTGAAGTCCTCAGTTACCGGAGGAGTACCATTCTCCGGGAAGGATGAGGGTAACACATTCAAACCACAAAATGGATTTTAATATGACAGGTGACTGTAATTGCATGCGATTCAAAGGAGCTATTGTCAAACTAAGATGTTAAAGGATTAAATTTCCACTCATTGGAGAGGAGCAGATCAGTACCACCTCTACCAGTGAGGAGAGGGGTGTGTGAAAAGGTTGAACAAGTGGAGAGGGCTGGTGTGGTAGTATCCTCTGGTCTGATCCAGGTCTGGCATTGCTATGAGGTTGAGACCTGAGTAATAGATGTAATAAAGTCTACTTTGTTTACAACATTCTGGAAATTCCAGAGATAGGAATAGGAAAAGAGAGCAATGAACTAAAGGGCATAGGGAAAGTGCACAGGTTAGAATTAAGCCACTTTCGTCATGCGACATGCTTTGTGAGTGTTAGTATTAATATTAGTTGGGATTTGGAAGCACATAGTAAAAACGGGTCACAAAAACAAACAGATGAGAACAAGCTGTAGAAAGAGGAAGCGGAGAAAGCAACAGTGATTTCAGTATTTGTTACCAAAATAAACTAAACAATGTTTCCAAGCATCGACAACCATGCTAAAATCAAATGAGAAAAAACAACACTTCTGTTTGCTTGACTGCTTCACCTGTTAGAGGGTTTGAACCGGTTTAACAGTTTTAAAGCTGCACATGATGAAAATGGTAGTGCTATTGATTGCTGGCCTCATGATTCATAATAGCATTGAGAAATAGCCTTCACAATTATTATTATGCTGTTTATTATTATTATTTCACAATTATGCTGTACTAAGGCAGAATAGAGACTAGAGATGCTACCACAAACAATTGTTTTATTTAACTGAAATTGAACAAAACATTACCTCCATTTCTAAATAATAGTAATCCCCATAGAAGTATATGCTTGTTTTACAAAGAATGAAAAGGGTTTACACCAAACAAATTGAAGAGAAATGGTTAAAACTGCGTTAAGGTTACAGACAATAAGAAAAAACTAAAAAAAAAAAAAAAAAAAAAACCAAACACACCAACAACTAAAATTCAAAAAGTACTGTCCACAGTTTGCCTCTTCTGAAGAACCATCACCAATGATAATGTGAAACTATTACTCTGCGATATGTGTGTATTTAATTGTGGAGAGCCACAGTTACTTTCATTGACTACACAGTTACTATTACTGAGTAACAACTATACCTGAAATGGCCGACTATTTCACCAGAGGAAATCAAAGAAACTGCATAGCAAAGAGATAGAGCACATTGCTTTTAAAAGAATCACAAAGCTTTATTGTGTGAACAGCAGTCAAATGACAATGATAACTAACACTAACCCAACCAATATTTATTTAAAAGCAATCTACTGATGAGCATTTGCTTCAGTGACATGAGACAATAGATCTTGGGATCATAATGATCAATGCCGAAGAGTCCCCACATTTCGATCCCCAACCTTATCAGTAAAATGAACCGAGCATGATTTTCTAGCTGTTGGTCCCTGGGAAGGTTGGTTCATGTGCCTAAAACGACTTAAGTGATCCATTCATGTTGGTCTCTGGGTAAATTAGTGCAGTTCTATATTTTCTTTCACTCTCTCCCTCTTCATTTTTCTTTTCTTTTTTTGAGGACTATGTCAACATTCATCTCAAAACACTAATTTCAAAGTCTTTAGTCTCTAAAGGTTCTGGTGACCATGCATTGGTTTCTCCACTCCAATTTCTTCTTTCAAACATCACTTCCTCTCTCACTCGTACTCAGCGATCAGCACCATCATTCCCACCCCAAACAGCAGAGCTAGGATCTCCAGCATTGATTGCCATAAACTAGACCGTCCAACCAGCAGCTCTGGGAGAACCGTGACAGTTGCAATATAAACAAAGCCTCCGGCAGTGAATGGGAGGATCCAGGCTGTGGCAGCAGCACCCACTCCTTCAGCCAATAACGAGCAGGCAGTTCCAGCTAACGCACCAATGGCGGTGAGAAGCTGAAGACACATGGCCTGATGAAAACAAGAACAGTTAAGAATAATGGTAAAGTAAAAACAGTGATGTTTAATGAACATAACTTTTTGTAACCAATTTAACTTTTGCTATATTCTTTGAAGTGACTTTATAAGCACAGTTTTCCTCCATGTTTCATTCCAAAACATTTCAACACATTAAGGAAGACAGGACCTTTCAAAGAGCTTGCCTCTCTCTCTCTCTCTTTTTAAATAATCAATAGCATAGTTTATTTCACAAAGTCACCACATCGGACAGCTTGTGACGGCCAGATTCTTACGAAAAGATTTATTATGAAACTATAACATTTCTTTAATACCAGTTACTGCAGTAAAACGGTGATAATGTTTATGAATTTGGGGGCAGTTGTGGCCTAATGGTAAGAGAGTTAACCCGAAGGTCAAAAGTTTGATTCTCAACACCGGCAGGAAACAAATTGTGTGCCCTTTAGCAAGGAACCTTACCCCAATAGCTCCTCAGTGAATGGCTGCCCACTACTATGCATGTGTTTCCACGGTTTGCAGTGTGTGTTCACTACTAATTGCTACTAATGTGTGTGCACTGGATTAGTGATCGACCGATATATCGGCCAGCAGATAGTTCGCCAATAGTTTTTCTTCCCGGCACTTGTTTATAGACAGGCGTTCACGGGCAGCTCCCGCCCTTCCCCACTAGCAGAGTGCAACCTGCTCTTCACGAGAATGGTAACTTAAAATTTCAAAGCATCTTTTAAATGTTTGACTGCTGAAATATTGTCAAACACTTTAAAAATAGAAACACGTTGCTCTATAACTGTTATGTGCTTGCAACTATATAGCTAAGCAAGTTTGTGGGTCCAAATGGAAAACGCGAATGCCTCGTCTATAAAACTTAACTGCTTGGCATTGTATTAGGGAGCTGCAAATAGCTAAGGTGTAGGCTATCCGTTCAGTATGCATTAGGGCTGTCTATGAATATTTTAAATTCGAATATGTATTAATTTTGAAGGTGAAAATTAATATTTGAATGTGGAAAAACACGCCTGCGGTTGCAGACTAATAACGTTACCACAGCTGCACAGCTCGCTCGGAGCGCTCACTGTCGGTTCTATATAACGTTACTGTGAAACTTCAATCACTGAATGAAGCCTGCTATATTTGGGACAAGAGTCGAGACTCACAACCTTAAATTGCTTGCACAAAACTCTTGATCAGCACGCAACATTTGTTTGTTGTTGTTCATTTAACCGACGCACAGCAGAGAGCGTGAGGGCGAGAGAGAGAGGAAGAGAGAGAGAAAGATAAAGAGTGCCTCCAGAAAGAGTGGGTTCGGGGCGAGACAGAGTGAGCTCTGCGGTCTTGGCCATTAGTTGATTTACTTGCTTTTTAATATGTTGTCAAAGGTTTAAACTCAAATAAACTATCTAATACTAGTAGTTATGTCTCTTTGTATTAATGTGTCCTGTTATTGACGTAATGCGCGTCAATAACAAAATGCGCAACGGGATGTTCGAATATTTTTTTTAGAGGGAATCTGCAAACGCCATGTTGGGGAATTTTAATCTCACATGTATTACATATGATCATTGGGTCTTGAGTTTCTATCTGTTTACCTCCTACAGTATATGTAATAACAGAGGAATGTCTTATTGTTTTGTTATTCGTGGAGGAAGTACTGTAATTTGTCTTTCCGTTATCAAGAGTGGAGTGAGGTACCAGAGAACCGGTCGGGTCAGAGGTCATCTTAGACTGGGGAGGATAGAGGGGGTTACCGGTAAATCTAACCTAGCATTTGAATCCATTGCTTGTGGAATTTTACAGAGAGACTTGGCCTGTAGTGAATAACCTTGGAAGAGCTATAAAGACAGACTCCGGCCTGTGTTCTGGGCGTCACTCTCTTCACAGTGTACCAATCTGTGTTAGCGATTGGGCCTATTCTTGCAAGAAAAAACTTCTCTTTCTTTATTAATTTGACTCTGGAGTGTCTCTTACGCAGCGATGTCTGTTTATTGAATTTTTGCCTTAACAGCCATTTGAGCAATTTTAACAGCCCTAGTATCCATACGGTAGCTGTTACGAACACTGGTCATAGGATTAAGTAATGCCAACGTTGTTCTGTGCTTTTTGTGGGAGATTTATTCAGCAACCACCTTGCTGAGGTTTGGACGCGTGTGGTGTGTGTCTCCCTCGCCATCGCAGTGATATTAGAGACTAGACATGCTCATTGTATTTTATGTAGAAAAAATGAAACCATGGCAGTACATAGTTCGTTTCTTTTAAAATGAAGTACAATGTGCACTTTATTATGCTGCTTGCTACTGTGTGCAATAGTGTAATTATTTAATTTATGCTTAAATATAAGCACTGAACTTTTTTTTTGTTCTACCTCATGTTTTTAATATTTGTTAAATATTGTTTATCTACTTGTTCTTGTTCTACCTCACATGTTTTTACTATTTGTTAAATATTAATTTTTGAAGTTAATTAAATGTGACTTTTATTAAATTGAGACCTGTAACATTTGTTAACATCATGTCATTTTTATGATGTAAATTGAGGGAGCAAAATGTATCGGCTCCAAATATCAGCTCAAGAAAATCGGCAGCCCGTATCGGTCATTGGCTAAGGCTGATGGGACAAAAATCGGTATCGCCACTAAAAAAAAATCCATATCGGTCGATCCCTACACTGGACGAATGAAAGTACAATTTCCGAGAATAGGTTACCAGACTTGGCCTTCACGCCACTTCACTTCAAATAATGGTGATGTAGTTTGAAAAAATCTTATAACAGCTGTGTCCTGTTCTCTTTTTCAGTGTTTATAATACCAAGGCTATCTAGCCAATGTCTTTTTGCGATTAATGGTTAAAAACATGTCTTAATTGAACGTAAACAGACCTCAATACAAACAATACACCTCAAGGCATAAAAAAAAGAAAACCATCTCTGCTATTGACTAAATACATTTTGTAACAACCTTATTTAAATCAGAAAGAAGTGAACAAGCAACCAATTTTAAATTAAGTTTTAGTTTTTTGCAGGCATTTTTCTGATGTGTCTCAGGCTCAGGCTGTGATGTCATAATCTGCCTCTGTTTAGTCATAAGAGACTACAGATTAAAAACTGTATATCTTCTGAAAACAAACACATTTAAATGCTTTTAAAAGTATATTATATGACTGCCAGATTATCCTAAAACTAGTATATATGGACTGCAACCAGCAAAACCTTAATGTTGATTTTGTGGGGTCTATAAAGATAATTTAAGTTCATATTACATAAGCAATTTATAATCTTTATAGATATTAACCACACTGATAACTGGACGATGAAAACCTTGATAATGAAAAAAATTTAAGTTGTTTGTTTTACTCGCCCTCATGTCATTCCAAACCCATTTGACACTCTTCAGCAGAAAAGATATTTTGTAGAATGAGAGAAAAATAGCACTGATATGTTGCAAAAAACAAAAACAAACAAACAAATTTTGTTCTACAAAAAAAAAAAAAAAGTCATACAGGTTTGGACACGAGGGTGAGTAAATTATGATAGAATTGATTTGGGCGAACAACCCCCTTAAACTTTATGTAAATTTGCCCCAAACCATATATTGACAAATCCACTCTCTTGAGATCCATACCTTCTTCTTTGTGCACCCTGATTGGACCAGAATTGCAAAGTCTCCAATCTCGTGAGGTACTTCATGTAAGAGGATGGTGATGGTGGTAACAGTACCAACTGCTGGACCAACAAGGAATGACGCTCCAATCGCAAGACCATCCGTGAAATTGTGGGTGAAATCAGCAGCCAGGTTCAGATAACCAGACACTTTAATATCTGTAGAGACAAAGAGAAGTTGAAATATTCTGCCAGCAAGACAGCAGCACTGACAGACAGAATAAAAACTCAAATACACTTTTTTGACTTGAGTTTCCATACCAGAACTTGTCTCTACAGGATTCTTATTGGAGACTTTTTTCTCTTTTTCTCCCTTCTCTCTTTTCTTGTCACCCTCTTCATCACTATCTTTTGCCTTCGGAGCAGCTGAAAACAAGACAAGATTTTTATCGTATTTGGAAACCGGTCAAGAATGTCCAGATCACTCTGAATAAATACATAAAAATAAGAAATGATATTTGTATATAATTTTAGCACAAGCAACATTGTTAGTAATACAAAATTATTTTCTTGGCCCTAATGCTGCTTCACTGTGTGACTGAGAACAGCTGCTTCATTTTGAGCATTGATAAAAGCAGTGAGTTGAAATTTTAGCTATTATTGGTCTGGCCTTTACCTAACTTGCACGCTTACAGTGCAAAAAAAAAAAAAAAAAAAAAAAAAAAAAGACAAAAACGTTTTTTTGGCTAGTCTTTATTCAGTGTGGAAACAGATTTTCAGTGCTGAAATTTAATTTTCAGAGAAGCTCTGTAGATACAACAGCCTAAAGAGTAGTGATCGACCGATATATCGGCCGGCTGATATATCGGGCCGATATTTGAGGTTTTTACGTGTATCGGAATCGTCCGATACACCGCTGCGCGTTCGCCGATAGTTTTTTTTTCTCTGCGCTATTTATAGACAGGCGGCCACGGGCAGCTCTGTTCTGCTGGAGATGCTGCAGTTCACGTGCCCCGCCCTCCCCCACTAGCAGAGTGCAACCTGCTCTTCACAAGAATGGTAACTTAAACTTTCAAAGGATCTTTTAAATGTTTGACTGCTGAAATATTGTCAAACACTTTGAAAATGGAAACACGTCGTCCTATAACTGTTATGTGCTTGCAACTAAGCAAGTTTGTGGGTCCAAATGGAAAACGCAAATGCCTCGTCTAACTGCTTGTCATTGTATTTGGGAGCAGCAAAAAGCTAAGGTGTAGGCTATCCGTTCAGTATGCATTAGGACTGTCTATGAATATTCTACATTCGAATATCTATTAATTTTGAAGGTGAAAATTAATATTTGAATGTGGAAAAACACTAGCCTGGCTGCGCCCTCCTACGCACTTCCGCTCAATTTCATTTTACTTCAGTACTACGTCTGGGATCGCTCCATATCCTTAGGTTTCCAGAAACCAATTTTTTGTAGGACCAATCAGCGAATAGAGGGAGTGGCTGAGAAAGATGACGTTGATGTAAGCGCGTCAGTTTCAATTCAGTAATGGCAGCGGAGAAAGACGTGAGAAAAGCTATTCGGTCCGTTGTTGGAAAAGAAACTGCCGAATATACAGAATTTAAAGCCGGATTGTTATCGTCTAACCTCTTGTTGCACAACTGAGGACCAAGTGAAGGAGGCAGAAAGTTTGGAAGTTTGTGCTGGGCAGTTCGTGCACGATGACCGTGACATTTTGGACGGACGGTTTAGCCTGGTGTTCGCGGTGTTCGGAAGCCCCGAGTCCTGCTAAACTATTGTTGAAGATCCGCTCAGGAGTCATGTCAGTCACTCATATTCCCAACTGTATATTTACTGATTGTTGTGATGAATAGAACATTTTGAGCCCCTTTGTGCACTCGTGCAGGAGGTTGGTGTGTCAGTTTTACATGTTGTAAATCATACAAATTGGTTGTGATTTTTTTTTTTAAATTGTCATAAATAAAAATGTGAAAAACCATACTTTGAAGATATTTGATTTTCAGTTTTAGATGTCAATGGTTGATTTGTTTTACTAAAAAAAATAAATGCCACATAAAAATGTACAAACACATACTTTGAAGACCATAATTAAGGTAATTAAGAAACAATAAGACGTAATATGAAAAATTGTTGTTTATTACACATCTGCAGATAGAGACAGACTGATCATTCACTGTAGCTGCTACAGCATTTGCGGCAGATCAGAAACGACCACAGCGGCGTATTTGTAATGATTAGACACAGCTTCCGCCATTGAATGAATATATCACTGTCCTTCGTGTCAAATATACATTTCGAATTAATAATTGTTCCTAGATTAACAAAACCTGCGGCGCTCGTTGACTGAAATCCTATTGTAAACATAATCCTCCAGCCATTTCGGCGCTTGACATACGTCACTCACGACACCCCGTTAGCGATTGGCTATGGCAGATCGTGAGTGACTTTGGGCAGATCCAATAGATTTGAACTTTAATTGTTAACCCGCCTACAAGGAAGGAAACGTTTTTCAATGGAGCGGTTCCAGACTGTGGAAATGAAATGAACTAGAGTCTGGTTGAACCAGGCTAGAAAAACACGCCCGCGGTTGCATACTTACCACAGCTGCACAGCTCGCTCGGAGCGCTCACTGACGGTTCTATACTGTGAAACTTCAATCACTGAATGAAGCCTGGGACAAGTCCAGGGGAGACAGAGTGAGCTCTGCGGTCTTGGCCATTAGTTGATTTACTTGCTTTTTAATAAGTTGTCAAATATGTTTAAACTCAAATAAACTATCTAATACTAGTAGGTATGTCTCTTTTTTTTTATGTGTCCTGTTAGACGTAATGCGCGTCAATAACAAAACGCGCAACGGGATGTTCGAATATGTTTTTTAAGAGGGAATATGCAAACGCCATTTGAGCAATTTTGACAGCCCTAGTATGCATACGGGTGCTGTAACGAACACTGGTCACGGGATTAAGTAATGCCAACGTTGTTCTGTGCTTTTTGTGGGAGATTTATTCAGCGCCCACCTGGCTGAGGTTTGGACACGTGTAGTGTGTGTCTCCCTCGCCATCGCAGTGATATTAGAGACTAGACATGCTCATTTTATTTTATGTCGAAAAATTGAAACCATGCAGTACATAGTTTGTTTCTTTTAAAATGAAGTACAGTGTGCACTGTGCACTTTATTATGCTGCTTGCTACTGTGTGCAATAGTGTAATTATTTAATTTATGCTTAAATATTTATTTTCAGCACTGAACTTTTTTTGTTCTACTTTGTTTTTAATATTTGTTAAAAATTGTTTATCTACTTGTTCTTGTTCTACCTCACATGTTTTTACTATTTGTTAAATATTAATTTTTGAAGTTAGTTAAATGTTACTTTTATTAAATTGAGACCTGTAACATTTGTTAACATCGTGTCATTTTTATGATGTAAATTGAGGGAGCAAAATGTATCGGCTCCAAATATCGGCTCAAGAAAATCGGCAGCCCGTATCGGTCATCGGCTAAGGCTGATGGGGAAAAAATTGGTATCGGTACTAAAAAATACATATCGGTCGATCCCTACTAAAGAGACAAACACACATTCTCAGAGTTATGGTGCACTTGTTCTTATTTCAGAAAGAGAATCTGTTTGGTGGGTCCAAATTCTGAGAATTTGTTTGGTCGGTCAAAATTCTGAGAATTTGTTTGGTCCTCTGCCATTCTTAATTGTTGAGCTTTCCGAAAGGAGAAGCAATTTAAATAAAAAATAGCCAGCCGGTAACACAACCCTGATTAAAACAGTTGTTACAATTCTAGAGGGATGCAGCATTAAGAATGTATGTTAAGTGTTTTTAATGCACAAATAATTTAAATAATTCAAGACTTACCATGAGAGTGAGAGTGTCCTCCTTTCAAAAGACGAACAAATTTCTCGACAACTAGAAATGCAACAATGCCACCCAGCACCCACAGACCAACTGACATCATGTGACCATGGGCATCACCTGTGACAGAAAATAAGCATTTATTGACACTGCACAAAATAAAATCTTTTAGTAAATTCTATTCTTATATTTAATTTGACCAGACTATAAACAGACTATAAAAGGAAAAAAGTAGAAGTAATAAAACACCAATTTCAATAACTGAACAATGACCCACCATGTGACTCACCCCTACCATGTGAATGAACATGTGACTCCTCACTGCTGTGTGGTTGACCGTGATGAGAATGAGGTTCTGTGTTGAGATAAAATCAAAAGGTGAAGGTCAGGCTGGTTAGCATGGGCCAGTTACTCAGATGGTAACTAGGCCTACATTTAGCCAAAAGATCAAAAGTAGATAAAGATAGATAAAAAAAAAAAAAAAAAAAAAGATTTAAAAACAAATCTTTTGACAAAACAAATTTATCAATATTTTTAATGAATAATAATTTGTATATCTTTTATCAGATTAATCAAAAAAAATAATTGACAGATTCATATCTCTCTCATATACAAACACAATCTACCATATTTATACATATTCTTTGTTATCTACAATAGCAAAACTAGGAATGATTTTTAAACACCTCAAAATACACAATGTAATATGCTAATATATTTATATAGCAAGAGTAAAAGGATACTCTGTGGAGTATGGGGATCAGTTTATGTGACAGAGTGTTACAGTTACATGACCTCAAATTGTGCTAACTCACCCAGTGCATGAGGAATGAGATGAAGGAATGCATCTCCAAGCAAACCACCAGATGCGAAACTCAAGAGCACTTTGAGAAGTTTCTGGTGCTGGTCCGTGTTTGACTGCACTGGAATGAGGAAAAGGATGAGGAAGGGCGCAGCACTGATGAGTAGGGTGGCTCCAATTGCCTAAAACCAGTAAAAAGAAAAAGTTTTAAAGCCATGGTTGTTTTCCAGGCTACGCTACCTGGAAGTTAAAAATGTACTGCAGAAGCAGGTCTGTAGACTGCTAAATAATGCAAAAAAGCATGTTTTAACAAATGCTAAAGATTGTATTACAATTAGCTGCATTGACACACCAGTGTATAAGAACTGAAGTGAGCTGGACAATGACGACATCACCGTTTTCTCTAGAGCTGCTGTATAGAACTAAATTAACAACTAATTATTTTGACAACCGAAATGAATCGACATTGAACTTAGGCTACTTAAGCTGGACAATGACACTGTTTTCTTATTATAGAGCTGCTGAACAGCCGGGAAAAAATAAAATAAAATAAAAACTGTTGCGTTATTTTCCTGTTTTCACTGTAAAACTACTATGAAACAATCTGTATTGTAAAAAAGCGCTAGGCCTACACAAATAAAGGTGACTTGAATATTAAATTTAGGCAAAACAAAAACACAAATCTACTTCACAAGCCATCACGTATTTGAGAGCTTGCGCTGCAATGTCTTAAGTGAGAACGAGAGGTTTAAAGCTTACAGGCTTGCAGCGTTTTCAGGAATTTCTAACGGTTCGATTCGATCAAGTCTGCATTCGATTCATCCTCGATATCAAGAAAACCTCCAAATACTTTCATGCATCCTCTGAACTTGCATTTTTAAGTATTGGGACTGAACTTCAATAGTTGTTGATACGTAAGCTGCATCCCAATTCAGAGGCTGCATCCTTCAAAGGACTTCGAAGGCCACGAAGTCGGACCGAGCGTTTGTTAAATGACATTTGTTAAATTTGAAAATCACATTTGTCAACATAAATCAACATTTGAACCAGTTTGTAGTAGTACTAAGAACACATTGGGGCAACATGCCAGATGCATTTGTTGTGCAGAAGACAGTTCAGTAAAATTTCGAATCTATACCATGCCTTTCAGTGTCTTTAACAATTTGTTAGAACATGACACTGGTGGTGAGGATTAAAATCTATGCGCAGGAACAACAGGACAACATTGACACGGACAAGCACAAACAGTAAGACGTAACATGGCAATTGCCCTGCACTCATTCCCAGTGTTTGCTAGAGAGTAAACCATACTCTGTTGAACTTCATTGGATCAAATGGGTGAAAATCTGTCTGGAGAAAATGTACACAACATATGACACGCTTGCTGAAGCAGCAGATAAATACGCAGATGTAAGCTCCCCAACCATTTTGAACCAAAGAAAAACATGCAATATGAAGTGTATGTATTCATAAACGCAATGCAACAGCCAGGAGAAAATCTAGGCACATTCCACACGCCAATCTCATCGTAGTGAAAAAACAAAACATAAAAAAGTACTGGCCCCACACCATGGGTATCACCCATTATCACACCCCCAAAATAATGGCGGGCCCAAGCTGGTGGCACCGCAACCCCAGTGCCTTTAGTTACCTAAAGGCACCAGGGTGGCGGTACCGCCGGCTTTGGCCCTTCATCGCTGCTCGCAGCTATATATATATATATATAGACCATTTCACAAGATGTAAACAACACTGGTCCAGAAGCACTTCCTGTTTCAGTTTTTTAACACTAAATAAAAGCTGGGATAAAATACAACCAACAGAACATTTAAAAATGAATCAAAAAGTTAAACAAACATCTTTAACATGTTTTCTTTACATGTGAAATAAAGAAAACAGTTACAAACTGAAAAAGGAAGTGTTTCTGGACCAGTGTTGTTTACATCTTGTGAAATGGTCTATATAAAAGCCGGTGGCACCGCCACCTTGGTGCCTTTAGGGTTATTCTGGTCATTGACTTTCTGGGCCGTCAAGAGCCAGTCCCGGAAGTCTATGTGGTAGTTATACAGCTCTCAGATTTAATCAAAAATATCTTCATTTGTGTTCCAAAGATGAACGAAGGTCTTACGGGGTTGGTACAGCATGGGGGTGAGTAATTAATGACTTAATTTTCATTTTTGGGTGAACTAACCCTTTAAGAAGGATTTCAATGAACTTTTTGAAACACTTAAAAGACTGAAAGTTGAAACATTCATCAGTGGACCACTCCCAGCAAGAGGAACAAACAGGTTTCCACGGTTGCTTGGGCTCAACACATGGCTGCAAAAAACCTGCAATATAAAAGGAGTGAACTTTATTGACAACTTCAATCTTTTCTGGAGTCAGAGGCAACTGGGGTTGATCCCTGCACTGTAAAAAGTAATACCTAGATCTAACTTATAAAAAGTGAGGCAAGTGGCTGCATTGAATGTTTTAGGTTGAGTCAACTTGCAGCCTTTTTTAAGTATATTGAACATTTTAACATTACTTTATATGAACACAATAAAATCAAGTTGAGTTAACTAATACTACTAGTATTACTCAGATAAACCTACTTTTCTTGGTAGATGTAATGTATTTATGGCTACAAGTAACCTGCACACATTTTAATTAGGTTTTATGAACTTATTTTCTTAGTAAAATTAACCTAATCATATGTGAATTAACATTTTAATTGAGTCCTGGATAGAAAATAAATCTAAATGTCTATATTTTAAGCACTACAGTGATTAACCTATTACAAATGCAATGGAAGAAAACAATGAGAAAATAGAGTGAAGACAAACATTTATTCAGTGTTAACCAGTGTCACTTAACAGTGACTACACAGCAAATGTGGCCACACATGTACAGTATAATATAAAACAAACACTGTATAAGTGTATTTTCAACCTGTTCTGAACAGTACATCCAAACTGCCCAATCTGTAATGTTTGGATAAAGTTAAATGTGAGCTTATTAATGTAATGTAATGTGTGAGCATTAATGTGGATAAAGATGAATGTAAAGATAAAATCACATTGTATCACAATGGAGGTCGAGAGCATAGGTCAGTCCAAACAGAAACAGCATGATTTAGACAGGTTTGGCACACCTCTGACCACGGGCTGTCCTTCTATCATAATACCAATCGTGTTGGGATGATGGCACATGTACATTTTCAGTGGGCAACTGCCAAGCTCAGCGTGCACCTCTGTTTCAGCACGATTCTATTGGTGGAGACAAAAGAATCAAGAAAAACAGGTAATGAGAGGAATATAGCAAACCAGTAGAAGACATAAGACAGAAAGTCAAAATTGTACTTTTGTTACTAAAGGTGGTGATACTAGACGGATACTGTGACTAGAGCATGTGACCAGAGTGAAGTCTATGACAATGCCATAGAGTGTGGGTACTAAACTATCATAATCCACTGTAGCATGAGTGGTGTCGTATTCTGGTTCAAAGGATGCATTACAATGAAACAATGCAATTGTCCTTGCCTGTCCCTGATTGGTCATCACATTGTTGTGTATTAAGCTACAAAGTTTAAATATATGTTCAAAAGATGTCTTCCACTGAGGAGCCAGAATGAATGTTTTTATGATATCTTTTTTTTATGTTTTCTGAAATGAATGTTCATGGAACCAGTGGAAAATATGTGGACATATTTTCAACATAATTTCAACATAACAATTTTAGTCATCACATGTCAGGATCTTAAATGATCACAGACAAAAGTTGAGTAAAGGTTAGTGGCAACTGACAGCTTGCCAAACTGCCTCAGAGAAAGACTGACTGATAATAAGAAACTGCTATATTTGGTGATTTTTACTGGTTGTGGGGAGGAGACAGAAATGTGATTATATCTGCCTTTTATTGGTGGTTGGTACAAAGAAATAGTAAAAGAAATGTAATTGTATGGAGCCTAGACTATTGTTTGCAATTTTACTTATGTTTTACTTACCTGTGAATAGTTAGGCTATAGCTGTAATTGTATATTCTTAAGTTTTTCTTACCTGGATGTGAAGCTTGAAGACCCCAGGTAACAAAAGCGCTTGGGTATCTAAAGACCATGAAAATGCATGTTAGAATAAGGTTAAAAACCAGTGGTAAAAGTAGTTTAAGTAATGGGTTAGAAATAATTTTCTTTTTTTTTCCAACCAAAATTCTGTCATTAATTGACTATGCAGCATTAAAAAAAAAAACGTGGAAAAAATCTCTAAAATCAAACAGACTAACATACATTAATGCAAAAGCTACACAATCTCTGATTGCAGTCCTGTCAAAACACACGATTACTTTGTTTTGTCTGCTGTCCATAAAACACCATCTTACTTTCCCTTATTTGCCTGTTCTATTGCCTGAAGGCTTGCTTCAAATTTCTACCGCTTCGATCGAATATTATCCCGAAATCCAATCATTGCAATCTAAAAATATAACTGACGGCATTTATGCAACTAATATTGCCTACATATCTGCGTTTTTATACACGTCCATTCTAAACTTTGTTACAGTGGCGATAATTTTAGCAGGTGCTGCTAGAAATAAGCATTAAAAATACACATTGTAGGCACGACTATGGCCTACAGCACTCATTTATTGTTAATTTAAACCGCTGTTGTCTGCCGCCGATCGACCACACTCCCATTAGCACTATGCTACCATCTTAGCTTGCCTATGTGTGCAGGATAGCTCTATTACAGACAGTACAATGCAAACCTAACCTTAGCTCCCTGGAGTAAGCGATTTTGCGTGACTTTACATCACCAGTCATTTGGCTAAATTTGCTCAACTTACCTTGTTATTCAGATGATCCGCTGCAGCGATCAAACAGTTGAAGTGCCGAGGAAGAAACTGCATCTGCCGAGGAAACTCTGCACCAATGAAAAAGCGGCATTCCAACTTTTAAAAAATGTAAAATATTTATGTTTGGTGAACGCATGTGCCACATCGACAGCTGCTCAAATAAATAGTGTACGTCAACTTACTTTTATAACCTTTATAGTACACAATAACCACAGACAAATAACTACCTAAAAATATTGCATTGGTTTTATTAAAAATATATGGTTATATAAAAACTTCTACTTTTTAAGTAAAGAGGAAGTATTTTTTATACTTTTAGTATAAAACTAATAAAATAAGCTAGATTACAACTATTTAAAGTATATAAAACCTCCTTTTGTGGGTGTAGTACTTTTTACAGTGTGGGGCACTCGGGGGAAACATGGCCGGAGGTCGGTCTGGCGCGGTAGTCGCTTTGCTAATTTACACAATACTTCTGAAGTTTATACAACCGACAAACAACTATCCACCTACACAATCTCTTAACAACAATTATGCGAATATTATTCGCAACAATTACGAATTAATTGCTCTCAGGATCTCTCGGCATAAACAAACAAACAGGATCCATGGCGTTCTTAGGTATGGGGAGTACACCTTGGTCATCCTCCTTGTAACCCCAACTCGACACAACAGCAGGGTGAAAAGGATAAAAACAACATGTAAACGACAATCCAGTCAGGCTGTGATAATAGCCATATGGTTGCTTTTGTCGGGGGACATTCATCAGTGTCCCGGTCCAACCACAAATGGAGCAAGTATTTCTGACGTTTCTTCAAGCAACTCTACCTCAGCTCAGGTATGTAGTATTGTTAGAAACTACTCATGCTCCAAATCCGCACAGCAAACTTACCTTTTCCGATGTGCACTCTCCCCGAGCACCATGGAAGATCCAGTGAGTTTTCAGCGGTGTTCTATTGAATCTCTGGCGCACCCTGAGGACACCGGTCCTGGTGAGTGTCTGCAGAGGACCGCGAGGGAAGTCCGGTGTTCCGATTCTGGCCATCTGAACTCACCGGAGGATAAGACACCCGTCCGGTTCCCGGTGGATGATCGTCCATCGTTTAACTCGCCGGCGGTAAAGTCATCACCACTGGGGAGACTTGCTGTGGGCCTACTGAGTGCATCTTCAGCTGTACTGAGTGCATCTTCAGCTGTACTGAGTACATCTCCAGCTTCACTGGGTACATCTCCAGCTTTACTGAGTACATCTCCAACTCTCCCTATGAGTATTGGCGGTGACCATACGCTCGTGAGTACATTAAATGTCCAACCAAGTGACAAGCACCGCAGGAATCCATCAGACAAACATGTGTGCAAGAAAAACATCCGTGGCGAAGTAAACAGAGCAATCCGTAAGAACCGGAAGTGGAAAGTTTTTCCAACCGTAAACAACTCGAGGGTTATTTGGGATCCGAAAGCTAAGCCTAAGGGCATATTAGGCGGCCATCAAAACATACGGAGTCTAAAATCTAAAAGTGATCAAATAAATCATATATTACTAGAGTCTAATTTAGACTTCCTCTGTTTAACGGAAACTTGGCTACATGATAACTCTTCGTCGGCTGCTATAATAGTCCCGGGTTATGATATTTACCGCAGGGATCGCATTGTCGCAAAAGGGGGTGGAGTTATGATATATGTAAGAAACAATATTCACTGTAATGAGATTCAGTTGCAAAATCCAAGTGACTTAGAATTTGTTGCCTTGAATATGATTATTTCGCCTCAGATGTCTTACACCCTTGTTGTAATCTATCGACCACCTTCGTCAAATATTAGTTTTTATAAAAAATTTAAGACTCTTTTATGTCAACTGGATTTTAAAAAAGAAATAATCATAATGGGTGACTTTAACTTGAATTGGGAAGATAAGTCCTCAAGAATGAAGCTCAAGCTTATTTTGGACGGTTTTAATCTGGTCCAACTTGTTAAAGGCCCAACAAGAATAACAAACAGTACCCGTACCCAAATTGACCTTATATTCAGTAATAGGCCGGATAGGATTTCAAAATCATTCAATATGATAACTGGGCTCTCCGATCATAATATGGTGCTTATATCAAGAAAACTAACTTGCAGGCGGGTTATGAATGCTGGCAATAAAGAATTCTTTGGCATCCCGAAAAATAAGCATGAGGCATTTAAGGTGGCCATTAATAACATAAAATGGGATGAGATACTTCTTGAAAATGATTTAGAAATCAGCAGTCAAATTTTAACAGAAAAATTACAATCAACAATTCATGAATTTTCAATTAGAATTAAATGTAAAAACAAGAAACAGAGTCTTCCCTGGATGAACGAGAAAATTCTAAAATTAATGAAGGAGCGGGACAATGCTTTAAAAATATCGACAAATTCAAAGATGTCAACTGATAGGTTTAAATTCGTTAAGCTAAGAAATACTGTAACCAGAGAATTGAGGAAAGCAAAGGCGGACTTTTTCATTATAATTGCTGAAAATTCTAATGGTAACTCAAAAGCCATATGGAGTCAGATTCAGAAATTAACTGGTCAAAACATTAGTATAACTAAGCCAATTGTACTAAAAGTGAATGACACAATATTGAAGAATCCAACTGATGTGGCAAAGGCCTTTAACCAATACTTTGTTGCGTCAGTAGATACTATTGCCCAATGTTTTACAGTACAACAAAATGATGCACTTCCAGTTAATATTAGAGAGCCAGCATTAACATTAAGGCCGGTATCTGAGAATGAGGTTGTAAAAACAGTCACATCTCTCAAATCCTCTAGGGCTAAGGATGTGTATGGGATGGATTCACTTATGTTGAAAGAGATAAATTCTTCTATAGTTACCCCATTAACACACATAATTAACATTTCACTGGCTCAAGGAAGGTTTCCTAATTCATGGAAGCCTGCTGTTGTGGCCCCTATATTCAAAGGCGGTGATCCTTTGCTGACTTCCAACTACAGGCCCATCAGTATTGTACCTATAGTATCGAAAATATCAGAAAAACTGATTAACAAACAAATTATCGACTATCTTAACAATAGCTCTTTTCAACTACACTCTATGCAATTTGGATTTAGGGCTAATTACTCGACAGAAACAGCTACTTGTCACTTCGTAGAGAAAGTTAAGGTCTCATTGGATAAGGGCGGGGTTGTGGGGGCCGTGTTTCTTGACTTAAAGAAAGCATTTGACACAGTTAATCATGACATTCTATTGTATAAATTACTTAATTTCAATTTCTCACCTGAGTTGGTCAATCTTATCAAATCTTATCTTTCATGTCGATCTCAATATGTTAAAATTGGTAACTATAAATCGAACCCCCTATGTCTTTCAACTGGGGTCCCGCAGGGCTCCATACTTGGTCCTACCCTTTTTAGCTTATACATTAATGATCTACCCTCTGCATGTGAAAATTGTGACATTTTAATGTACGCCGATGATACAGTTATTTTTACTCATGGTAAAACTGCTACAGAGGTTGCAATCAAGCTAACAGATGTATTAGTGAAGGTCACATCTTGGCTTAACCAATGTTGTTTGCAACTGAATGTTTCAAAAACAGTTTGTATGTTTTTTTCCAAAGGTTCCCACATAGATGCAGAACAAGACATTTCTATTTCTGGACATAGATTAAAAGTTGTCTCAGAATATAAGTACTTAGGACTACACTTGGACTCAAACCTTACCTTCAAAACCCATATAAAGAGGGTCTGTAATAAAGTAAAGTTCAGTTTGGTGAATTTCAGGTATATCAGGACCCTCCTATCAACTGAGGCAGCTAAGGTATACTTCCACTCATTAATTCTCTCCCACATAAACTACTGTTTGATAAGTTGGTCCAACGCACACGCTACAGCCTTAAAACCATTAAAGTCATTATACAAACAATCACTTAAAATTCTAGATAAAAAGTCATTTCGTCATCACCATTGCCATATCTTACAGAAGTATAAAATGCTTAGTTGGGATAACCTAATAAAATACAGAAATGTCTGCTTAGTTTATAAGATCATGCACTGCTTAGCTCCTCCTCCTTTATTTGGCCTTATCACTTTTAAATCAAATACAAACAGAGTTACAAGAGGTGCAGCTAGGAGAGACTGTATAATCCCACTTAAAAAAACTGCATTCAGTCAGGCTGTCTTTTCATTTACTGCTTCGCATGAATGGAACTCAATACCCCCACTAATTAGAGAGTCTCAGTCTACACCTTATTACTCATTTAAGATTAATGTTAAGAAATGGCTTATTGAAAATCAACACTGTCAACATTGATGTGGGTCCAATTCATCAACAATAATTGTATCGTTTATTAACATCTAATTATATTTTATATCTCATGTTTATTTGATTATTTGTGATTTTAACACAGTCTATTCTTTTTACTTTTTGTTTATTGTATATTGAACTGTATTGCATTGTTATTATTTATTATCTTAGGATGCCTAGTAACATCTGGCAAGGGGACTGCCGATGAAAACTAGCCTGTGGCTAACTCGGGTACACTTACATTTGTTGTGAATGTTGATTAGTGTACATTGTCCCTTTTCAAATAAACAAATAAATAAATAAAATAAACTGTTTCAACGGGATGGCCATCACCCAAACAAACTTGGTTCAAGAGTACTAAAGGACAATATCTACTTCTCCCTCCATCATCCTTCTGCTGTGTGTGCCAATCCATTCAACCTGAATGGCACTCACACACCTGGACACAGTATGAACGACCACAGTACTTCACTTCAACACCTGAATGGACATATTGCTGACACATCACACAAGGACAATGATAACACCACTCAGCCACAACAACAACCTCTGCTCACGGATACAATCTCAGCAGAGCCCTGCCCACAGAGCTCACCACAGTCAGACTATGACATATCAGAACTGCTCCCAGATTCAGCACCCAAGGACGACTTTCTGGAAAACAGCGAGGGAAACCAGGACAGCATTTTACACCCTCCAATAACACCAGAGCAACAGCCCCTCTCACCTGACACGTTATCCGTCTCTCCAGCATCTCCACTTCTGTGCTTCTCAGAGAAAATGGAACAACTGGTGTCTGCTGGAACCAAACTATCACACTCTTTTGCTGCAAGCCCCCAGATACCAACCAAAAAACGGCAGGCCCCAAAACCACCAAAGCTTTCGGGCCCAGCTCGCCCTCCCCCTCCTCCTCCTCCGAGAGTTCTTCGGCCTCTGCCACAGCGCCAGGGCTCACAGCCTCCCCCATCGGCTCGAGGTGAACCAAAAACAACTGATACCAGCTCTAAGTGAAATGTTTTGGGTCCTCGCTATGAAAACAATAACTTTATCAAATGTTTACAGAACAAGCGGGAACCCAGTGTGCCTGAATCTTTCTCTATTGCTGTTCATTTACATGATAGAAAATCTAAGGCCTTCAACAGCCGTACAGCAAACCCATCTAATCTGGTGCCTATTACACGCCAAACTAAGACTGCTGTGGGGACAAAAAGTAAAACTATAAAGTTAGCACTTTTAAACATCCGCTCCATTAAAAATAAATCACTTCTAGTCAATGACTTAATAATCACACACAACCTGGACTTCATGTTTCTAACTGAAACTTGGCTAGAAGACAGCTGTAGTGCAACGGTCCTAAACGAAACATCCCCTCCAAATTTTACTTATATGAGTGTCTGCAGAGCGGGTAAGAGAGGCGGTGGCTTGGCTGTTCTTTTTAAAGATGTTTATCAATGTAAGCAAATATCATTTGGGAATTACCCCTCTTTCGAATATCTGGGTATTGTGTTAAAAGGTGCTCCACGTATTTTACTTATCATTGTTTACAGGCCTCCAAAATACTCTCCAGCCTTTGCTGAGGACTTTACAGAACTGTTATCAACAATTGCCTCTGAGTTTGACTGTTTTGCCATTGCTGGAGATTTCAACATTCATATAGATAATGCAGAAAACAAATACGGCAAAAGAAATCAAAACTGTTTTAAAAACTTTTGATCTGACACAGCATGTACACACTCCCACACACAATCGTGGACACACTCTAGATTTACTTATCAGTACGGGTTTAAACATCTCATCGATTGTTAAGGATGTAGCACTGTCTGACCATTTCTGTATTTTCTTTGATACAGTGATCTCTCCTGCCATTGAAGCTAGAGCTGTGTCTGTCAAGAAGAGATGCTTAAATGAAAACACTGATGTGCTATTTATGAAGGCTATATCTTTAAAACCAAGCATATCTGCTGACTCTGTTGATTTTCTCCTTGATTCTTTTAACTCAAAAGTTAAGAGTGTAATTGATGATACTGCTCATGTGAAAGTCAGGAAAAATAGTGGCAGACAAAAAGCCCCTTGGAGAAACTCAACAGCTGTGCAAAATATGAAAAGACAATGCAGAAGAGCAGAACGCATGTGGCGGAAGACAAAACTTGTAGTCCATTATAACATCTACAAAGACAGCATCCACGCTTTCAATAGGGAACTAGGCAAAGCTAGACGGACTTTCTTCTCAAATATTATAAACAGCAATATAAACAACACACACACTCTTTTTGCTACTGTAGAGAGACTGACAAACCCCCCGAGCCAGATTCCCATAGAAATGCTCTCAGAAAGAAAATGCAGTGAGTTTGCTTCTTTCTTCTCTGAGAAAATCAATAATATCAGAAAGGTGATCAGCACATCCTTGAGTTGCTCTGGGGTCAGGCAGATCAGACCACAACCTGAGAAAGTAGTTACTATGTCTGATTTTGAAGAAATTGATGGCACAATTTTGGTAGAAACCGTACAGCACCTTAAAACATCAAACTGCGCCCTTGACACACTTCCCACATTCCCACATTTTTCAAAAGTGTGTTAAACTGTTTAGAAGCAGATCTCCTAGAAGTGGTAAATGCCTCACTTCACTCTGGGAGTTTTCCGAACTCCCTGAAAACTGCAGTTGTCAAGCCCCTCCTGAAAAAGAGCAATCTGGATAAGACCATCTTGAGCAATTATAGACCGATCTCAAATCTTCCTTTCGTAGGCAAGATCATTGAAAAGGTTGTCTTCAATCAGCTGAACAAATGTTTAAGCTCAAATGGATATTTTGACAATTTTCAAATCTGGTTTCCGATCGCATCACAGCACGGAGACAGCGCTCATAAAGATAATAAACGATATTCGCTTAAATACTGATACAGGCAAATTATCCGTGTTGGTACTACTCGACCTCAGTGCTGCATTTGACACTGTTGATCACAACATACTTCTTGACGGGCTGGGAAACTGGGTGGGGCTTTCTGGGATAGTCCTAAAATGGTTCAGGTCATACTTAGAAGGGAGAGGTTATTTTGTGAGAATGGGAGAACATAAGTCTGAGTGGACATCCATGACTTGCGGAGTCCCTCAGGGCTCGATTCTTGCGCCACTCCTATTCAACCTGTATACGCTCCCAATGAGCCAAATAATGAAAAAGAACCAAATCGCTTACCACACCTACGCAGACGACACACAGCTCTACTTAGCCCTTTCGCCTAACGACTACAGCTCCATTGACTCCCTGTGCCAATGCATTGATAAAGTAAACAGTTGGATGTGTCAAAACTTTCTGCAGTTAAACAAAGACAAAACTGAAGTCATTGCGTTTGGAAACAAAGATGAAGTTCTCAAGGTGAATGCATACCTTGACGCTAGGGGTCTAACAACTAAAAATCAAGTCAGGAATCTTGGTGTGTCTCTAGAGTCAGACCTTAGTTTCAATAGTCATGTCAAAGCAATAACTAAATCAGCATACTATCATCTGAAAAATATTTCAAGAATTAGATGCTTTGTTTCCAGTCAAGACTTAGAGAAACTTGTGCATGCTTTCATCACCAGCAGGGTGGATTACTGTAATGGCCTCCTCACTGGCCTTCCTAAAAAGACCATAAGACAGTTGCAGCTCATACAGAACGCTGCTGCCAGGATTCTGAGCAGGACCAGAAAATATGAACACATCACACCAGTCCTCAGGTCTTTACACTGGCTGCCAGTTACATTTAGGATTGATTTTCAAGTATTATTACTGGTATATAAATCATTTAATGGGTTAGGACCTCAATATATTGCAGATATGCTCAGATCACTCAGATCATTAGGATCACATCAGCTAGAAATACCAAGGGTTCACTCTAAGCATGGATAATCTGCTTTTAGCTATTATGCCAGCCGCAGCTGGAACCAGCTTCCAGAACAGATCAGGTGTGCTCCTACAGTAGTCGCATTCAAATCCAGACTCAAAACACATCTGTTTAGCTGTGCATTTACTGAATGAGCACTGTGCCACTGTTCGTCCGACTGTTACTGCACTTCATTTTATTCGAAATAGTTTTAATTTACTGTATTTTATTTTTATCATAATTTTTATTTTTCATTATTTCTTATTTTTTTATTCTAAACTGTTTTAATTATTCTGATTTCTTTTGATTATTTTAATTTCTTCTATGTAAAGCACTTTGAATTGCCATTGTGTATGAAATGTGCTATATAAATAAACTTGCCTTGCCTTTATTTATTGTTTTGGGGATTTTCTCAAGTACATTTTTTGTTAACATTTTTATTTTATTTATTTTTTGGATGTTTTGTTCATTTATTTTGGATATTTAAAAGTTTTCCATTTTCAGGGTTAAATTGTCTTTAGAAATAAAAGCTCATTGATTTTTGAAAAGACCTGCATTATTATGCCATTATCATTATTTTAGTTGTAAACAGTCTCAGAACGACAATATTATCGTTTACCGCAATAATTTCTTGAACAATTTATTGTCCAGCAAAATTTGTTATGTGAAAGGCTTAGGCATCAAATGAATCTACTAATCTATCATCATGTTTTACCTGCATCCAGAGCTCCATCATGTTCCGTCTCCCTGCTTCTTCATGGCTTTTCAATTGCTCAGCTCCATGATCATGAGTGTGCCCGTGGTCGTGTGTGTGCCCGTGGTCGTGTGCGTGCCCGTGGTCGTGTGTGTGCCCGTGGGGCTCCTCTTTGTCATGGAGCAGGTTAGCTTCAGCACTCCATTTGCTTGCCCCATGATGCATCTTCCCCCCACCATGCGAGTGACCGTGGCAACCCCCGTCTCCATGGGAGTGTCCGTGATGATGGTGGGAGTGAGCGAGTGTCTGCTGGGATATTAAGATCCCAGTGGTGAACAGCAATAGAGATTTGCTGAAGGTCCACATTACTCCTGAAAAGAAAGGAAACATTGTTTTTAAACTCACACAAACATATTCTGAATCATCAGTGCCATAATATGAGTGGATTCAGTATCTGGATAGTTGATGCATGACATGCCTTTTTAAAAGATACTTTCACTGTTAAATTAAAACTCCAGTTGGTGGCAGCAAGGTGGTTAATGAGGGAGTAGGGCTGTCAAAATTGAAGTTTGAACATTCCCTCTAAAAAAATAGAACATTTTTTCAATGACAGGATAAATTAATACAAAGAGACATAACTACTTGTATATGAAGTTTATTTAAGTTTAAACATATTTGACAATTGCGAGAAATGTGACAACAAAGAACCTTTACCCTGAGGTTCATAAAAAATAAAGTGCGATTTAAAACGAAAAAGGCAACTTGCATTCTTGGTGCTTGTATTAATAAAAGGGGGGGAAAAAAATGCAATTTATTCCATTGTCTTTTTAGTGCACTGTCAATGCCGTGTCTTAGGCCTGAAAGCTTACAGGTTATTTGCCAAAAACACAAGACAGTCCACATGAGAGGATTTTGTTGAGCAGGTATTGGAGACTGTTGTTCATACATAGACATCTCTTTTTGAAGCAGCAGACTCATGTCCTGGTCTGGACGGTCTGTGAAATATGTGTCTCAGAAGAGACACCCCATAGCAGATAACGCAGTTTTCTCAGGGGGCCGGTCCGGTTCACTTGTTTCATCCAGTATAGCCACCTGCATCTATAGTTTCTGCTCCTCTTTCAAATGAACAAAGTGATGCGTGGATCCAGGTAACTCGCTTTAACCAGCATAAATGCGCCCTTTTCCTCTCTATAATGCTTCTCCAGATCTATGACGATCTTTGCCTTCATCTCTGACAATGCAGGTGGTTCTGGTTCATCTGGCGTTCGCTTGTTCAGTTGAGCGAGCAGAACATGTATTAATGGTAGTACAGCTGACACTGTTGGTTTTTTGTCAGTTGAAAGTGCTTCTGTTGCCACTTCAAAGGGGTTAAGGACCACTTGCAACTGCAATAAATAAGTAAATATAACGCATTGATAGTATGACAGGTTTACTTTGCATTTGTCCAGCTTATTAAAGGAGTAATTCACTTTAAAAAAAAAAAAACTACTCCTTTAACATTCACAGTAAATTAGGGCCATCATTCTACCCATTTAAAAAATTACATTAGGACAGTTTTTTATTTGTCCAACCTATTACGGTACATATTTCGTACACTATTGCTGCTCACTAGGGCTGCACGTTTTCAAGTTTTTCATTAACCGTTAACCGAGGCCCTTATAGGTTAATACTCGGTTAACCATAGTGTGCGCGCCGCAACCTCGAGATACAGAGTTAATTTTTAACACCTTTAATAACTGGTTGGACCCCATTTGAAACGAAATTAATTTATAGAAATAAAATGCAGTGGTAAGTTCAGAGCAGTTAAAGTAGGCGCGTTTCCATCACCCTTCAAACTGAAATTGCCAATTGAAAATACGCACATTGGCAACACGTCCATTTCGCAAAAACTCCGTGTCCGCAAATAATAATAATAATCATCATTATTGTAACATTTTATAGGCTACATATGTAGAAGACGCTTTTATCCAAAAAAGGAACAAAGCACAAATAAACACAATATTTTGACGCATATCCAGTGTGTGTGCTTGTGGAGGCTGTGAGACGCCCATGTGAACACTTGCAGTTTCATTGCAGTTCTTTTTTTTTTTAACTATGTTTTTATTGAACTTTTCTTATACAGAAAAAAAGAAAAGGATAAAAGAAAAAAAAAGAAAAATAATCAATAAATAAACTTAAAAAAAAAACTTTAAAAAAAAACCCACAAGCCCTTGACAGCACTTCAAAAATATACACCGCATCACTGCGGATTTGCAGTCATCTTCTCAAATATGTATATCTGTTTCAGTTTATGTGTCCATTCTGTCACAGTGGGTACATGCACCTTCATCCAGTTCACAGTGATTATTTTCCTAGCTGCCATTAACAATATATGCAATACAAATAAGTGGGATTTACTGAACAGATCTGGGGGGAAGCTATCAAGCAAGAAAAAATCTGGGTGCATTAGAATATCTCCTTCTAAAACTTTATCAACTTCCCTCTTAACCCCCTGCCAATATACTTGTATTTTTGGGCATTCCCAGAATATATGCACATAGTCCCCCACCATCCCACAATCTCTCCAGCATTGTGATAATGGCGAAGTACTGTCGAATTTGGCAACCACCAGTGGAACTCTGAAGAATCTCATTTTCATTTTCCAGTCAAATTCCTTCCACATTTGACTGCTAATACCCTTATGACAGCCAGCACATATATTTGTCCACATCTCATCCTCTATTACAGTATTTAACTCTAGTTCCCAATTTATTTTTTTATGCAATGTGTCATCAGATTGATCCTGCATTAACCTCCCATAAATATGAGCTATGTGATTTTTAGTAGGTAGATCATGTTCGATGATATTGATAAAATATTTTTCAAAATTTGTTGGAGATCTTTTAATTATGTCCCAATGCTTATGAGTTGTGATATAATGTCGTAGCTGTAAATATCTAAAGAGATCATTACATCTCAATGTAAACTTATCACATAACTGAGAAAAAGATTTTATGGTTTCTCAATCAAAAATTTGATTAATTATCTTTAGACCACTCTCTTCCCATCTATTAAAGGCACTATCACATATAGAAGGAAGGAAATCTGAGTTGCCTTTAATAGGTATTGCACGTGATAAAGTTATTACTCCTTTAAACTTTTTTTGTATTGTGGACCAAATTTTGACAGTATGCTGAATCCATATATTTATTTTCTTCACTCTTTTCTGTGCTTGCAAGTCCATGAATGGCAGAACTGTCAAAGAGACTCCAGGAAGTGAATTCTGTTCAATATTAACCCATTCTGCCTCTTTATCGATGCCAAGCCAAGCAGCCATAGCCCTAAGCTGAGCAGCCCAATAATAGTATCTAAGATTAGGAAGGTTCAAACCTCCTGTGTCTTTATTTGACATAAGTATTTTAAGTCTTATTCTTGGTCTTTTATTTTGCCAGATAAATTTTGAAATACATTTTTCTAGTTTGTTAAACGCTGAGACTGGAACCAAAACAGGAAGAGATTGAAATAGGAAGAGAAGCCTCGGCAGTATATTCATTTTCACTGTTTCAATCCTTCCAAACATGGAGAGAGGTATCTCCCATCTCACCAAATCTTTTTTTATGATCTCAAAAAGCTGTGTGTAGTTAGCCGAATATAAATGCGATACCATAGGTGTAAGAGTAACACCCAGGTATTTGAAACCCTTACTAGACAATCGAAAAGATACTTCATTATCTAACTGATTAGGCCAACGTCCTGAAATCATCATTGCCTCGGATTTCTCCGCGTTTACCTTATATCCAGAAACTAAGCCATAATCTCTAAGGCACTCTAAAAGGGCCGGGATAGATGAAACAGGGTTTTCAATAAATAATAGTACGTCATCAGCGTATAATGATATTTTATGACACTTCCCTCCTTTATCTGTTATCCCCTGTATTCTGGTGTTGCTCCTTATTAACTCCGCTAGTGGCTCAATACTAAGAGCAAATAAGACTGGAGACATTGCATCTCCCTGACGAGTTCCCCTACCTAAATTAAAGAACTCTGAGCAGTGACCATTAACTCGAACTCTTGATTTAGGGTTTTTATAAAAAATCTTTACCCATTTAACAAAAGTGTCATGAAAGCCCATATAATTAAGAGTCTGTTCCAGAAACACCCAGTCCACCCTATCAAATGCTTTCTCAGCCGAGAAGCATTGAGGGTGTTTTACTATCTTTTCCAATTTGTTGTAAGTTTAAAGCTCTTCTAATGTTATTTGTTCCAAATCTTCTATTAATAAATCCAGTTTGATCCGGTTTGACCAATTTTTTAATATGCTTCTGAATTCTATTTGCTATTATTGAAGTTAAAATTTTCATATCCTGACATAGTAAGCTTATTGGTCTATAAGCCATACACTGTGTAGGGTCCTTTCCAGTTTTATGAATTACAGTAATTATTGCGTCAGACCATGAATGCGGGGGGTCTTCATCCTGCAGCACATAGTTAAACATCTTACATAAATTAGGAGCCAATTCATTTACAAATGCCTTGTAAAATTCCCCGGGGAATCCGTCCACCCCTGGTGACTTATTGTTTTTTTAAATGTGTAATAGTCTCCCTTATTTCTTCTTCTGTGATAGGGGATATCATTTCCTTTGCTACGTCTTCTGTTAGTTTATTTAATTTAATTGTTCGCAAAAATATTTTAACTTTTTCCTCCTTATTTATTAACTCCTGGCCTTCATATAATTTTTTATAATAATCTTCAAATGCATTAACTATATCATTTGGTTGTGTTAACATTGTTGAGGTGTCTGGGTGTTTGATTTTTGGAACTACCCTACTTGCTTGAGCCTTACGTAATTGAAAGGCCAAGAGCCTACTAGCTTTATTACTCATCTCATAATATTTTCTGCTTACAAATCTGAGTGCACCCTCTGCTTTATATGTAAGCAAATCATCCAATTTCTTTCTTTCCTTCCTTAAGCATTCTAGAATTTTTATTTTACCTGTTTGTTTATGTTCAGTTTCCAGTTTCCTGATTTCATTCTCTATCTCATTTTGTTTGGCTAATCTCAATTTTTTATTCCTGGATGTTATTTCTATTATTTTACCTCTCGTCACTGCTTTAGCCCCCTCCCACAAAATAGATGGGGTAACCAGTCCATTATTATTAATATCAAAGTATTCAATCAATTGTTGTCTTATTTCTTCTTTCGCTTTACAATCATTTATTACTGAGGCATTTAATCTCCAGTATTTAAATTGTTTTCCTTGTCCTAACTGAAATTTTAGCCTAACTGGAGCATGATCCAAAATAGTTATGGGATCTATATAGCATTCTTTGACATTATGCAAATCTGCTTTAGATGTACAGAAGAAATCAATTCTAGAATAACTGCCATGTACATGTGACATAAAGGTAAAATCATTTTCTTTAGGATGCATGCGTCTCCAAATATCTATTAGACCTAATTCTCTCATTATTCCTAAAAGAGCTTTTGCTTTTTTTGACTGTGTTCCCCTTACTGCTGGTAACCTATCCGCATGACTATCTAATACACAGTTAAAATCCCCACCAATTAAATACATTCCCTCGCCTTTCTGTGCCAAAAGAGAAAAAAAACATTCTTGAAAAATTGTGGGTAGTCCTCATTAGGTGCGTAAATATTAAGAATAGTAATTTTAATGCCTGCAATTGTTCCAACTACCATGACGTATCTCCCCTCTTTATCTTTGTATACTTGCTCCATATTAAGAAAAACAGACTTGGCAAACATGATTGCGACACCTCTTCACTTCCCCTTGTTATATGAGGCACTGTAAACTTGGTCTACCCATTCCCTCCTCAATTTTAAATGTTTCCCATCGGACAGGTGTGTCTCTTGAAGCAATGCAATAGAGCATTGCATTTTTCTAAGCTGGTTAAATATTTTCTTTCTTTTAATTGGGCTGCTCAGTCCTTTCACATTGTAACTGACACAAATTAAATTATCCATTGACATTGGAAATGTTGTGTGCGCTAGTCACCATATATATTCCAGTAATATATATAAAAAGAAAATATTAAAAAACACTTTAAATTGGCTGTCAAGGGTAAATAATTAATGCTAACAAAAACTAAAACAGGAACTATGTACACGAACAAGACTTCCACACCTCCATTCGGCCAAGTTCTTGTCTCGTAGGCCAAATCCCGATGTAAGAAGGGCAGGGAGTTGTGACGCTGACTCCCTGGGGTATCCAAAGTGCACCAAGTGCGTGCAGCCATTTTTAGAACATGGCCGCCTCCAAGAGTGATTTCCACTCAGCAAAATGTCAGCAAGGTTCCGTCAATTAAAAAAAATAAATAAATAAAAAAATAAAATAAATTATTATCCCGAGAATATCGAAGGGGGAAAAAAAAGAAAAAAAATATATTTTAGTTTTCACATTCTGAAGCAGAAATATCCAGTTCAAATATAGGCTACCTCTTTACATTCGAGCTATTCAATCCTGCAAAAATGCTTGAAGGTCCGCGTCGGACAGCAGCGCTGTACTTGATCCACGTCTACCTTTACTTTGCACTGACCATCTAGCCTTCGATATTTCTCTTACTTGTCGGTCTCGTTCATCCACTCGGACTTTAATTCCCATTTCCCGCAGGGGTGGTGCAGCATCCATCAGGGTAGGAAAAGTTTTAACTCCCGCATCCAGGTAGATCCTTATCTGTGCTGGATAGATACACTGAGCTCGCACATCCTTCGTCTTGAGTTGTTTCATTACGTCTCGTACCTGCGCTCTCTTCCTCTGTAACTCAGGCGAGTAGTCGTTGTCAAAGTAGATCCGTTTCGCGTTGTAAAGAACCTGTTTCTGTGACCAGGCTTTTCGTAGAGTTGCGTCCTTAACCGCATAGTCTAGGAATCTCACTATTATCGATCTCGGGGGTGCGGCGGGGTCTTTTGGTTTAGCTGCAAGGGCCCTGTGCGCCCTTTCAATCTTTATATCCATATCCTGAGGTAACTGTAGGACTGTGTTGAGCAGGCCCAAAACAAACTCCACCGTGTTTTCTCCTTCGGTGCCCTCTGGAACTTGATATATTCTTAGATTATTCCGGCGAAGTCTATTTTGCAAGTCCTAGCATCTACCTGTGAGATCCGCCTCATGTTCCAGTAGAAATCGTAGCGCTCTTTCATGTCTCATCCCCGTCTCCTCAGCAGCGCTGATCCGTTTCTCCGTCTCCTCGATCCTGCTCTCCAAACCATTTATTTGGCATTTTAAGTCCTCAACCGAGGTCTCCACTTTTGTCAGCGATATTTTTGTTTGTTTATGCCTCTCTTGATTTTCTTTTCTTAGCAATTTCAGTTCTTCCATCACTTCAGTAAGGTCGGGAGCACGCGGGCTAGATTTAGCGGGCCTAGTAGGGCTAGGTGATTGTTTCTTATCATCTCTTTCTTTCAAATTTTCATTTTTTGAGGTAGTCTTGTGTCTCGTTGCTGTACTCATTCTGAAAAACTCTGAATATATCTGAATTAGCTATGTAAATCGGGATTTATTGCATCAATCGACGGAGCCTAACTTTCAAGCGTGTGCCATCTCTCTGACGCCACCGGAAGTCTCATTGCAGTTCTTTCAGTGGAAACAACTTAAAATACTCTTTCATTTCTGGTCATACAGAAAATAATAATACATTATTCGCAAATACATTTATTTGCGTATACTCACAATAACAAGAAAACGTTGTGCTTTAACAAACAGGTGCGCTTCATGATCTCCGTGAACTGAACCGCGAGAACTGAAACAGCCACCGCATTGGAATTTGTTCGTTTTAAATTTGACATTTAAAGCCACACCGTGGAACTCTTCAACCTTTATAATATATTACCAAAACCCATTGAGATGGTAGATCGACTTGCAATAGGTTGAATGACGCGTCTGCCGTCTCCTGAAGGTGTCTGTATCGCTTTTACTTGCACTTTGTAACTTCGGGTTTCGGGTAGGAACCCGAGCATAAAAAGAACTACAAAATTCGACCGCTTTACGGCATACGTCACTTCCCCCACCACCCACAACTTCCTCAGAATCTAACGTTAGTGCTCAACTCACGTTTGATTGCCGTCTGTATGTTTTCGTCATGCCGAACAACAGCTACAAGGAAGAAGGCAATGGTTTTATCAGAGGAAACTAAAAAAGAAAAGGGGAGAGTGACAAATTAAAAACCAGGACTAGGATTAACACATTGGTCCAGCTTTCGCTTCGCTCGCTGGCGTAAGCTAACGGAGGAGCAAGAGTGCTGACGCTTACCTGCACAAAAATGCAGTTTCTAAGGTAACCCAGATATAAGCAGTGTAGTATTTTCTGGTATTCCGGCCACAGCCGATGGTGTTATGAGTGTAATAAAATGCCCACAGCCCAGTGTTCATTTCTACAAACAGCCCGCCTCAGTGCAGGGCTCGCACTAATAAAATCGGCTCATGTCAAATATAACGTTAACGTTACATTAAATGTAGTGAATGCCCACGACTCAGTAGTACCCACAAACACTAACATTACACACCACATGTTCCACGGATTCTGTAAAAATAAACCAACACACATAACGTTACAGTCAGCTCTAGCCGACGGTGTTTTCAGTGTAGTGAAAATGTCCGCTGTCCCGCGCCCACATTCACTCACAGACATGATAATCCCCACGGGGATCACCCCGCTCGCTCGCTCAGCCGGCTGCTATGGGGAATCAAGCGCGGCAAGGTTGCCCGGCCCGCCTCATACACTGCAAGCACCATAGACAGTAAAAGCACAAGCACACACAATCTAAAGACACGGGAGGCTGACCGGTTGGCGATATTTTTTTTTCCCAGGATGGTAGGGGAAGACTCATTAATATTCATTAGGGAACTCATTCCTGATTGGTCTTAACCACAGTGACGGTTAGGTTTAGGGGCGGGGTTAAGGGTAGGTCGTCAGGCCTCAGTGACGGTTAGGTTTAGGGGCGGGGTTAGAGGTAGGTCTAAAGACCAATCAGGGATGAGCTCCCTAATGAATATTGATGAGTCTTCCCCTACCATCCTGGGAAAAAAAATATCACGACCGGTTGACTGTTTGTTGACTTTAATTTGCGACAGTGCTGCGGAGCTTGTGGCCTCTAGGGACGCTGGACGTGAAAATTACATGTCGAGCACCATCTACTGGCCAAAAAGTTCCGCAGTGTGGCTTTAAAGCTTTAGTCTGAGTAGACTAAAGCTTTAAATGTCCAATTTAAAACGAACAAATTCGAACCGAAAGCCAATATCTTCTGACTATGTAATTATGTAACCTAACTAATTATGCATTTCTCTCTAAAAGTGCATCCGGGGATGGAGATTTGTTTTTCGCAGAAACTGATTTAGAAAACAATAGTTTATTAATAAACAATTAATGCCTCGTTATTTTATATTATTTATCAGACACATTTATTATATCTTATAAATCCCCTTTCTGTAGGCTGTGGTTACGGCTCTTCTCATTCAGCACTGCGGGGAAAATATAATTTCCAGGTTCTAATTTGGCCTCAGAAAAACCAGTAAAATCTTTTTTTTTCCATATTCATTTGTCAAATATTTTAAATGTTTAAAGGGGCAAAAAAATAAAACAAATATCTGAAAATTCGTCGACATATAGCCTATATATTTTTGCGCAGCATTTGACGTAGTCCCACAGTGCAAATGAACATTTGGTGTTCAACTCTGCGTTTTACAAAATACAACAATCGTTCATTTTCCGTTTTGCAATTAGGCCTACGGATTAAATAAGGGGAAACGAATGAACACAAAAGTACACTGACCGTTTGGACATATACGAGGCAGAGTTCTTTTTTAAAATTCATAAAAAATACAAGGAATAGCCTACTAGACAAAACCTCAAAGAAATGCCACAATCAAGACCGCGGAGCAGAAATGAGGGAGAAACACACAGAAACTCTTTGACTTTCCCTGCCATTAATGCTTGGATGACACACCACATCTCCTTCCATAAATAATAATAATGTCTAGTGCGGTGGCTGTGATATACCAACGTCCGTTGCCATTATTTTTGGAATGGCTTATCGCGAAAGGAAAAAATAGAAACGCTGTCGTTAATAGAAACGCTGTCATTTCACAATATTTTTTTATCGACAATCAGAGAAAAAACAAACGCAAAAGTTTTGTGCAAATATGTATTGACGCCACTTAACCGAGCAAAAAGGTTTCACTCGGTTATGCAATTTTAAACGGTTAATCGGTTAACCGGTTAACCATGGACACCCCTACTGCTCACCTTTTCCATTAGGGACCATTCGCTTGTGATGAGCTCCATTCTGGACAGTTTTTTCTCGAAGATGACAGCAGACACAGCTGCTTGCTACTCCGATGCACGTTAGATCATTTCATATGTGCTGTTCCATCGCGTTGGAGAGTCGTTAATCAGCATCTCAGTTTTCAATCCCAAAAGTATTTGTTTCTGCTGAAGGAGGTAACTGTCGGCGGAAGATTTGCTGAAATGTGAGGCCGCCACTTTCAGCCTACTAACGGGAATTCGATGGCTCTGACCCCGAGCCCTTTACGCACAGCCAAGTTTATTGTGTGCGCAGCGCAACACATGGTATATTTACTGTTTGAAGATGTCTCTCCACTGCATTGACGTAAATAGTGGCATTGTCCATTGTGATGGCTATCACGGATCCCCTTTCTATGCCAAAAACGTCCAAGATCTCTTGAACGCATTCGCCTACATTCTCTTGTTTTTAGCACATTGTTAAGCATTTCCCAGTCATCATTACTCCAATGGGCCGTAGCTGTAACATAGGATGCTGTCGCTAGGGATGTCCACCCATCCATGGTAAGAACCACATCTTTGTCTTTGATTGATTCCTTTATTTTGTCTGCGGTGCTGTTATACACTTCAAAAATTCTATTGGTGACTGTTCCACGGCTAGAGATACCTCGGTATCTCTAGGTACCTCGGTTCCATTGATTGACAGAACTCCCTGAAGCCTGTCCCATCCACGACACTGATCGGTCTCATGTCCTTACAAATGAACGAAATTAATTTCTGCGTGATGGCCTCTTGTCGTGGTGCAGACAAAGATTTTGTGTCGGGCGGTGCAAAATAAGTGTCAAGACACTGCTGTTTAACTGGAGTTCCACACATTATGCCATGCTCATTTGGGTGCACATTTTCGAGATGTGACCTCATGTTGCTAGTGGTCGAATGGTATGCTAACTGCATCTTACATAGCTTGCATTCAACTTTATCTCACGGCTTCACAATTTTACCATCTACCGACCAAAATCCAAAGCACTTCCAGACATGGCTTTTTAGATTTTGGGGGGTTAAAATCACTTTCACTGCTGCGGTCAAGTTGGGCTCTGCACTTTCTGCCATCTCCATGAATCAACTTTCAGCAGTGAGTGACGATGTGCCAGTGCGACTCCTGTGACCTGTCCCTGATCCAACATGCCCCGTTAACACTACACTGAAATCATTATTTACCTTGTTGTTGTTTCTCCAAGCGACACGATACCATTCATTATCTCAATGGTGAGAGGGCGACTTACGGCAACACGCGCGGTCGCGACCATTGGCGACCGGAGGGGCATGTCCAGTGACGCGACAAAGTTGAGAAATTTTTAACTTTATGCAAATGAAGAGCGATTTTCGTGAGCGACAACCAATAGGAATGAAGTCAATGGAGTGCTTCACTCTTCAGAGCTGAGTCTGACCGAGGCAAGTTGAACGAGAAGCTCATTTTAGCAGTCAGAAACTGTCCTATAATGGATGATATATCTCCGTGTACACCCAGTGGTGTTCACCATACCGACCCGTGACTCGTTTGCTGCAGTTAAATAGCAGCGATGGCAAAGAGCACTCACTGTTTCTCGTTCATCTTTAATATTAGGCATATTATGTACTGATTCCATTTATATTTAGACTTTTCCTTCCAAAACATTTGTTTGTAACGGCAATAAAACGCATTTGTTGTTCATCTTTAATATTATGCATTTTATGTACTGATTCCATTTATATTTAGACTTTTCCTTCCAAAACATTTGTTTGTAGCGGCAATAAAACGCATTTGTTGTCTAACATAGAGTAACATCTGTGAATGTCACTCACAAACATTACTAGGCAACCAGTAGTGGGGAACGCCCTCCAGCGCAGCCACTGGCGACCTGCAGCGACAAACTCGTGTGTAGTGTGAACGGGGCTTAAGGCAGCGTGTATTCCCACTCGCTAAACAAAAACCGCCCCTCTGCTACCATGGGCGGGGTTTTTTTCTCACATTCGAATATTAATTTTCACCATTGAATTTCTGTTTTTTTTTTTTCCTATATGAATATATATTCGAATTTTGAATATTCGTTGACAGCACTAAATTGGACCCTCTTTGATTATAAAGCCCTGTCTATGGTCCTGTATTAGGTATAAGGTAAATAATGAATGTGTAGCCTGAATATTGTGAATGCATTTAATAAATTTAATTACCTAGCTTTAGTAGCGTTCAGTAAATAAACGTGTCTGAGAAAAATTATTCATACAGTTGACCCTATGTTTACTTTCTTCACTAACAGACACAAATAAAAAGCTTATATCAGTCAAAGCTCAGCTTTAGGAGGGGAAGAGACAGGGCAAGAGAAAAACAAAGAGAAAAAGAGGGTGATGCTGATGAGGAGAGAAAAATAATCAGCTGCACACTGACATGGTTTCTTATCCAATTATCCATTTTTTTGGTCTTCAAAACATCCTTATGCACATGTAGATCAGAGAAAGCAAAATTGTCTCGGGGAAACCCTGAAACCCCGTAAGTAACCTACCTCACATTTGGGACAACAGTGATTATAAAACCCTGCCTTTGCATGGTAATGAAACTGGTTAATAGTGAGTATTAGATCCTAAACTAAAGCGTTACCTTTTTTTTATTATTTAAAAAAAATCATACCCTCATTAGCCGCGTTTCCACGGCCGGGCCAGGCCCGAGCCGTGCTAGTGCGTGCCAGGGACAGTCGCGTTTCCACTGTCACTTCCCTTGATCGGGGCTTACTCGAGGCCAACGGCCAGGATTTCTGGCCCGCCGAATACCTTGGGCCAAAGCGGGCCAGCTCGGGCTAGAGGCATGCTCAAGGTAAAAGGCGGAGTTTAGCGGTGTTATGGAACATTATGATCTGCAGCAAAATGCACATTTCACTTTTTTATATTGTGCAAAATAATCACTGCTCGAAATGGAGAAAACGCCTGTCCTGAACTGTCCTGGTCTGTCCTGAGTTAACAGAAGGGAATGCATTAATGTCACTTTCCCGCCGGAACAACCCCCCTCAGCCTGACTAAGTGGCAAAAGATCTGCTGCGTGACTGGATTTAATATGGAATTAATTTTGAGCCAATAAAAATGAACGTAACTTTTCAAGAAACGAATGAAAATATAAATTGAAACTGAATAAAATATCTTTGAAACTGAAAAAGAATGAACCGCAAGCAATTTTTTTGACTTTGTTTTTAACACACTACATGTTTTGCTAACTATTCCTCATATTTCGTTTACTGATCTACACTTACAAATGCGCTTCCAGAGTTTTCATTTACGCTTCTGAAGTTTTCGTTTACACTCCCTGTTTTTAAAAGAAGAGAGAGAGTACTTGACCATTTTCCACGTCTCCATTCATAATATGTAAACACTCATTTGTTTTGAAGTTTAACCCTGGGCGCAATATTTATTCTGCAAAAGGCAACAAAATGCTTTTTCTGTATCCATATTTGAGTAATAATTATGTAAAAAAAAAAAACATTTTGGAGAAAAATGTTGAATTTTTAATAGTCTTATATAATTTATATATATATATATATCCAAATTCAAAACCTAATACATGCAAGTAATTATGACTGAAAAAATCCAGCAACTAGGGAGTAGACGCTACACAGCCATGGATAAATGTTTATTGGGCTATAGAGCCATCTACTGGTTACACAATAGTATTACAGATGATAAATGGTGTGTTAGTCAGGTAAACATTTAGTACTGTAAAATCCCTTAAAACATTTATATAATTTGTTTGAAATAATTATTTTAAGTCTGCAAATGGTTACTGCATGTGGGAGTTCAAAGCAGTTTGTATTGTTAGATTATAATACATTTCCTTTCTCATTTTCCAGGGATTTGAGCAACTTTTCCATAAACAAAATTCTGATGCTGACACAGAGGATGGAGTGATAATACCAGAGATCAGCTGTCTCCATCAGACAATAATGTTACTTTGTTCAGACATATCACCTTTAAATGACTGGGATCCTTATCTTCAGACACCTGTTGTATTTTATTTTAATATGATAAAATAGCAAATATTTTAATTTCTTTGGAGCTCTAGATTAAAACAAACACAGTTCACAAGAGGTTGCAGTTTATTCTTATTAGTCTCTGCTGATCATGGATTTGCATATCAACAGCATATGAATGGGATAGTTCATCCAAAAATAAAATTATCACTTATTTTACTCACCCTCATGCTGTCCCAGATGCATTTTACTTTCTTTCTACATATAAATACGAATTAAGATTTTAAGGAAAGTAATCCATCTCTGCAAGCCCTAAAGATGCTTTAAAAACCACACACAGTGACCGTGATGTCCATGTGACCTCAGTGGATGAATCAATCTGAAGTGAAACAATAGGATAAAAAAAAATACTAATAATGTAAACTGTTTTAACTATTAAAAATAACTTCCGACCAACTGCCATACATGGGTACAATCCACTTGTGTTATGTGGACTCACAGAGATGTATTATTTCATTAAAAATCTTTGTGATTATACATTTTTTTATCTATATTATGAGAATACTGTGCATTACATGTATAGTATGCAGTTCATGTTTTGTGGATTCTGGTCTTTCCTGTCATAACTGCATCCAAGACTTTCTCTTTGATACTTGTGTATATGCTGTAGTGACAATAAAGAATGAATACATTTATTAGATTTTTTATTTAAATTCATTTAACTGATTTTATAAGTCATAATTGAACCTGTTGATGATTGTTCAAATATATTTACCATTTTAAATGTGAGAAAATAATATTAACAAAATGAAATAAATAAAATGATCAGCATGATTAAAAAAATACAAACAAAAATATTCTTTGTGTGAAATATGTAATGAAATGCCCTTTGAGGTCTGTATCATCTGACAGCAACCCACGATTGTAATTTTCATATAGTTTAAATTCCTCTTATTTAAGTGATCATACATGATCAGGCCATCCTTAAAAATATTTTGGTTTGCAGTAACAGCAAATTTTTTTTTAAAAAGGGTCGGTAGGTAGGTCTATATTTTTTTTCCAGGATTCAGTGTAAAAAAAAAAGTAAAATTTTGGTCATGGTGATCATGATTTTTTTTTTTTTTTTTAATTGCATACTGTGACATCACTGACTGGGTCTTCAAACTGTGCATCCACCGCTAGGTGTTAATGCAACCTACAACCGGCTATGTTTTAGGCCAGTCACAAAATGAATAAATATCTATTTGTTATGCAGCAGTGTGCAGGCTTTTTTTCCATATACATGAGATATAAGCAAAAACAAGTACAAACACATGGTGAAACAAAGAATACAATTAAACAAAGATACAAATTAGCCTATATACACAGTGCTTTAATTTCAGAAAGGTCTAAAATTAGCTACTTTTCAGTTAAGTGTGTTGCGTAGTCTGAAAAGAAATTTAATTTAGTAATCAAATGTAAAATGACACTGCATGGTTTATCATAGTTAGATTAATGATTTTTAAAGTTTAAGTTAACCATTCAAGAGCTGCAAGTGATTTTTCTCTGCCTTTTGTTGCGTTTGATTCCCATTACTGGCTCAATCGTCACATGTTTATTAGACTACTGCCCCTTTAAGACCGAGTGCGGATCTAACAGATGACTGATGCACCACCATATCCTCCCAACTATTCACGTCCATTTAAGACATAAACTGTGTTTAAATGAATCTCAGAGCAGGTCATTTTATATTTTATGTATATTTGATAGTTTAGCTGCGCACAGTCCAACGCTGTGCTGAAGCTCAAAATGACTACTTTTCTTGTCTCGTTGCAGTGCATTTCGGAGCACGCATCACCTTGCGCAGACTTTTGTGCTTTTAATAGCTCTTTTAATGATTGAACGCGTCCGCAGTTTAGCAACAGTACAGACTGCATTTTACAACAATTACCGGTCGTGATTCTGACGGTACGTTTGGGCTTTAGGAAGAAATGACAGCGCAACGCTGTGAAGGGAAGGAAGTTGCGCTAGACAGAATGCGTCTGTACTCTGTAATTAATAGTTTCATCTCAAATATCTTTTTATAATCTTTGAAAGCGGAAATCTAAAATACAATTAGAATAATATCCCAGATCTAAAGTGTAGGTAACCATGTTCTGTCCTCATTGTCACTCATTAAGCAGGGCTGTCATGTTGTGCGCGCTGTGGCTCCGGGTGAGAGATCGTTCTCTCTTCTGGACTGCGAATAGCAAAATTGCATCAGACAAATTGTTTAATATTATTATTATAGAAATGGTTGATATTCAGCCCCGTTGCCCGTTTAATACCGGGTTTACCAAGCGGGAACACTGAATGAAACGAAGCGAACGTACAAGCCTTATAGACAGTGTGACACGGGTAAACCAATCGTGTAAACATTTAATCAGATGGCCACAGGTTTTTATTTAAAAGAAAGAACGTAGCCTACGTTTGTAGACATAAGCAACTTTCACAATAATAACTAAAATATCATTTTATGGAATTTGAACTAGTCGTTTGAAGAGTAAAAAAAAAAATCTGTCGGTCTGAACGCAAGTTACAACCGGCAAGTCGGTCGGACTAAAAGGGAAAAAAAAATAAATAATTGGGTCGGCCCTAAATTGACAGGGTCGGTCGGGTTATGGCAAACAAGAATATTTTTAAGGGTGGCCTCATTTGATGGTGTAAATGCATATGGTAACAATGAGAAATTTGATGGCCATGGTTGCCAACCTTGATTACCTGGTTGAAGTGAAACTTTCTTGACTGCTAAATATATCACACACGTATACTAGTAGGCTATTCTCTTGTAATAGCACAACCTATTCAGAGCCTAACATGCAAACGAATCATCAAGAATAAACAAATATTCTCCTAAAACATTGGACACAATATTTTAAGTAGTCATATACAGTGGGCCTACTTTGATGTACAATTACACCTGAATAGACTGATCTCTTGTGAACCTAAAAGCTTCTGTTGACAAAGTAATCGCAGCAGAAGGTAAATACAGATAAAATTAAAAAACAAACGTAACTTAATATCACTAAAATTAAATAGAAAGCTGCGCTTACAGACGCTCACATCCACACGTGTAAACACAACTCTGACGTCTTCACTTCCAGGTCAAGAAGCTGTCAATCAAAAACTCAGTAGCCAATGAGAATACACTGCTACTAGCCCCGCCCCCACGAGAGATTTGTGTCAGAACAGCGAACGCAAACTCAGGGAGTGTAAACGAAAACTTCAGAAACGTAAATGAAAACTCTGGAAGCGCATTTGTAAGTGTAGATCAGTAAACGAAATATGAGGAATAGTTAGCAAAACATGTAGTGTATTAAAAACAAAGTCAAAAAATTGCTTGCGGTTCATTCTTTTTCAGTTTCAAAGATATTTTATTCAGTTTCAATTTATATTTTCATTCGTTTCTTGAAAAGTTACGTTCATTTTTATTGGCTCAATATTAATTATATAGTTTTAAGCCTTAAAGTGATACTTCACTTTGAAATTAATTTTTGATATGTTTTAGCTTACCTCAAGGGCATCCAAGAAGTAGGTGTCTTTGTTTCTACAGTATTTCCAATTTTGACATTTTTTTCGGTCAAACCGTTCTTGTCTGTCAGTCATATAATGCAGGTTTAGGCGATTCACGTCAAAGAGCATGCACAGAGAAGTCAAAATCAAACATGATTTAATGACTCGTAAACACATTGATGGCCTGAGACACGAAATGAGCGGTTTGTGTGAGAAAACGAACAGTATTTATATAGTTTTTACCTTGTGTAACCACAGCCATGTCCAACAGATCTGAATCAGTTGTCTAATGTCCAACTGAACCGAAGTGAACCAAGTCCAACGTTCCGCCGGAAGTGATCGCTTGCAAGTGTATGTCACTCATTGTTTACACAGAGATTTCGGAAGTTTTACCTAAGTTTTCACTAAACATATTTAGATATATAGAAATCATCTTCCATTGCAATTTCCTGTATACGTTTAGATCTTCACAGTAAAACTTCTGAAATCTACACTCACCGGCCACTTTATTAGGTACCCCATGCTAGTAACGGGTTGGACCCCCTTTTGCCTTCAGAACTGCCTCAATTCTTCGTGGCATAGATTCAACAAGGTGCTGGAAGCATTCCTCAGGGAGTTTGGTCCATATTGACATGATGGCATCACACAGTTGCCGCAGATTTGTCGGCTGCACATCCATGATGCGAATCTCCCGTTCCACCACATCCCAAAGATGCTCTATTGGATTGAGATCTGGTGACTGTGGAGGCCATTTGAGTACAGCGAACTCATTGTCATGTTCAAGAAACCAGTCTGAGATGATTCCAGCTTTATGACATGGTGCATTATCCTGCTGAAAGTAGCCATCAGAAGTTGGGTACATTGTGGTCATAAAGGGATGGACATGGTCAGCAACAATACTCAGGTAGGCTGTGGCGTTGCAACGATGCTCAATTGGTACCAAGGGGCCCAAAGAGTGCCAAGAAAATATTCCCCACACCATGACACCACCACCACCAGCCTGAACCGTTGATACAAGGCAGGATGGATCCATGCTTTCATGTTGTAGACGCCAAATTCTGACCCTACCATCCGAATTTCGCAGCAGAAATCGAGACTCATCAGACCAGGCAACATTTTTCCAATCTTCTATTGTCCAATTTCGATGAGCTTGTGCAAATTGTAGCCTCAGTTTCCTGTTCTTAGCTGAAAGGAGTGGCACCCGGTGTGGTCTTCTGCTGCTGTAGCCCATCTGCCTCAAAGTTCGACGTACTGTGCGTTCAGAGATGCTCTTCTGCCCACCTTGGTTGTAACGGGTGGTTATTTGAGTCACTGTTGCCCTTCTATCAGCTCAAACCAGTCTGGCCATTCTCCTCTGACCTCTGGCATCAACAAAGCATTTCCGCCCACAGAACTGCCGCTCACTGGATGTTTTTTCTTTTTCAGACCATTCTCTGTAAACCCTAGAGATGGTTGTGCGTGAAAATCCCAGTAGATTAGCAGTTTCTGAAATACTCAGACCAGCCCTTCTGGCACCAACAATCATGCCACGTTCAAAGTCACTCAAATCACCTTTCTTCCCCATACTGATGCTCGGTTTGAACTGCAGGAGATTGTCTTGACCATGTCTACATGCCTAAATGCACTGAGTTGCCGCCATGTGATTGGCTGCTTAGAAACTGACATAGACGCGCAGGCAATCATTTCCAGCGGAACGTTGGACATGGTTCAGTTGGACAATGGACAACTGATTCAGATCAGTTGGACATGGCTGTGGTTACATGAGGTAAAAATAGCATAAGGGTCAGTGACGTGCCGCACTGATTTGCACTTCCAGGAGCAATAAATATTATATATATTAGCACTTCCAGGAGCAATAAATATTATATATTAATATAAAATAGTTTTAAAATTATATAGATGTTTTAATCTCACATCACCTGTCCTCCTCACTGTTCTTAATTGTGTTAAATTTCAAAAATAGGTAATTTTTAGACTATTAATGTGGTCAAATGTCATACGGTCAAACGGAATTCACTTAAAGTTATTTCAGACAATTGTATTTAAAATGATTAAAAATGATAAAATTTTTCATTTGGCATATTTTTTCAAGTCTTAAGATAAGCATATTAAAGTATCAGTATAGTGAAATTTGATGGCAATCAGAGGACCCCTGAAGACCAGCCAAGTTGAAGGCAAGTTTAAGATTTTGCACCTAAATTTGGGGTAATTTCACCTTTTCCAAGTGTGTTACCATGTGTCACAGATTTGGGTGTCATATGGTCAAATGTCAAAAAAGGGTTTAAAACATTTAAAATTTGAAAAAATATTTATTTACAGGTGAAATATAAAGTTTAAAAGTCAAGGTAAAGGGTAAAGATGGAAGGAGGTGGCTAAGCAACTGCCTGTTATAAATGACACAGCACAAAATTGTCATAAAGGCAAACAAAAAATGTCATCTAGACAAACGATTTTACCGTATGACATGTTGTTATACCATGACACAGAGCATTTAACTGTTATATCACATATATAGTTTGTACGACTACTATGAATTAATATTAACATAATATATTTCTGCCTATTTTAAGCATTTTTTCACATTATTACAGATGCCTCTTTCTAGTCAGGAGAGGGGTGCATGTTTCCGTGCAAAGCTAAGGGCAGATCCTGAGGCTAGAGAGGAGAACCTAGCCAAGAGGAGGGAAAGGTATAACTGTAAGATTATATGATGCCAGTAATGTTAGGATGTGCCAGTTTAGTCAGTACAGGCAGTATCTTATCTATAGGCCTGAGTTGAAGTAAGCATTACAATGTTTCTGGAAAGTGGCTTTATATACAGTGGGGCCAAAAAGTATTTAGTCAGCCACTGATTGTGCAAGTTCTCCTACTTAGAATGTTGAGAGAGGTCTGTAATTTAATTTTCATCATAGGAACACTTCAACTATGAGAGACAAAATGAGAAAAAAAGTAAACACCAGCTACAGTGTGTGCAAACCTGATGAAGACTTACAGGAAATGTTTTACCTCTGTCATTGCCAACAAAGGTTATGTTACAAAGTATTGAGTTGAACGTTTGTTATTGAACAAATACTTATTTTCCACCATAATTTACAAATAAATTCTTTAAAAATCCTAATGTGATTTCCTGGATTTTTTTTTTCTCATTTTGTCTCTCATAGTTGATGTACCTATGATGAAAATTACAGACCTCTCTCATTATTCTAAGTTGGAGAACTTGCACAATCAGTGGCTGACTAAAGTAAATACTTTTTGGCCCCACTGTAGATATATTATTCACGTGTGTGTGTGTGTGTGTGTGTGTGTGTGACTTTTTTGGGGAAAAAGTCCTTATAAACCACCCGTACCAGTATAGGTGTGTGTGTGTGTGTGTGTGTGTGTGTTTGTGTGTGTGTGTGTGTGTGTGTGTGTGTGTGTATCTCACTGTTGTAAATCTGACATATGGTCATGTTTTACATATAGCATGTCCTATGTATTCCTTGTACTTAAAGAGAGTTGAGTTGACTAAAAGAAATGTTCATGTGTTGGGAAATATATTCTACTGTTAAAAAAAGGTTCACTTGAGATGCCCGTTTCTTTGAAATCATTTTGAATTGGCCTACATCAATTTATTACATTAAAATGCAATGAAACATTGAAATTGTACTATGTCATATGGTAAAACAAAATATGTCATATGGTAAAACATTGAATTTTAAAATAAATAAAAATAGATATTTTTGTTTACAGGGTTCATGAAAATAATGGAGGAGCTAGTATGATATATATATATATATATATATATATATAATTTCTTGCAAAAAAAATAGAACAAATGTCCATAGATGGCATGCTGTGGTTGTTAAAAAACAAAATATCTAGTATTTGTGATGTAGGTGGTTATATTTTGCAACTTGTTATATAATACTTACAGATCAATTATTACATTCATGGTTGTTTTTAACTGTGTCATGAATATGAAATTTAATTTATTGCTAAAAATCACTTCGTTTTACCGTATGACATTTTCAAGGACCGTATACAAAGAAACACATTAAAATGTCATATATTGTTATTTTTTTATAAAGGGCACTAATAAAAACAAAAAATATATACACATAGATGTACACAAAAATGCTATATTTAATTTGTCCTTTCATTTTTATTTTTTTTACTGTTTTGAAATTCTAAAAAGTCACTGACCCATAAATACTGTTCGTTTTCTCACAAACCGCTTGTTTCGTGTCTTAGGCCATCAATGTATACTTACTTACATTTACGAGTCATTAAATCGTGTTTAATTTTGACTTCTCTGTGCATGCTCTTTGACATGGACCCCCATACCTGCATTATATGACTGACAGACAACAACGGTTTGACTGAACAATGTCAAATTTGAAAACACTGTGGAAACAAGACAACTACATCTTGGTTGCCCTTGAGGTAAGCTAAAACATATCAAATTAATTTCAAAGTGAACTATCCCTTTAATCCAAAAGGAACCAGTGTGATGCTAACTGCCGATTGGCCTACAAAGTGACGTCATAACTGACATGTGGAACAGCCAGGAAGATCACAAAAACAATGACATTTCAGGAGGGCAGTTATTATTAGATAATACTTATTAAATAGCAATGGCCATCCAAATAAATATTTTTAGACTCAAGCATAACGAGAAAAACATGACTATGACTTGCTAAAAGTGATGTATCTTACACCGTGGGAAACCTGGAGTCAACAGACAGACAATTACTTAACCAAGCCTCATCATAAAATAAATATTCAGAGTATAAAAAAAAACAGTTTTTAACCACGATAAAGAGATCGTGTTAAATAAAAAACATCTGTTGGTGATGCATAGGCTTAAAAGATAGATACATTAACAGGTCTCAACACCATGATCCTGTGTATTTAAAAAAAGATTATAACTCATCTGCAGTATCAACAAACAACAATAGAGTAAACAGAACAGTGATAAGTACAGTAAACACACGACCAGTCTATCAAAGTGCAATGATCAACGTGTAAATACCTGCTGCTGATGAAAACGCCTTGAAGACCGCACACTGTATCACAATCAGCAGTCTACTAGCCGTGCACGCGTCAAGTAATGTTATAATTTGCAAAGACTCCGATTATTTTCACTGTCGGTGGAGTAGAGATCATGAGATGCTACTGCTCACACTCAAACCGACGTGGCATTTTGTCAATGCAGTAAAGTGCCGCGAGACTTTAGAGTTGTGTGTTCAAAAAAACATAAAACAATGAAATAACGCGATATTACAGCCACGCGTCAAGCCGGATGCGAATGGTGTACGTTAAATACTACTGAAACTGTTTATCACCAGTATTATTTTAAAGGTATCTTTCTGTAGTTGTACACGAGGAGATGGGCGAATCAGAGAAAGTTTATATTCTAAGAAAATATTGGGCGGCAAGTGTTGTTCGCGGTTTGCTGCTGCTTCTTCTTCTTCTTCTTCTTCTTCTTCTTCTTCTTCTTCTTTGAGCTTATTGGTGGTTCGCATTCTTAAAAAGAGCATTACCGCCATCTACTGCAGGAATAGATCAGAGACACACTTATACCACAACTCCCAGAACAATCAGGACTTGTGCTTTCAATGTTGCTGCGTGTTCAGCTCCTCCATTTACAGCCAAAGTCCATCATCTTCCAGAGAAGGATACTGATACTAATAATACTAATAGCCTATCTATATTCTAAAGATCAAATTTGTTCTACTTAAAAACTTTATTATTAACCTACTCCCCTCTGCTGAGTTTAAAACCATCTTTAACGTTAATTGTTGATTATCTTTCAACTTAAATTCTTCAATCATTTTTTACTTCTTTCCTCAGAACATTTATTACACTTAATAAGTACATGCTCCACTGTTTCTCTGATTCCACACCATTCACATAATCCTGTAGGATGTTTTCCAATTATTTGCATTGTTGAATTAAGTCCTGTATGTCCCAGTCTTAATCTAGAAATAATACAGTCTTCCTTCCTTCTCCCAATTGAATTCCTTCCTCTACCAACCAATGGTTGTATTAAATGTAAATGTCTACCTTTTTCCTCATTGTCCCAATACGATTGCCAATTTTTATTTATCTCCCTTTTGATTATTGATTTCATTTCTAATTTACTATACCCAATTTGAATATCTATATTTTCCCGCGGTTTGCTGCCATAGATATATACAGTACTAGACCTCACCTTGGTTCTAAGCATGTGTCAAAACCGCCGCCATCTTGGAACAGGGGTCTTGTCATAGGAAGTAGCTAGTTAACGCTGCTGTCTCTGCCTTAACTTCGAATTCATTGATGGTGGTGGACTTTTGTGCAGCGTATGATGTTCACGGATGAAATCTGAACTAGGAAGAGTGTTTAAAAAAAAAAAAAATCTTTCTGCAATCAATGATAAATACAGTCTGACCGTTGCCAAAAAAAAACAAGAAAATCGCATTCATGATGATTTATTTCCGTTAGATCTGTGTCTACTACAATAGCTGTGTCCCAATGTGAAGGTTGCGTCCTTCGAAGGCTGTAGACTTCGAAGGATGCAGCCTATTTGGCCTTCGAAGGACGCTTCATGTAGCCTTCGTGGGATTTCCTAATTGCGCAACCAGGTGTTCCCTATTACTGCTCCTGGTGCCAAGCAACGGAGCGAGTACAGCGCTGCCATGATCACTCATTTAATGAAAATGAGTAAACAGCTATGGAGACAGGCTATTGTCATTTTGTTGTTTTATATTTTACTGGAAATTTTTATATTTTCCTGTCTTTAAATGAGGGGCAATATATATATAATCACATAATTTCAATTCACATAACCACTAAAAAAATATTTCGAGTCATGTATTTTCGGCTCAAGAGTTGGCCAGAGCTGGCTTAATGCTAGAGGCTGCGTCCTGAATAGCCAGATTACACTGTAAACTGTTCAAATATTGGGTGTTAACCTACGTAAATATTGTAATGAAATAGCCTAAAAAATAATAATGATAAAACATAGGCACATATAGCCTATATTCAAATGTTAATCGTACCTTGATGCGATTTTGTAGGGTTTTCTTTTCATTGCCTAAATATGGACCATGGTGAATATATTTATACAGGCTGTCAATCCTATTTGAATATTTTAAACCGGTTGGATATAAAAAGTCCAGTGCAAACGTCGTTACTCCCGCTCGTCGTGGTCAGCTGTCAGTCACAGTTGCTAGGCGACAAGAACAATCCTCCGCACGCTAGACCAGTCCGAGCGCTCTAGGTGCGCACTTTGATATGGGACGAAGTTGAAGTTAGCAAAAATTTGTTAATATTGTGACAATGGACCAACAATTTGTTACTTTAATTTTTAAAATAACCAGTGGGAGTCTGGGAGAATGTATAAGGAACTTACTGCGATAGTATTCATGTACAAATGTGAAGTAGCCTACTTTTTTCCCTCACAGGACAACACTACACATTTTACATTAAACGACACAAAAGTATATTATAGTTTAATGTATCAACCTTGCAGATCAGAGACCCTTACAAAAATAAACAAATATCCAGAGCCATGAATTCTCTTTTGTGTACACATTTAAAGTTGCATAAAATAATGAATAATAAAGACATACAATGTACAAGAAATACAATACAAGGCTATAAAGCCGTTTTCGCATTTCCACTTGACAAAACCATGCAATGCTGACGAATGAGTTAAGATGAATAAGAAAGAAAAAAAACGAGAAAAAAAACTTTTGGCTGTTAACACTGGTTTCTCTGGCTATTTGAGTAAATAAAAACATAATACTTTTACATTTAAATGTGAATTTGCCGTCCACCACTGAACTCTCGGCCACCCTTTTTTTAAATAAAAATGCTGTCGTCACCCGCGCAATGATTTATGGGGTAGGATCGGGTAGTCCGCGAAGTGTCCATTACTGGGTGCTTCTCATTTCTTATTTGTGCATCCTCGTTTCCTTTCCTTGCTTCCTTTCCTTGCGTCTCAGCTCCACCCCCTATAGGACGTGAGGGAAGGAAGCGAGGAAAGGAAAGGAGGACAGAGGAATCGAATAAAAGCTTTTTTATATCCATTGGAATTCTTGATCACTCGAGCGTCACTCCACAGTGTCATCAGCAGCGCTAAAAGGATCTGCCCTTATGTTGTTGAAGTTTGGTAATTCATAATAAATAATAATAAAGATAGACTATACTGTTGAAATATCTGAGATGTGTGGTTTATATAAACTGCAAAGGTAAAGTATAAATTAAAATGATTGTGACCGATGTGAAGGGGGAGGAGAATTGACACGTGCGTCACGTTTAGTCAATATAACAGTTCCGCGTAGGATGCACCTGTGTATCCTCGCTTATGACTCCTCAGGAAGCCTCCTCACTCCTCGATCCTCGACTCCTCACGGTGCAATTAGAGAATTGAGATGTCCTTCAAGATGGCTGAGCTCGATCGGTTTCCGGGTCATAGGAGGGAGGACGGAGGAGCGAGGAGACGAGGAGGGATATTGAGAAGCACCCTATGTATCCTTCCTTTCACGGGGAAACGAAGGGTGCATTTGGCGTCGCTTTTGAATGAGGTAAGCCTTCGTCGCGCTGCAATGACGCAACCGGCCTTCGAATACGGCCTTCGGAGGATGCATAACTGAATTGGGACAGGGGACTTTCAAGATGGCTCCTTGAACACACGTGTTTCGATGAGTTCGCAATCCTAATCACTAAATTAACCTATATAACGCTATTGCAAATATAATCGTAAAAGTTAACTCAAACTAATATTACTGTGATTCACCAAAGACCAAAATGGGTGGCTCAGAAAAAAGGAAAAGCTCCGGAAAGAAGGCTGGAAAGTCCGAACCAACTGCTAACTTGGCTAATAGCAGCATCAATTTGCAGGTGGCCGAGAACTCTGTTAAAGTCTCCTCGATTGCAGACAACATGCACGACTATCTTAAACAAGGTAATGATCCAGAGGAATTTATGCTGGTGAAGGAGGAATTGCAGTGTTTCCAGCTCCCTGTAAATCGCCATTATCCAAACAACGCAGAATTACGGATAAGGATACATCGGTCATCCTCTCGCAGATCTCGGACCTCTCTCGGCTGGTGCAGGACAGATCGGACGCTCTCGAGAAGTTGGTTGAAAGAAACTCACAGGTAATAAATGAAATGAAAACAGAAGTCGGTGTCAACTCAAAACAAATCTCAGAGTTAAAAGAAACGATCAAGTTTATCTGCGCAGACGTCAATGCCATGAAACCTCGATTGAAACAAGCTGAAAAGTGTGCCGAAGTGCTTGAAAGACGTCTAACGTTGTTGGAGGGCTATTCCCGCAGATGGAATTTAAGAATTCAGGGGATTAAAGAGAAGAATGGAGAAGATGTCCGTTTTCGAGGTCATCAAAATATGCCAATGCCTCTTACCGCAGCATAAAGACAAACTGCCTGACGTCGTGGATGTTGCACATCGCCTTGGTCGTGTTAAACCTGGAAGCAGCACTCCTAGAGCAGTTATATTTCAGTTCACATCACGGTTCTTCAGGGATGCTGTCTGGCGTGCCATGCCAAAGATGCAGACTTTCTAAAGAACAACCACCTGAGGATCTCTGAGGACTTGTCTCCTGCCGACAGAGAAATGAGACTAAAATTATGGCCTGCTGTCGAAAAAGCCCGTAAGGAAAACAAGAAAGCTTTCTTCGTTGGTGGCCGTGATTTTGTAGATGGCGTTGAAATTCATCCACCCACTTAAACTACAAGGGACGCCCTTACTGTGAATGAAACTCGAAGGAAATATCTTACCCCAAACATGTTCGTACAAAGGTACTTTCCTTATTTCCTTGATTATTGAGCCTCCAGTTTAAATGTTTTGTTTGTTACATTTATAAAAGAGGCAAAAAAAGAGAGAAAGATACTCTTCACCATACAAGACTTGAATAAGACTGAGACTTTAGTACAATTGTTTTGATTTTCACATTTAAGAAAGAAGCAATAGCACTTATAAAGTGGAAGAGAAGAGACTGAATAAAAATAATTCCTAGCTTTGAATAGGGATTGCTGTTCTCATCCCGGTATTCATCTGTTGTAATCGGTTAAGATTTGCTATATTTTATAGGAATCTTCTGGATTTAACTTGTGTTTTGTTTAGAGTTTTGGTTTATGTCTTTATCTATTGTTTCTCTTAATTGTAGAGGGTTACGTAACATTGTTAAGAGGAAAGCAATTTTTTGTATTTGAAGCGCTTTAATACAGATTTTTGTTTTTTGCAAGAATGCCATTCGGATAGTCTAGATGTTAATTTCTGGAGGTCGCAGTGGGGACTAGATTTATGGTTAGCTCATGGCACTACTCATTCTGCTGGGGTTTGTATCTTGAAAAATCGTTTTAAAGGGAAAATATTAAGCTCTGAATGTGATATGTCGGGACACTACATTTTACTTGCCCTTGAAACTTTAAAATCAACCTGTATTGTTATTAATGTATATGGTTTCAATTTACAAAGAGAAAATACTGCCTTTTTTGATAGATTAGGTGATCAGGTGACTTGTATGTTAGCCTTATATCCTAACTCTTATCTAATCTTTGGAGGTGATTTCAATGTCGTCCTGGACAACAGTTTAGATAGATGGCCACCTCAAACTAGAAATCTAAATCCTGACTATGTAATTGCATTTATGGAAAAATTTTCTTTAATTGATGCATGCATGGAGAAAATCACACCCAACACAACAATGCTTTACTTGGAGTAATAACTCCTTATCTAGTCAGTCCAGGATTGATTATTGGATTACGTCTAAGGATTTGGTTAATGTTGTTACTGATATAATACCTTCTCCATTCTCAGATCACAAGGCTATTTCAATCAGTATCCCCTTTAGTTCTTCTGTAAATTTAACCAAAAAATCTGGGCATTGGAAGTTAAATAATTCAGTACTTCAACATATAGAAGTAATCACCGGAATAGAAAAAATAATTTTAACTTATTGGAATAAAGCAAAAATTGAAAAAAAAATATTGTAGTAATTGGGAACTTTTCAAATTTGAAGTTGGATTTTTTTTTAGGAGGCACTGTAGTGAAATTGCTAAAAAGAGAAAAGCTGACGAGGATAACATTTTACTTAAAATCTCTACTTTAGTATCCAAAAGAGTAGAAGAATTATCAGAATTTGATAAAGCTGAACTTGCTGCACAAAAACTTAAACTTGAAGAGATTTACAAACAAAAGGCGGAAGGAGCATTTGTTAGGTCTCGAAGGAAGTGGCTCGAAGAGGGCGAAAAGAGCTCTGCTTATTTTTTTTAGACTTGAGAGGCAACAAGCTAAAAATAATCACATTGAAAAATTAAGGATTAAGGATAATATTGTAGAGGATCCTAAAATTATTGCAAATTTTTGTTCTGAATTTTATAGTAAGTTGTATGCCTCTAATTTCTGTCAGCAATCTACTACTGAGTTTTTGGAGTCTTTACATAATATGAAACGGAATAATAATGAAGAGTACACTGTAAATGATTTCTGTTGTTTTCACAGGATTATACTGTTTACTGTTTCTCAACAGTTTCTTACTGTATAATCTATGTACAGTAAGTTACAGTAGATTTAGTTGTTTTCACAGTATTAAATTGTTTTTTCAACAGTTATGTACTGTGCACACAGTTGACAGTATGTTACTGTAGAATTTCAATGCATCCTGGGAAAATATCAGTTACTGTTATTCTAAATACAGCAGTGCAATTGACCGCGAAAAACACCACACACAGTTCCACGGGGGTAAAATTGCTAGCCTACTAATGTTATTCTTACATTTAAAATAAAAATGTAGCACTGGTTGACCATTAACAGTCATACTTTATGACATAATTTATGTCAGTGGGGTGTGCATGAGAGCATATTTGACTTTGGAAGAGTTTCTCTGTCGTGTCAGTGGTGCTGCTGTCTTTTCTGCCGACCTGCAACTTCTGGTAAGTAATAATTCTTATAATGTGTATGCAAACGGATTCTAGCTAATAACTTTAAAGTTATTTAGAATAGCTGACCACGATTTCTATATTCAATTTAATCTATTCTAGACATTTTAATATAATATGTATATGATAGGCTACTCTTCAATGTAGCCATTTGGGATGTTACTGTAAATTCAAATACATTAGTACGAAATGACCGTGAAAAATAACCACAACAAGCTGCCATTTTATGAAGAACTCTTCCCTTTCCTCTGTAAGAACACGCAGGCCGTGCATCGCGTCGCTGTCGGCAACGTTTTCGCCATACATATCTGGTTAGTAATTCATATTTTTATGCAAACCATATGAGTTACTTACGTTAACAGATTAACGTTAGAAAGAACTGGCCGCGGAATGTTCTATAACGTTTGTATAAGTCAGACGCGGATTTCTTTTATGTTGATAGCCTAACTTACTTGATTAAATGTGATTTTATTAACATATATTTCATATGTAACCTCTTATAAGGTCAAAATGGTCTAATAATTTTGTTATTTACCACGTTAAGTCGGTGGAAGCACCTGCCCGTTCATTATTTTATGACTTACATGGGTTAGGAATTGATAATCGATAAATGTATCCTGAAATCGGACATCCAAGGTTAGGATTCGGAATTTATTGTTATAAAATTAAAGTGTCGATTCCTCTTTCTTTCCTGACGTTCTGCCATTATAACGTTACCTCAGTGATTGGACCGCGGAAAGCGCCCAAGCTGTATTTTTGTCCAAAATACAAAGCTATGTGTCACAAGGCTAGTCTGTGTTTCTGCCTAGTTTAATGTTTGTCACAGTCTAGTCTGTTTCTGTAAGGTTTCATGCATGTCACAAGTCTAGTCTGTTTCTGTATTGTTTCATGTTAAGTAGTTCCCCGTTATGTTTATTAGTCTGTCACAGGTGTTTCCTATTAGCCACACCCTCTTGTTAGCTCGTTTTCTCTTGTATTTGAGCCTGTATGTCTAGTTCAGTCTTTGTGGGTCCTTAATGTTGTTTGCTGGTTTTACTGTTCCTGTTCCCTGTTCCCTGTTCCCTGTTCCCTGTTCCCTGTTCCCTGTTCCCTGTTCCTGTTCCCTGTTCCTGTTCCTGTTCCCTGTTTCTTGAGTATGTCTTTGTATAGTTTGAGTGGTATAAATAAAGTCAATCTGCAAATGGATCCTACTACCTCGTCTGCTTCAACCTCATGTGACAGAAGGACCCACCTCACCAAGGATCCAGCATATTTTCCCTTTCACCTGCGCCAGGATAATCGCCTGATGGAGGATTATGTGGGAGAATTTTTGGAGTTTTGCCATGGAGTGAACTTTAAGGACACAGACTTAAAGGACATTTTTGGCCGGGGACTTAATACATTTCCTTATTTCCTCATGCCTCCCGATACCCCACATTACACTCTGGCACAATATATTGGGTTCGCCCTTTTATTGAGTGGTTCGCCATTTATGGTGGGCTTATAGGAAGTGAAGAACCCCACAAGCTCACACTATTCCCGAAGCCTGTTATAGTTCATGTCTTGCCCACCATGCCTGAGGCCGCTGCTGCGGAGGCTGTCCCTGAGGCCGTTGCTGCGGAGGCTGTCCCTGAGGCCGCTGCTGCGGAGGCTGTCCCTGAGGCCGCTGCTGCGGAGGCTGTCCCTGAGGCCGCTGCTGCAGAGGCTGTCCCTGAGGCCGCTGCTGCTGAGGCTGTCCCTGAGGCCGCTGCTGCTGAGGCTGTCCCTGAGGCCGCTGCTGCGGAGGCTGTCCCTGAGGCCGCTGCTGCTGAGGCTGTCCCTGAGGCCGCTGCTGCTGAGGCTGTCCCTGAGGCCGCTGCTGCGGAGGCTGTCCCTGAGGCCGCTGCTGCTGAGGCTGTCCCTGAGGCCGCTGCTGCGGAGGCTGTCCCTGAGGCCGCTGCTGCGGAGGCTGTCCCTGAGGCCGCTGCTGCGGAGGCTGTCCCTGAGGCCGCTGCTGTGGAGGCTGTCCCTGAGGCCGCTGCTGCTGAGGCTGTCCCTGAGGCCGCTGCTGCTGAGGCTGTCCCTGAGGCCGCTGCTGCGGAGGCTGTCCCTGAGGCCGCTGCTGCGGAGGCTGTCCCTGAGGCCGTTGCTGCGGAGGCTGTCCCTGAGGCCGCTGCTGCTGCGGCTGTCCTTAAGGCCACGGTGGGCGCTTCTGAGTTGGTCCAGAAGCATATCAGGGCCATCGACCCTGAGACTGTACACGTTGCGTCTGCCGACCCTGTCTCTCTTCACGTCAGTCCAGCCGAGCCCGAGCCGCTTCACGTCAGTCCAGCCGAGCCCGAGTCGCTTCACGTCAGTCCAGCCGAGCCCGAGTCGCTTCACGTCAGTCCAGCCGAGCCCGAGTCGCTTCACGTCAGTCCAGCCGAGCCCGAGTCGCTTCACGTCAGTCCAGCCGAACCTGCGCATCACTCCAAGGCTGCCCAGGAGGGAGCTCCCGAGGCTGTTCCTGAACTGTCTGGTCCACCCTGGTCGCAAATACGGCGTGCACCGCCTTGGCCGCCGGCACAGTTTGCTCCATTGACCTAGCACTCCCACCTGCCCCAAGAATGCCTCCGTTTCACTAACACTCTGGACAATAATTTGAAGAGCGTCTGGTATACGCTCTTTAAAGGGGAGGTTATGTCACAAGGCTAGTCTGTGTTTCTGCCTAGTTTAATGTTTGTCACAGTCTAGTCTGTTTCTGTAAGGTTTCATGCATGTCACAAGTCTAGTCTGTTTCTGTATTGTTTCATGTTAAGTAGTTCCCCGTTATGTTTATTAGTCTGTCACAGGTGTTTCCTATTAGCCACACCCTCTTGTTAGCTTGTTTTCTCTTGTATTTAAGCCTGTATGTCTAGTTCAGTCTTTGTGGGTCCTTAATGTTGTTTGCTGGTTTTACTGTTACTGTTCCTGATTCCTGTTTCTTGATTCTTGAGTATGTCTTTGTATAGTTTGAGTGGTATGAATAAAGTCAATCTGCAAATGGATCCTACTACCTCGTCTGCTTCAACCTCATGTGACACTATGTGTGACATTTAGCCTACAGTATTGTCGGCTATAATATCTTTGTTTGTTTGTTTTTTTTGTTGTTGTTGTTTTTACTATGTGTAAACTGACATGTACTCATTTGAAGGGAACGATGCCTTGTCAAGCTTTTTTTTAAGTCATGTAGTGCTATCACACAAGCAAAATTTAGCCTACGTTTTAACGTGATCGTAAATGAATTGATTTTAAACAACAGTCCAACAAACAAGATTTTAGTATTAAGTGAATTACACTTTAGACATCATTTTGTCTGTTTTTGCTGTTTAGCCAAAACAACAACAAAAACGTACTGTATTTTAACTGTCTTGTCTGTTCTCCTTTTCCACAGGTGTGAGCTGTGCATGTTAAGAAGATCCCTATCCATCTTGACGACCGATGAATTGTAAATCTAATCTAATTTAATTATTCTATTTATCTAACTACTACTACTATACCTTGGTCCAGTACTGACCCACTGAGAACATTTTAAACTGATTATTATCCATCTGTGAATTTTGTCTATCTGCAAGTTGTTTAGAATTGTTGTGTGAAAATAAACGTTGCTGTACAGTTTAAGGTTTAATTGCATAAAAGCTTGGATAGAAAACTTCCTATTGCAAAAGTTAGAACATAAGTCTGCATATAAATGATTATTAATACCGTAATGCAAGTTTTTCATGGCATATGTACATGATGAGGTTGTTTTGTGTTTAGTTTTTTTTTTTTAAAGGACACTGGATAACTTGTCATTTTGTAATACTCATCTGGATTGGTGGTTTACTCGTCAAAGCTTTTATAGTTTATAAGTTTATATGTGTCTCCCAGCCCTGCAAATCTGGTCCCTTAGATAGAAAGCAGCCAAAAACCCTTTAAAATCAGCAACTGACCAGTTAGACAGTCTATCTCAAACCAATAGACAATCTTAGACTAGTTTAAGCTGTTTTACCCCAGCAGGGAGTGGGTGGATGAGTTGCTATGAACTATCTTTCTAATAGATTGATCAGATAGCACCCCTTTAATCTTTTCTATTTTACCTGTTCATGATAATTTTTGCATGTATTTATGCATAATTGTTCATGATTGTCATGCATGATTTTTATTGTATTATATTACATTTTTATTATTAATGTATTTAATTGTATTAATGTATTTAAATGTATATTATGTAAATGCACTAATGTGTTTGAAAATACACAATAAACCTTGTGCAGTTAAAGCTTCAATTGTTCTTTTTTCTATTTCCAATTAACAGTTAAAATAATATTTATACGGATTTTCTACAGGTTACTGTCACAGTCCTCCGTCTGCACCAGTCTGTCTTGTCTTCAGCACTACACTTCCCAGGATCCTCTCGTCACCCTATCCCGTGTGCACTCCCTCATCAGCCACCTGTTCCTCGTCATCATCATCTGTTTCACCTGTTCTCACCCCATTATGTTTGATTATTCTGTGTATTTAGTTCCCTCTGTTTTACCCATGATTGTCGGTCGTTGTTGAATGTTACCTCTGTGAAACCCTGTCCTCCTGCCTGTATGTTGAAAATAAATACGTTTCATTGTTTATCTGGATTCCTCCCGCTACTTCTGCCTGCACTCTTGCACTCCACCACCTCAGCTCGTGACAGAACGACCGACCAACATTTAACTGAGAATTATGGACCTTCCAGCGGTAAGCCTCCTCTGTCTGGACCAGGAAGACCGTTCCCTGGAGTCCCATACCCGGGACTTTCTGGAGTTGGCGTTCCACACTCACTATTCGGACCGCTCGCTGTGTGTTTTCTACATCGCCAGCCTCAGCGAGCGGTCCCGGGCACGCCTCCCAGGGAGCGGTCCCGCAGATGATTTCCTCGCCTGTGTGGAGTGGGTGCTGGTGTGCTGTGAATCCCCATTCTACGTGGAAGAAGTCACCAGCACCACTCCAAACCCTGAACCCTCATCTTCTCTGGTCACCGTCAGCCCAGCCGAGTCCGCGCTCACCGTCAGCCCTGCCGAGCCCGCGCTCACCGTCAGCCCTGCCGAGCCTGCGCGCATCGTCAGCCCTGCCGAGCCTGCGCGCACCGTCAGCCCTGCCGAGCCCGCGCTCACCGTCAGCCCTGTCGAACCTGCGCGCACCGTCAGCCCTCCCGAGCCGAAACTCCCCTCACCGCTGGTTCCGCCCAGATCCTCAGAGACTGAATGCCCTTCACTGCTGGTCCCGTCCAGCTCTCCAGAGACTGAATGCTCTTCACCGCTGGTTCCGTCCAGCTCTCCAGAGATTGAATGCTCTTCACCGCTGGTTCCGTCCAGCTCTTCAGAGATTGAATGCTCTTCACCGCTGGCTCCGTCCAGCTCTCCAGAGACTGAATGCTATTCACCGCTGGTTCCGTCCAGCTCTCCAGAGACTGAATGCTCTTCACCGCTGGGTCCGTCCAGCTCTCCAGAGACTGAATGCTCTTCACCGCTGGCTCCGTCCAGCTCTCCAGAGACTGAATGCTCTTCACCGCTGGTTCCGTCCCGCTCTTCAGAGATTGAATGCTCTTCACCGCTGGCTCCGTCCAGCTCTCCAGAGACTGAATGCTCTTCACCGCTGGTTCCGTCCAGCTCTCCTGAGACTGAATGCTCTTCACCGCTGGTTCCGTCCAGCTCTTCTGAGATTGAATGCTCTTCGCCGCTGGTTCCGTCCAGCTCTCCAGAGTCTGAATGCTCTTCCCCGCTGGTTCCGTCCAGCTCTCCAGAGATTGAATGCTCTTCACCGCTGGTTCCGTCCAGCTCTCCAGAGACTGAATGCTCTTCACCGCTGGTTCCGTCCAGCTCTCCAGAGACTGAATGTTCTTCACCGCTGGTTCCGTCCAGCTCTCCAGAGACTGAATGTTCTTCACCGCTGGTTCCGTCCAGCTCTCCAGAGACTGAATGCTCTTCACCGCTGGTTCCGTCCAGCTCTCCAGAGACTGAATGCTCTTCACCGCTGGTTCCGTCCAGCTCTCCAGAGACTGAATGCTCTTCACCGCTGGTTCCGTCCAGCTCTTCAGAGACTGAATGCTCTTCACCGCTGGGTCCGTCCAGCTCTCCAGAAACTAAATGCTCTCCACTGCTGGTTCCGTCCAGCCCACCAGAGACTGTAAGCTCTTCACTGCTGGTTCCGTCCAGTCCACCAGAGACTAAACGCTCGTCACTGCTGGTTCCGTCCAGCCCACCCGAGACTGTAAGCTCTTCACAGCTGGTTCCGTCCAGCTCTCTAGAGACTGTATGCTCTTCACTGCTGGTTCCGTCCAGCTCTCCAGAGACTGTATGCTCTTCACTGCTGGTTCCGTCCAGCTCACCAGAGAATGAATGCTCTTCACTGCTGGTTCCGTCCAGCTCATCAGTGAATGAATGCTCTTCACTGCTGGTTCCATCCAGCCCACCAGAGACTGAATGCTCTTCACTGCTGGTTCCGTCCAGCTCACCAGAGAATGAATGTTCTTCACTGCTGGTTCCGTCCAGCTCCCCAGAGAATGAATGCTCTTCCCTGCTGGTTCCGTCCAGCCCACCAGAGACTGAATGCTCTTCACTGCTGGTTCCGTCCAGCCCTCCAGAGACTGTATGCTCTTCACTGCTGGTTCCGTCCAGCCCTCCAGAGACTGAAGGCTCTTCACTGCTGGTTCCGTCCAGCTCTCCAGAGACTGTATGCTCTTCACTGCTGGTTCCGTCCAGCTCTCCAGAGACTGTATGCTCTTCACTGCAGGTTGCGTCCAGCTCACCCGAGAATGAATGCTCTTCACTGCTGGTTCCGTCCAGCTCACCAGAGAATGAATGCTCTTCACTGCTGGTTCCGTCCAGCCCACCAGAGACTGAATGCTCTTCACTGCTGGTTCCGTACAGCTCTTTAGAGACTGTATGCTCTTCCCTGCTGGTTCCGTCCAGCCCTCCAGAGACTGAATGCTCTTCACTGCTGGTTCCGTCCAGTCCTCCAGAGACTGTATGCTCTTCACTGCTGGTTCCGTCTAGCCCTCCAGAGACTGAATGCTCTTCACTGCTGGTTCCGTCCAGCCCTCCAGAGACTGAATGCTCTGCACTGCTGGTTCCGTCCAGCCCTCCAGAGACTGAACGCTCTTCACTGCTGGTTCCGTCCAGCCCTCCAGAGACTGAATGCTCTTCACTGCTGGTTCCGTCCAGCCCTCCAGAGACTGAATGCTCTTCACTGCTGGTTCCGTCCAGCCCTCTAGAGACTGTATGCTCTTCACTGCTGGTACCGTCCAGCCCTCCAGAGACTGAATGCTCTTCACTGCTGGTTCCGGCCAGTCCTCCTGAGACTGAACGCTCATCACTGCTGGTTCCGTCCAGTCTCTCCGAGGCCGAGCTCTCTTCTTCGCTGGGCCCGACCAGCCCAGCTCCAGAGACCGTCCTGCCAACGCCACAGACCGTCCAGCCAGCGCCAGAGAACGTCCAGCCTGTGCCGGAGATCGTCCAGCCTGCTCCGCCCTGGTCTCGCCCTCAGCCTGCCCCGCCTTGGCCACGCCCTCAGCCTGCTCCGCCCTGGCCACGCCCTCAGTCTGCTTCGCCCTGGTCTCGCCCTCAGCCTGCTTCGCCCTGGTCTCGACCTCAGCCTGCTCCGCCCTGGCCACGCCCTCAGCCTGCTCCGCCCTGGCCACGCCCTCAGCCTGCTCCGCCCTGGCCACGCCCTCAGCCTGCTCCGCCCTGGCCACGCCCTCAGTCTGCTTCGCCCTGGTCTCGCCCTCAGCCTGCTTCGCCCTGGTCTCGACCTCAGCCTGCTCCGCCCTGGCCACGCCCTCAGCCTGCTTCGCCCTGGTCTCGCCCTCAGCCTGCTTCGCCTGGGTCTCGCCCTCAGCCTGCTTCGCCCGGGCCACGCCCTCAGCCTGCTCCGCCCTGGCCACGCCCTCAGCCTGCTCCGCCCTGGCCACGCCCTCAGCCTGCTCCGCCCTGGCCACGCCCTCAGCCTGCTCCACCCTGGCCACACCCCTCTCAGCCCTCAGTTCGTCCCCCCTCCTTCCTCTGTTCAGCGGCGTGAGGTCACGCCTCCCGGGAGGGGGGAGTTCTGTCACAGTCCTCCGTCTGCACCAGTCTGTCTTGTCTTCAGCACTACACTTCCCAGGATCCTCTCGTCACCCTATCCCGTGTGCACTCCCTCATCAGCCACCTGTTCCTCGTCATCATCATCTGTTTCACCTGTTCTCACCCCATTATGTTTGATTATTCTGTGTATTTAGTTCCCTCTGTTTTACCCATGATTGTCGGTCGTTGTTGAATGTTACCTCTGTGAAACCCTGTCCTCCTGCCTGTATGTTGAAAATAAATACGTTTCATTGTTTATCTGGATTCCTCCCGCTACTTCTGCCTGCACTCTTGCACTCCACCACCTCAGCTCGTGACAGTTACACAGTAGCACTATAAAATAAATACAATAACATTTCATACTATACAGTATTATTAAAAATTAACAGTGTAATTCTGTCCTTTAATATGGTAAGAAATTACAGTAAAATAATGTTATTTAATTTGCAGTATGCTTAACAGTACTGTAGTTAGTGTTACGGCAATTTTACTGTTAAATGAAATACAGCAAGTACTGGATAATTGTTGCCAGTAAGTTACTGTTAATTTGACAAGAAATTTTTTACAGTGTACAATATATGTGAAGCACCACTTAATTTACAAGAAATTACCGATGCAATTAACTCTTTGAAAAACAATAACTCACCGGGAACAGACGGATTAACGACTTTCATCCTCGTTTTTGCTTGAAGTTTTTAAAGAGAGTGTAGAAAGTGCCCTGCTTCCTCCGACTCTGTGTCAAGGACTTATAACTTTAATCTCAAAACCTAATAAAGATCCATTGTTAATTGATAATTGGCGGCCAATTACATTGTTAAATAACGATTATAAAATTATTGCTTTGGTTTTATCTAAAAGATTAAAATGTGTTTTAAATAACTTAATTGATGAATGCCAATCTGGCTTTTTACTAAAAAGGCACATCTTTAATAATATACGTCTGGTTTTAGACATTAGATTATTCTGAGTTTCTCTGTAATGATAGTCTTATTCTCTTCTTTATTCTCTAGACTATTATAAAGCCTTCGATTCCCTGGAGCATGAATTTTTGTTTCAGACTCTTCGCAAGGTGGGATTTGGTGACTTCTTTTGTAGATCTATCAAAATGCTTTATACTAACTGCAATAGCTCTATTAAACTCAGTAGTGGTACCTCTCCTAGATTTTCTCTGAATCGGGGAGTCAGGCAGGGATGCCCAATATCCCCTTATCTGTTTCTGATAGCTACTGAGCTTCTAAATTTACATATCAGAGAAAGCCCTTTAAAAGGAATAACTATTGATGACACTGAAGTTGTAATGAGTCAGTTAGCTGATGACACTGTTTTGTTTTTAAAGGATGCCTCTCAGGTTGCGGTAGCATTAGAGACTCTTGAGCCCTTCTCTAAAGCGTCATGCCTTCGCCTTAACATAAACAAATGTGAGTTACTCCCAGTTGGTAATTGTCTGGAGTCCTTAATTTGTAATATTCCTGTAAGTGAAAGTGTTACTTATTTGGGAGTTAAAATAATCAAAGATGATAAAACAAGATGCGCTTCCAATTTTCTTCCAATTATTGAAAAGACACGTAAGGTATTGAATCATTGGTTGCTAAGAGATTTATCACTCAAGGGCAGAGTTCTGCTTACTAAAGCAGAGGGCATTTCTCGATTATCATATGCCGCGCAATCGATCTTTGTTGACAAACACACATGTAAACAAATTGACGGTATATTGACAAAATTTCTATGGAAAAACAAAATTCATTATATAAAAAAATCAGTAATACTGAATTCATATGACAAAGGCGGGTTGAATTTTATTGATTTTGGTTCTCTAAACTGTAACTTTAAAATAAATTGGATAAGACAATACATTCAAAACTCTTCATCTATTTGGAATTTAATTCCTCGGTTTATCTTTTCTCATGTGGGTGGCCTAGAATTTCTTTTGATGTGTAATTACAAAATTGAAAAACTACCAATTAAACTTTCTAAGTTTCACCATCAAGTACTGGCTAATTGGAGTCTTATTTATAAACACAACTTCTCACCTCATAGTTTTTTTATTTGGAATAATGCCAACATCTTGAATAGAAATAAGTCTTTATTTTTCCATAATTGGTTTAGTAATGGATTGCTATTAGTGAATCAATTATTCAACAATGAAGGGAATTTATTTACCTTTGAAGACTTTATCTCAAAGTACAACATTCCTATTAAATTAAAAGAATTCAAGGTGCTTACTAAGGCAATACCTGCAGGTGTACAGATGCTGTTCCAAAGCAGTGCATGTACATCCACACTCTCCGTCTGTCCTACTAGACCTGAAAACACTTATGTTGGCAATATCTGTTTCTGTGGGTTTAAAGGTGCCATCTGTAATAATTGAGGTAAAAATATCCAAAAAAAATGAGCTACACGCAACAAAAGAATGAGAAGAAATAAGTGCAATGATGTAATTAAAAAACCGACAAGTTATAGTGCTGCCGAGATATAAACCTAAATTAGCATGCTAAATTACTAGCCCCGGCCCGGCAGGTGTCGTAATACCAGTTCCGGCCATGGGAGGCGGTATGCAGGCGGGCAACGTTACCACCAGCCAAACTGCAGTACACGAGTGAGTCGCGCTCGCGCAGGCTTGTGTGTACTTGAACCTGATGTCAGTCGTGTGGAAATACAGCCCAATACTACATTTCAGTTCAGGGAAGAGTTCAAAAAATGATTGGTCGATATCACGCATGAGGAATACATTTTGGTAAGTTGTAGTATACTGTATCTTTCAACAGTGTTCGGGTTCTTTTTCCATTAGCTAGTAGAGACGATCGGTTCACGTGCGCTGCTGTCTGTCAAATTAATTCAAACTAACAATAAAAGTGTAATATGAACAAAGGAATACCGTAAACTTAAAATAATAGCCCGCAGGCTTTTATTTTCCCATATCGTCGAAATGCAACAGCTTGTTTTTGAGACAAGCGTCTATGAGTCGGTCTTCATCATTTAGTGTTGAGATGTTGTTCATTGAGTCTCTGATCTCTAAAAATCTCCAAATGCTCCACGTGAAACTGCGGTCTTCCGACCTTTTACTATCGTGACAAATGATTTGAATAATATGCGGAGAAAGAGAGCAAAACAGCGCTCGCTTGTGTTGTTTGAAGACGTGAGTGCGTGCGGCCGCGGCACAACACATTTTCTGGAGGTATACTGCCCCCATCTGTTATGGAATATGGAATATTTTTTGTAAGTTTGGTCATTACCTCAAATTCCTCCTTACAAATAAAGTTAAAGAAATCTCTTATAAATGAATTCACAGAGTTTATCCTACAAAAATATTTCTACAAAAATTTAAAATTAATATTGACTTAAAATGTTCTTTCTGTGAATGCTCCACTGAAACGACCTCTCATTTGTTTTGGTCTTGCCATTATACCCAGCTTTTTTGGAACAATGTAGAGATTTTCATTGCTAATAATATTTTAAAAACATTTAAATTGTCTTACAAATATGTGATTGTGGGCTATTATATCGAGGATCACTCCTTAAAGGATGTCGGTTTTATTATAAATTTTATTTTATTTTTATGTAAATTTCACATTCATAAATGCAAGTTTACAAATAACAGACCTCTTTTTATGGTACTTGAAAAAGAGATCAAAATGTATGTAGGTGTGATGTCAAAATCTAAAAATAGTAAAGCAATTAAAATGATTAATATATGCTCATCCTTGAACATTTTCACATAATATAATATAATTTCACATATATAATAGTTTCACAAATATAATTAATGATGCTGATATATAAAAGAATACTCTATGTATTTATATTGCATTAGAATACGCTTTGGAATTGATAAATGTATATATATATAATGTATATCTGCTGGTAAACTGATATTTATGTACCCTAGCTCTCATTCTTTTTATTTTTTATTTTAATTATTTTATTTTTATTTTATTTATTTTCTGTTCTTGTTGAGGAATGTGAAATATGTTGTATGAGAAATTACAATGTACATGCTACTTGATGTTCACAATAAAGCATAAAAAAAATAAATATAAAAAATAACTGAATTGACCTTTCGCCGGCCCCTCCCACAAAATGGCCATTGTCCAATCACACATCATAGCAACCGTTACTGTGTGAGCTGTTCCGTCAAACAGTAAGCGGTGCGCCCACGGTGTTTGTAAATCGGACACATGATACCCCGAGAGATTGTCTGGAGAAGTTGTGTTTTTTCCCTTTCCAAAGCCCAAAACACAACGCGAGCGGTACCTAAGATGTATTAAACAGTGTGGACGCCCCAATTCCAGTTAAATGTGTCGAACATGGTTAACTCGTCTCGCGTGCAGCGTGCGTGCGACTGAGATTAGTCAAAGAAGCACGGAGAAAGCAGATCAAGAGGATCCACAAAGGACTTACTGTACATTTTCTAAAGGGTTGTTGTTAACATACCATGATATTCTCTGGGAAAATGAGCAGCAGTCAGCTAAGTTAGCAGTGCAGCACCGTAGACTACAGTTTAGAGGACGTTCGCAACGGGGAAAGCATGAAGCTTACATGACAACATCAGTTCATATATCAATATCGTAACGAATAGAAATAACCTTAAATAACGTATGGTTCTCTGCCTCTTTCCGTCTCTTATGCATAACGTTAGTTACTTTTTAAACACGAAAATCGCATTCAGCATGAGCATGACACGCAATCGGTTGCTGTGGTAATGAACAACCTGCTTGTTAAAGCGAACGTGCTACTCCTGTATCGGAGGCAAACTGAATAAATATGCAGTGCAAGTTATATATTTCGAACTCCAAATAATTAGCCACTGAACCAGTTTATAAAATCTTCAAGGCTGTGCTGGTTGCATTTGAGGTAACTTTGCATGGTCATGGGGTTTTTCTGATTTTTCTTGAGACTGGTAAGCATTAGCATCAATATTAGTCGTGTCTCATTCATTTCTTAATTTTATATTTGGAATAAATCCCTCCACCGCATACCGTAACCCCTTTTGCTTCGATCTTGCTTGATATCGCGGAGGTATTGCTCCAAAAAAGGTCACTGACACGCACGGGAATACCCTTTGCCGTCATGGCAATCTGTCGCGCTGCCCGTGTTTGACCATTTGTTTGACGGAGGTAGCAGCAGTAACTAAGGGGGCGGGGCTCGGCGAAAGGCTAATTGGGACAGCCTTCATTCACCGCGATGACGCAATCGGCCTTTAAATGCGGCCTTCGCGGATGCGTCCTTCGTCGCGCGGCTGTGACGCAATCGGCCTTCAAATACGGCCAAGCGTCCTTCAAATACGGACTTCGGAGGATGCAGCCTTCACATTGGGACACAGCTATTGACACTGATGAATTAAAGTGGAGGGGCTCCCCTGTTTCAAGATGGCGGCTCTATTGACGCATTCGTTCCAATGAACTGCCGTAGCCAGGGTGAGGTGGTTTGCTGCAATGAGACTTATTACTCCACCACCAGGGGGCGCGCAGGGACTTTCAGATGCATTAAACAAAATTCAAATCCGGGATTATCACGCTGATACGTAGTACTTCCGGATTCAGTTAAAGTTCAATTTAAAAAAAAAAAACTTCCGTTGAATTACCATTCTCACTCGCGAACTGATGACGGACTACACTAAGTTTATTTATACGTTGTCCCTGGTAAATTAGTCTGATTCACTAAAGTGCCGGCTGCAAATAAACATGCAACCTTGTTTTATTTTAAAGTTTTAATCCACTTATTCCTTATACTCAATTCAGTCGGGAATCCATGAAAACTTAAGTAGGGTTGGCGTTGTTGGTTAGATTTACAAAGTGGAACAGAGCAGTGACATATATAGCATTCGTCTCAGTTATTGTTGAACTGCGTCGGAAGTGGACATGCACAAAGTTGACAAATCCCGCCCATGAAACCCGGAAGCGTGATAATCCCCTATTGTGGGACCTGTTGTTCCTTTGGATGAATGACGGGCGTGGCAAGATGGCAGAGAGAGCGGACGATCTGTGAATAGCTCAGAGTAGAAAAACCTTTGAAATCAATGGAATGTACTTAACTTATCAAAATCCTAAGTTATTAAATGTAAAACCGTTGGGAACTTATCCTAATAATTTAGAAACGTGTAAGTAACCCTGTGCACTTCTTGGAGAGCGTTATTGTAGACCATAACATGGCTAGCTATAAAACTAATGCTAAAATGAAGGCTCTACAAGCACACGACTACTGTGGTACAGAAAGTATGGAAACGAATGTAAAAGGTCCAAAAATAGCCTAACATCGCCTTCCAAACCACCGGCACCACCAAAAAAGTCAAAACAAGACGACGTCGTAGCTGCTGGCGCCCATATAGATGACGCATCTAACGCGGCAATCCTGGCTGCTATCGGCACTCTTCAAAACATGATGCAAGATTTCAAAGAGGATCTAAAGCAGAACACACTGACCATAGCCAACATCGTGAAAGCGGTAGAGTTAAACTCTGCGGAAATCAAAGATTGTAAGGAACAGTCCCAGAAACTGCACGTCGAGGTGAAACAGAAAGAGATGAACACGGAGCTTGGAAAAAGAGCAGCAGAAGTGGAAAAAAGGAGCTCATCCTGGATTCGGTACACCGTCTGGGGCCGAGTAACACCAACCGCCCTCGTCAGATCATCATGCAGTTCACAGGACGACACTTCAGGGACGAACTCTGGCGCATCACCAAACTTCACTCCGTTTGCAAGGATCTCAACATCCGATTCGCAGAGGACCTCACCAAAGAAGACAGAGTGGCACGGATGGCTGTGTGGCCGAAAGTCGAACAAGCGAGGAAGGCAGGTCTAAAGACAGTGTTTCGGGGTCCCCATGCTTTCATTAATGGCCAAAGAGTCTTGCCATAGACACAACGTTCCACGGTTTTTGAACAAGTGAGTTTGAATGATAACGTGTTCTCAGGGTTTTGCTACTATTACATTTTCCTAATAGGAAACTCTACTGTTGTTTAAGTTCTGTTATCCATTGTTGATTGTTTGTTATTTTGTTTTTACCTATGTTCACTTTAAAGAGTAACATCTCTTTAATGTCTGTTAATGCAAGGGGTTTAAAAGACATGACAAAGAGAAAGTATTTTCTTATTTTGTAAGGGGAAGAAGTCTAATAAAATTTTTTTGCAGGAAACTCATTCTAATGTCGATGATATTACCTTCTGGTGTAAACAATGGGGAGATGAAGCTTACTTTAGTCATGGCACTTCAAAGTCAGCAGGTGTCGCCATCCTCCTAAATAACTTCAAAGGTCAAATTGTGTCCCATAAGGCAGATGAGTTTGGTCACTGGCTGATTCTTATCATAAACATTGATGGTCTGAAATTCATCTTAGTCAACCTTTATGGCTATAATATTACAAGAGAAAACCGAAAGCTACTTGAACAAATTGGCTTACATTTAGATAATCTTAAATGAACTCACTCAACTGATAACATCATAATTGGAGGTGATCTTAACCTAGTTCATGATGAATTTTTTTGATAAATACCCTCGCAGACACTCTGCTAGCCACCCAAACACCATATTCACAAACTTTTGTGAAAAAAATAACTTGGTTGATACTTGGAGACATTTAAATCCAGGAATATTTAAATACCCATGGTTTAGTTCAAGTCACAGTTTTAAATCCAGAATTGACCATTGGTTAATTACAAATAATTTACTGCTTTATAATATTATCTCTTATATTTCTGCTGCACCACTAAACGATCATAGTGTTATTTTACTACAGATCAAACCCAATGATAACAATATCCACTCACACACTTATTGGAAGTTCAATTCCAGCCTGCTCAAAAATAATGACTACTGCCAGAAAATCAAATTGTTAATTAAAGAAATTACCAATTCTAAGGAGCTAACAACTGCTACCAAAAAGTGGGAATACCTAAAATATAAAATACGCAAATTTACCATCTCATTCTGTAAAATAATTAAAAAAGATAGTGAGAAACAAGAAGTAGACATTATTAATCACTTAATTTTTTATTGCAATAGGCCAAACCCAACTGAAGATGATAGACAGAAGATATTAAACCTCCAGCCTAAACTGGATGAAATTTACAGTCGTATGGCCCTAGGAGCTAGGGATGGGGAAATGAAGCTTCATGAAGCAATGAGGCTTTCCCCTGACTGTTCCGGGAAAAGATTCAAAGATTCAAGAGTGTCGAGAACAGCGCCATCTGGTGCTTATTTAAAATAAAGCAGCCAGAAGCTCTGAGTAGTATGAAGCTGCAGACTCGGAGACCTGCATCTACAGTCCCCCTGCACCCAGAGCCCCTCATTCTCAGACCCCTCGTTTTTCGAGACAGCGCCTCCTATCAAATTGTATTGGATAAACATGTGAAGAACATGTGAAGAACTTAAGCCAAAACGTGAGTAGGCTATCTTCAATTTTATTTAGCGAATCGTAGTAGCCTTTTCTTTTTTATAATAAAACTAATTTAGCTCATCGATACAACATATGAATAGTCCATTTAGTATTTGTAAAGATAGTTTGTAACAAGATTTGAGCCGTTAATGTATGTTTTTTCGCCCTCTTCCCCCCCAAAAAATATTTAGATAGCTAGCGATAGCCTTTAACCTTGGACTTTTTGTAGAAATGTCATAAATGCTGCAGTTATTTTCACTGCCCATTTTGTGCCCCCATATATTTCAAACCCACAAAGTTGTCCAAAGTTCAAAAACATCTCAAGGGACACTTCAACAGAGCAGTGCAACATGGTAGCTAACATTTGCAAACATCTTTTTTCTTTTTTTTTTTTTGAAACATCATAAGACATGTGCTATCGGTCCTATGTTGTAAGCTGTTCCAGGGTACACCATACATCGATGGAGTTGCCCCTGCCGAATCCAGCAACATATCATATCATATTTTATGATTATGCAAAGCGACTTATAAATGAGGTTTTTTTAATGCAATTGAAGACGAAAAGAAAAGTCACGAACACAGTTTTTTCTTCCTTTTTTTTTTACAGCAAGATGATGTTTAGGTGATCATTAAATAAAGTACAGAATTATTTTTTATTGGTGTTTTGTCTATTCTGATTTGTTTTGCTTCGCATTCAAAATATCAAAAAACGGATATTGTAATGTTAGCATGGTAATGTTAATTAGACCATTATAGGTTGAGCTGAAAGAAAAATTGGAATTTGAATAAAAAAATATAAAAAAACATTGTAGCAATATAATATCACATACTATTTTTCTGAAGATAGTTCAATCTGTAATTATATCCCTTCCATCAGTAAAAATTAGTTTTTTGGGCACATGCATTAAGCAGGGAACGCAAATATTTATTGGATAATTTATTTGGAGAACGTAATATTGCATCCTATTGTTTTTAATTGCATTTGGATAATCGTGTGCTGTACTCTGTGTGCGGGATCTTTTGAACAGCAGGAGGCGCTGTGTTCGAAAAACGAAGGGTCTGAGAATGCGGGACTCTCGGTGGGGGACTGTAGATGCAGGCTCCGAGTCTGCAGCTTCATAATATTGGAAGCTCTGGCAGATGGAGCAACCACAACACACTACAGAGTTTCAATGTTATGTGTACAAATAAAAACATTACATGTTTGTGTTTGATTTTTTCATTTGATAAATTCATTTTCCCATTAAAGTGTGACAATAAAATATAATATAAGCTTATATTATTCAATAAGATTTAATGTAGGCCTACTCTCTCTCTCTCGAGTCTGCTCCCGGCGTCTTTATCCACAAGTTTCCGAGGGGCGCTCCTGTAAAAAATAAAGTGGGTGAAACTTCCGGTGACGCGGCGGAAGTAGCATTCCAATGGTATTTTGTGTGTTAGTTAGCGAAGAGGCTAGCTGTTTTTCGGAGAATTATTTTACTATTTAAAGACGCAAATCTTTATGAGAGATGTCGTTACGGAGCTCAGGGACAACATGTGCTGTTCACGGTTGTATGTATAACCGGACTAAACTAATTCAGTGGCTTAAACGTGATTGTTTTGAACATAAGCTGAAAACGAAATCAGAGTGATCCTGCCAGAGCCCGTCTCTGATCCTGCCAACGACTGTAGTTTCCATCACCTCCCAAAAGACGACGAATCTTCCTGTATACATTTGTTTAAATTCTTAATGTTCTATAAACTCTATCAGCATGTGATTGGCTGTTCGCTACTGATGTTACACCTAAACTCAGGATCAAAGCCTGTGTTGACAGAATTCCAAATGTGCCAGTTAATGTATTCAAGAAGCACATTCATTTATAATTTTGAATAAACTCCGACCAAAGCACAATGACTAAGTGTGTATTTTTTTATTTTGTTTGTCAGCTCGCACAACTGTCTGTCACCATGCCTTGATGAGTATTGAATATTGATTATTATTATTATAATACTCCCAATCAACTACTGCGGAGGGTAAAGGTACTGTTATTTCACCCTTTTGAATTTCGTTGAGGTTGTGTTCCCACATCATTAGCTAGTTTGGATCGCTATAACTTGAATGACTGTCAACTGTTGAGTGAACGAGTGTCAAGCATGTCAAATCAGGCTTTGTTTACTTCCAACCGGAAGTCGCGCCCACTTTTGACGCAAGGCCTCATGGGGCGTAGGAAACTTGTGGATTGCCGGGAAGCATGGCTGCGTCAGGTGTAACGAGCAGTGATGGTAATATATAACTCGGCGATGGTATAACTCGGCGTCATGGGATTAAGCTTTTGTGTAATTTTAGTGTAGAGGAATGTGCTTTAGCGGTTGGCAATGTAGTTGGTTACAACGCTATTGTTTCTGCATCTAAAATGAACAACGCGGTTGTTTTATTTTTAAACGCGATCGAAAAAGTGAATGAACTTGTTCAAACGGGCGTTGTAATCAATGATGCGCTTACGCTTGTTCTGCCGCTTAGTAGCCCTTCTCGAAAGATTATTGTGTCGAATGTACCTCCTTTTATTTCTGATGCAAGTATTGCTAAAGAATTGTCTTTCTTTGGTAAGATAGTCTCTCCCATTAGAAAGATTGCTTTTAGCTGTAAATCACCCTTGCTGAAACATGTAGTGTCTTTTCGGAGACAAGTCTATATGGTTCTGAAAAACAATGCTGATGAGCTGAACCTGTCATTCAATGTTAAAGTTGAGGAATTTAATTACACAGTCTATGCAACGTCTGAAAGTATAATGAAGTGCTTTGGCTGTGGCAAAATTGGCCATCTGATATGTGTTTGTCCTGTTGGATAAAATAGACGAAAATGCTACTGTACAGACCAACACTCAGAGTAATCCTCCTGAAGCTGTGTCTGTCACAGAGGATGTTGTGGCCCCTGCTGCTGCTGGTGGTTCTGGTGGGTCGGTTGGGAATAAACCCACTATGGCTGAGATTACTGCAGGTCTGATCTCTGTCTCTGATCTCATGATTTTTGACACTGTTAATTCGAGCAGTGACATTAATTTAGATAAAATGACAACTACTGATAAACAGGTCAGTGAGGGTGTTGTTGAAATGGAGATGGAAACAGTGCCAATCTTCAAAGTTCCAAATAAAAGAAAAAAAGTCCACCAGAGCAAAGTCCTTAAACAAACAAAAAAAAAAGACAAAAACGAGGTTGAAAATTTAGTCCCAGAGAATGACAGTGATTCTTCAGATTCTAATGTTTCTGAATGTTCTTATCTTTCATCGCAAAATGAAAATGAGAATCAGACCACAGTATATAAAGTTGAGGACGTTAGCAAATTTTTGAAAGAGACAAAAGGATTACGTGTTGCGTTGAAGATTACTTCCCTGATCGCTCAACTTTCATTAATAATGCAAAAATTCTAATGAAAGAAGGTGTTTTTGCAGACAAAGAAGTTTTCCGTCTTAGAAAAATTGTGAGTAAACTTAGAAAGCAAAATCTTAATGACGAAAAACAAGACATGGTATAATTTCTTCTTTCTGATAGAAGTTTTTGCCTTTCTTTTATTTACTTCTGTCTTTTTAAAACATAATTTTTTATGAGAGATTTTACAATTGGAACTCTCAATTTAAATGGTGCTAGAGATGGTCAGAAGAGAATGTGTTTGTTTGAATTTATTAAACAAAAACATATTGATGTCACTTTTGTTCAAGAATCACATAGTGACTTGAATAATAATGAGGTAGACTGGAAAAAAGAATGGGATGGAGGAATTTGTTTGAGTCATATGTCTTCCAATAGTGGAGGTGTAGCTGTTCTGTTTTCAAAGAAATCCCTGCCAATTTCTTGTGAAATGGAAGAAATAGTTAAAGGCCGGTTTTTAAAAGTTAAAGCTCAGTTTGAAAACACTACAATGACTTTTTTAAATATTTATGCCCCCACAAAAGGGGCTGAAAGAATTGCTTTTTTTGATACAATTAGTGTTGCTATGAAAGACCTAAGCCCTGAAGAATTATTTTTCCTCGGTGGAGATTTTAATTGTACTGAGAATGATAAATTGGACAGAAATCACTTAGAGCCACATATTGCCTCTCAAAAAGCGCTCACGCAATTGATGAGAACATTTGATTTGTGTGATGTTTGGAGGAATGTGCATCACAAGAATAGGCAGTATACTTGGGCACATAGTAGAGATAATATTATTTCTATGGCAAGACTGGATAGGCTCTATGTGTCTAATTATCAAGCAAATCTGGCCAGAGAATGTAAAATAATTCCTGTAGGGTTTTCTGATCACTGTTCTGTTGTTTGTAATTTTTTTTTATTAATTCTGTGTGTTTAAAGAGTGCTTATTGGCACTTTAATACATCCCTTTTAAACTCGACAAGATGAAGAAAAGCTAGTGGGTCTGCAGACACCCATGACAAGAGGAGGAGGGGGTGCAGTTTCAGTCCTAGCAAAAAAGAAAAATCTCCACTACCTGCTCAAAATGTGGCATTTTCATCTGTAAAGCTTAACTTCAGACAACAGCAAAAGGGGCAAAACAAGTGGGTCTTGAGGTCAACATTAAAAAGAAGGAAGCAACCAAGAACTTGCCGGGCCAGAGACGCCAATCCACCTATATCAATTCATCGAACTCGATGGACAAAAACTCGAATGGACAAAAAAGACTTCAATTATCTTGGCTCTGTCATTGCATCGAGCGAAACAGACATCAGAGCACGAAAAGGACAAGTGTGGGGACCATTCTGGAAAATGAAGGATGTATTTCTGTCAAAAACTCTTCCAATCAAACTCAAACTAAACATCTTTGAAGCAGCGTGCATCTCCATCCTCCTGTACAGCTGCGAAAGTTGGATTATCAACTACAAAATGCAAAACTCACTCAACAGCTTCGCCACCAGTTGCTACAGAATCTTGGCATAAAGAAGATGGATCGAATAAGTAACAAAGCTGTATACAAAGCCATCGAAAAGAACCAGCTTATCCTTCAAATCCAAGGCAGCTACGTTTTGTCGGCCACTCACTTAGAAGAGACCCAAATAACCAAATTAACAAATATGTGTTATATGCACCCAAAGAATGACATGGCAAATGAAGCCGAGGAAAGCCACGCACATTATACCATACATACATCGGCAAACTAATCAACAATGACATGCCACCAACAGCTGACGAGATGCGAAGAGCTGCTAGTAATCGAACAGAGTGGAGAAAACTTGTGACCGACTGCAAACCCGTTTTGTTCGCAGCCGATTGATGGTGATTACATCTGTAAGGAGCATTGCAATTCTGCAGCTCCTGCAAATGAGCTGTTTTGATATATTTTATGTTTATATAATACTTTTTTTTTTGAGAATTCATGTTCATGGCATATTCAAGACTGTGATAATCCAAAGTCAAGGGTTTCTCTTTGCATTTAGTTTACTGAAAATAATTGAATTTTTGTGTTTTTCCTCTTATACTAATCGATGGTTTCGCCACCAAAACTGGTAATTAAAGGGTTAAAATCCTGAAATTGATTAAATTTTTGGTAGTTATGATGAGGACTGATGCTGATTAAAAGATTTAACTTGGTAAAAGTGGAAAATAATAATAATATATAATATTTTAGGCAATATTTAATATGTGGCCATTTTTGGTCTCTAACGCGCTAAGTGTCGTTTTTTTTTTTTAAATCTGGCATAAAACAAAATCTTTAAATGCACCAGAAATAATGTTGCTGCTGATCTTTGACATATTCAAGACTGTGATAATCCAAATCTAAAGTTTTCTCTTTGCATTTAGTTTTTTGAAAATAATTGAATTTTTGTGTTTTTTCCTCTTATACAAATCGATGGTTTCGCCACCAAAACTGGTAATTAAAGGGTTAAAATCCTGAAATTGAATACATTTTTGGTAGTTATGATGAGGACTGATGCTGATTAAAAGATTTAACTTGGTAAAAGTGGAAAATAATAATAATATATAATATTTTAGGCAATATTTAATATGTGGCCATTTTGGTCTCTAACGCGCTGTGTCGTTTTTTTTTTTTTTAAATCTAGCATAACACAAAATCTTTAAATGCACCAGAAATAATGTTGCTGCAGATCTTTGACATATTCAAGACTGTGATAATCCAAATCTAAAGTTTTCTCTTTGCATTTAGTTTATTGAAAATAATTGAATTTTTGTGTTTTTTCCTCTTATACAAATCGATGGTTTCGCCACCAAAACTGGTAATTAAAGGGTTAAAATCCTGAAATGGAATAAATTTTTGGTAGTTATGATGAGGACTGATGCTGATTAAAAGATTTAACTTGGTAAAAGTGGAAAATAATAAAAATATATAATATTTTAGGCAGTGTTTAATATGTGGCCATTTTTGGCCCTTAATGCACTCAACGGTGTTAAAAATCTAATGCAGCACAAGGGTTAACGCCTACTTGTTATTCATAACGCCAATGACGACATTCGACAGCAGAAATTATTTATTAATAATTTATATCAGCAATTGACGACAGTTGTACAGAATACATTTAAGTAAATGACTAAATCAACAATAAGTCAATGACTTTCATTAATTCTTTAACGTTAGTTCATTAACGTTAGATTAGTTAGCATCGCGGCTCAAACCTTCATACCACATAAGCTACTGTGCAATAAACGAGTGGTAAACTCTGTAAGAACGCGTGTTTTAGTGTATATATGTTGAGTATAAAGTAAGTAGACTCTGTATTTATATTTCTTTGGCGAGTTTACAAACCTTGTAACGGAGAGCCGAACAAACAGCTGAAGCTTTGATGAGAGGAGCCCTTACTTTCAAATCCGATGCCGATCAGCTGATCTGTGTTGCGCGCGAGCAGCGGAGTCAGTCACCTTTTCATGGCAGTGAAAAGGTGACTGCAGAACCTCTGAAATGAATACAAAGTGCTTCAAGGATCCCATAAGTTCTAGCAAGAACCACAAATATTGTCAATGCTCCTCCAGTAACCCCAACTGTTGGAGAAAGAGCTTTGAGGCACTTAAATTGTGTTTTAGGTTCCTTGAGTATCCGACAGGATATTTGAGGCACCTTTAGTTTTTACAGTGTAGGACGAATTTACTTAACTAAGATGAAATGCTTATCGAGATGTATTTACCCAGCCTACTCCAATGCCATTCCAAACAAATTAATTAAATCTATCAACCAAATCAACCTAAACTTTGTTTGGAGAAATAGACCACATTATATGAAGAAAAGCAATATGGTTAAAGACACAAAGGATGGAGGAATAAAAGTTATTGATTTTGACTGCCTTAATGGAACCTTAAAAATAAATTGGAAAATAAATTGGTTAAAATCTTGGATCAAACACAACAACTTTTTTTGGTATTGTGTTCCAAATAGTTTATTCAAGAAAATAGGAGGATTAGAATTTCTTCTTAGAGTGGACTTTAATGTTGACAAATTACCTATATCCTTGTCAGAGTTTCACAGACAAATACTTTTGTATTGGAAAATGTTGTACGTTCATAATTTCTCACCCCACACATCTGTACTCTGGAACAACAGATATGTTCTGTACCATAACAGATCTCTGTTCTTTGAAGACTGGTATGAGAGAAATATATGGTCCATAGCTGACTTAATGGATGCCAATGGTAATTTCTTAAATTATGATCAATTTTGCATCAAACATAATTTCCAACCCTTAAAATCAGACGTCACTAAATTACACAGAGCGTTACCCCAACAATTTGTCTTTCTAATAAGAAACACTTTGGCATATTATCCAATACAACCACAATTGGCCCCACTATCAATTCAAGGGATCTCTGTTCTAGATAGAAAATGCACTAACCATTTTATTAGAAATTGTTTTACTGAATACCTTTTCCCCGAAAGGCTAAATAAAAATAATATTATACAAAAAAAATTTAATAAAGCAACAATTACTAAACTAAGAACAATGTATCTAACACTCCCTATACCTCCCAAAGTGAAAGAAACTCACTTTAAAGTAATGAATGACATTTATCCCTCTAAAGAATTACTGAGACTTCGCTTTGGTATAGATGATAACACATGTACATTCTGTGAAAATGATGTCAAAACTACGGACCATGTGTTTTTCTCATGTAATGTGATTCAGATATTTTGGTGTGATGTACATAAATGGGTTAAGCAGCAGATATCTTCATTCCCAACCTCTATATCCAGAGACAATGTTACATTTGGGTTGATATTGCAAAGCAAGGGTGATGAGCTATGTATTAATACAATTGTATGTCTAGCCACATTCTTCATTCATAAGTGTAGAATTGTGAAATCATCTCCCAAATTTGTAGTTTTCTTGAAGGAATTTAAACTGTATATAAAATCCTTAAAAACTTTGAAAGGTCGTAAGGCACAAAAAAATATATGATACCCTAAAACTCTTCCCAACTGAGATTAATGGATGAACAAAGACTGCATTCACCACTTATTTGTCATGTATGTTCAACCCATTCTCACTCCCCGGGCGTCAAAAACTGAAGCATGGTCAAGGTCCTTCCGAGTCACAATAAAGACGCTAAAAGTACCCCAAGGCGTCAGTTAGTTGACGATTAAGGAACTCCATTGATTTCAATGGCTTGCCTTATGCATCACATTAAGACGCAAAAGGTAAATTAGATCCTACGTCATCGCAATTTTCTAAAACTCTGGTAAGAAATAAATGAGCCTATTAAATTTATGTTTTTTTATAGCCAAGTTTCTATAGCTACATAGATTTATTTCTTGCTGTCTATAAATCCTCGTTTTAATATTATTTGTAAAGACTTTTATCTGGAAACCCCAGCAACTTCAACGCATTAAAATCCATAATGCATGCTTATACATATATTTGCGTTTTTAAAATGCATAATTAAATGATTGTTTAGGTCTACTGTGAATTCAACATTGTATTGTCTCTGGTATACATCTGGCCTGTTTCTTATTGTGAAAAAATGGGAATTATTAAACCACACACACATTTATATGTATAATGCTTAATGTATTTGTTTACTGCTATTTGCTCTGTATGATATTTTTCTAATAATTAAATTATCATCTCGCTAATGTTACCTGTAGAATATTATCACGTGTATTATCGATATTTCGTGCTTTTACCGGCATGGTTCTTATGTTGGCCAATCAAAACATAACTCTATGCGTCAGTATGAAGACGCCGGAAGTACCCCTAGGCGTCACTTTATTGACGATCAAGGAACTCCATTGATATCAATTGCTTGCCTTTTGCGTCAGATTAAGACGGAAAAGGCCAATTAGACCGCTAACAGTTACAGATATATCTAACATATAGCTAACAGATTCTTCGTCATCGCAATTTTCTAAATCTCTGGTAAGAAATAAATGAGCCTATTAAATTGTTTTTTTTTATAGCCAAGATTCTACATTTATTTTTTTGCAGTCTATAAATCCTCGTTATCTGTAAAGACTTTTATCTGGAAACTCCAGCAACTCCAAAGCATTAAAATCTATAATGCATGTATCATGTTTATACATATATTTCCTTTTTTTTAATAATACATAATTAAATGATTGTTTAGGTCTACTGTGTATTGTCTCTGGTATACCTCTGGCCTGTTTATTATTGTAAAAAAAAAAGTGAAATATTAAAACACGCACATTTATATTTATAATGGTTAATGTATTTTTGACTGCTATTTACTCTTTAGGCTATTTTTACATTCGATGCCTGGAACATTATTAAATTAATTATCAGCTCGCTAATGTTATCTGTAGAATATTATCACGTGTATTATCGTTTTTATATTTCGCGCTTTTACTGGTTCTTGTTGGCCAATCAAAACATAACTCTTACACAAAATCAACAGGGAATTTTTACAATTATAATTGCTGGTTTATAATGAAGACATTTTAAATATTGTACTTTTAAAAAATAAAATAAAAAGTAAAAGAAAGCAATTCCACCAAAGAAAGTTTTCTTCTTCTTCTTCTTCTTCTTCTTCTTCTTCTTCTTCTTCTTCTTCTTCTTCTTCTTCTTCTTCCTTTTTCTGGTATCTCGCGGTAAATCCTGTCGCACTTTCCAATGCGATACCTCGTGTTTGCACGGTAGGTTCTGTTACAGAAATTACAAAATGTCAGTTTCTGGATTTATTGTACTTTTGTGTATCATGTTCACACGTCTATCAAGGCTGTTATATGTCAGGGTATATTGTATATCGTTATACCCAAAACCTATTGACGGGTGCTAATGACACCTGAAGCTATGGTACTATAGTGCTAATGGTTCCAATTAGGCCTGTTACGTCAATACCAAGTGTTAGCATGCTAGCTAATAGCCAACTTTATAACCTGGGATTTGTGTCAGACTGCAATAATAGACAAGTTAAAGAATGGATGGTTAACTTTTTATTATTTACATTTAATATTGACTTGGTCTATGTTCATTCAAAGACATATATAATTTATACAAGTGTATGTACATTTGTTAAACATAATATGTGACTTATGTGTTTATGGGATTTGCATTAATACACATTCTGTAATGATAAGTAAAAAAAAAAATACTTAACTGTTTGATTTTCATTTAAAGTAGCCTATTTCTTTCACATGATCTATACAGTACATTATGTCATCCAGTCAAAGAAATATCTAATTATAAATTTATTTATTAATTTTCTGTCCACACCACTACACTGTCTCCTATTACTGTAGCATCCAAACAGAGAACGTTAGGTACAAAACTCAAATTGTGCTCTACCAAATGATTGATAGGTCTGTTAATGGGCTCTATCTTGCACCTGGCGCAATATTTGCAGTTCCAATTTGCAGTTCCAGAAAACAATTGTGCCAATGACCAGAAAAAAACCTGGTATAATATCAGTGTCGCTTTGCGAGTACATTCAGATGCTATTTTAATGCCTGGCCATAATACAGAGTGTGAAGAGATGATTCTCTCATCTACACAGATGCATATTACTTTTTGCAAATGAAACATTATTATAAGGAAAATATATCAAAACGAGGGAAATCATTGTTGTGTCCATGACAATGGCAAAAATAGGCATAAAGCTTACACATTTACCCAAATTATTATATGCATATTTAACCAAAGCTAATTTGGGTGTGTTTGTCCCTTTCTCTTTCTTTTACGGCCTTGACGAGAATATCGATCTCCTCGGCTGTGAACCGATTCTGAAGCGCGCCTGGTAAATGCACCTTTATGATAGATTTGCTCCGGTTGAACAAGCTCACCTCGTTCATCACGCTCTTAAACGGAATGTGATATGACGCTCTTATTGGTTTATTTCCGTTACGCCCAAACCACACCTATGAATAATGAAGCTACTCCAGACCAACCCCTTTTAGATTTGTGCCAGGCGCAAGAGGCATTTTTTCCGCTGGGAAAATAGCAACAGCGCCAGGATCTGCCCAAGTTACTTGCGCTTTGCGCTTTGACACTTGCATTTCAGATCGTTATAATAGGGCCCAATGGGTTAAGAGCTTATAGCTCATAGCTTCATGTCATTCTTTCTTCAGTCGAAAAGAAATTAAGGTTTTTGATGAAAACATTCCAGGATTTTCTCCATATAATGGACTTCACTGGGAAACAAACGGTTCAAGGTCCAAATGAGAGTTTCAGTGCAGCTTCAAAGGACTTTAAACGACACCAGACGATGAATAAGGGTCTTATCAAGCGAAACGATCACTCATTTAAAAAATAAATAAAAATGTTTTAAGTTTTATAAGCACAAATGCTCGCCTTGCTGGCTTGCTCTGTTCTCTGATGCGTGTTCGTGACTCAAAGGGTCCTAGATTATTCATCATCTGGTGTCGTTTTAAGTCCTTTGAAGCTGCACTGAAACTGTCATTTGGACCTTGAACCGTTTGGACCCCATTAAAGTCCATTATATGGAGAAAATCCTGGAATGTTTTCATCAAAAACCTTAATTTCTTTTCGACTGAAGAAAGAAAGACATGGACATCTTGGATGACATGGGGATGAGTAAATTATCAGCAAAAGTTTTTTTTTTTTTTAAAGTGAACTACTCCTTTAACATGTTTTAAACAGTAGCAGTTGCCTGCACTTTATTTGATTGCATTGTAATGTTTTCTTTCTTTTTTCTTTTAGAGCAAAATGACAAAACCAAAACAGAGACCATGTCCCCACTGCCAGGCACTCAACAATGCCAGCTGCAAAACATGTAAAACATGTTTTGCCAGTTTAACCCTCAAAAAGAGAGTTAAAAACAAAGAAAAAAATATTGAGGATAGTGCTTGGAAGTCCAGCACTAAAATACACAGAAATGCTGCTCGTGTGGTGGATTCTGCCCGCATTGCTGTAATCCAAGTGTTCTCATATTTATAATGCATTTATTATATGTCAATTTGTTTACATGTAAATACATTTACTATAAATGTATTTACACAATACTATTTAATTATTCACAGTTACGTATATGCTTATATTATATTAACACACACACACACACACACACATATATATATATATATATATATAAATAGTAGCAACTCATAATGGTTGTAATAAAATCTTCATACTTTAATAATTTTCTCAAAATGTAATAAAATCCTGAGCTCATAATGTAATAACAATTTTTACATTTTGAGAAATGCATTGCATCATAAACTTACCAAAACATATCATATTTTCATTACTGTAATACTGTAATAGCTTTTAAAACATAAACATATCAGTATTCCCTTACAACAAATTTAAAAATCGAAATCCAGTCTTTCAAGTACTAATGTTTTTTTGTTTTGTTTTGTTTTTTTGGTAAATAAACGTATGACAACATTTCATTATGTGCAGTTTTTACATTATGAGTTGCTACATTACTTTTGAGCATTTAGACACCTTTCCCTTTTACTTTGATAATCCAGTTGATTTGCTACAGAATTGTCTGGTAAGTCCCTGCTTACCATTATAAATACATTGATATTTATCAGCTGTCTGCATTTGTTTTTACAGGTTAAGAAATTGGAGGTACTTGGCTATAAGCCAATTCTCTTCATTTCTAAAGAGAGAAAAAATGGGTTCGTGGCTGATGTCATCACTACAATGGGTCCATTTGCTGATGGACCACTTCAAACCATCTTTGAAAAGATGACTAACCTTTATGAATTTTTTGTTAAAAGTAAGTATTTCGTTAATATGATCTACATATATAATATTCAAAGAAATAATTTCTAATTTTCTTTCAAAAAACCCCTCATAGAATACCAGAGGATGCAAAACCACACCAGTACTGCTGAAAATGTCTGCCAGAACCAGTCTTCTTCTCCTCCTCCTCCATCTTCTTCATTCAGCCTTCCTCCTCCTTCCTCCTCATTTGACACCCTTCCTCCTCCTCCTCCTCCTTCTCCTCCATCTTCTTCATTCAGCCTTCCTCCTCCTTCCTCCTCATTTGACACCCTTCCTCCTCCTCCTCCTCCATCTTCTTCATTCAGCCTTCCTCCTCCTTCCTCCTCATTTGACACCCTTCCTCCTCCTCCTCCTCCTCCTCCTCCACCTTCTTCCTTCAGCCTTCCTCCTTCCTCCTCATTTGACACCCTTCCTCCTCCTCCTCCTCCTTCTCCTCCATCTTCTTCATTCAGCCTTCCTCCTCCTTCCTCCTCATTTGACACCCTTCCTCCTCCTCCTCCACCTTCTTCCTTCAGCCTTCCTCCTTCCTCCTCATTTGACACCCTTCCTCCTCCTCCTCCTCCGTCTTCTTCCTCCAGCCTTCCTCCTCCTTCCTTCTCTTTCTACACCCCTCCTCCTCCATCTTCTTCCTTCAGCCTTCCTCCTCCTTCCTCCTCATTTGACACCCTTCCTCCTCCTCCTTCTTCACCCTCTTTCTACACCTTTCCTCCTCCATCTTCTTCCTCCAGCCTTCCTCCTTCTTCCTCTTCTTTTGACACCCTTCCTTCTCCATCTTCATCCTCTAACCTTCCTCATCTTACCTCCTCTTACATCACCCATCCTCCTCCTACCTCTTCTTTCCCCACTCGTCCTCCTACACCATTTTCCCCCACCCCTACTCCTACCTCCTCTTGCAACACCCCTCCTCATTCTTTCTACGATTCAAATATTCCATCTACAAACCCTTCACTCCACTGCCAGAGCAGTCATGCTGCCCCATCTAAGCCCAATGATGCAGGTGATTTTTTTCTTTTACTTTTGTTTACAAAAACTGTAAAACATGCATTAAGTTATATTTAAGCTTGAACAAAGTTATATTCCCAATTGTAGGAAAGTCAATGCATTATTTGTTAGTTTTTTTTATTAGTTGTAATCCAGATTTAGTTCTGACTGTATTTTGACTCAAATTTGAGTAAATATTTACATTGTGTTCATGTGTGTGTGTGTGTGTGTTTTACAGACAATTCCTCCACAATAATTCCAAGGACAGGAGGCAAACAAGGGAAATGGATGTATAAACAAGCAGGTTTTGTGTATTTGCATTTTTTTATTTACACTGACTAACTACAAAGTAGAACACAAGTTTCTTTTTTCAATGTAATTTTTAAAAGGCTTTTTTTTAAAGTCGTAAGATATTGTTAAATTCCATAACTAATAATAGACAATAATGTCTATGAAGTGTAATATTTATATGTAACTGAATGTGCATAAACTGGAATAATCTCCTTCAATGTTCAAACTTACATCTTGATTGCAAAACATGCGTTTAAATGCGCACAGGTGTCATACTATTCCTGTGTGCATTGTTGCTGTTTAAGTAAATACTTTTAAATAATGATTTACAAACAAATTTCATTCTATTAATGGAACTTATATTTAAGCCCTAGTTTAAATTATTGATCGAGAAATTATTTTTAAGAGAGCGGAAGTAATATATATTTCTCTGACGGAAGAGAAAAGAATTTTATTTGCATGCTGTTTTGCTGTCAGAATACGATATGTTATGCTCTCCATACTGTAATGACCATACAAGATAAGCAGCTCCTAATGACAGTGCACAGTGCCTTTTTGGTTAAATTTTTTTTTTGCCATTATACAAATGTAAAAATCATGTCATCCATGGGTGTATTTGGGTTCATAATGTGCACTATTACCAAACCACACAACCAATTCAAAGCAAACTGTACTACGGATGGTCTAATTTCAGATGGTCTAATTTTTACTTCAGATGGTCTAATTGGCTTTATACACAGCTGCGCTACTTCCTGAACTTAAGCCAGCTCCTTGTTTCCTGTCTGGCATTATTGGCCAAATTGATTAATTCAGGTGTGTCTGATTATTGTTGCCATGACTACTGAGGTCAGGTACACCTGAATTAATCAATTTGTCCAATAATGGCATACAGGAAACAAGGAGCTGGCTGAAGTTCAGGAAGTAGTGCAGCTGGGCATAAAGCCCATTTCTGAAGGGTTTCAGGTGGCCATCCCATTGCATAAAAATTGCTTACTGAATTGTTAGTATATCATGAGTGTAAACATTTTCTGATTATATATTATAGCCTTTTATATTTTTCTTTTGTAGAATGCCAAGTACATCCCAGATTAAAAACATTTCCATATGACAAGATCATAAGGAGGAGGATGTCAAAGAAAGTAAGATAGAACTTATATTTTGTAAATGTTTTTTCAGAAATGTATTCCTTAGTAAAAGTTTGAAACGTAAGATTTTTTTTTTAAATAATGTAAATTTTAATTGTGTGTGTGTGTGTGTGTGTGTGTGTGTGTGTGTGTGTGTGTGTGTGTGTGTGTTGTGTGTGTGTGTGTTACTAACAGTTAATGTTGCTTATGTTTCTTAAAGGGTGTCAGAGAGGTCAAAGTGAGATGGAAGCCTTGTTCAGGATGGTATGTATCATATAAAACCTGTATAAGGATGCACTATGATAATCTATGATAATTATACAAATGAGATAAACCGGTTGTTAAAATCTTGGATATTAAGTGTTGCGTCTTATAATAGTCAAGTCAAGTATGTGTATATATATATATATATATATATATATATATATATATATATATATATATATATATATATATATAGTGCTTTTCACAATATAGATTGCATCAAAGCAGCTGCACAGTATCAATCAAAACATAATTAAAAATAAACTTAATAAACTAATAAACTTTTACTAATTCATTTTGAGCCTAATACATATTTCTTGCTTACATTTTTGTCTTTAATTGTCTTAACTGAATGCAAAAATATTTTTGCCCTTCAAAAAGTCAATATATTTTAATTAGTTACATGTCATAGCCTGTTCTGTGAATTTTTTATATGATTGTTTTTTATATTTATTTTTTTACTGATTTGCAGTGGGATGAAATGGACGGACACCTGGGAGCCCTACAATCTTTTCTTCCCAGAATAAAGTGCAGTGTAATGTTTTTGTACCTGTCTTGGTTAAGTTGTTAAGTTACTAATAACTTAAGTTACTAATCTTGGTTAAGTTACTGTGTTTGTTGTTCTTGTTTTCTTTTCTACTTTTATTGCTTGTAACTGTTTTTACATGCTGTTTATACCTTTGCCATTTCCGAATAAATCTAACAATCGATTGATTACTTTTCACTTAAAAAAATCACTTTTATGCTAATTAATGTTAAATAAATGATAAAACATTGGTACTGTGAGTGTCTATTTTCCCCTGGAATTCCATTTTGGAGTAATATTTTCACCTGGGTGTTACAAAGGCTGGACATTATTACATCTTTACATGATCATCTGGTAAATGTTATTGAATTGATAGTGTTATTTATAGCAAAATGGTTGTTCATGGTACCAACTGAGGTACCATGTCAAAAAAAGAAAAGAAAAAAAAACTATTATAAATAATGAACTATAACAGTATATTTAACTATTTAGAAAAAAAAGACTATTCATGCTAATGTTAACAGGCAAACTTTTAATAAAATATTAGCATATAGCATTCAAATATTGTAATCAATTAAGTAAACATTGCTTTAAAACGGTAAAGTGAAAAGATTATAAATGAACAAATTGCCAAGTCTAGTAGTCAGTACTTACACTGTCTGCAGAGACTTCATATAGATCAAGTTTGACATAACAGATAAAACGTTTGTTAAAATTGCTTTATACAGACAGAACATGCGAATAGCATGGGATAAAATATTACAATAATAAGTGTGGCAGCATTAATTGGTAACGGGATTAGTAATTAGCCTATATATTGCATTTGAATTTCGGATGAAACATATGTTTGTTTTATTTAATAAACATTGTTGCCAGTAGTATAAAGTACGACATGTCTTTGTTAACATTGTTTTTATAATTCATAATAATATCCTTTCATGTTGTGATGCTGATGAGTCAAACGTAAAAACCTCTGATTGGCCATTGCGTCGATGGCACAACATAAATGGCTGTGATTGGCTACAAAGCTCAACGGCCTAAAAATTTGAAAAAGAAGAAGAAGAAAAAAAAATTGCGGGAGTCAGTGCCAGCGTCTTTGAGCTTAATGAATGGAAACAAACAGAACAGATTGTCAGTCTATTTGATGGCAACACAGACAGACAAATAAATATTAACACAGTCATCTACATGGACAATTTAGTGTCAAATATACGTAGCCTATCTAAATGTAACCATGGACACATACATACACTAGGCTACACTACATATTTTCTGTCAGATATGATATGTTTTTCTATGTTTTCACTATGCTATCCCAAATTTACATTCCAGCAGCTTTATCTTGTTCTGATTTCATCCTTGCCATCTCTTAATGGATAATTCATTTGTATGTTTTCTCTGCCAAATTTGGACATTTTGAGGTCTCTAAGCCATTTAAAATTATTTTGCCGTTATTATTAAGTCAATAATATATTAAGTTAACATTAGGGTGTTGCAATGTGGAGAGAAATTGCTAATTTACAGAGATCACTACCCTAACCCTAAGTGTGACTATACACCACAATGAACAACAAATAGCAGTGCCATGTTTCCCTGCTCCATCAATAAATGACTGAGGCGTATGGGTAATTTATTTTAAAATGTTTAGCAAATAAATTAAATAATTAGTATCTTTAATGAACAAAGGCATGTCTTATTATGTTCATTGTCCAGACCCCAATGACATATTTTAGAGGCAGGCCGAATTTTGTTATTTTACTGTGAGTACTTAAATGCCTTTTTGAAAAATTTGTCCAACATGATCTAGTTAACCAGATGTCATATTGAGTAAACAGAATAAATTGTAAGACTTTGATTAACAGTTATTTGAAATATGCCCCTTTTTGCTCTTTCGGATAGCCCTATATGTGCCCATGGGGTGTAAGGACAGTAAAACATGTGCATAAACATACACATATTATCTTATACATGAATGAATGCAGTCAACAACAACAATTGTCATGGACAACAGTAATGGGCAACAAGTCAAAGAACAACAAACTGTGTTGAATCACATTTGAAATATTATACTTGAATACTGTATTTTCTCTTTCCACACTTTTCCTTACATCATGCTTGTATTAGTTGTTGATGGGTATAATGGGATATGATGAAATACAGAAATATTTGACCGTAAAGTTGTAAAAGCAATAAATAATCTTACTAGGCTACAGACTAGCCAACTAATTATTATCCAGTTCATAGTCACAGAAGGACCTGGAATGAGCTTCTCTATTTATCTCTCAAGCAACGACTTTGTCCTGTGGAACCAGAACAATAGTACAACGTCCTCTTTAAATGTTGGGCATCAGTACTTTGCATAATCTTGCTTATAATTGAGTAAAGGGTCTATGTTGAATTCAAGTTGTGCCTTAAAGGGATAGTTCACTTTGAAATTAATTTTTGATATGTTTTAGTTTACCTCAATGGCATCCAAGATGTAGGTGTCTTTGTTTCCAGTATTTTAATTTTTTATATTTTTAGGTCAAACCGTTCTTGTCTGTCAGTCATTTAATGCAGGTCTATGGTCACCACCTCAAAGAGCATGCACAGAGAAGTCCAAATTAAACATGATTTAATGACTCGTAAATGTAAGTACACATTGGTGGCCTAAGAGACAAAACGAGCGGTTTGTGTGAGAAAACGAAAAATATTTATATCGTTTTTACCTCTTGTAACCACAGCCATGTCAAAGTGATCTGAGGGCGTGGGCTTACAGGAGGTAAAAACAGTATAATTACTGTTTTGTTTTCTCACACAAACCGCTCTTTTCGTGTCTTAGGCCATCAATGTGTACTTACATTTGCGAGTCATTAAATCATGTTTAATTTGGACTTCTCCGTGCATGCTCTTTGAGGTGGTGACCATAGACCTCCATTATATGACTGACAGACAAGAAGTTTGACCTAAAAATATAGAAAATTGAAAATACTGCGGAAACAAAGACACCTACATCTTGGATGCCCTTGAGGTAAACAAACATATCAAAAATTATTTTCAAAGTGAACTATCTTTTTAAGTGTCTTTTTAGCTATATAGCACTTGAACCTCTTGTAATGGAGTTTTCAGTCTTCCATCCATGTCAATGCAATTTGGCATATTTAGTCTATTTGTCACTGTAACAGGTATGTGCAATGATAATATTTTGGTGGTTTGTCCCAAATGTCATTGATACAGCCAAAAAAAGAAAAAAAGAGAAAAAAAGATTGTCTCGGTAAGAGTCATGGAAATTGTATATAGTTTATTTGATTAAACCAACAATTAATAATAAAAAAAGCTCCATCAATCAATCCTCATTTATTTGTAAAATACATTAAAAACACATGTTGGCCAAAGTTCTTTACATTGTAAGTACACGTACTTACCAGGGCACATTCATCTGATCTAGGATTATAAGACCATGTGTGAATATACCAGTTTCTTTTGAGTATTGTATATATTTTTGGAGTACATTTTATTTCATTTGGACAAGCACAATATGTAACTGTCAATATATGCACACTGAATATAGACTGAAGACTTTATGTGTAGACAGCTCCATTGATCTTAATAGTCAAATTATTTTTATTAAATGTGAAACTAGCCATGTGGAATTTATAAGGTTATTGGTCAAACAAATACACACTTGCATCAAGCAATCACATAACAGTTGACACAGTGAACACCAGCAGACAACAAACAAGCCTTCTGATCTTAAAGCTCTATGTGACAATTAAAGGCAAAGTCTGATTCACACTCCCAATCATCTGGAATTATCTTTGCATTAAGGGTTTTGCGTTAACAGAATTGTGTAATTTATTCTAAAGCTGTGTGCACACTGAACCCTGTTTAATAGTCCCCTTGAGGTTTACATCATTAATTAATGATGTATGGTGACAGCGATCTGCATTATACTCAGGATTGAGATGGTGGAATACATTCCTAATGTTAATTTTGGTAATGACTATCTTGAAAAACTAGGACAATTTTATGGTAGTCATCGGTAGTAGAAGTCAAATCTTCAGAGGAATCTTCTAGGATATGCAAATCGTGAATAAAATCATACAGTGTGCACCCCGCTTAAATGTGCCTTATTAAGGAAAATCATGTTCATCATCTGAGCTGTTGTCACTTTCTGAGAACCCTTCCTCTTCCATTTCATCTTCCTGTTCAAGCTTCTCTTCTTCAGAAATCAAATCTTGTTGGCTGAAAATGTTCACATAGCTCGCCTTCACCAACTGCATTAAATGTCTAAGTTCATAATGTTTCTTTCGAACAAAGCACAGGAGACCTTTGCGTGCAGTGTCACACAGCGTTGAAAAAAGAGCTGAAAAACAAAAAGATACATTAAGAAAAAATACAATACTACATATACAAGCACAAATAAATGAACGTTTAAAGGCTTACATTTTGAACTTATCTCATTAATCAGTGCTTCAAATTTGGACAGCTTGTGTGTCAAGACCGTGTAATGCTGTTTCATCTCCTTACAAATAAGACCTCCCTCTTCCTGAAGGCGTCTCACAGCCATCACCTTGTCGAACACCTTCCTCTTGGTGACAAATGGAGCCGATTCTGAAAGAAGGTTAACAAAAGAGTCACTATATACAGTGCCTGCTCATAAAAAAATTACATAGACTTGTCTTACAGAATAGGGCTATTCAATTTTGTTCCTGGTCAACATTGCATGATTATTACAGGCAGATATGTCTGGTCAGGGTTGGAACTTAACTCTGCTAGTTGTGGCTCTCTCGGAAAATAATTGAATACCACTGTTATATAGAACATACCAGTACTGCAAGGGATTTGCCAAGGCCAAGCAACAGTCTCAGCTGTAAAGAAACTTTCAACTGAGCCAAGCTGCTGGGATGGATCCACTATGCTGTTGTATTGTTCCACTGCAGCAGCTAGCTTCTTTTTCTCCTCACTCCTTCGGAGACGCAAAGTATGGCGCCGCTTGTTGCTATCTGAATAAAATATAAAAAAGTATTAGGCATTACAACACTTTTTTAGCTACAAAAAATACATGCATATGCAATGTGACATCTAATAACAGTTAAAAAATATCATGGTAAATTTCCAATGTTTGTGTTTCACCTGTTTGACTGTACAGACGCTGTGTACGCCTTTTGATGCTGACCGTTAGTCCCTCTATTTCTTCTTGCAAACTTTTCGCATCACCACTCCCATGTCGATCATTTTCTACACGCACAAAAAAGCAGCTTTATGTATTCATCATGCCAATCATAAGAATAATACCAAAACAAATCAAAACAATACCTTCTGCCCATTGCTGTACATCTGAAACCCACTGATGAACAATATCATCATGAAGTGATAGCTCTGTCTTCAATGCCTCCAAGTTGTGTTGCTGCACTTGAAGAGCCTTCTGAGTCTACAAAATACAAAGTCAAATTTAAAAAGTCCTGATTTTCCCGCGCAGCCTCATCCCATGACGCCATACAACTGACGCTTTTGACCATACGTCAACATCCGCCGTTTTAGGGTACCCTTTAACATCGGTAAGATGACATTATCTAATCCTAACCTTACCCCAGACCTAAACCTAATTGACGTTAAAGGTAAAGCGTCAGTTGTATGACGTCCCAGGATCGTCATGTACTGTAACTGACGTTAAAGGGTACCCTAAAACGGCGGATGTTGACCTACGGTCAAAAGCGTCAGTAGTATGACGTCTTGGGATGAGACTGTGTTACATTTTCAGGTACAGCAAGCAATTTCTGAGAAACACTGGATGCTTAAAATCAACTCAAACAAGCACAACCCTCCCTTCACTGCTGTTTTTTTCAGTGATATTCCCTTCTTTTGTAATGTCTCCCCCCCCCCTCTTTCTCTCACTCTCTTCTCCCCCATCATGAGTATACACGGCCCTAATGATTGAAATCTAGAGTGTTGTGATGCTCGGTCTGATCCACTTTCAACAGCATTTTTCCCCCCCAGAAATTGCTTACTTTTTACACCTTTAATTTAGATAAGAATAAATTAGTAAAACCTAAAAATCCTAACTGCAATCTGTGACTGAGAATGAAGTTATACCTTTATATATCTGTTTACTAGAACTTGTCCCAAATTCCACACCTTACGCTTATTCCAGGACATGGCTTGCATTGTTATCATGTCTGTTCTGCCTATAAAATAAATATAAGAAAATGTTATGAGAGGTATACAACAAGTCATTCTGCATTAATCATACCTAATTCAACAAACCTGATTTCGACATGTACTTGCTTGTGACAGCAATTCTGGATAGGAAGCTGTTCACCTGCTCAACTTCCTCACCAATTGTTGACCCAGCTCCTTCCTGGTAGGCCCCACTGTACTTGACCTAACATGTTTTTAAATCCGACAAAATTAATGCACTCAAAATTTCTGCATTCTTAATTACATACTTAAAACACCTGGCAATATACCTCACATTTCCAAGAGTGTGCTTTGGCATGCATCACAGACAGAAAAGGATGCATGTCCAGTAAAGACTGCAGCTCGGGGCACTGTTTAGACACACGTTGGACATAAGGGAAGTATTTGCAGGCAACATCTGAACAGAAAAATTTGATCTTCCCTTGTGACATGTCAGCAAGTTTTTTTTGTAGAAAAAGGGGGTAAGCAAAAATTTCCCCTCGGAACATGTTTAAGGCCATAAGGAAAATGCCATGGCGACAGACAGCAATCTCTAATCCCTCCTCATCCAGTTTGCTGCTTGATTTTTTGGCCAGTTCTTTTGCTGCTGTCCATTGTGATGCGCCACACAATCCTCTTCCCGAGACCTATATCATATCAATTATAAAAATTTAAAAAAATCTCAAAACAAATGCTAAGTAGACCACTCTAAATGTGACAGGACTTTACACCTGATCAATAAAAAAACATTCAATATTTATAGAACATTCACTTTAGCTTTTGTAAAATGAGTTTACAGATTTCTCAAAAATGAATAATGCTTCGAACAAACAAATCCATCTCACCATGTATTGTACATATTGACTGTGTCGTTTTTTAAGAACATAACATTTAACTCAATCTCCAACTGCTTCAATTCAAGCTAATGTTAAAACAATGAACACAAATATCTCAAGTAGTCATAATGTAAAATGCACATAGCATGTTGTCAGAGGGCATCACATTTCTTCTTATTCTTTTCTTAGCAATATTTTAGTTTAAGGAATGTGTAAAGTTGTTTGAGAAAAGCTGTAAATTAAATTATCCAGTAATATCTGCAAACATAAATCATAATACTTACATGATCATTGTTTTTGCGGACAAAGTCCACAAAGTCAGACACCTCCACATCACTCTGTATAAAAACATGGTCAAGTAGTCCCCTTTTCTCTGTGCTATCGAGGAACACATTCAGAACATACATTAACACATCATTCAAAATTAAGAAAATCACTTTAATTAAAAAAATAAATAAAAGTACCTTGCTGTGTTTTTAAACCGATAGTGTTTGCGATTTCCATCAACACATACAGCTAGCATGTCTGGAGTGCATGCTGGACAAGTGAAAAACTCCTCCTGGCACATCTTTTCCACTGCATATCTTGCTGCAACCCATTCATTAAAACTGTAGCTAAACACATTGGCAGGTATTTTCCCACTCTGCAAAATGAATCACATGTAATACTGGTGTTTTACTGAGTATACCATGATTGATTATATGTAGTATTGAAAGTACTTAAGGATAGTCATAAAGGATAGTCTGTTTAACATCATTTAAGGCTAGTGTAAAGACCATGCCCATTTAAAGTCAGCATAGTCTAAAAAAAGGGAATAATTTTCATATTGAGAAAGAAACCATTTTCTTGGTTAAATAGCTGAATTGAGAATCATATTGTATTTATTTTCATATTGTAAACATTTTCACTATATTAACTATCTTAGTGATTACATATAATATACATGAAAATATTTTGTATTATCTTCAAAGAAAATAGCACGGTAATTTAACTTGCCAGTGGTTAATGATAAAACAAATAAAAAAAAATAATAAAATACTTACTCTACCAAAAAGATTTGTTTTCCCATCAAGCATTTTAACAAATGCTTGAAAAGACATCCCTGGTGATGCCATTTTCATCTCTTGAAACGAGACAAGCACATCTGTTGTGAACAGCAAACTTGCAGGAATGTTGCCAGGCCAGTAACCACTCCTCTGAAGTTTTGACAAAGACGTCTCTCGTGAATGCCCACACAAAGCACAGGACAAATGAGGCATGTTAAGGTTGTAACGGCCTAAATGAGTAAAACAAGCTACATGAAATTACAAGACAATAAGGAAATGGTAATATTAGAAAAAAAATATGATGCAAAATCTTCCTTTCCATTCATAGTGATGAGGATCATGGGCCTGCCTGAAGAAACAAGGACTGTCCCATTACTGCAATCACAAATATGGGCAGGTATTTCTACAGGCAGCAGTCGAACTGTGCAACAAAGAAGATATATTTAAAAACATGATATATTACGAGCACAATAAAACAACAACAATACAACATAGCATAACATTATCTTACCAAGATGTTTAACAGAAATTTGACCAGCTTCCTGGCAGAATCCTGTGGATGGAGGTAAAGGTTGTACAAAACCTGAGACAAGCGAATCCCGATTATGGAGAACAAAGAAGCTACCATGTCTTTTCTCATCACAGCCTGCACAGAGGAAAGGGTAAGGGAGACAGTCCCTACAGCGCACAACAGCTGCACTTGATCTGCACTGTTGGCAGGATGAGGAACTTGCATCCTCTCCTTTCAAAATGTTCTCCACAAGTGAAGATCTAGTTTCTTTCCATCTCTCTTCCCTCATTTCAGTTCTAATGGCCCAGTCATTGGATGCAGACCGAGGTTGATCATCTTGAATTGGCATAAAATTAGCATCACCTTCCTCAGTGTCCAACAGCCTCTTAAGCTCTTCAAGAATGGTATCTAAGTCAAATTAATGAACATATTTAAAAGATTTACATCTAAAAGTATACAACTGTGTATGCACTTAAAAGTCTAATGATAGAATTATTCACATCTATATAAAAAAGTCCATTTAAATATCAACCACAAATCAATATTTTGCTTCAGTGTATACCAGCTGTCTTGGAGGCTTTTGCAGGGCCAACATTCAAGTCATCTTCCATAACAAGCGGACCTGCTAAAAAAAAAAAAAAAAAAAAACGAGGGTAATCATCTTGAATTGGCATAACATTAGCATCACCTTTCTCAGTGTCCAACAGCCTCTTAAGCTCTTCAAGAATGGTATCTAAGTCAAATTAATGAACATATTTAAAAGATTTACACCTAAAAGTATACAACTGTGTATGCACTTGAAATTCTAATGAAAGAATTATTCACATCTATATAAAAAAATCCAATTAAACATCAACCACAAATCAATATTTTGCTTCAGTGTATACCAGCTGTCTTGGGGGCTTTTGCAGGGCCAACATTCAAGTCATCTTCCATAACAAGCGGACCTGCTAAAAAAAAAAAAAAGAAATAAACACATATAGAGATACACATAAACACAGCATAATTTTTATGTAGCTAAACATTATCAGAAATGTCATTGTGGTCTCCTCTTTACTTTACTTAAGTCATATTTACAAAACATAAGCACAATTTTACATAATGTTCAATATTGCACAGCAAACAATTAAGAAGCAATTGCATATAAATATATAGTATGGATTTTTTTGGCTGCCACACATGGAGCATTATACATATATTTAATTTCACAAGATGTAAACAACACTGGTCCAGAAGCACTTCCTGTTTCAGTTTTTTAACACTACATAAAAGCTGGGATAAAATACAACCAACAGAACATTTAAAACTGAATCAAAAAGTTAAACAAACATCTTTAAGATTTTTTCTTTACATGTGAAATAAAGAAAACAGTAACAAACTGAAACAGGAAGTGTTATTGGACCAGTGTTGTTTACATCTTGTGAAATGGTCTATACAGTGAGTACCTTATACAGTACTTACGTCCTACAGCTGCCCTTCTGGCTCTTGAATATTTGTAAATTATTTCCCCTTGGCAGTTCCTCTTTCTCCAGTGAACAGTAGGGGATGTGGGTCGAGGCTGCACATTGCTTTTGGTGCCCAGTCTTTCCTAGGAGCATAATGACAAGCCAACAATTCAAGAAATATCACTTAATGTCTTGTTAGGGTTATTAACTGCATGCTATTGACCAATAAAGTAACAATCATTGTGAAATTAATATTGATTGTGACTTCAACAGGATAATAAACAGGAAATTTTAAGAAAATGTAACAAACTCAATGCTTGTAGAATAACTTTATTTTACCTCTTGAGCTTGTAAGTTTTCAAGGAGCTCATCAGTACTTTTCAGCTCTTCTTCGAACTCAAAGTCCATCATGTGAATGTAGACACTCGACAGATAGAGAAATACTCTTACACAGATTAACACAAAGACAAATAGATAAGGTAAACAGAAAGACAGACAGATAGATAGATAAGCTCTTAAAAGGGCTGTTTGGTTTGTTATAGAGCCAATGGGAAAACAATGAAAGTTATTACAAAAAAAAGTTTATTTAATGATCATATACTATTGACTGTAAATAGTACTGATATTTTAGGTTATCTAAATGAATAAAAATAAATAAATAACTACAAGTTATTATAGTTTTAATTTAATCTTATTTTCAGTTTAGTCGAAGTATTAACATCCTTATTCAGATGAGTTAACTTTTCTATGGCAGTCTAACACAAATACGTTACCAGGTCATAAAGTATCTGATAATGCCCAAAATGATAACGTAGCATATTAGCAGAGAATGTCTAATATTAGCTAACATGCTAACACTTGGTTTTGACGTAGGCCTAATTGGAACCAATTAGCACCATAGCTTCAGGTGTCATTAGCACCCGTCTTGTATATCGTTATAGTATGTCCTGACATATAACAACCTTGATAGACGTGCGAACATGATACACAAAAGTACAATAAATCCATCCATTTCTGTAACAGAACCTACCGTGCAAAGACGAGGTATCGCGTTGGAAAGTGCGACAGGATTTACCGCGAGATACCAGAAAAAGGAAGAAGAAGAAGAAGAAGAAGAAGAAGAAGAAGAAGAAGAAGAAGAAGAAGAAGAAAAAGAAGAAGAAGAAGAAGAAGAAGAAGAAGAAGAAGACTTTTTTTTGGTGGAATTGCTTTCTTTTACTTTTTATTTTATTTTTAAAAGTTGGCTACAATATTTAAAATGTCTTATAAACCAACAATTATAATTGTAAAAATTCCCTGTTGATTTTGTGTTAGAGTTTTGTTTTGATTGGCCAACATAAGAACCAGTAAAAGCGCGAAATATCGATAATACACGTGATAATATTCTACAGATAACATTAATGGCGAGCTGATAATTATTTTAATAATGTTTCAGGCTTCGAATGTAAAAATAGCCAAACGAGTAAATAGCAGTCAAAAAATTGCTGGAGTTTCCAGATAAAAGTCTTTACAGATAATATTAAAACGAGGATTTATAGACAGCAAAAAATAAATCTATGTAGCTATAGAAATTTGGCTATAAAAAAAAAACATTAATTTAATAGGTTCATTTAATTCTTACCAGAGCTTTAGAAAATTGCGATGACGAAGATCTGATACCGGGCTAATTTGCCTTTTCCGTCTTAATCTGACGCAAAAGGCAAGCTATTGAAATCAACGGAGTTCCTTGATCGTCAATAAAGTGACGCCTAGGGGTACTTCCGGCGTCTTCATACTGACGCATAGAGTTATGTTTTGATTGGCCAACACAAGAACCATGCCGGTAAAAGCACGAAATATCGATAATACACGTGATAATATTCTACAGGTAACATTAATAGCGAGATGATAATTTAATTATTAGAAAAATAGCATACAGAGCAAGCAGTAAAAAATACATTAAACATTATACATATAAATGTGTGTGTGGTTTAATAATTCCCATTTTTTCACAATAAGAAACAGGCCAGATGTATACCAGAGACAATACAATGTTGAATTCACAGTAGACCTAAACAATCATTTAATTATGCATTTTAAAAACGCAAATATATGTATAAGCATGCATTATGGATTTTAATGCTTTGAAGTTGCTGGGGTTTCCAGATAAAAGTCTTTACAAATAATATTAAAACGAGGATTTATAGACAGCAAGAAATAAATCTATGTAGCTATAGAAACTTGGCTTTAAAAAAACATAAATTTAATAGGCTCATTTATTTCTTACCAGAGTTTTAGAAAATTGCGATGACGTAGGATCTAATTTACCTTTTGCGTCTTAATGTGATGCATAAGGCAAGCCATTGAAATCAATGGAGTTCCTTAATCGTCAACTAACTGACGCCTTGGGGTACTTTTAGCGTCTTTATTGTGACTCGGAAGGACCTTGACCATGCTTCAGTTTTTGACGCCCGGGGAGTGAGAATGCGTTGGTATGTTATATCATAATTCCTACCATTTTTTTTAATATATTTATTTTCCTTACAAATATCCTTTTTTTTTACTTAGACTTAATTTATTTTCTTGTTGTATTAGGTGCTGCTCCCTCTGGCTATATATTTTCTTTGCACTCTATTTAAGAAAAGAAAGTTATGCAGCCATGTTTGTTTGTAAATCTTGAAATTGCAATAAAAAAAAAAGTTCCTTTGGATGAATTTGCAATCTGATAAGTATAATCATTCAAATTTACTAATTCAAAGAAGATTAATGTTTTTTCCCCCATCAGTAAAGATTTTAAAATAATTGTCCACTTATCATAATTGAACGTTTTTCATACAACCAAGCCAGTGAAGTCTCAATAACAACTTCATAATTCATATTAAATTCAAAATCCATATGAATCAAAGCCCAGAAATGCAAGCCCATGTCAAGAAGTTTTACATTATGCTGTGTATGAAATTTTGGTGAATTCTGACTTTGAATTCTCAATTCTGAATTTGCATGATGAGAAAATATGTAACTGACAGATATTAAATGTAACTTTACAGAGTATATTGAAAGGTTGTGCTGAAAATTAATCGAGTTCTGACAGCTACTTGCCATGCTACTGCGTTGTCGGATAGCAACAGGGAGATATAAAGATTTGACAGGATTCATAATTAACCCTCAGGTGCTCTTCGGTCATTTCTGACCGAAAAATTTTCTGTTTTGAAATTTTAAAAATCACAGCTTCATCGGAATGTTACGAAACTTGGTGACTTTTATGGCATTGGGTATGTGAACACAAAAAAAAATTGAGGTCATGATCCGAGCAGGCTAAGTGGTCGTAAAAAAAATAGTCACACTTGTGCTCTTCGGTCAAAAATGACTGACCATAGGAAATGAATGGTGTTAAGGCAAAAATTCAATAAACAGACATCACTTCGTAAGAGACACTCTGAGTCAAATTAATAAAAGAAAAGAGAAGTTTATTCTTGCAAGAATAGGCCCAGTCGCTAACACAGATTGGTACACTGTGAAGAGAGTGACGCCCAGAACAAAGGCCGGGGTGAAGACTAAATAGCCCTCCCCAAGGTTATTTACTGCAAGCCGAGCCTTCTCTGTAAATTTCCACAAAGTTATAGGATTCATGATGCCAGGTTAGATTTACTAACCCCCTCAACCCCTCCCAGTCTAAGATGACCCCTGACCCGGCCGGTCCTCTGGTGCCTAACTCCACTCTTGATAAGGGAGAACAATTAATACATGTGAGATTAAAATTCCCCACAACAATGGGAAATTGACAAAAACACAAAAACTTTGAGAAGTTTTGTGTGTACAATCTACAAATCGGCCACGATGCAGAAAAAAAGTGCTCAGCATTGAAGGGGTGACACTCTAAAATATCAAGAGTGCAAAACAGACATACCCACCCCTACACACACACATACACACACACTTTTATACACAAAAACACCAATAAATTGTGATTAAAGAAATCTCTTTTGAATATTTAAAAATCACAGCTTCTTCAGAAAATTACGAAACTTGGTGACTTTTATGGCATTGGGTATGTGAACACACAAAAAAATTGAGGTCATGATTCGAGCAATTTAAGTGGTCGTAAAAAAATGAGTCGCACTTTTGCTCTTCTGTCAAAAATGACGACCCATAGGAAATAAATGGGAAATTGACCAAAAAAAAAAAAAATTCTCAGAATTTTTGTATGTACAATCTACAAATCGGCCACAATTCTAAAAAAAAAAAAGTACACTGCAGGAAAGGGGTGACACTCTACAACATCTAGAGTGCAAACAGACACACCCACCAACACACACACACACACATACAAACAAACTTTTATACACATACACACCAATAAATTTTGATTACAAAAAGTATGTTTTGAATATTTAAAAATCACAGCTTCATCGATGTTACGAAACTTGGTGACTTTATGGCATTATGTATGTGAAAACACAAAAAAATTGAGGTCATGATCTGAGCATGCTAAGTGGTCTTAAAAAAATAGTCACACTTGTGGTCTTTGGTCATAGGAAATGAATGGGAAATTGCAAAAAAATGGAAAAAAAATTGTGAATTTTTGTTTTTTGTCATTTTTTTTATATAAGAAATCGTTTTTGAGATTGTTTCAACTATATATTCAAATCCATCAACAAAAACAACAACAACAACAAAATGTGTTCATAAACAGCTGGGGAATTCACATGCCTCTCCATAGAGAGCTGTACATGCCATCTAGTGGTTACGCATGATTCTATGCTTTTTCTCTATACTGTAACCAGATGGTGCTAATTTTATTCAAAAAATATTTTTTTTCTGAGGGCCTAGACTCTATATTTATGGAAGCTTGTTTCCGCCACTGAATAAAAAAATAAAGTAAATAATTGCGACTTTTTATCTCACAATTCTGACTTTTTTTCTCAGATAAAAAGTCCGAATTGCGTGATATAAAGTCGCAATTGCGAGTTATAAAGTCAGAATTGCGAGATATAAAGTCAGAATTGCGATATATAAAGTCAGAATTGCGTGATATAAAGTCAGAATTGCGTGACATAAAGTCAGAATTGCGAGATATGAAGTCAGAATTGCGAGTTATAAAGTCAGAATTGCAAGATATAAAGTCAGAATTGCGAGTTATAAAGTCAGAATTGCGAGATAAAGTCGCAATTGCGTGTTATAAAGTCAGAAATGCATGATATAAAGTCAGAATTGTGAGATTTAAACTGAGGGGGAAAAAAGTTAGTCTTTTTTCCCCTTAGAATTGGCCTAATAAGTCGCAATTGCGAGTTTATATCTCACAATTCTGAGAAAAGATGTCAGTATCTTCACAGATACTGTGACACAGCTGTTATGTGTTAACACAGTGCGTATAACACAGTGTTATGTGTTATAAGGTCAGAATTGCGAGATGTAAACTCGCAATTGTGAGAAAAAAAGTCACACTTCTGTCTTTTTTTCTCAGAATTGCGACTTTATATCACGCAATTCTGACTTTATATCTCGCAATTCTGACTTTATATCTCGCAATTCTGACTTTAAAACACACAATTCTGACTTTACAACTCGCAATTGCGACTTTATATCACGCAATTCTGACTTTACAACTCGCAATTGCGACTTTATATCACGCAATTCTGAGAAATAAAGTCAGAATTGTGAGATATAAACTCGCAATTGTGAGAAAAAAAGTCAGAATTGTGAGATAAAAAGTCACAATTATTTATTATATTTTTTTATTCAGTGGCGGAAACAAGCTTCCATAAAATCATCTTTCTAATACATTAAGTATCCTTTACAGATTAAGAATAGTAGATGTACTTAGTAGGCCTACTGTGATAAAGTTTACAGAAATTGTCACAAATGAAAATGAAGACTGGTGATACAGAATTTAAAATAAAACTATTGATATATGTAAAATATTCAACTGTATCTTGTAGAATACACTCTAATAAATATTTTTTGTCATTTAAATGTGTGCTATGTGTGTAGTTTTAAATAGTTTTCTATTAAGTTTCATCAAATGTTGATTATACAGTATATGAGCATGATTGACTATAGGCATAGGGCTCCACTTAGGGCTCTATAAGATAAGAGCAAGAGCTAGAGTGAACTGCAGCCTCACACTGATTGGTAAACTCTAAGTGATAATTTAAGTGATACATGGATATCTTGCATGACATCAGGGTGAGTTTGAAAGTCAACTTAATACTTTAAGATGCTGGACATGAATATTAAATTAGCATTATTTTCCTATGTTTTTACATCAAGAAAATCTATATGGCTTTTGTGTAGGACATGCAGTATATGACATATATGATTAAAAAATATATTAATATTATGCAATTTATATATGTTGGAACATATAAGAATCACAGGTGTTTTTAGCAAACCTTTTCCATATGGGAATGAGAGACTGCACCAGGTACTGAAGAGACTGAGAGATGAAGGACTCACGCTGAATGAAAAATGTGAGTTTACAAAAGATAACATCATGTTTGTGGGTCACCATGTCACCGCAGGTGGCGTGACACCTGATCCAAATAAGGTCAGAGCCATCATGGAGATGCCCAAACCAAAGGGAGTGGAAGACGTGAGGAGAGTGATGGGGATGGTGAACTATCTGGGCAAGTTTTTACCCCACTTAGCGTCATACACCAGACCGATCAGAGACCTGCTCTGTGAGAAGAACGAGTGGTGCTGGGGAGCGCCACAGAGGGAGGCGTTCCAGAGACTTAAAATAGAACTGAGCTCACCACGGGTGCTCGCCTCGTACTCAACCACAGCAGAGACATGTGTGTCGGCAGATGCCTCATCCTTTGGCCTCGGGGCTGTCCTCAGTCAACAACAGAGTGATGGAACGTGGAGGCCCATTATGTTCATCTCTAGAGGCCTGTCCGAGGCCGAGAAACATTATGCACAGATTGAAAAGGAGGCTTTGGCGGCAACGTCGGCATACGAAAGGTTGATGCCTTATCTCCTGGGACTGAAATTCAGGTTAGAGACAGACCATAAACCCCTAGTGCCACTCCTGAGTACCAAGGCGCTTGATGAACTCCCTCCCAGAGTGTTGAGATTCAGACTGAGATTGATGAGGTTCACGTTTGACATTGTGCATGTGCCAGGCAAGAGTTTAATAACAGCAGACACATTATCAAGAGCCCCTGTTGGACACACACTCACACAGGAGGAAAAAGATAACGAGGCAGAGGTTAAAGTTTTTGTGGACGCTGTTATCCAAAGCCTCCCAGCCACTGAAACAAGACTGAAAGTAATACAGGAAAAACAGAAAGATGACCCTGTGTGTGCAAAACTTATCAGATACTGCAAGACAGGGTGGCCGGAGAAAAGTGCAATTTCTTCAGAGGTGGGGCCATACTGGCACGAAAGAGCGACATTGACATTAGCTGGAGAGCTGCTTCTCAGGGGTCAAAGAATCGTCATTCCCCACGATATGAGACAAGAAATCCTCAACAACCTCCACAGTGGCCATCAAGGTATTGTCAAGTGCAGAGCGAGAGCACGCCAGTCCGTTTGGTGGCCAGGACTGTCCGTACACATCAGTCAGCTGGTGGAGAACTGTAACACATGCTCACAGCACAGGGCAGAGCACCGGGAGCCTTTGCTGACCACCCCGGTACAGGAGAGGCCCTGGCAAAGAGTGGGCACAGACTTATTCTTCTGGGAGAAGAAGACTTATCTCCTTGTAGTGGACTATTTCTCGCGTTATATTGAAGTTGCGCACCTCCACATTGCCTCAGCCAACACAGTCATTGCAGCTCTGAAAGAAGCATTTAGCCGCCACGGGATACCAGACACAGTTGTGTCTGATAATGGACCACAACACAGCTGTGAGATGTTCAGAGACTTTTTAACAGAGTACGGGTTTACACACATCACGAGTAGCCCAAGATACCCGCAAGCGAATGGAGAGGCTGAGCGTGCGGTGGCAACCATAAAAGGTCTTTGGAAAGGAGGAGGTGAGAAACTAAGAGCTTTGATGGCGTATCGTGCCACACCCCTGGAGTGTGGTTACTCCCCTGCACAACTCCTTATGGGTAGGCAGCTACGCACAATGATACCTCAGCTTCCAGCATCCCTGCTTCCCCACTGGCCAAACATCAGAGGGTTTAAGAAGGGGGAAAAACGGCTGAAAGAAAAACAACAACTCCGTTACAACCTGCGTCATAAAGCCCGCCCCCGTTGACTTTGCAGCCGGGACAAAATGTGTGGCTACCAAGAGAGGAGAGACAAGGGACAGTCCTTCAGCAGGCTACAACACCCAGATCTTATATCATTCACACAGATGAAGGACAGATCAGGAGAAACCGGAAACACGTGCGTATTGTGCACCAATCACAACCTCAGGTGCTGCTGGATAAGACTGTTACAACTAAAGCCTAGTTCACACTACGTGATTTTAAGCCCGATTTAAGCCCGATTTGCAAATCGTTGAGTCGCCGACAAGTCAGGGTGTTATCGCGTGCAAATCGCGGGCGATTAGTGGACGATTAACGCTCGCCAATCCGATCGTGTGAAAGAGCCAACAACGCATCAAAGACAGCTCGCAGACACCTCGCAGACAGGTCACCGAGCTCAGAAAAATATCTAGCATGCTAGATATCTCGAGCAGTCGCGCGACTCAATCTTAGTGATGTCATGAGTACAGCCAATCATAGCAACGCATGGGTTGAGGACACCAGGTAAATCTTACTTTTTCTTTTTTGCATTTTTTTTTCTCAGAGCAGATCGTCGAGCAAACAGTGTGCAGCACTAGTTTCTGTCTGACGTCCATATTCGCGTTGTGTTCTTCTCTGCAGTTTCGCGTCATTTCTGGTTCGTTTTATTGCGTGGTTTTTCGTGACAAAACATGGTTTCTAGACCAGATAGAATCGTGTTGTTGTCAACTCGTTATTTGTTTGATTATTTTCAGGATTTAGACCGTACTATAGTACTGAAACAGCTCTCATTGAGTCACAAATGATATGCTCTTATCATCCGATCGTGGTTGTATCTCTGTGTAGTGCGTTGTTAACTCGTGTAGTGAGTTACCTCCTGTTGTGGATCAATCACGTTGTGTTGTGTGGTGTGAACAGCTAAACAACTTGAACACTCATGATTTCACTGAGAGCAAGTCATTTAGTGTGAACTGCACAGTTCAGCCCGACATTTTAAAATCTTGTAGTGTGAACTAGGCATAAGGAGTCAGACAACCAGGTCGCACACCAACAGGAAAACACTGGCACAGACAATCACAAACAGACAGTAACATCTAACACCCCGTATGTGACAACCTCAGGAAGAGTGTCACGCCCGCCAGAGCGTCTGGAAAAAAAAAAAAAAAGAAGAAGGAAAAAAATGTGTATTATTCCATAAATGTTCCGTTGTGAAAGGTTCTGTTTGACTAGAATTTCCTGAGAAGTGAGTATTGCTTTTAAGGGCTTTAGACAGTTGTAAGAGGGGGGAGGGGGGGGATTCTTACTTAAGAGGGGAGGTGTTCTGTAAAAGGGAACTAAAGGTTCAGAGTGACACGGACTGTTTGAAAGGTGACACATGAGTTCCTAGTAAATGTTCATGCTAAGCATACGGCAGCTCTCGGGTGTCTTTATTCAGTGCACACACCCCGCAAATCTAACGTAACAAAGAGGACCTTGCTTGAACAACACACACACCCACCCTTGCAGAGGAAACTCACACAAGAATATATATGGTTTTAATGTGAATGTGATAAATCTTTAAGGAGTGTTTGATATCATTTTAAAAGTCTCAGGGTGACTGGTAATAATGTCTCATTTCCAAAGAAGTAAAAGAAAAGGTAATAAGGTTTTTAAGAATATAGAAATATCTTGCACACAAAAAGGGTGTGTCTTTGAGTTAATCACCTTCTACCTTTTGTCTGAATGCAAACTCTCCTTCCCCCAGTAAGCATGGTGGGGGGATTCAGTCCATTGTAGTTTGGTGACTGGATCTGGTAAATTTGGTGATTAGATCAGGTAAGGTTTGGCTCTATTTAAGGAAAATGCACAAGAGTTCAGGGCTGCTTTCTGTATTCAGATCAGCCCGTGATGTTGTGTCTTCAAGGCTCAGCTCATGTAATATGTTGGGTAAAGTTCCTTTGTCCTAAAACAATTGATGGTTTGCTCTGATTATCTTGTGGAACTGTAATAATACATTTACCTGACATAATAAATTGTTATACTTGACTATTCTAACAGACTTTGACTTTATTTTCATTAGAGTTAAAAGGAATAGTCGAACATTAATGTATTAAATGATGCACAGATATCATTGATAAACCCATTTCATTTTATGGAGTCAGATGAAACGAGTTAATACATAAGATTAAATGTGTTGCATTTAATTAAAATTCACTTTGCTTGGAAAAGACGGAACACGCTTGAAACCTTCACCACGAATCGAACCCTGCCATTTGGACCGATTTCGTGCCCCTTTTTACACTCCGCTTGCAGTGCGTATGTGGTGCGTATTTTTTCCCGTACCCATGTTAACAGGTTAGAGCTTTCAGACTGCACGTGGTTGCCAACCGTCGATCCATTCCAGTTGCGGTGCGTATACAGCAGTGCAGAGATCGCTTCCGCACCAAGTCTATTTTTGCTGTGCTGCAAACGCTGAATGAAAGTGACGGCGCACGGTTTGTGATCAAAATGAACACAGATTGACCTGAAAATGTAGTAGTTTAATTTAATTTGCATTTAATTCAATAAAATGTAGTAATCTCACCTCACCATAAATGTATTTAATTAAATACTACTTTTCATCTTTTTACTTTCAGACCGGGGTTTTAAGCAAGGCAAGGAAAACTACAATTCACCTCGACAAGGACATAATGACACTCATCTCATTTGTGGAGGTAGAAAAACAAGTTCTTTGTGACATGCAAGATTTATTGTATTAAAATTTAAATGCAAAAGAAAAGGCACGACAGTCAACTTTTTTTTGTCAATTTTAAGTTTTGATTTAAAATATTTGTGATTTTAATATAAATACATGGTTAAATATTTGACCACTTGCTTGAGCAACTTAATATAATATAGAAGCAATGCATGGAATTATATGCCTACATTGTTTAAATTGCGTTTAAACATGCATACGTCCATTCAAGTTTGTAAAAGTGTACAAAGAGAATCCCAATGCTTTAATACATTTTTTGTTGTTAACTTTTACTTTAATAAAAGTTGCTGCATAACTTCTGAATTTGAAATAAAAATAGTGATTGTGGTACAGCTGCGGATCTGTTACGGAGCAGGCTCCTGCACCGCCTCCTCTTCACCACCAGAGGGAGCCTTCACCGGAACACTAGTTTATTCTGGAACTCCGATTCCCATAATGCTTCATTCCTGGGACTGATTGCACACACACCTGCACCTAATTCAGACTCGCTATAAAGCCACACTCAAACTAAAGTTCATTGCCAATCCTCCTGCCAATCCTCCCTTAGAAAATCCTCCTTTCTCAGTAACCCCACGACTGGCTTTCCCCGAGGAGTTTGATGGAAACCCCACGAAATGCAAAGGATTTCTACTTCAATGTACTCTCTTTGTGGAGCAACAACCGTTATTATACACCACCAACGCAAGCCGGATTGCGTTTTTCTGTTCACTGCTCACGGTGCGAGCGCTAGAATGGGCTACGGCTGTTTGGAGTACCAATGGGTCTTCCTTCGCTTCATTTAGTGAGTTTATGCAACAATTCAGTCATGTTTTTGAACATTCTACTGAGAGAGGAGACGCCGGGGAACAACTACTATCTCTCACTCAAGGGAGTAAAACAGCAGCTGACTATGCTCTAACTTTCCGCACTCTCGCAGCACAGACTAACTGGGTCGAAAGCACTCTGAAAACTCTTTTCCGCAAGGGTCTCACTATGGAACTACATTCTGAATTGGCCTGTCGGGATGAAGGGAAAACTCTGACGGAATACATCGATCTCGCCATTCAAGTGGATCCTTTAATTTGCTCACGACGATCAGTTCGACCATTACAGTTATATCATCATGAAACACCCACCGAACATGAACCTATGCAGATTGGATTTTCTCACATCACTCCAGAGGAAAGAGAGCGCCGTAGACAACACAGATTGAGCATGTATTGTGGTCAATCAGGACACATAAAATTTGCATGCCCAACCCGTCCATCTGCCAGTTCCTGTTTGGGGAGTCCACGCATAAAAATTATTTTTAATTCCATCAAGTTTTAAATTTTCAGTAATTATCACGATCAGAGGAATGAAGTTCAGAACCACAGCTTTCATTGACTCTGGGGCTGCTGGAAAATTTATATCCCGTACTTTTTCTGAACAATGCAAACTCAACTTAATGCCTTGTCTTTCCTCCTTGGCAGTGGAGGCGTTAGACGGCCGACCCCTCGGAGAGGGAAGGATTCAGAACACCACAGAAGAGATAAAACTTCATGTTGGCCCCTTGCACACTGAGATCAACAGTTTCTATGTAATTCAATCACCCCATCATCCCGTTATATTGGGGCTTCCCTGGTTACAAGCTCATAACCCACATATTTCCTGGAAGGAGGGACAAATCATACAGTAGGATTCTTTGTCAGAACCGCTGCCTGACTCCTGTGACTCGTATCCCGCTTCACGAGACAAGAAGTGAATCATCGAATCCAATCGACCCTAATCATTAACTACAGAGAGTGAATCACATTACTTTGCAAGATACAGAACCTGAATCCTCATCTCATGAAGAAACAAAGATACCCGCTGTATACACAGACCTCCTTGAAGCCTTTAGCAAAAAGAAGGCATCCCAGCTCCCCGAACATCGCTCAACAGACTGTGCCATAGACCTCCTTCCGGGTACTTCTCCGTCTTGTGGACGGATACTTCCTCTATCTCAACCTGAATCCGAGGCCATGAAAAACTACATCCAGGAGATGCTAGCCAAAGGTTTCATCAGACCCTCAACTTCCCTTGCTGCCGCTGGATTTTTCTTTGTCAAGAAAAAGGACTGTGGCCTACGACCCTGCATTGACTACCGGGCATTAAATGATATCACAGTCAAGTTCCGCTATCCACTACCACTGGTGCCTGCAGCGCTCGAACAGCTCCGCAAGGCACGGTATTTCACTAAACTGGACTTGCGCAACGCTTATAATCTGATCCGTATTCGTGAGGGGGACGAGTGGAAGACAACGTTTTCCACCACTAGTGGGCACTACGAATATCTCGTGATGCCTTTCGGTTTGTCCAACAGTCCGTCCGTGTTCCAATCCTTTATGAATGACATTTTCCGAGACATGCTAGACAAATGGGTGATCATTTACATTCTTATTTATTCCAATTCCATGGAGGAACACATTCAACAGGTCAGGCTGGTCCTTGAATGTCTCATACAACATCAACTCTATGCCAAAGCTGAGAAATGTGAATTTCATTGGACAAGTACATCCTTCTTGGGTTACATTATCAGTCACGGAGGGGTCGCCATGGACGAAAGGAAGGTAAAGGGAGTTCTAGACTGGCCGTTACCTCAAACTCTCAAAGAATTACAACGTTTCCTGGGGTTCGCCAACTTCTACAGAAGATTTATTCGAAATTTCAGCATCATTGCAACTCCATTAACCGCGATGACCAAACGTCATTCATCCAGGTTAAAGTGGTCAGAGGAAGTGGAACAGGCTTTCAAGGAACTCAAGTCTCGATTCACGTCCGCACCCATCCTCTATCTAGACCCTGAACCTCAGTTTATTGTGGAGGTAGACTCTTCTAACACAGGAATCAGGGCAGTACTATCACAGCGACAAGGTAATCCAGAAAAAAAATGTACCCGTTCGCCTTCTTCTCCGTAAACTCACACCAGCAGAACAAAATTACGACGTGGGAAACAGAACTGCTCGCAATGAAATTAGCACTGGAGGAGTGGCGGCACTGACTGGAGGGAGCAAGCCAACCTTTTGTCATCCTCACCGATCACAAAAACCTGGAATATCTATGGTCAGCTAAACGTCTAAATCCACGACAAGCCAGATGGGCATTATTCTTTACTCGATTCCAATTCACCGTCACGTATCGACCAGGATCCAAGAATATCAAAGCAGATGCTCTATCACGTCAAATACTATACAGAATCACACTCCAGAGAGCATAATTCAGACAAATCTACTGGTAGCTCCAGTACAGTGGGATATGATCACAGAGATTCAACAGGCTAACAGTCAGGTGAAACCCCCTTCTGAATGTCCGGACAACCTATTGTTTGTTCCATAACCGTTCCGGGCCCGGCTCCTTGATCATGTGCACTCCAATCCCAGTTCAGGGCATCCAGGAATCACGGCTACCATTCACCTCTTACAAAATCGCTTCTGGTGGCCGACGTTGCAGGTCGGCACCACCATGCATGTAAAGAACTGTGTCAGCTGCAATGTCCAAATCACCTAGACAATTACCTGCTGGACTGTTAACACCACTTCCCAAACCACACCGCCCCTGGTCCCATATTGCAATTGATTTCATCACAGATCTACCTAAATCGCAAGGACACACTACCATACTCACCATTGTTGACCGATTCTCCAAAGCCTGTCGTCTCATACCTATACCCAAACTCCTGACTGCTCTAGAAATAGATGAGATTCTGTGCAACCAAGTGTTCCGCTTGTATGGGTTACCTGAGGATATTGTTTCCGATCGGGGTCCTCAATTCACGTCTAGAGTTTGGACTGCATTCTTCAAAAGTCTGAATATCAACATCAGTTTGACCTCAGGATACCATCCACAATCCAACGGACAAACAGAACGTCTGAACCAGGATGTCACACGTTTCCTAAGATCCTACTGCCAGAAGGAACAAACCGAGTGGAGCCGGTATCTATTCTGGGCTGAATATGCACAAAATTCTCTGATCAAACCTGCCACAGGTATTACTCCATTCAAATGAATCTTGGGCTTTCAACCATCTTCGTTCCCTTGGTCAGGGGAACCAACGGAACTACTATCTGTCACAGAGTGCAAAGCGATCTGGGATCAGGCTCATACTCATCTCCTTCATGCAGTCGGACGACCAGAACAACAGGCCAATCGTCATCGGCGCCCTGCCCCAAAGTACAGTGCTGGTCAGTGGGTGTGGCTCTCCAAAAGAGATCTGAGACTTCAACTTCCCTGCCACAAACTCAGTCCCAGGTATGTTGGACCATTTCAGATATCGAAACAAGTTTCCCCTGTATCTTTTCGTTTGGATTTGCCAGCTAATTACCGCATCTCTCCTACATTTCATGTATCTCTGAAACCTGCTGGTGGGCCGAGTGGAGTGTCGGAAGTGGGAGCCACAGCCTCGGACTCTTCACCCCTCCTGATTGACGGCGAGGAGGCGTATCGGGTGCACGAAGTGCTGGACTCCAGGCGCCGGGGTAACGTCCTCCAATACCTGGTGGATTAGGAGGGGTACGGTCCGGAGGAACAATCTTGGGTCAATGCCAGAGATATCCTGGACCCATCACTCACTGAAGAGATTCATTGGACTTATCTGGAAAAACCGGCCCCTAGACCCCGTGGAAGACCCCGGCGTCATGTGCTTTCTCGCCTCAGGAGCTGCTCACAGGAGGGGGGGCTCTGTTACAGAGCAGGCTCCTGCACCGCCTCCTCTTTACCACCAGAGGGAGTCTTCACTGGAATACTAGTTTACTCTGGAACTCTAAATCCCATAATGCTTCATTCCTGGGACTGATTGCACACACACCTGCACCTAATTCAGACTCACTATATAGCACACTCAAACAGAAGTTCAGTGCGAAGTATTGCATTGCCACGGCCTGTAATAACTGAGCGTTTTTCTCTATCTTGCTGTTTTTGTTTACTGACCCTGAATCGTTGTGACTACTGCCTGTTTGCCACCTGTCTTCATTTGGATTGCTTTGGACTATCGTTGCTTGCTGCCTGCCCTGATCTTCTGCCTGTTATCTGATTACTCTCTGTGCTCGCTCTCTGAAAACCCTGTTTTGCTGTTTCCTGACCCCTGCCTGTTTGACGTTACTTCAATAAAGCTGTAAATGGATTCTACTCAGTCTCCAGCCTCGTTACAAATCTAGCCTTGAGGTCATGAATGCATGAACTGTCCATTCCGCATTTGTCATTGAGAACCTATGTCGTAATTTATAGATGGAAGAATGCGGTTTTACAGAGGCTAGAAACATGGCTTTCAAATGAAAGATTGGTATCAAAGAGCAAACCTAGGTTTCTAACTGACGACAAAGACTTGACCGAGCAGCCATCAAGTGTTACACAGTATTCTAGGTTACTATGCACAGAGGTAGTTTGTCCAATAATTAGAAACTGTTTTTTTTTTTTTTTTTTTTTTTCAAAATTAAGCAGTAGGAAATTACTAGTCATAGTTAATTTTGTGAATTGGTAAGATTCATCAGGGCATGAAGAAATATAGAGCATAAATGACTTTGCCATACTCATATTCTAGTCAAAGTTGTCAACAGAACTCAACTACTTTTCTTCAACTTTCTTCTTTTACTTGGTCCTCCATAAGTGCGACCAAAGCAGAAACCACAATGACCACAGGGCTTTCATTGCGTCCCATCTTCATAGTGACCATCGGAGCCAGCTGATAAATAAACTTTTGCTGACTCCTGTAGGAAGGATGGCAAACACATCTTTCCGATCAACAAATGCCTTGATTGCAGTTCTCTGTTCGTCTTTTAAAATTAATGCGCTGTCGATTTCTTTTACAACAGGTGCGATAGGCGGAATCTATCCACAAGTTTCCTACACCCCATGAGGCCTTGCGTCAAAAGTGGGCGCGTCTTCCGGTTCTGTAATAAAGCTTCAGGAGAATGAGGATCCATTTTCAGTTTTATTATAATCGTTGTTGTACAGTCAAGGTCAATCACCAGCAAACACAACAGTAGAGATAAGGCAACTCGTAATCCAGAAACAGGCATAAGATCAGGGCAGGCGGCAAACTCACATAAACCAGTCCAGTAGAGAATATAGTTCAGGGCAGGCAGCAAAGAATCAAGATGAGAATAAACAGTCCAAAAGTAATCCACGGGAAGACAAGACACAGGAAGAAACGCTCGGAGTTGATCACCAGAGTAGATACAAAACTTCGCAATGAGAGTGAGTCTGAGAGCACCTTAAATAGTCCACTAATGAAAGTCAGGTGAGAGGTAATCAGTGCTGGGTATGTGGGAAATGTAGTTCAAATGGTTTTAATATTCAGGAGAGAGTTCCCTCTGGTGGTGAGCAGAAGGAACCGCGGGAGTCTCGTTTGTGACAGAGCCCCCCCCCTGCGAGCGGCTCCTGACGCGAAGAGGCGAATGACGCCGGGGTCTTCCCCGAGGTCGAGGGGCCGGTTTTTCCGGGTGCATCCTATGGAACTCAGTCATGAGTGTGGGGTCGAGTATGTCCTCTGCATTAACCCAGGATCGCTCCTCTGGTCCGTACCCCTCCCAATCCACCAGATATTGAAGGAGTCTGCCCCGGCGTCTGGAATCAAGTAGATCTCGAACCTGATATGCCTCCTCGCCCTCCACCAAGATGGGTGAGGGGCCCTGGTCACCGATCTGCTTCTCCTGCTCCTCCTCCTCCGCTCTCGGACCACCAGCGGGTTTAAGAAGTGATGTATGAAAAGTGGGAGAGATACGATAATTAGAGGGTAATGCCAAACGAAAAGAAACTGGTGTAATCTGTTTAACAATTTGGAAGGGACCCACATACCTGGGACTGAGTTTCTTGCAAGGAAATCTGAGGCGTAGGTCTCGAGTGGATAACCAGACCTATTGACCTGGAGTATATTCGGGGTTGGGGCGACGGTGACGATTGGCCTGCAACCTCTGTCTTCTGACAGCATGTAGCAAGTGGGTGTGAGCCTGATTCCAGATGTCTTCGCTTCTCTGGAGCCAGTCGTTGACTGAGGGTACCTCGGTAGGTTCCCCTGACCATGGAAATAGGGGAGGTTGGAAGCCCATTACACATTGGAATGGGGTTAGTCCGGTGGAGGGTTTCTGGAGGGAGTTCTGTGCATACTCAGCCCACATGAGGAATCGGCTCCAGTCTGCTTGGTTCTGATGACAATAGGATCTGAGGAACCGGGTGATCTCCTGATTGAGACGTTCTGTTTGACCATTCGATTGTGGGTGATATCCTGAAGTGAGGCTAACGTTGATGTTGAGTTGTTGGAAGAATGCTGACCATACTCTGGATGTGAATTGTGGCCCTCGATCCGACACAATGTCTTCAGGAAGGCCATAAAAGCGAAACACAAAGTTACACATGAGTTCAGCAGTCTCAAATGCTGTAGGCAACTTGGGAAGTGGAATTAAACGACAGGCCTTGGAGAAGCGATCTATGACCGTGAGTATTGTGGTATTCCCATTAGACTTGGGGAGATCGGTAATAAAGTCTAAGGCAAGATGGGACCATGGTCGGTGAGGAACTGGCAATGGTTGCAGTAGGCCAGATGGTAACTGTCTGAGATGTTTGCTTGTGTTGCAGATGACACATTCATAAATGAATTTTATTGTGTCTGCCCGCAAGGTTGGCCACCAAAAGCTGTTCTGAAGCAGGTGAATAGTGGCAGCAATTCCAGGATGACCGGAGCTGAGTACGGAATGAACTTGATGTAGCACTTTCTGACAAAGATCCTGAGGTACAAACAGTTTGTCGGGGGGGCATTCGGGAGGAGGGGTCCTTTGTGAATTGGTCTGAGTAAGCTCTGTCATGATGTCCCACTGAACTGGGGCCACAATTAATGACTCTGGAAGAAGGGTTTCCTTGGACTTAATCGGACTCAAACCATCATGTTGGCGTGATAAGGCGTCTGCTTTGGTGTTCTTTGAACCGGGACGATAGGTAACAATGAAGTCAAATCGTGTTAAGAAGAGAGCCCACCTTGCTTGTCGGGGATTCAGTCTTTTGGCAGATCGTAAGTATTCTAAATTCTTGTGGTCAGTCAGAATCACAAATGAATGTTTAGACCCCTCCAGCCAATGATGCCACTCCTCCATAGCGGCTTTCATGGCCAACAATTCCCGGTTTCCGACGTCATAGTTCTGTTCGGCTGAGTTAAGTTTGCGGGAATAATAGGCGCAAGGATAGAGCTTGGATGGGGATCCGTGCCGTTGAGAAAGGATGGCTCCAATACCCGTATTTGATGCATCCACCTCAACTATAAACGGAAGTTCTGGATCAGGGTGGTGGAGAATGGGAGCAGATGTGAAACGTGACTTGAGTTCTGCGAAAGCCTCCTGTGCTGTAGTTGACCAGGTGAGGTGTGAAGAACTTCTCCTAGTCATAGAGGTTAAGGGAGATGCTACCGAGCTGAAGTTTCTGATGAAGCGTCGGTAGAAATTAGCAAATCCCAAAAAGCGTTGTAATTCCTTTAAAGTTGTTGGTAGAGGCCAGTCTAGAACGGCTTTGACCTTCTTTTCGTCCATGGCAACACCCTCCTGACTGATGATGTAGCCCAAAAATGACGTGGTAGTCTGGTGAAATTAAGACTTCTCTGCTTTGGCGTATAACTGATGATCAATGAGTCGTTGCAATACTGTTCTTACGTGTTGCACATGTTCCTCGTAGGTGTTGGAGTAGATAAGAATATCATCGATGTAAACAATGACCCAACGATTAAGCATGTCCCGAAAGACGTCATTGATGAATGCCTGGAATACGGAAGGACTGTTGGAAAGCCCGAAAGGCATAACCAAATATTCTTAGTGACCAGTGCTCGTAGAAAAGGCTGTCTTCCATTCATCACCGTCCCGGATGCGAATAAGATTATAGGCGTTGCGGAGGTCTAGTTTGGAAAAATACTTGGCATTGCGGAGTTGTTCTAGCGCAGCTGGTACTAGAGGGAGGGGATATCGAAACTTGACAGTGATGTCATTGAGACCCCGGTAGTCGATACAAGGGCGAAGGCCCCCATCTTTCTTCTTAACAAAGAAAAAGCCAGAAGCTGCAGGTGACGTGGATGCTCTGATGAACCCTTTTGAAAGTTCCTCCTCAATGTAGTTCTTCATGGCTTCTGATTCGGGTTGTGATAGGGGAAAAATTCGACCCTTAGGTGGTGTTGTCCCTGGTAAAAGTTCAATGGAACAGTCGTTTGAGCGGTGAGGAGGAAGTTCCATAGCCTTGGCTTTGCTAAAAGCCTTGACGAGGTCAGAATATTCAATGGGAAGAGTGGGGGAAAGAACAGGTTCGTCCTTTAGTGCAACGCTCTGAATGGAGAGTGAAGAGCTGCCATTTAAACAGTTGGAGTGACATGACAGATCCCATTTTATGATTCGACCTTCCTTCCATGAAATGAGGGGATTATGTTGACGTAGCCAGGGGAGTCCAAGAATTACCGGGTTATTAGGTGATGTAATGATGTAGAAACGAATTATCTCAGTGTGAAGGGTCCCTGTTTGTAGTTGAAGGTCCACGGTGGTGTGTAGAACCCTTCCATCTCCGAGAGGCCGCCCATCTAGTGCTTCCACTGCCAATTGAGAGTTGCAAGAGATTAGTGGGAGTTTTAGTTGTTGAGCAAACTCATGAGACATAAAGTTCCCGGCTGCTCCCGAGTCTAACAGAGCTGCTGTAGAAATATGATGGCCCTCTAGAGACAATATTATAGGTACTTTGTAGGGGTGGCACGGTACATGAAAAAACACCCGAACCGTTCGGTTCGCTTGTCTCGGTTCGGAGCGTCTGTGCGTCTCACGGTTCGACGCATGCGCAATTTAACCTCGTGCCCGTATGTGACGTGTGTTTTCTTTTCGCGCGACATAAGCTTGTTCGACTTGGACCGGCGCTGCACAGAGCGACCGGTGAATAACATCACACTAGAGCGGGAACGACGGCTCCGTCACTCACTTTCGCGGTATTTGATGTCATTACCGATCGCTCTGTGCAGCGCCGGTTCAAGTTAGTAAACAAGCCAGTAAAAGTGGAGTATGGAGCGCTGCAGGTCACGGCACGCGGAGAAATGGCGAGTGGGAGAGATGAGGGAGTTGGAGGATGCGCCAGCGTCCTATAAGTCTATAAGTCCGGTGTGTGGGGACATTTTTAAATTCATGTTATGGTATTTTAATATAACGTTACAGTGGCACTTTATGTTTAGATAAGAGCTTCAGCCAAATGTTTCCAAATCCTGCACTTTAATTTAAACTGAAAAAAAGGTACCCTCACTTTTTGGGAATAGAAGCATGTTGATACTGTTTTTTGTGTTGAGGTTGAACTTTTCACTTTATGTTTATGGCCTTTGCTATTTCTATAGCCTAATTATAGGCAATGAGGTTTCATGTATATTGACTTATTCATAAAAGACAGTGTAGTTCCTCTTTTTTTCTTTTAAAAGATAGAATTTTTGTAAGAGCTACAAAAGTTGTCAGTTCATAAATGCAAGTTAATTTCTTTGTGTAAATAAGATTTGTGTGATAAAAATGCACAAGTTCTTGTAGAGATAGTGTGATACACATTCTCCTTTTTTTGCCAAATAAACGAAAAGCATGTCAATTTCTTCTCTCTTGCTGTGTCAAAATCTCACCTAGCTTTCCTCTGAGATAGTCCCAAAATGTGCTTAAAGTCAAAGAGTCAAATTCAGTTTGTGCATGATTGCATGAATATAATTTTTTTTATACTGTATCCTAAAGTGTGGATAATTAAGCTATATATCACATGATGAAGTACATTTCTGAAGTGTTAAAGATTAAAAGAAAAAAATAACAAGAACCGTACAGAACCGAAAACCGTGACACTAAAACCGTGATACAAACCGAACCGTCGGTTTCGTGAACCGTGCCACCCCTAGTACTTTGATACAAGAACTGGAGTGATGTGCTTGAACACAGGGACTCACCGAAGAGGAGTTACGAAGAGGTGGTCTTGTAGGACACGAAGCCCTCAGGTGACCCGGCTGACCGCAATAGAGACAGAGATGTTTACGTATGCGGCGTTCCCGCTCTTCCGGAGTCAGATGAGTATATCCGAGCTGCATGGGTTCAGTTTGAGACAGAGTGACTGGGTTTTGTGTGCTGGTTGGTACCGTTCTGAGTGGACGACGTGAACGGATCAGATTGTCAATCTGAATGGTGAGTTCGATGAATTGATTCAGTGTTTTCCCTTCGTCTCGGCAGGCCAGTTCGGATTGCAACTCCAAGTTGAGTCCCTTGCGAAAGAGCAGTTTGAGCGTGCTCTCTACCCAGTCAGTTTGTGCTGCTAAAGTACGAAATGTCAATGCATATTCTGCTGCGGTACTTCTGCCCTGACTCAATGCGAGTAGTTGATCATCAGCTCTCATACCTCCCTCTGGGTGTTCAAATACTTCCCGGAATCGTTGAAGAAAGATTCCAAATGATGGAAAAGCAGTACCATCTTCTTTCCAAACCGCCGTTACCCACTCCAATGCCTTGCCAGTGAGGAGTGAGCATACCAAGGAGATCGTGCTGGCATCTGTGCTATACATAGCTTGTTGTTGATCAATGAATAATGAACATTGTAGTAGAAATCCCTTACTTTTCATTGGGTTACCATCAAATTTATCAGGAAGAGCCAGACGTGGGTTAACTGTGAATGAAGATGGTGGAGAGGTGTCCACATTCCTGTTCGGTTGAGAAGGTGCAGGGTTTGGAAGAGACATTTGCAAACGCTGCAGTGTCCTGACAAGCTCCTCTGTTACTGTAGTTAAATGGGTTAGCTGATGTTGATGAACGGCGAGTTGATTGGCTTGAGTGGAAATCTCTGTGGATATTTGAGCCAGAACTGCTGGATCGTGTGATGGCGAAGTTTTCTTTAATAAAGCTTCAGGAGAATGAGGATCCATTTGCAGTTTTATTATAATCGTTGTTGTACAGTCAAGGTCAATCACCAGCAAACACAACAGTAGAGATAAGGCAACTCGTAATCCAGAAACAGGCATAAGATCAGGGCAGGCGGCAAACTCACATAAACCAGTCCAGTAGAGAATATAGTTCAGGGCAGGCAGCAAAGAATCAAGATGAGAATAAACAGTCCAAAAGTAATCCACGGGAAGACAAGACACAGGAAGAAACGCTCGGAGTTGATCACCAGAGTAGATACAAAACTTCGCAATGAGAGTGAGTCTGAGAGCACCTTAAATAGTCCACTAATGAAAGTCAGGTGAGAGGTAATCAGTGCTGGGTATGTGGGAAATGTAGTTCAAATGGTTTTAATATTCAGGAGAGAGTTCCCTCTGGTGGTGAGCAGAAGGAACCGCGGGAGTCTCGTTTGTGACAGGTTCGAAGTAACACTCAACAGTTGACAGTCATTCAAGTTATTGCGATCCAAACTAGCTAACGATGTGGCAACACAACCTCAACGAAATTAAAAGGGGTTAAATAACAGTACCTTTACCCTCCGCAGTAGTTGGTTGGGAGTATGATAATATTATTAATAATCAATACTCATTAAGGCATGATGACAGACAGTTGTGTGAGCTGACAAACAACTAAAATAAAAAAAAATACCCACTTAGTCATTGTGCTTTGGAGTTTATTCAAAATTCTAAATGAATGTGCTACTTAATACATTAACTGGCACATTTGGTTAACAGTGGTATTCTGTCAACTCAGGCTTTGATCCTGAGTTTAGGTGTAACATCAGTAGCGAACAGCCAATCACATGCTGAGAGAGTTTATAGAATATTAAGAATTTAAACAAATGTACACTGGAAGATTTGTCGTCTTTTGGGAGGTGATGGAAACTACAGTCGTTGGCAGGAACACTCTGATTTCGTTTTACAAAACAATCACATTTAAGCCACTGAAGTTTACTCTTAAACGTACAACCGCGGACAGCACATGTTGTCCCTGAGCTCCGTAACGACATCTCTCATAAAGGTTTGCGTCTTTAAATAGTAAAATAATTCTTTGAAAAACAGCTAGCCTCTTCGCTAAATAACACACAAAATACCATTGGAGGTTTAATAATAGTGTTGCCATAGTGAGGTTCATACAAAAAAATAAAACTGTCTGTGATTTATCTATGCTTTTTTTTTATAATTTGTGCCTCATATGAGTGTCACTTATTTGGTCAAGGAACACACACACATTTGGGTGGATTTTCACTACAGCCAATTGCCTGTCAAATGCTATATGCACAATTACACTGTTGTGGCTCCCATAGAGGTGGTCAGCGGGCCCCTTCCATTCACACACCCTCCCAGCGGCCCCTCAGATCAATGTTAACGTCCAGCAGGTTCCACCCTCCAGCTTTTCACACCCTCGCCTCCTCTTGTGCTGTCCAGCTGGCTGTAACCCCTCACCTTTTGACCCTCACTCCTGACCCCTGGACTCGTTCCCACGCCACACCTTTTTGTACAGACTTCGCTATGGCAACTCTAAGGCCATTGGTGTCACGATAACAGATGGACAGTCATGGAAAAAACTTTATTCGGCAGAGTGTTGGACAATCTGACTGAAACGCTCCTCAATAAACATCACATAGTATTTCTGCACCTCTAATTAATCTTATGAAGTCTGAGAAACACAATGTCAGTAATTATGAGTAAGTAATAAAAAACATTTACTTCTTTGTCAAACTTATGTTTATAAGTTGGAAACTCAAAACACAAACTTGCTTATGTTTTGACTTTCTAGCATTTTTCTGAAGATGTAAATAATACCACAGTAAATAGCAATTATGCCTGTAATCAGAGACATTATATTGAAATGACTTAAGACAACCAATCATATCTTCATTGAAGCTTTCTGAGTATTGTACACTCTCACTTAGAACAAATCTAACCATTATCTAAATCCCTCAATTACTCTTTAGGGCTCAGACATATTCTCGAGATCAGACCTGTCAGACTTTACACCTGTAGAAATTGTTATATTTTCATTAATACTTTTTAAGAATTGTTAACTCTTGCTTACCAGGACCACATTTCTCAAGTGTCAGAAGCAGTTTACATGTCAGGAACTGTATCTTCTAGTTTAAAGGTGCAACTTCTTGAGTTTGCTTAATAAACTTATTACTTTTTTGTAGTAACTGTCCTATGAAAGCATTAAAGCACTTGAGGCTATTCTAAATTGAGTATGTGGTGTGATATTGTGTAGTAAACTCAACATCCTTTACTATGGCAATAACAAACCTCAGTACTCAAGTATGAGAGAGTTGCCTTGAAATGTGTGTGTAACTAAAGCAGAGTGTGTATTCAACCAGTTAGCATGTCGACTCAATTTAACGAACTTGATCAAAATTCTCTTCAACCTGTCGCTCTGATGTGGCAGTAAGTAACCAGAAATTAAAAACTTTTTGTAGAAGTGGGAGTGTCAAGTGCACTTGTAGAAGTGGCCTTTGGATTGTGTTGCTGTGGGCTTGAGTAGCTAAAAGTGATTGAGCTAACATACTTGCATAGATTCAGTCTAGCAGCACCCTTTAAGCTGTGTTCACATTCCCAAATACAGAGAGTAATGCAAGTCCAGCATGACATTTTCCTTAGTGTAAATGCTTGGGTTTATGGCCCTTGAGGAGGTGTTGTAGAAAACTTGTGCTGTCCAAACACACACTTTCACCCTTTACAGAGGAATTAGTTGCTCGTTGACCCTTTTATTGAGTAAACAAGGCAACAAATGAGATGATGCAAGAACTTGAGCTCCAGTTTTGTACACATAGCGAAGGTTTTTAACAAAGACTGAACCATGTTAAGTTCTCTGAGCGCCTTCTGAAGTAAACTCCTTCAAACCCTAACTGTTGAGCTGAAATTACACAGACTTGTTCAGTCCTAGATTTCCAACTCCCCGACTTGCATCTGTATCTCCATCTCTCCCTTGCACTGCCTCCTCCCTCTCTTTTCCTTTCTAGCCTGGTTCATTGTGCCCATGGAGATTTTCTCCATTGAGCTTGAGTCTCTTAGGAAACCCCAGTCCTGCATAAAATGAAGGGGACTGGAGAAAAGGAGGTTAGGAGGGAGGGGGGTGGTGGAGGGGAAAATCCAGAGAAGGGACACAAAATGTGTGGGACTGTGTTAGGATCGAACAGAAGATTTTGAGGAGGTTCAGAGGAGCGGATCAGAAGAGAGACTATTACGCAGAGGAGGACGTAAGAACATCTGTCACTCTGGCCCAGAGATCTTATAACTCTTTAAACTTACTCTTTTTTTTACACAGGCCTTCCCCTAAGGAACATTTTATTGCTCAGGGGTTACTCTTTTATCGAGCAGAAGACTGAGAATTCTGTTTTGTTTACGAATCAAGATGTTTCTCTTAAAATTATTCAGGTGAAAAAACAAAACAAATGGGTCAGCTGTTGATAGACAGTGTGAGTATTAAGCTAAAACTTTTGGATCAGTTCATTCTGTGAAAACTGAATGAGAAATGTTTGTGTTTATATTGAGATGATTGCAGATTTTGAGAACAGTGTGGAACACTGTTGAGCTCTCCACTGAAGCTCAAGAGAAGAAGCGTGTGAGGTCACTGGTATTTTTTTAATCAGGGGAAACATCTGAGAAGACTCTTCATTTCATTGCAACCATGTCTAGGGGAAGATACTGAAAATATCTCATTTGGATTTTCTTTTGCTTTGAGCCTTCTATGTTTTGAGATCTCAATTTTGATGGTTAAACCCATGCAAAGTCAAATTAGTGAGAATGTTTTTGTGTTCCAAATGAGATACTATTTGAGTTTATTACTAGCAGGTGGAATCTAGATGGAATCTGCAGACTGTTGTTGCATTTTCTGCACAGATTTTTTTGGGGAAATCCTCAGAATGGAGGAAAATAATATATTCCTCAGAATATGCAAGAAACTGGCAATGTGTGGGTAAGCGTCCTGAGTTGTGCAGGCACATGTGGGCCTGGTTATTAGATAAATCAAAAGAAACCCTCCATCTAGTGATTCCACAAATCACAAGTAGGCCTAAATGCTTTAGATTTTGGAGAATCTAAGCTTGATGGATGGATTAATTCAACAAAATGTATCAACTATAGATGAATGTCATCTCTGTCATTTTATGCTCAGATGAAGTCTCTCTTAACTCTTTCCCTGCTATTGATATCCCATTGAGTTATCTCATCATTCATGATACAACGCTTACCTGCCAATGACAAGTTTTTTATGGCTTTTATATGCTATTACGCATCTCCTGAATGAGTACAGTATCTCCATATCTCAATAAACAGCATACCAATCAAAATGGCCTTAATTTACTGAATGTAATGTTGACACACGAAGTGCTATAGGACTATAGCTTTGGGGATGTTAATGGACTCGATCTACTCAATCTATGTTTTGATCATCGGTCTGAATCCGATCTGAATGTAGTCCTGATTTTGATTTTGAGTCTGTGATTTTCTCAAAATATTGCTTTAAAAAAAAAAAAAAAAAAAAAACTTACCCACATTCAAGTTTTGAAAAAAAAAAAAAAAAAAAAAAGAATGTAAGAGGCTAGAATATAACAGCGGGTCCATTCTTTATATATATATATATATATATATATATATATATATAGAGCCTATTCTATGTTCAGATATTCATACAGAAAAATATTTAGGGTTCCATGAAACTTAACAAAAACACTGGTGGTGGCTGGCAACAACAACAACAACTACAAAAACGCTGGTGGGGAAAGAGTTCAGGTCACAATTCAGTTATACCCACCAAAGCCAGAGAAAGAGGGAAAAATCAAACAATTTGGGATGATTTTGATCATTTTGTCAAACTCCTCGGAGACTGACACATATGTACAGCCTGTCAAAGTGAGAGAAACTGAATGGTTTGATTTATCTCAGATCTTTTGTGTGGGTGTTTGAGTTATGGGTTAAGACCCTGCAGTTGGGCGGCACTATTATCTGAAGCTGTGTGGTTTGATCACTTAGGCCATGAGGATCCTATTGTGACTGCACAGCTGCTGCACATTGCTGACCCTCTCACCGCTGACTATTGTGTCCAGCCAATCACTTATTAAGACCCTAACACAGCAGGGAGAGACCATTGCTTCTCTTCTCTTCTCTTCTCTTCTCTTCTCTTCTCTTCTCTTCTATTCTCTTCTCTTCTCTTCTCTTCTCTTCTCTTCTCTGTTGATCTGTCTGGGTTTTATTGACTGTTAGGTGCTGATTGTCCAAACGCAATTCTTGTGCTTGTGTGAAGCAGGAGTTGTGGATGGACATCATGCTCCTGGCTGTCCCTCACATCTCCAGAATGAACCAAGCATGGGTTTTCAAATGTTTTATAAAGGGTTCATAGTCTTTCAAAGCTTCAATGGACAGTTTTGAAAATAAGACACTCAGCCAATTCTTCTGATTCGGTTCAGTTTACCATATTCAGATGACAACTTCGATTGGGAGGGTGGGGGAGAATAGTCCTTAACTATTTCTCTTGTGATATGTATCCTCTAGAGATAAAAAACAAAAAAACAACAAAAAAAAAAAACAAGTCTTATTTTCATTCACTCCCAGATTTTATTTAAAAAAGTGTGTGTGTGTGTGTGTGTGTGTGTAGTGAGGTTTGGTCACGTTTTTGGAAAATTCAATCATACAACTGTAAAATGAAATTGAATCCTTTTAAATAAAATAAAAAAAAATCTAAATAAAACACTAAAGACTTGCATGCCATGTGACCATTAACCGAGATCAGAGAACATGAACATGTAAATATGTTCAAATTTCAACTTTAAGTAAATATTTTAAAGGGTTAGTACCCAAAAATTATCCTATAATTTACTCAACCTCAAGCCTTCCTGTATATTCTTTCAGCCAAACACAATCAGAATTATATTAAAAACATATCCTGGCTCTTCCAAGCACGGTTCAGATGTCACTCTTCCACCGGAACTAAACTCGCTTAAGGTCATTACCGGAACCCAGTGATTATAGTTTATAATGTTGTAAATATGTATAATTTTCTTTCAAAACACACCCCTTCACTTCAGAAGGCCTTTATTAACCCCCTGATGCAATATGGATTTTTTTTTTTTTTTTTTTTTGATGGATGAATTGTTTTTTTGGCTTCAAAATCTAAATTACAATTCACTCCAATTATAAAACTTGTAACAGACAGGATATGTTTTAATAAAGCTCCATAGTGTTTGACTGAAATAAGAAAGCTATACACCTAGGATGGCTTGAGAGTGAGTAAACTTTGGGACAATTTTCCTTTTTTTGCTAACCCTTTAAGTCAAAGGGCTTTGTCTGACAAAAAAAAAAAAAAAAAAAAAAAAAGAAGAGTTTCAGAAGAAGAGACCTCAACAATGCCTTAAACTGTGCTCAGATTTGCCAGGAAACCAAAGTCAATATGAACTGATCCACATTAATTTAGTGCAGGATTACCCCTCTGCACTTTTGTCTCCTTCATGAAACACAATTATACTCATCAGCTCGTTAGTAAAGACTCCAAGACCTCATTTTTTTGTTAGATAAGAGAGACATAAAAAAAATCATTGTTGGGGTATTCCATGGACAAGGATTGAGACCCTTTGATTTGGCACCAAAACTAAACCATAAAAAATAATAATATAATAATAAATAAAAAAAAATGTAAATAACACATTTGAGATTATTGTAGAAACAAGAGTGTTTCTATTGTTTTACAAGAAAATACTATAATTATTTTTTCTTAGTGTTACTTTCTGTTTCTTTGTAATTGCTAGTGAAATGTACAAGCAATTTATGGGTGAAAATAATTTCTACACTTTCTTAATCAGTAAAACCTCTAAGACAAATTTGATGATTAGATTGTCTCCGACTCCAACAGTGTTTGTCTCCAACAGTGCACCCACTCTACATGTGGAATGAAAGCTTATATGTTTTTTAAGAAAAATGTGTGTGTTGTTTGTAAATCGATGTCTGTATGTATTGCTCTTGTTCTACTTTGTTTGTCTTGATATGGACCCATAGGTCTGAAATAAAGAGTAAATAAATAGCCTAAATAAATGAACCATAACTCTCATTAAGTCATTAAATCACCTAAACTGTAAAAGAGCAAACTCTTGGCTATTTAAATTTCCTTTGAATGTGTATTTGAAATTAGAGGGAGACAAAAAACAAATAAACTGAAATTTACTGAAATTGGATATTTAAAGATGAAGTGTAAAGGATGTAGTTATAAAGGAGTTGCACTGTAAGAGCTGAAACTGAGTTGTTACACAGAAAAACTGATGAGGCAAAGCAGTAAACAAGGTGAAAATCTAAAAATAAAATAAATAAAAAACTTTTTAAACATTCTAACATAATAAGTAACTTTACAACAATAGGTCAATTTATTTTACTTACCCTAAACAAAACCCTAACCTTACTGAGTGCCTACTAATACTGTAATGAGAGATAGTTGCAAAATTAATTATAATTGGTAGAATGTCTATGTGACGGGGCGCATAGCTATCGTCACGGCAGCGATACGCTGCCTATTCTAGTACACAAAGACTGTGTGTAAATGTGATCCGTATGTTTGTCTAGCACGTTAAGGTTTTTTTGTTAATGTTTATACTGTCATAAAGCAGCGGTTAATCTAGCCTTTCACAACAAAATCTCATATATCCCGTAGCTTTTGGTGTGCACATCTTTAACAGCTAATACTGCGGTGATTTAAATGCTATAGCTACTTCTATCAATGCATATCTTGCTGTTATCAAGAAAATTATGTCATTTACATCACAGTTATATACAATAATCACACAATACATATGTTCAATAGGCATCTGTTCATTTAGTTTAAGAGAAACATTGCTTTCACATACCCTCTTTGTCGTACTCGCGTCTCTGGTTTGTTTGAGTAAAGGAAAATGTGCCGCTATTGGGGGGTTTAAATGACGCTATGACTTCCGGATCAATAGAAAAATGACCCGGAGTTTGAGTAATTAATTCGTAGCTGTTAATGTGACTTTTTGCTTGCCAATTGTCAGCTGAAACTGTAGAAATAATATTCTGTAATTTTCTAGTGTTATAGAGGTTGTATTTCATGCTGTTTTTAAGCATTTATGTCGTTGTCATCAACGTCACCCCATGGGTGACCTCAGGTCTATAAAGGCTAGTATTTTCATTCTGTCAAGGGGGCTTGGGGTGAAAGGACATAAGTCTGTCCTTGCTCTAATATACTGACTTGTGTTAAGGTCAATGTTTGAACTGTTGTAAGAGTTTGTTAAATTTGTTTTTTTTTTGTTTGTTTTTTGTTTTTTTGACTCTCATGTCAATTTACTTTGTTTATTCAAAAGTATTTTTTTTGTTACATTTTTTTTTTTGATTTTCATTGGCCTTAATTGTGGATAAATAAAATGATTGATACGCCTTTTAGTCGAATCGCTATGGATGTAGTTGGTCACTTGGAGAGAAGTAGGGCAGGGCACCGCAATATATTAGTAATTTGCGATTACGCAACACGTTACCCTGAAGCATTCCCCCTTATAAATACTAAAGCAAGGCAAGTGGCCAATAGTTTGATTAAACTTTTCTCCCGTGTTGGTGTCCCCAAAGAAATCTTAACTGATCAGGGAACTAATTTCACCAGCAGGATACTGAGACAGGTCTATTCCCTGTTAGGAATTCGGGGCATTAAAACCACACCCTACCACCCGCAGACCGATGGTATGGTTGAGAGATTCAATCAGACCCTGAAGTCGATGCTGCGAAAGTTTGTGTCTGAATCAGGAGCTGACTGGGACCAGTGGCTTCCATACCTATTGTTTGCCTACAGAGAGGTACCGCAGGCATCCACCGGGTTCTCCCCCTTCGAACTCTTGTTTGGACGGGAAGTGAGAGGCCCACTGGACATTCTCCGAGAGAGTTGGGAGGGGGACGCTCCTCATCAGCCAACCAACATTGTGAGACCAGCTGAGTTCCAGGGCTCACCAAAATCTGGCTCAGGCTCAAACAAGGCAGAAAACGTGGTATGATCGGACAGCACGTAGTCGCATCTTTATGTCCGGACAGAAAGTGCTGCTACTGTTGCCTTCATCAGAAAGCAGTTTGCTGGCGAAGTGGCAAGGCCCTTTCAAGGTACTTCACAAGGTTGGTGAGGTTACCTATGAAATCTCAATGCCAGACAGATGTCGCTCTAAACAGATCTTCCACGTGAACCTCTTAAAACAATGGATTTATCGACCATCTTCTGTACAACATCAGCTGTGGGCGCGGACTGTGGAAGAGGAAGAGTGGGCGAGTTTCCTACTGTGGGCGGCGAGTCAACCTACCCCTCCGTTACCCATTTGACAAATGAACAGCAGGAGGACCTAAAGAGAATCATCCCAAGAGGCCTGTTCCGAGACCAGCCAGGGCGAACTGACATCATCACCCATGACATCCGTCTGACTTCTCCAGGTCCTATCAGGCAGACCACCACCAGGGTTCCAGCGTGACTGATCCCCGCGCTGAAGCAGGAGGTGGCGGCGATGCTGGAAATGGGGTTGATTGAGACTTCACACAGTGAGTGGTGCAGTCCTGTGCCGGTCCTGGTGCCGAAAAAGGATGGGGGGCTTCGCTTCTGTGTAGACTTTTCGAAACTGAATAACATATCAGCTTTTGATCCATATCCCATGCCTCGTGTAGACGAGTTGGTGGAGCGCCTGAGAAAGGCTGAGTTCCTCAGCAACTTGGACTTGTGTAAAGGATACTGGCAAGTGCCACTCAACACCCAAGCACGAGAACTGACCGCCTTCAAAGCTCCATCAGGATTGTTCCAGTTTAAGGTCATGCCCTTTGGCCTTCATGGAGCAGCAGCAACATTCCAGCGTCTCATGGATGAGGTGCTGAGGGGCGCTGAGGACATTGCCGCTGCTTACATTGATGATGTCATCATTTACAGTTCGTCGTGGGAAGAACATCTTCAACACCTTAGTGATGTCTTCCGAAGGATTCGGCAGGCCGGGTTGGTAGTAAATGCCAGCAAATGCCAACTTGCCAGGTCTGAAGTATGCTACTTGGGATATGTCCTGGGTTGCGGTACTATACGTCCTCAGGTCAGAAGTGGAAGGCAAACGCAACTCCCAGCCGCCTACAACCAAGAAGGGGGTTAGATCTTTTCTGGGGTTGGTCGGATGGTACCGGAGCTTTATTTCCAACTTTTCAAGCCGAGCAGCTCCCTTGTCAGATCTCACTCCTAAGACCAGTCCCAATAAAGTTACCCTTCACGGTGCAAACGGACGCTTCTGGCATTGGATTGGGAGCAGTGTTGCTGCAGGGTGAGGGGGAGGACAAAGACCTATACAGTTTGTGAGCCGCAAACTTTTCCCTCGCAAGACTCGGTACTCCACCATAGAAAAGGAGTGTCTGGCCATCAAGTAGGCGCTGGACACTAGTGTTGCTTTCGTCAACGAAAATTATGACTAAATATAGTCGTCAACGAACCTTTATCACGTGACGAAAACGAGACGAGACGCAACGTAAATGCTGGTCATGTGACGATGACTAGGCTATAACTAAATGTATAATGCAATATCGTTGACGAATAAAAACGAGACTAAATGTGGTTTACAAAAATAAAAACTATGCTAAAATATCTCTTCATTTTCGTTGACCAAAACGAGACGAGACGAAATGTTATTTAACGTTATTTCGTCTCTTACTTGCATTATTATGCAGCATTTCTGTTTCCTGTGTCACTTCAGGGGATGCATCAGATCGCACTGTGCAAACCTTTGCGACTTCAGATCCTCAAGCCCCACTCGCGGCATTATTTAGAAGAAGCAGCTGCGTGACTTACAGCTGTTTCACACACACTCCGCGTGTAGAGTGTATGCGGTGCGTGTAGCAGTGTGTATGCAGGAGCAGCGCGCGTTATTGCTTTCACATGTGCTGCGTTTGCAGTGCGCAACTGATCTACGGCTGTACCACAATCACAACATTTATCCTCTATTTTTTATTTCAAATCAGTATTTTAGCCTACATACATTGTGTCGCGTTATTGAGTTTGTCTACTGTGTCCTCTGCTCTGCTGTTATGCACGCACCGCTCCTACAGCGCGGCATGAGCACTAATCTATAAAACTGTATGGGTGCGGGAAAAATACGCACTGCACACGGAGTATGTGTGAAACAGGCGTTAGCATAAACGACAACAAACAAAGTTAAGTCTGACACAGAGAAAGGGATTCGTCTTTGGGAGAAAAAGAAGAAAACTTTCATTTCATCTTGTGTGTAGGCTTCTAACATGTTTGGTTGGTAAATAGCCTATGTTGTAAATTCAATTCAGAGCGTCTTCTGTGTCTGGAATGGATGTATTCTTGAGTCTATAAGGTAACAATAATATAAGAAGATAATAAGAAGATAAGATTGTTTGAAATGGGTTTGGCTAAAAGAAAAATTTGGTTTCGTCTATAGGCTAGCCTACTACTAGGTAGGCTACTTATTGACTGGGTTAAATAGACTTGCCTACTAAAAATAGACTAAAATACAATTTTCATTGACTAAAACTAGACTATGTCTTTCGTCGACTAAAACTAGACTAAAATGTCATCGGTTTTCGTCAACTAAAACTAGACTAAAATGTCATCGGTTTTCGTCGACTAAAACTAGACTAAAATGTCATCAGTTTTTGTCGACTAAAACTAGACTAGACTAGACTAAAAAGAGCATGAACGTGACTAAAACTAATAAAAACTAAAATGTCAGCTTGACACAAAGACTAGACTAAAACTAAAATTAAAACAGGCCGCCAAAAACAACACTACGACATTTTAAAATATTACCTTGTTGGCAAAGAGTTTGTCTTGGAGACAGACCACAGGCCCTTGCAATGGCTACATCGTATGCGTGACTTTAATTCCAGAATCACCCGATGGCACCTGTCCTTGCAGCCATACAGGTTTACGGTGAGGTATAGAACAGGAAAGGATAACGTTATTGCTGACTTTCTTTTAAATGACGGGGGGGGGGGGTTAAATGACGCTATGACTTCCGGGTCAATAGAAAAATGACCCGGAGTTTGAGTAATTAATTCGTAGCTGTTAATGTGACTTTTTGCTTGCCAATTGTCAGCTGAAACTGTAGAAATAATATTCTGTAATTTTCTAGTTTTATAGAGGTTGTATTTCATGCTGTTTTTAAGCATTTATGTCGTTGTCATCTGAGTTACCCCTGTATCATAATCATGTGTTGGTATGTTCCAATTCCATGGGTGAACTCAGGTCTATAAAGGCTAGTATTTTCATTCAGTCAAGGGGGCTTGGAGTGAAAGGACATAAGTCTGTCCTTGCTCTAATATACTTGTGTTATAGACTTGTGTTAAGGTCAATGTTTGAACTATTGTAAAAGTTTGTTAAATTTGTTTTTTTGTTGGGTTTTTTTTTTACTCTCATGACAATTTACTTTGTTTATTCAAAAGTATTTTTTTTGTTACATTTGTTTTGTTTTTTTGCTTTTCATTGGCCTTAATTGTGGATAAATAAAAACCCCATCCATGCAAACTCATCTAACTTCTCCTGAGTGCTACATCTGCTCATGACCATTCAGTCACGTCTACCCATAACAGTCTAAAGAGGACTATCAAAATAAAGTGTAACCAAACACTCAAATCAGAGTTATATTGTGCAGATGTAAATGAAAAAAGCAACATAGTGAACAGCAAAAAGAAACAAAGAGGGAGAGAGATCAAGAGAGACGGACATTAATATGCTAATGGACTGAGTGAATGCACAGCTTTATTGACCAGACTAATCACTGCAGGACACACACTGAGGTTAATCCCACCCACACACACACACACACACACACACACACACACACACACACACACACACACACACACACACACACACACACACACACACACACACACACACACACACACACTAATCCTCACTCACACAGCGAGCCATGCAAGTCAGCACACATCATGCACACTCGCACATTTGCATGGACACAGGACACATCAAGCTTGGTCACACACACTCCTCACCTTAATCTGCTTTTCTCGTTTGTCACACTCATGGTGGACTTAAAATATCTCTATGAAGTATATTTTATACATAATTATAATATATCATGTTACTTTATTTTTATTTTATAAAAGCTGAGAGTTTCTAATTCCATTGTCATGCACATGATGTATATTTTACAGAGTGTATTTTTACATCAATAAACTGTTGTTCTTGAATCTTGTCTGTCCCCACTCTATTTTCATACAGATTACATAAAATGAAAATATTTATTTTTTATATAAATTACTTCATTCCATATAAAATAGCTATGCAATGCAATAGCCTACTCATTCCCTACTCTCAGGGAGCTGGGTACGTTCTTTCTGTTTAGAGAAACCTGAAACGCTATATTCATATTGGAATTGTTCTCACACAATGACATTTTGGTGTGACATTTGTGATTTTATCAAATGTTATGTGAATCCTACTTTTTAATTTACAGAAAATTGTTCTTTATGAATGTGAAAAGAATAAATATATAGGCCAATATATATAATAAACCTGATTTTTCTATTATCCATATATCACATTCACAAATGTAAATGTTCTAATACGATTTAAACTAGAGATGAAAATGTATTTTGAATCTATAAGTTCTCTAAACAACTTGCTATGAGAACAGTCACGTGTTTAAGGACTTGGCTCTGGACTGAAAGACTGAAGGACCCTGGAGTTGTTGTGTTAGTATGACATTGATGATGACAATTGTTGTTACTTATCCATTTAATAATTTAAATAAAAAGTAAGAAGTAAAGTAAAAGTAAAAAAAGAAGAAGAAAAGAACAAACGAAGAAAGAAAGAAACACGCGCGTGCAGTACTATACTTCACCGCTAGAGGGAATCTGGCAGGAAGTGATAGGTGACTCCGAAGATAAAAACATCCGGTATTAGGATGTTATAATTTTAGGAGGTTTTATCGCGTGTGCTGATTCTGCTGAAAAAGTTCAGTAGCAGATGACACACTGACTACACACAGACACTTGAGGGTTAGTGCCAATTTTCGTTAGATCTTCATCATCTCTTACTGTAGACTAAACTAACGTAAAAGTACCGAAAAGTAATATAGTATTACCATGTTTCTAAGACATGGTACCATAGTTTTTGTACATTGGGTTATCGTGTAAATATCAATATTGGTATCATTCAGAAACGTGGTATTATCATTTATCGTTCAAACTGTAAATCTACATAATCGTAGTCCTTTTGTTTTTGTTATACATTTTAAAATATCAGAAAATCAGAAAATAACACAATATCTTTTGTCGGAGAAAATTATTAATTTTTTTATTAAAGATTGTTTCATCGAATCAGTCCAGGAAGTTTGTCTTATGTGTTCATGCTTTGTTTCAAACGGGTTACATTTCATTTAGTTTCATATTGAATGTTCTAAATTTAAATAATCATTTGAATGACGATTCAATGTTCTTTAACTGGCAGTAAAAGCCTATGCAGTTTGTATGGGTTGTGCGTGTAAAGTGTGTTCTTTTTCAGTTGTCAGTGAAGTCATGATGGCGAATCCAGTGAGTGTTCAGACTCTGAGTAAGACATGGGAACTGAGTCTATATGAACTACACCGAACGCCGCAGGTACTCACATATAATTACTTTATTATACAATTATAATTTTATTATAGGAAAGATCCACCCAACATTTTTTGGAGCTACATAGGCTCCAAAAGAACGTTATGCATGCAATGCTAATCAAAGAAAAAAAGGGAAATTAAAAATGGTCAGACAACCTTAATTGGACCATTTGAGATTAACCCTTATGAATGTTGTTCAAAGCCTTATTCACAGTCGTTGCATGTCGCTAGTTGTGCTGTCACTAGACATTCCTAGTTCTACCTGCAATTTGCAATCTTAGCCATATTATTCGATGCATCATTTGTCAAGGGATGCTTCAAATGTGTTTAGAGATGTGAAATTTACTTTTACATTTTTCTGACTCTTGACTACTGTCTCCATTTCCATAAAGTTAAAAGTGCTGTCAGTTTCTGTGTAAATAATAGCAGTAGCAAACGAAACAATGGTGATAAATAAATCAATTTCCCTATCATTCACACGCTGCCTCTGTCTATTTCTGAAACAAAGGTATGAATCAGAATTTGATGCATTGCACACTTTTTATTTTCAGTTTTTATTGTTTATAGATGTAGTATTTGAATATATTTATGTAGTAAGTTCCACCCATGTATGGATTGTTTCAGGAGGCTATCATGGACAGCACAGAGATTGCTGTGTCGCCCAGAAGCCTCCACAGTGAGCTTATGTGTCCCATCTGTCTGGACATGCTGAAAAACACCATGACGACCAAAGAGTGTCTGCATCGTTTCTGCTCCGAGTGCATCGTCACCGCACTCCGATCAGGGTAAGACCACATTTTCTGATCGAACGCTTTTTCTTTTACATTTAAGAATGATCCGATCATCTGCCATTTTTTGGTGCTTTCAATTAATCAGATATTTCTTGCTCAGTTCTGCTCTTTAATTACTTTCCGCTGCAGAAATAAAGAATGCCCGACCTGCAGGAAGAAGCTTGTGTCCAAGCGTTCTCTACGTGCTGACCCAAATTTTGATGCCCTGATCTCTAAGATGTACCCTAGCCGTGATGAGTATGAGGCCCATCAGGACAAAGTTCTGGAGCAGCTCAGTCGACTGCACAACAATGATGCACTCAACAGCAGCATCGAGCAGGGACTGCGCATGCAGGCCAGACACAGGTCACAGCACAGCTAGGAGTGCATATGCATGTCAACAAAGAAACAGTGCCTCAAAAATGACAATTCTCTCATTATTTCTTTACCTTCATGTTGAACACTGAATAAAAATTTTGAGCAATTTTAATGCAGAACTTTCTATATAGTGAAAGAAAAATGTGCACTGCTGCAATAGGTTTAATGTTAATGGTAAAATCAAACTTAATTGCTTCTGGCATCTAAAAAGACTTGGTATATAGTGCACAAGTTTTGTATACTACTAATGGTACTTTTGGTTGGTATCTCCCCATCTATAGTATATAAGATAATAAGATAACATATACTTTATTGTCCCTGAAGGGAAATTTGTTTTGGACTGTCCCTTCTGCAGTTTTTACAAAGACAACACAATTACAAAATACAAAGAACAGACGTCTCTCAACAAATCTTCTCACAAACATGTTCTCATATACATTAGATGGGTACATATATAGTAGGCACATTAACACTATATACGAAGAGTTCAGATGCAAAAGCCTCTAAATGCCATTTGAAATTTTCTTCTTTAATGATGATTTTTGTCAAACTTGTATATTTAAGTTCAGTAATTTCACTTAAATAACAATTAATAGGTAATTACCATTGCCATTTAAGTGAAATCACTGAACTTAAATATAGAAGCTTGATAAAAATGATCATTCTAGAAGAAAATTTCAAATGGCACTTAGAGGCTTTTGCATCTGAACTCTTCATACATACCATATATAGTATGTATATAGACTGTTTATCCTTAAGTATTCTTATCATTTTATTTAACTTGACCTTAGATGCATTTATGTTTGCTGAGGTTTTTCATGACTATTTTCCACCTTCTCGCTGAGACTTAGTTAAATAGGAGGACTGTACTTTTAAGATATTTTATTTTTATACCTGAAATGAGTAACAAAGTTTGGATGTTGGTTAAACAGTGCATTTCCTCCCTTTTTTTTTTAGAGCTCAGCGTGTCCGTAAGCTGCATCCAGAGAGTGAAAACACTACCTTTAGCGGTGGTGAAGACAACGGTGACACTCGTTCACATGTCTCGCATGACTCCGTGCCTTCACACCATACCTCTGCCCCTGTAAGCTACGCTCCTGAGGCTGGACCGAGTTGCAGTAAAAAGCAGCAAATGTCTGATGATTCTGGACCTGAGGCTTTTGGAGGGAGTCGTACACCTCCTGGACAACTGCCAGGCCATGGGCTGAGCTCAGAAATTGAACTTATATTTTGCCCACATCCCCTGCTGGTCAACAACCAACAGTACAGCCAGACAAGGTATAAGGAAAATAAGTGACTGGGGGTATATGGGCAATTTTTTAGTGAGAGGACTATTTTACATAAGTTGTAACAGCATAGTAATGTAGAAATATTACATTTGCCATAATTTATATATTTAACCTACGTCACCTACTTAGACTTCCACTTTAAGGCCAGGAAGAGATCTTTCTCCCGGGACATGTTAGTAAATGTTTTAAGCTTTGCGTCGGGGTACTAATCACCCTGTCTGGATTTATTTAGATAAATTTATTTATTTATTTATTTATTCAACTGGCTGTTAATTAGTACAGTTATTACACGGCTACTTGCCATACAAGTTAGTAAAATATTTATTTGAGTTAAAATATTTGATTTTATATTTTATTTGCACATTAAGCTCAAAGTTTCTGCAAAGGAAAACTTTTCATAGTCAAATCACCTTCATTTATATAATGATTTATACAATACAGATTGTTTCAAAGCAACTTTACAGTGATAATAGGAATAATTTTAGCTGTACAGCAGCTCTAGAAGAAAGTCATTGTCTAGCTTAAAGGGATACTTTACCGATTAGCATTAAAGGGTTAGTTCACCCAAAAATGAAAATTCTGTCAGTATTAGCTCACCCTCATGTTGTTCCAACCCCGTAAGACCTTCTTTCATCTTCGGCACACAAATTAAGATATTTTTGATTAAATCTGAGAGCTGGATCACTCCTGCATACTAGTCCATAGGCTTCTTGAGGAATTGAAGCTTGCTGGCCTCGAAACATTATTAAAGGCATCGTTAAAATAGTCCAAGTGACTACAGTGGCTCAATCTTAAGTTTATCAAACGACGAGAACACTTTTTGTGCACAAAAAACAACAATAAGGACTTTATTTCAACTATTCATATACTTCTCTCTCTGCCTCGTCTCAGGTTACTAGTTTAACAGAGTATGATCTGTTGTTGTACGTCACAAGCATCACACACATGAACAGTGTCGGCCAATAGTGAGCCTACGTGTGAGGTAGCTCTACGCTATCACACTACATTATCTTACTAGAGGTCCATAGAGAAGTGTTCTCGTCGCTTGATAAAGTTAAGATTGAGCCACTGAAGTCACTTGGAGTATTTTAACGATGTTTTTAAAACTTTTCGAGGCTGGCAAGTTTCAATTCCTCAAGAAGCCTATGGAGTAGTATGGAGGAGTGAGACAGCTCTCAGATTTCATCAAAAATATCTTAATTTGTGTTCTGAATATGAACGGTCTTACGGGGTTGGAACAACATGAGGGTGAGTAAATAATACTGACAGAATTTTCATTTTTGGGTGAACTAACCCTTTAAGCTTTGTATCAGTAGAAACCCGGTAGTATTTTTGAATGACCATGATTCCCTCCCTCATGTCCTCCTGAGACTAAAGATTTCTGTATTTTTTGTATGGAAATGCACACGCATGTTTTCAAACCGCCCATAAGGGGTGGGGTCTCACTCACAGAATGTACAAATTGTTTAGTACCAGATGGCCCAGACTGTTTGTCATCTGGGAAGGTGAATATTGATGGAAAAACAGCGTCTTATCAGTTTCGAGCCTAGTCAGTTACGATCAGTTACTTAGCCTAGTTGTATAATTTCTTCCGATACTGCCCTCTGTAACCGGTAGGCGAGGCTTGGGCTTTCATCCATCATCCAACAATTTTTGAAAACAATTTTGAAAGCTTTCAATTTTTAAAGCAATACCTTTATCATCTCCGTGCAAACTTCAAAAACGTGTATCTGTGAAAACTGTGATGGCATGCACATGCTTATTACATGTTTAGTCTATAGGCATGCAAGTTTGAATGCGTATGTGCGTGGGAACGTAGTCTTTTTTTACATTAGGTTAGGCTTTTTTTACATTGCCAATTACTTGTCTGGCACGCATAATACAGTGTTATTAGTCGTTACCGCGGATGCGTGTGAACAGGAATCATTTTCATAATAGACTAGACGGATTTCAGAAAAATGGCCTTCTATAAGAAGTGAGGAGCATTTATGGGTACAAGTTGGGAACCGGCTTACCTTCAAGGGTGCTGAGTCCAAAAAAAGTGGTACTCAAGCGAAATTTTGAGTTTTTTTTAAAGCCATCAAAATGGCTGCCAAATTGCCTATCTTGCTCAGTCATTGGAACATTTTCCCCTAGTTTTTTGTAAGTAGGCAATCAAGATGAGGAAATTAAGTTTCTAGATTGATGGTCAAGGGTCAGAGCAAAGATATATTGGAGGCTCACTGCCTTTTTTATGTATTTGCAAACTACTAACTTTTAAGGCGAGACACTAGGTGAATAGGGTACATTTTTAAAATAATAGATATCACCATGAAACTTCCTCAGTTGGTTACTTACACAAGTATATTAAAAAAATGTATTATAAGTTTTTGAAATTTGTATGTTTAATTATGCAAATTAGGCATTATCTCATTAAATATGCAGAATTTGCATATATTTTCGGTGGATCGATCTAACATATGATAAAGCCAGGTGCAAAATTTTTTTTTTTTTCATTTTGTTTACAAGGTTTGGTGCTGAATCATTTGGCAGTTTGTTAAAAACAGCATCAATGGGTATATATTGTGGCAGACAACAGCCAGAGTTTATTACATGCTACGTGCGGGAAATGGAAACCAGAATCAGAAGCACATCAGTTTTCCTATGACGGCCTTAAAAAATGACACAAATAATGCTTAATTTCACCTTAAGGTGAGACACGGGCAGGCAGAAACATCGGTTTTGAGATTTTGGGCTAGTTTACTCAATATGTGTTCAAGCTGCTATAAAGAAAATGTTGAACCCAACATTGAAAATGTTAGACCCCATACTCCCGAAGCACCCTCCACAGACTGCCGGGAGGGACACCAAATCCACAAAGCACATGTGGATTGGTTGGGCAAACTTCCATGAACCCGCCAGCACCCTGTAGAGGGTGTAGAGCTGGTCCAGTGTTCCACGGCCCGGACGAAAACCACACTATTCCTCCTGAATCTAAAGTTCCATTATTGGCCGTATTCTCCTCTTCAGTACCCTGGTATAGATTTTCCCAGGGAGGCTGAGAAGTGTGATCCCCCTGTAGTTAGAACACACCCTCCGGTCCCCCTTCTTAAAAAGAGGGACCACCGTGGTGGTCGCGGACAGTGCCTCTGGGATGGCAGACCGGGATGGTCTGCCATCCCAGAGGCACTGTCCCCGACCACCACGGGATGCTGCAGAGGCGTGTCGGTCAAGACAGCCACACAACCTCTAGAGACTTGTGGTACTCAGGGCGGATCTCATCCAGAGTTTCTTGACTAGGGTGATGGGTGAGCCCTCAGCCTCTGCTTCCTTGATGGAAGACGTGATGGCGGGATTGAGGAGATCCTCAAAATATTTCTTCCACCATCCGACGACATTCCCAGTTGAGGTCAACAGCCGCCCACCTCCACTGTAAACAGCATTGGTAGGGTACTGCTTTCCTCTTTGAGGCGCCGGACTGTTTGCTAGAATCTCTTACCGTACGTTCACACCGCCGCCGGCGAGAGCGGCAAAATTCGCTCTTGCCGCTCTGTTAACGACGCCGTGGAAAGATTCGTGGATGCTCTGATTCTCTGACGTAGATCGAATGCGTGGGGGGGAAAAACGGTATTTAAAGGGGCCACAAAGCAAACAAGCATGTCAATCGTTATTTTTGCAGAAAATTGATCGATGGAAATAACTTTAAAATTATAGTGACATGTTTGCTAACGAAATAAACAAATTAAAAGCCATACGTGTGTGGTGTGGCTTGTGTGTTCATGGTTAAGTGCTATTATAATTTGCATTCTCGCTAAAAAAGCACGAAAATCTTGCCTATAAATAGTGTTGCGCGCCCTCTTATCAAATTCAAATTATCAACCTCCTCTATTTTGCTTGGGAACTAATGTGGCCGGAACCAAAGTTTACAGGACTGCGTTCTCTGGGATTCTCTCAAACGGAGCACTTCTACATTCCGATTGGTTGCCGCCGGTTGCCGCCGAACCGCGTCATTGCTTATTACCATAAAGTTGAACTGATTTCAACTCTGCTCGCCTCTCTCGCTTTCCGAAACGCGCCGCTCTCGCCGGAGCTCGCCGCCGGCTCTCAATGAAAATGAATGACTTCCGGCCACTTTGACGCTCTCGCCGGTGGCGGTGTGAACGTACAGTTAGAGGCCAGCCGATAGTCCTTGTCCATGGCCTCACCAACCACTTCCCAGGCCCGACTTTTTGCCTCCACAACCACCCAGGCTGCAGTCCGCTTGACCTGCCGGTACCTTTCAGCTGCCTCAGGAGTCCCACAAGCCAACCAGGCCCAATAGGGCTCCTTCTTCAGCTTGACAGCATCCTTTACTTCCGGTGTCCACCACCGGGTTCGGGGATTGCTGCCTCAACAGGCACCGGAGACCTGCCGGCCACAGCTCCGAGCAGCTCCATACCTGGCGACGTCACGGTCCTTGTTTCTTCTTCACTCGTATGGTTTTTTGAACCGCTCTAAGTCTGACCTATCGCATAGGACCTGTTTGCCTTGGGAGACCCTACCAGGGGCATATAGCCCCGGACAACATAGCTCCTAGGGTCGTTCGGGTACTCAAACACTTCCACCAAGTTTTTTTTTCAATAGAAAAGCAATACATTCCCAGAAAAAGGCATTTAAAGACTTAAATCTTTAAAGGGGGTGTTGACTGATTTTTTTTCTTTGCATGATTGTGTTTATGGGGTGCAATATACCATGTATTCGTGGTTTTTCTTTTTTTAAAAGTCTTATTTTTCATAAATTTCACCTTTATTGTAAGCCGTGCTCTCCTCTGTCCCATGAACGAGCAGTTGACTTCCTGATTCTATGAAAACACTTCCTCAGAAACACGCAGTGGGCTCAGATTGGTTAGTTTGGTGTGTTGTGATTGGCTAAACTGTCGCTCACATTGTCCGGAAGGTTAACGCCCATTACCTTTACGGGCGATGCCAAAGATCCAACCATGTAAATAAAGGTGACGATACTATGGTCAATACTGTAGTATCAGTTTGAGGCAGAATCAGACCGAGAAAGCGGCGAAAAAGAGAGTCAAGCAGAACCTCACCACACACTGCTATTACTAAATGTTTCTGAATGATAATTTGCTACATTTTTTTAACTTTATACACATTTGTTTTACAAAATAGCATCTGATTGGCAACAATAGCAACTGACTGGCTACTAATGTTATACTCAAACAGCGTGGCATTAGTTTATGTTCTTGATCAAATCGAGAATAACGTCATAAAGCACATATACATGAAAAATGTGTTTAAAACATTAGTACTTATACAAAATTTAGGTCCATAATGTTTGTACGCGTTTGTCGTAGACACAAAATAGCATAACTAGTAGCTTATGTGGCTATAAAGCCAGCGCTGGCATTTGAAAAAAATAAAATAAAACACAAGGCTACGTCTGGAATTAAATATGCAAATACATTTAAAATGATTAAGTCTTAGCCTACTTACAGGTTGTGGCCCAACAACTGCTGCCTCTGGTTTTAAAGTTGGAACTGCTTCATGTTTTAGTAACAGTTTCTTTTTGAATCCGGTGTTGAATTCGTGGAGATTCTGGAAGCTGTCTTCCATAAAATGCGCAGCACAGAGAGCTAGATTACGATCGTCACTTTCAGGTACATAATCAAACATAAATTGTATCCATTGTTGACGAAGTACTGCATCCGTGGGAAGCTCAAACACAGAAGACCTGACAGCTGACAAACATAAAGTGTATCCATTGTTGACAAAGAACAGCGTCCGTGCGTGGGAACCTCGAACACAGAAGACCACACACTCGATGAGCCGCTTAAATATGCGCATGCCCTTTTCTGCATATTCCGGAGGGAGGGTTGATGCAAATGTATGGGTTAGTGACGTCTAAAACCCAGCTGTAGTCCCAATCGAGTCGTTTTTCTAGGCAATTATACTTCCTGGTTTTTAAAAGACGATATCTCTGCTTACACTTAACTTTCAGCGCTGCAACTTTACAGATACTGTTCATGCACCAACAGCAACATTACACACTATTTAAAATCAAAAAAGTGAAATCACAGCCAAATATATAAATATATGACTTGCCTCAACCCCGTCCCTAAACCTAACCGTCACTGGGGTTAATGGCATTTATGACTGTTCCCTTACCATCCTACGTAAAAAAAAGATATGACTTATCTGAACCCCATCCCTAAACTGAACTGTGGCATTTATGACTGGACATTTGACTGCATGTACAGACACGCGGAATGACGCGGACGTTAATGGCGTAGACATATACGCATACACGCGGATAGCTCAAAATGCGTTGAGATAACACGCCACCTGACTCGAAAGTGCCGTATATGAAACGCAAAAGTCATGATGTCATGTTGCAAAAAGAGTTTTTTGTCATTCTCCAGTACAAATATCCCAGCCTATGTAGCATCTATGTACACCAAACTTTCCAGTTATACAGCAGTTTCCAGCAGTATTCTGAAGATAATTTCAGAGTGATATTTTCATTGCTGGCCTGATTTATGTGAAATTTAATTAAAAAAATATGGCGAAAATCGATTTTTTTTAGGATATGGACAGTATATTTTGATTTCCTAGGTAATGAAAGCATACATCCTCAAATACCTCTGAACTTTTTTTGTTCATCTTGTGTGTAAACAAAATGAAAAAATAATTTTGCACCTGATTTTATCATATGTTCAGATCTATCTGTTCATATTTAATGAGATAATGCCTAATTTGCATAATTAAACATATAAATTTCAAAAACTTATAATACATTTTTAATATACTTGTGTAAGTAACCAACTGAGGAAGTTTCATGGTGATATCTATTATTTAGAAATTTTACCCTATTCACCTAGTGTCTCGCCTTAAAAGTTGGTATTTTGCAAATATATATAAATAAAAAAGGCAGTGAGCCTCCAATATATCTTTGCTCTTACCCTTGACTATCGATCTAAAAACTTAATTTTCTCATCTTGATTGCCTACTTACAAAAAAACAAGGGGAAAATGGTCCAACAACTATAGGCAACTATAGCAAGATAGGCATTTTGGCGGCCATTTTGATATGCAAATTAGAAGGTAAAAAACTCAAAATTTCTCTTGGGTACGACTTTTTTTGGACTCAGCATCCTTGAAATATGTAAGGTAGGCCGGTTCCCGACTTGTACCCATAAATGCTCCTCACTTTCACTTTTTGGGTACATGCCATCTAGACTATAATCTTTTCACCTGTACAGAGGAAATTTTTTTTTGTTGTGTCGATAAGGCTTTCGCAGGGGATCGCCTAGTTAACACGATCACTACTGACACTTCAGGGCTGTGTTGTGGTCGTGTCAAGGCACAGGTCCTTCACCTGATCTGCATATGGCCCGGAACTGGCTGAGTACGGTAAACCTCGGGATGAGAGACTAATATTAGTGTAGATGCCATTCTTCTTATGATGTAACAAGTACATCAGGTGTTATGGGATGTGTGCTTCATATTAGTGTTAGCGTGCTATTTCATCAGATACCAAGACGAAGGAAGCACTTTTCAAGTACGGGAAGGCCGGCATCGCATTATCTCGTTCCCTACTCAGGGAACAAATGTTACATATGTAACCGAGACGTTCCCTTTCATAGGTCTCTCAACACTGCAAATATCGCTATGGGAATGATTTATACCAAGAGGCAAACAGCCTCCATTTACACTGCATGCAGAATTATTAGACACATTGATTTTCTGATCATTTTTTTTCAGGTACATTTTGCCAATTCCAAACCACATTTATCTGAATAGGTTAACTACTATTAATTTTGTATTTAATAATTTATAAGTGATATATAATTGTTCATGAAGGCTGTAAATGAAAAACACCTTATATTCAGGTGTGAAGAATTATTAGGCATGTTTTCTAGCAAGAAAGTGAAAGGGAATGGAGATTGCATTTAATAATTTTTTACTTTTAGTCTGAGTTCTGATCTCTTTTTTGGATTATTTTTTCTGTAAAAGAAAATGTGCATAACAATTATGCACACCTGAATGAACAATTGTATATCACTTAAATGATTAAATACAAAATGAATAGTAGTTATTAAGATTAAGGTGGTTTGGAATTGGTAAAATGTGCCTCGATCAGAAAAACAGCGTGCCTAATAATTCTGCACGCTGTGTATAAGCATACAGATGCCTCGTAGAGGTTGCCCTGGAATTAAGGATAGTATCTGTAATCTCAGTTGAGAATCTAGCATATAAGCGCACCCCCACTCAGGGGCCAAACCCACAGCTTCTATATATCCGGACTGGGATGCCAAACAAGTCAACAGGTCTGATTTGAGGGGAATCTCCCACGGAGGGCTGACTAACAGACTGACCAGGTCTGAAAACCATATCGGAGTGGGCCAAAACAGGGCCACCAGCAACTAATGTCTCACTTTGACTTTTTTTACTCTGGGGAGGACCGCTAAGAGTAATAGAAATGGTGGTAAGGCATAAAGCCTGGCCCTGGGCCACTCTAGAACCAGAGTTGGCAGTGCATAGTCATGTTCGACGCAAACAAATCTACTTCTGCTCGGCCAAAGAGTTGCCATATGAGGCTCACCACTTGAAGGTGCAACCTCCATTCCGCCGGTTCCAAGCCCTGCCTTGAAAGCAGGTCTGCTCCCAGGTTCAGATGGCCTGGCATGTGAACCGCCCTGACTGCCAGAAACTTGGTCTGCGCCCAAAGGAGGACACGCTTCTGTGACACTTGGGCTTTTCCTGGAGCTCTGAAGGCATGAGTGCACAAAGTTTCTGGAGTGCTGCTCATCGAGGGAGCTCTGTCTAAAACCGACTGAGACACAATTTGCGGCGAAACGTTGTTAGGTTGTAGCACTGTCGTACCCAGGTCTATCCTTCTGCGTCATGAACGAAACACTGGATGCGTCCTAGGGCCTAGGGAAGACGAGTGTGAAGGGACTGTAGGTGGTTGTTGCTCGCTCTCCCTAGGCCTACGTGGAATAATCTGGTGGAAAACAGCAGATTGCTGTTTTGCTCCTCGAAATTTCTCCACCACAGCGGTCACAGACTCGCCAAATAGACCATCCTTTGTACATGGGGGCATCCAACAGGGAGGTCTTGTCTCTTTCTTTGATGTCAGTAAGAGCAAGCACTCTACAGACACCACACCTGCCATGGATCGGCCTACCGCTCGGGCAGTGTGTTTGGTAGCTTTAAGCGCTAAGTATGTGGCCCGTCTTAGCTCTTTAACAGCCTCTGGAGTCGGGCCTTCTCCCTCGTCCAACTCTTTAAGCAGCTCTGCTTGATAAACCTGAAGTAAAACCATCAATTGAAGTGAAGCTGCTGCCTGCCCAGCGGCCATGTAGGATTTCCTAACCAAAGCGAAAGTAACTCTACAGCGTTTGGATGGCAGCGTGGGCAGTAATTTCCAAGTCAGAGCCGAAGAAGATGCGTGTTGAGCCGCGAAAGTCTCTTCGACGATCGGCATTGCCGCATAGCCGTGATCCGCCATTTCCGCCAGTTCCATGGGATTCATGATTCGCACTGAAAAAGCTGGAGGTCTTGGAATAAAGTGAGAGGCCTACGTTCTGGACTGGGGCGCGGCTAGTCAAATAGCGGTCGTCCAGTTTCGGTTGGGCCTGAGTTTAGCTGGCTCGCTCTCCCAATCCAGCCCCAGCTTGTTTACAGCACGAGTAACTACGTCTAACAGCTTGTTATAGGATGGAAAACTGTGCTTTTCCTGTCCGCTCGGAGGGAGAGAGCCCACAGATCGCCTATAAGCTCCTCAGAATCGGAGACCACCGTAGACAAAAGGTCTTTGTCGAACGGGCCACAACCGAAATAAATCGCATCGCAAGCTTCTAGAGTAGGCCGAAAATCATCACAAAGGAAAATGACTGGGTTCAAGAGAGAGAATATTCCATCTGCTTGCTATCTATGTGCTCGGGCTCATAATCGCCAAGCATCCATCTTGTGCGGTGCGTTGGCAACCGGAGAAATGGAGAGGCAGACGTTAGACACGAAGCCTTCTTTCCTCTGAAAGTTTTGTGCTCTAGCCTCACCTGCTACCACAGGCTACCACAGTGACGACAGTCAGACAGGCCATTAAGCACTGCCTGGGCATGTTTAAGATCCAGACATTGCTAGTTCTGCATTTTGAATGATAAGCGTGTTTAAGCGTGCAGGGCAACCAACCAGTAGAGCATGACAACAATCTAGCCTTGAGGTTATGAATGTATGAGCTATGTTTTCCACATTTGTCATTGAGTGCATAATTTAGATATATTTTTAAGATGGAAGAATGTGATTTTACAGATGCTATAAATGGAGCTTTAAATGAAAGATTGGTATCAAAGAGCACGCCCCAGGTATTACGTATTAGGTTTTTAATAATTAGTATGTCTGGTTTTTTTTTTCAGAATTAAGTACTAGAAAATTACTAGTCATCAAATTTTTATATCAGTTATGCATTCCCTTAATTTTGTGAATTGGTCAGATAAGTATGATTTGAACCATGCCAATGCAATTCCACTAATGACAACATACATTTTGAGTCTAGTCGAAAGAATGTTGTGATCGATATTATCAAATGCAGCACTAAGATCCATTAACACGAATAGAGAAATGCAACCACGATCGGATGATAAGAGCAAATCCTTTGTATGAGAGCAGTCTCAGTACTATGATACGATAGCCTGACTTCGTCATACTCATTTTGCTATCGGAAGATGAGTCTGAAACCCCTCCGTCTGGCTTTGATTATGAGGCGTGTCTTAACCGAACCAGGAAAAAAACAACAACTCTGCACTCAATTGGATAGTCGGTAAACCTACAACCAATCAGAGCAACGCAGTAAGTCAGCTACTTTGCATAAAGTTGTCAAATACAGAACGTAGCCTAGCTTTACTTATTTTAGAAGTTAAAGGATTAGTTCACTTTTGAAAAAACTTTTGCTGATAATTTACTCACCCCCATGTCATCCAAGATGTCCATGTCTTTCTTTCCTCAGTCGAAAAGAAATTTAGGTTTTTGATGAAAACATTCCAGGATTTTTCTCCATATAATGGACTTCAATGGGAACCGGATGGTTCAGGTCCAAAAGATAGTGTTAATAACAGTTTCAGATGCAGCTTCAAATGTCTTTAAACGACACCAGACGATGAATAAGGGTCTTATCATGCGAAACGATCGGTTATTTCAATGCTTATTCCAAAAATGTAACTTTTCTAAGGACAAATGCTAGCCTTTCTCCATTCTGTGAGGCGCGTTTGCAACGTCACGTAGTACGTAATTACGTTCAAAAGGTCACGGGCGACGTAGCCAGAAGTACAGAGTCAGAGTGTTTACAAGTTGAACGCATAGGTTGAACGTGAAAACTAACTCAAACGCCGTTTACAAAAAAGGAATTAAAAGGTAAAACAGCGATGTCGGACGATTTTGATTCTGTACTTCCGGCTATGTCGCCCGTGACCTTTTGAACGTAATTACGTATTACGTGACGTTACAAACGCACCTCACAGAATGGAGAAAGGCTAGCATTTGTCCTTAGAAAAGTTACATTTTTGGAATAAGCTTTGAAATAACCGATCGTTTCGCATGATAAGACCCTTATTCATCGCCTGATATCGTTTAAAGACTTTTGAAGCTGCATCTGAAACAGTTATTAACTGTCTTTTGGACCTTGAACCATCCGGTTCCCATTGAAGTCCATTATATGGAGAGAAATCCTGGAATGTTTTCATCAAAAACCTAAATTTCTTTTCGACTGAGGAAAGAAAGACATGGACATCTTGGATGACATGGGGGTGAGTAAATTATCAGCAAAAGTTTTTTTAAAAGTGAACTAATCCTTTAAAGGCTCTCTAAGCGATGTGGGGCCGACACATTTTTTGTCACATACATCAAACGTCTCCTCACTATCGGCTAGCTGCCTGTCCCCTAAACACACTGTAAAAAAACGCGGTCTCTATAGACACCACAGGCTCCACAAACGGCAACAAAAACAATCATGTCTCACCCGGACCACGAAACCTAACAAACAGTGTTCCAGCCAATCACTGGCAAGAAGTATTTGAGGGTGGGTCTGGGGGGTTAGTGCGCGTGCACATGAAGGGGGCGTGTGTGTGAAGGAGAGAGATGCAAGAGGGAAGTTTGAAAAATGGCCGACACACGACCAAAGAGACGTCGTTCTGAAGAACAAATTAAAAAGAGGAAGGAGTCGGATAAAGAACGTGCGAAGTTCCGAATTTACATCGGTAGCAAAGCTTTTGAACGATGGCGAGAACTCCGGCAGCAGAAGGGCTTCCAGTCCGACATTCAGGTTGCTCTGTTTTTGCTGGACAGGTGGGTAACGTTAAATTGTTTTTTTTTTCTTCTAAATTGACGCTTATGTTCGGCAAACCCACACAAGGATATAATTAGCTAGAACTACGTTCACAATTATTTCAGTAAGCACGGAAGGGAGGGGGAGTAGATGAGATGCGGAGGAGGGAGGGTCTAGCTAGCCTCCGATTTGTTTGAAAATATTCCGAACATCAACACCCAGTATCGCTCAGAGAACCTTTAAATAACGAGTGTTGCTTCTTTTACTTACTCCTTCATGAATGCGACCAAAGGAGAAACCACAACGACCACAGGCTTTTCATTACGTCCCATCTTCTTAGCGACCGTCAGAGCCAGCTGATAAGTTACACTTTTCCCGAACCATGTGGGACGGGAAAAATATCTTTCCGATCGACAAATGCCTTGATTGCAGTTTTCTGTTTGTCTATTAAAATTAATGCGCTGTCGATATATTTCACAACAGACGCGACAGCGTACATCTGTACATCTCAATTCTCCAGCTGCAGTCATCTCTAAGGGAAAACAGTTAGCGCTCTTTGATAACGTGATGATTACGTCCCTTCAGATCACCTGTCCATCATCGTATAAAGCCCGCCCTGGCAATTTGATTGGCCCGATGATTTCTGAACCGATCATAATTACTCCTCAATGGATCGAGTCCAGACCGAACTTCCCGTCCAAAAAATGTTGTGGGCGGAGTTCGGGCTGGCATCCAGGCTAATGATACGATCTAAATCCTGAATGGAAATCCTCGCAGCTACCATTTCTTCCTAAAGGGAAGGAACAGTTGTGAGGATTTTTCTAGTATTTTTAACTTAAAAAAAGGAAGATTCGAAAACGGCCTGTGACTAATTCTGTAGGATAAATTTGCATTTTTTAAATAAGCGGTTTATTAATAGTCAGCTTAAAAGTTTGAATACATGTCGTAATGACAAATAGGAATTAATGATTTTAAGAAGAGGACCTATAACCTCTGGAATCATCTCTTTCAGTAGCTTAGTCGATATAGGGTCTAACATACATGCTGATGATTTAACAAGTGTAGACAATTCTTCCTCACCTATAGCAATGGATAAATGGTTTTCTTCCGGGACACTACAATGCACTGTCTGCTGTGATACTGTAGTAGACAGTTGCATGGTTATAATTATCTCTCTAATATTATCAATCTTGCTAGCAAAGAAGTTCATAAAGTCATCACTGCAGTGCTGTTTGGAAATGCCTGGGGTTGAAGCTTTATTTCTCGTTAATTTAGTCACTGTATCAAATAAATACCTAGGGTTTTGTTTGCGTTCTTCTAAGAGGGTTTAAAAATAAGCAGATCTAGAAGTTTCTGTATGCAATAATGCTGTCTTTCCACAAAATGCAGAAAACCTCTAGGCCCTGAGTGTGCTCATTGTACCATGGCTAACAACTATCTAAAGTGCTGGAAAAGAGTCAATAGTTTCTGTTGGAACATTGAGTTCTTCTAAGCTATTTGGTATGCGGAGGAGATTAAACTGAACAGGAATATTATTTATAAAGCAATCTTTAGTGGCAGAAGTGATAGTTTTTACTATATGTGTAACAGGGAGTTGTTTTTTCAGCCTTTACTGAATGGAGTATACTAGATAATGAACTGAGATGTCATCGCTCTGCTGCAGAATTTCAACACCATCAACATTGATTCCATGTGACAACATTAGATTTGAAGTACAGTATTATTACTACAATGAGTGGGTCCTGACACGTGTTGCCTAAAGCTTGGGGACACACTTAATGACTGTCAGACCGATTATGAATGTAAATTGGTTGTTGTGACTGATCAAGCTCAAATGGACTGAGTTTATTTCTTTTGCACTTAGTGTTTAAGTAGTGTGCAGTGTATAAAGATTCTAGTCTTAGAATTTAAGGGCTAGCAGTTGCTAGTCGTCCTCACAAAGATTTTAATAAACGTGTAGTATTTGCAACTGGTATTGGAGAATATGCTAAAAAGATGCTGTCCCTGGCAAACATTTTTCTTGTAATCTTTTTTTTTTTGTTTGTTTCTTTTGTATTATTTCATATATTAACATTGCAAGTTATTGTTTTAGGCTATTCAATTTGTTCTTTAGATGGAAAAAAAAATTAAACTAAAAGTGAAAAACATAAATTGGTACCTTATGTAGGCTATATAACTGCACTGGTTTGTGAATGTTAATTTAAATAGTCTAATGAAGAAAAAAAAATCAAACTTGACATTTGTAAATAAAATAGTTACATACACATACACTTTAATAATGTGTAATATATTTGTGGAAATATGATAAGGAAATGCAGTTCCTTAAATATCTCTGCAGCTCTTCTGTCAAATAAAGTCATGCTTTCAAAGTTCCCAGTGTTGGTAGTTCCGTTAAATAGTTATTGGAGTGTTGTACATTTACTTTAGACTGATAAAAGGAAAATTAAAATATACAAATAACATTTTGAAAAAACAACAAAAGTATTCAATTTTGTTCTAACTAGTAACTCTGGAAACGGAACGGAAAAATAGACCAGCGTTTTTTTCTCAGAACAAACCAATTCGTTTTTTAATTCCTGACTTAAGAATAACAGTCAATTATTGTTTGATTATAGGTTAAAAAAATGGCACTAGAAGTTTAATCAGGAAATGCTTAATGAATTGTGTCTACTTGGGTGATGATGGCAAAAAGAAAACTTGAAAGAGAAAAAAACAGACTGAATAAAACCAGTGTTGTCCGCAGTGTTTTTTTTTCTGCACAATTTTTTTCTGCATAAGTAACGACGGCTGTCTATTAACATTCATGGTTTCGGTATAAGATCTTGCATTGTTGATTTTGGCAGAATGTCCTGTTGTGACTCACTAATCGTTAAGTGTGTTGTGTTGTGTAGTGGACTGACTCAGTTGTTAGCTTTGTGCTCATCTCTGACTGTCACTGAACAGTCAATGAATCTGTTCCAGTCGATGGAAACAGTCTTTAAATGTGTTGTTCAGTCTTAGAATGTTTAAGCTAGTCGTTACGTGTGTCCCCAGCATAACTCCAATTGAGTTTAGAATGTCTCTATGCCAATCCCAATGTCTTTTTCATTGTGTACATGAATATTAAAATCATCTACAATTAAGACTTTATCTGCAGCCAGTACTAACTCTGATAGAAAATCAGTCTGTATAGTGGCCTGTATACAGAAGCCAGCACTAATGTCAAGTGGGAATTTAAAGAAATATCTATCTATCTATCTATCTGTGTGTGTGTGTGTGTGTGTGTGTCTATCTATCATCTATCTACCTATATGAACTTTAAAATCTTACCTGTTTATTATCTTATAATCCATCACAGTGTACAAAACTATCTTTCTAGCAACAAGATTGAACACTTCAACAATATTACCATAGGCTTACACTTGCCATTAATGCTGAGGCCCTCTGGTTTCATTTTACAGTAAATGGCTTATAACTGAGGCGAAGATGGCAGCAGCTGACTTCGAATTGTGATATGAGAGTAAAGGCCTCAAATAGCCAGATGAATGTCATTATGTAGTGTTGCTATTGACGATGGTAATTATTAGGGAATAACTGACCTCAGAATGTCATAACCAATCAGTGCTGTGTATTAACACATATTGAACATTGTTTTCTTTTCATTTTTTTGAGTAGTTACTCCTAAATCTTTATGGATGGAAATGTAATTATGTAAATTGACATCTTAGGTGCTACATTCTCCTTTCTGTTGTCAGATATGTCAAAACCACAGCCAATGCCACTGTAGACCACCTCTCCAAATACCTGGCTCTCCGCATTGCTCTGGAGGAAAGTCAGAGTGCCACGCAGGGGAACAGAAATATGGAGGGAGAGCCAGGAGCTGGCAACAGTAGTAATAGTTGTGTGCAGGATGTCAGTGAAAAACAGTTTACTATCTACATCAGCACAGCACGAGGACAGTTCTCTGTGAGTTGCACTGATTTCTCTTTAATAGAGTACTGATGGCGGAGTTTGACTTGTCTTATCTTAATCGTTTCTGTCTTTCAGACACTAAATGGCTCTTTGACTTTGGAGCTGGTTAATGAGAAGTTCTGGAAGGTCTGTAAGCCTCTGGAACTCTTCTATGCTCCTACACAAGTCCAGAAGCAGCAGCAGGAGAATCAGACACCTCAACTGGGACAGATGGATGTTATCTAAATCATCTTTAATCTAAAGGCGAATGATACAACTCCTTATACAACTGTGACTAACTCCTGAGTTCATCAATGTCACCACAATCCTCCTTCACAGATACATGAACCTCCAGTTTAGACCAATACTACTCAAACCTGTCCTGGGGACCCCCCTTCACTGCACATTTTGGCTGTCTCCCTTTATGGACACACCAATTTGGGGTTTTGAAGTCTCTACTAATGAGCTGATAAGTTAAATCAGGCATGTTAGATGAAAGCGAAATCTAAAATGTGCACTAGTGGAAGACAGGTTTGAGAACCATTGGTCTAGACAAATAGTCAGTGCTTGCCCAGCCATTTTTTTTTCTATGTACTATAGCAAAGCAATCACCTTAGATAAGGCAATAAACATAAATTTGTAGAAACGATTGCATTGGTTTGCTCCAATAGCTACACTTGTAATCTTGGATAATTGACAGTGTGTGCATGCAACAGAACATGTTCAGAACATGTCCATTCTGAAAAATGGCAAAACTCAGTGGCCTTAACACACACTAAATTCACATTATCTTTAATATTACATCGCAGCTGTATTTGAGGCTAAGTGTATCCCATCATTTATCATCGTCATGAACTCACCCAAAATTGTGATGTCAAGAAAACTTTCCAGTGTAAGTTAAATAAATTAGATACTGCATATGCTTTGACATTAAAATGTTGCAGAGATGTGTATTTTGTAAAATGTTTTTGACTGTTTTTCACCACTTAAATTAGAAGCACCACAATTTATAATCTTGTTACAAATGATCTTCCACCAAACCACCAAAATCAAAATATGAAATTTAAATACAGCTTTGTAAAAAATACACAAAAAACACGCAATTGACATTTTTTTTCACTATGATGTGTTACATCAGGGAATCACTTGTGGTTTTCACACCCACTTGGGCCAAATACATGAAGCAAGTAGACAAGTAATGAAGTGCAAAGACTGCAAGTGTGGGTAATAGGATAAACCATAAATTCAAGTAATCTGCAGTTGTTGTATGATGGCATGTTATACATGTTGAGAAAAAAAATATTAGCTTATATTAGTGAAATACAGTATGTTTAAAAGTTTATGAGGGTTAACACAGATAAAAGTTTATCACATTTGGAGGTGGTTTTAAATGTGATGCATATCAAATTTCTTTTTTTCAGTTTGGGCTCACTGGCTGCTCGAATCGGGTTTCAAACGTTATTTTGCGTCAATATTAACGCGACAGCGATAACGTCAGAACTGAGTGATAGAAACACGGCACGTGACTACAGCACGGAAATTGAGATGCCTTCATCGTCGTTTCATAAGATAGGCAGCCTTCATAAGATGCAGTCTTAAGTTCTGCACCTTGACTCGACGGTGCATATTTGGAGAGTGAGATATGAAGCACCTCAATTGTTCTTGCACCCGTTAAGAAAGACTTGTCAGAAATGTTGGTAGTTTATGTCGTTATCAATAATACCAAAGCAACCCATGCAGATACATCGATTACGTCTGGAAACACAAATCCTTTTTGATCACTTTTCATTAACAGTGAGAAGTCTAAAAAGATCTGATTTGCCTGCAGGATCCAACAGTGGATTACTGTTTACAGTAATCAAATTGACTTAATATTGTCTTGATTTTAAATGGAGGTGAGTGCAGTAACAAATAATCAGACTAAATTATTTCAAATCTATTGTCAATACGACGATACGATACTGTCATGACACGATTCAAGTACTGCTGATTAAAATGCTAAATTTGGTTTTACATGATTCTGAAGCTGAAAATACAGAATTATTAGGGGCCAAGCACCGAAAGTGCGGGCACCTATTGTAATCGTTCTGGTTCTTTTATTCTTCTTATTCTTCCGTTTCCGACTGGGCATCTATGGCAGCCCATAGACCGGTTTGCGGGAAAGTTGTTTTGGTTTGACATTCTGATAGAGGACAGTCTCAACATTAAATACACCAATTTTGGTGTCTCTATCTCATTCCCTCTGGAGGGCCACTGTCCTGCAGAGTTTAGCCCCAACCCTGATCAAACCATTGATCAGGGTTGGAGCTAAACTCTGCAGGACAGTGGCCCTCCAGGACCGAGTTTGAGAGTCTAGCGCCACCAACTGTCCAAAGTTTCACTTTTATTATGCTAATAACTTTAACCATAATGCCTTTCAACAAAATTCTTTTTTCCTCTTGTTCCTGACCTCATGCCGCCATTTTGAATTGTCAAAAAAAACGTACTTTGGCGAACTCGTCCTAGACGTTTTTTCCGATTTTCACCAAAATTGCACCGGATCATCTCCAGGCAGTGCTGACAAAAAGTTATGGAATTCAAGATGATTCGCTTAACAATTCGCCTAACTTCTGAGTGGTTTTTCCAAAAATCATAAACTTGGTCTTGTTAGATTCAGGGCGTCATGCCGAGTCGACTGATATCTTTCCCTGATCGGCCATTTTGAATTATGTGCTAAAATGCTGTATTTTTTGAACGCATGAACGAATAATTACGAATCTCAGTATGGGTCATCAGTACGATGCCCTGAAGGAGCCTGAGAAGTTTCAAAACAATTTTTTTTCAAACGCTTATAATTTTGGGTGTGGTACACTTATTTTCACGCGAGTCATCTTTTTGAGTTCCTTAATCGTTGCCGAGTCCAACGATACCAAACAGGCTGGGTTTTGTCTTACAGTTGATGTAGCGTAACGATTTAATGCGAAAAAAAAAAAAAAACAGTTGGCGATATCTTCAAAACCGCTGTTCCGATCGAGACTAAACCACAGTCAGAAAATTGACAACATAGGTCGATAGTTAAACGCTAATGTCTGAATGCAAAAATATTGATAGTAAGGGGTAGTAAAATTCAAACCAAGTCATGTGTCGGTCATTTTTTACGTGTTTTTTCATATAAATGTCTATAACTCTAAAGCAAATTGAGATATTTTCACCAAAATTCACACATATATGGGCTCACTCTGAGGACACATAAAAAAAAAATGTGGGACTGAGCCTCTTGGTGGCACTATAATAATGATTTCAATACAGTTTTGTGAAATAAAATGCTATCCTAAACAAATGCTTTGGTCTAACATTACGAAACTCGGTGTGCATCATAAGCAGCATGCCTTGAAGGTACTCAAAAGATTTTGAGTCAGCGCCACCTGTTGGTCAAAAGTTATAATTAATTTGCAAAAATGCAAATAACTTTTGAATACATTTGCCTATTGCAATGAAACTGATCTTAATAGATTCCTTGGGTTATGCTGAAAACATATATACCAGGTTTGCCATAATCAGTCAAACTTCCAGTCCGCCATCTTTATTTCTTTGAAAAACCTTTTTCAAACTTCTCCTAGACCGTTGGTCCAATTTTCACCAAAATCGAATCAAATCATCTCCAGACCGTGTCTACTAAAAGTTATGGATTGCGTGATTATAGACAAAACCGTTTTTGTATACCACAGCATCAAAGTTGAGGCATGCTGCCAAATTGACTATTCAGGCTTTATCTCTGCAATCCCTTCACATTGACACCAAACTTTGTATGCGTCATTGTCGTCTCACTCTGATAACAATGCATCAATTTCATAACTGCGCCACCTATTGTTCAAAAGTGATAAACCATTGAATCATTTTATAAGTTACTGTATTTTTAATTTAAGCCATTTTGCCTAAATTCATCTTTAATCGTCTTCAATTGCTCCTTGCTGCAGTTGGTCTGACACATGTTGGCTTGTCTTTTCGTCATCTTTGTGCTTTGTGTATTGCTGCTTGCAGCTATTTTTAGATGAATGTTTGCACTCTGTCACTGAGTAGATTTAAAATAACATAGGCCACTTTTAACTGGTAAAATTAGACATTATCAGCATGAGACATTGTCAGGACCCACAAATACTCCCCCATTGCATTATAGCTTGATATATATAGTAGTTTAATGTAGGACTAACACATTTTTTCGTTCTCTTCACAGTATTTTTTTACTTTGGGGGAACTATCGATGATACATATTGATGCATTTTTTTATTTTATTTTTTACAGATTTTACCATTTCTCCATTTACATTCTGTCCCTTCATGCTAATGTTTTTAAAGTATTGTCACAACTTTTACTCTGTTGATTCAAATTATGGGAAGATAATCAGAATTCATGGGATACATTGATGTGGTTAAAATGAGATTTACTTTTTTAATTGCTATTTTCTAATTGGTTTATTGAACATTTTACCCTTGCCTTGAAAAATGCCACCTTGCACCCCTTGTTGACTGCATAATCCATAAATTCACTCTCTCCTTACTGAGGGGATTAGGGGTAAAATATTGTAACTGAACATCAGGGCTCCAGACTAACTTTTTTTACTAGGAGCGCTGTTGCCCCTAACTGAAAATTTTAGGAGCGCAAGCTGAAAATTTAGGGGGCGCACCTTAAATCAGCTTGCAATGCAATTATTCAAATTTCCCCCAAAATAACTGTAATACTGACAAATTCTTTAATAATAAATAGACTTAACATTATGATATGCTGTTTTGTTTTAAGTTCACAGGGTTTCAGACTCAAAGTTGAGGGCAGCATCACCTCAAATGAGAACTCGCAGCGAGTTCTACAAAAAAAAAAAAAAACTGGTAGCACTGGTGCTGACAATAAATCACTAAGCTTAATTTAGGGTGTAGATGAAATTAACTTTAGTTATTATCATTTATAATGTCTTAATATTAATTAATAAAAGTAGTGAAAATATGTATATGGAGTGAAAATAGCCAATAAACATCCTACTGTTTACAATGGTATTATTTTATTTTTTAAGTGTTTAAATAAGAGTTTTCCAACATCTCAAAAAAATTCTTTTTAGGACAATCTTTAAAGGATGAACAAAAAATGTGTTGGTAATCACATAAAAAATACAAAAAATAAAACATTTATATATGATATTATTGAAGTGCTGGGAAAAGATGTGTAGGCTACTTGTAAGCATTTGATTACACATTATCATATTTATGGTTAGAGTTAACTTACTACATTAGCCTAAATCCATGGTTCTGTTAGGCTGATTTGTGGACTGAAAGCCTTCTAACGTTATAAGTGTTTCTCCTGGTTTCCACGTCAGCGCTGTTTGATCTGATATGGTTTATAACAGAACTCTGCGCCGAATCTGAGTGTTTCGCACTGGATCTCATGGTGTTGATGTTATTAATTCTGAGGCGAATTCAATGGATTTCTTCACTGGATCTCCTATTAACAGTGTTGCGTGAGCGAGATCGGCCCGCGACTGGCAAGTTCGGGGCTTTATTTTACCGTCAATGGTTCAGGTCGCTGCTGCTGCTCCACGGTCCTATGAGTGGCGTATTTTCGTTCCACTTTCATTTTGTTTACATTCGTTGCTAGGTAACGACTAACGAGTCGATAGATCGCTGATTGCTCAGACGCACATCAGGTTGTGATATTTGTCTCCGTCTCCTTCCCACAGACGTTTACGCGCGGTATTCTTGTCACGGATTCATTGACGCGCCCCTTCCACGCTTTACCATGCGTTTAACGTGCGGCAAATTTACTGGTCGCACATGTGCGACTGGATGTAAAATTCAGTCGCACACTCTCAAATTTTGGTCGCAAAATGCGACCATTTGGTCGCAGTCTGGAGCCCTGACATCCATTGTTTTTTTTCCCCCAACATATGACAAGGCTAGAAAAAAAAAAAAAAAAAAAAAAAATCATGCACATCAGGCATAAAATCACATTTGGCAGAAACCAATGAAGACCAAGACATCAAATGTCAGAACAGTTCAGTTTTATTTTGAGTTTACTTCTTCTTGGACACACCCACAGTACGACCGCGACGACCAGTAGTCTTGGTGTGCTGACCACGCACACGCAAACTAAAGAAAAAAGACAGTCAGTAAGTAACAATTAATTCACATTTAATGATTGGTCATAAGGATTTGGAAACTTATAATTGAGTTAAACATTAAAGATCATGACCTTTATAGATAATTATTAAAAGTAATTTCAAAAGCACCCTCTGACAAATTTCTTCACTTGACCTGATGGCATCAGTGTCAACCAATCACAGCTATTGTAACAAGTGTTACATTTATACAAGTCACTGTATATCTGATCAAATAAATAATTTCCTCAGTTCATAATTTTCCTAAAATCAACGGCATCAATTAGTTTTCACTGTATTGCAGGAAAATATTTGTAGTGAAACTCACCCCCAGAAGTGACGGAGACCACGGTGAGCCCTGATCTTCTTCAGCCTCTCCAGATCTTCTCGGAGTTTGTTGTCAAGACCATTAGCAAGGACCTTGGGAAAACCACAACATTAACATCATTTTCAAAATACCAGAAGGGTCACATTCCATGGTCGGGAATCCATGAACCACATTATTAGACCATTTTCTAAAGCCGCACAATGTATTGAAATTAGGGCTGGGCAATATGGTCCGTGTAAAAAAGAAAAAAAAAGAAAAAGAAAAAAAAGCTGTAAACAGAGCCCTGTTAGCTGGTATTTTATTAAATATAACATATCAAATGAAATGCATTTTCTATAGTAAAAGTTATAATATTTTAATGATACAAGTAAAGATATAAAGAAATGGTAATACTCTTTCCTATAGCAATTTAAGCCCAACTAACGTGCTATGGTGATTAAATGGCTTTTCTGGGGTAATTGTAATGTTACATTGTTCTCCAGCTGTTTTAATGGACCTCTTTCCAAGGTTGAAAAACACTGATCGATTCATTTTATTACATTTTGGTGAGTTGAACTGTAGCTTTCAAATTACCTATTGATCATTCATGTTCATTTACTATTAACTAACAATAAAGAGTAGGGCTGGGATAAATTATTATTTTTTAAACGATTACTCTAGCGATTATTTTTTCGATGCATTGATTAATCTAACAATTCATTTTTCAAGTCCGATTCGATATTGATTCTCGATTATCTACCCATTAATTGACTAATAGCAATTTATACATGTTGATTTACATATCTGAAGAAAAAAAAAAAAAAAGAATTCCTTAACATTTTTTTCCAACTTTCATAAAAAGCTTACAATGACATTTTACATCCGACATAAGACAAACACATATTGGGGAAAACACAAAACAGATCTTACATTGTACAAAGTAAAACATTAGATTCTACAAATGCACTTCTTATTTCTAGTGATTTAATTCAATGAGTCATGGAATATTTTAACATCTTTACAAATGAAATAAAAGGAGGGTGTTATAGACATTACTTTAGCTTTATGTATATGAAACTTCCCAAGAATAATTATTAACTTTAAAGTGTTATCAATTATATCTGAGCCAGTATGACAACGCAAGAAGAAGATTATAGCCTCATCTATTCTGATTATTTTGTAGAATGTATCCAAAAAAAAAAAAAAGATACTTGCTTCCAAAAATCTTTAGAATATTTTTAATTCCTTATTGCAATAAATGTTTATTGCTCTTAAAATTCCAAAATGAAAAGGACTATAGGTGCGTTCCATTAGACAGTGTTCACTGCTCCCTACTCCCTGAACACGGTATATCAGTTGAAGTGGACTTCACTGACTTCCTGTGAAGTGATGTATCGATGTTCCCTTATTCCCTATGCTGTTTGCAGTGCCCTTCGAACTGAACATGTTCGTTCCCTTCGAATTGGAATCTCACTTAAGATGGCGGAATACCCTGTGAAGTCCACTTCGCAGTCCACTTACAGCCGAATGGAACGCACCTTATAAGTGCAAAGTAATGCATTTTTTTGTCAAAACCTTGAAAACACATAGGCCTAGCTTACTGAAAAAAAAAAGTGCAATCGGTCACGCCTAGGGATGGGTACCGAAACCCGGTATTAAACGGGCCCCACGGTATTGAATTTTTAAAGACCGCTGTATGGATAAGCTCGGACATAATCGGTTCTGCTGTCGGTAGTGTAGAAATTAAGTAAATACACGCAAGTTGGGCTACTATTTATTATTCCTATAAAGACGTTATCTTGAACATGTTTATATCGCTAGCCATCTCTATATATAAACTATATTTTAATTAAACCATTTGCCTGTGATGCAAATTTGCGATTCGCAGTTCAGAAGAGAGAGACGGTTGCAAGATAAAAAAAAATTGCTATTAAAAACACAAAAACCTGCGAAAGAGACGCTGTTCACAAGGCGGTGCGCGCTCCGAAACGGACTGCAATGAGACAAGTCCTTAACTATCAAATATACATAATGTCAAAAATGACCAGCTCTGAGATTCACTTAAAACACAGTTTATTCACTTAAACACAATTATGTCTTAAATGGACATAATTATAGGGAGAAAATGATGGTGCATCAGTCCCCAACCGATTCATTCAAAATGCTGAATCATTCAGTAATGAAAACAGGATGAGTTCCTGTGAGATGCGTTGTGGTTCTGCTGTGACTTTTCTTTGGAACGATTTTCGTTGCTGAAATGGAACAAAAACACCCAATATTGCTTATAAAGTGCAAGTGACTTAATCTTAACCGTTTATTGAACTGTTGTAGGAAATCAATGTCACTTTTTCAATCGTGATGGTATTCAGGAAAAATAATTGAGGCTTCTTAACATATGTTAAAATATAAAAACTCCACATTTAGATTTTTTATAGGCAGTATGTTGTTAACTGTGTGTGTGTGTGTGTGTGTGTGTGCGCTCCGCTCATGTGTGTAGATTTCTCTGCGCGAGCGTCAACAGCGCAACTTTACCATCAGTAATACAGTAGGCCTACATTTATTATCCACAATCGATCGCAACTAGCAATAAATGTAATAAAATCAGAATCATTCTCTCGGTTTAGTGATTCCCTAGTTATTTATTTATTTATTTTTGTTATTGATGTTCTAATCAGTCTACTTGTCCGTTAGGGTGAGTAAAATTCTCTTTTACCTGTCCTTAAAAAATCCATTTGTCCCGGACAAGCGGACAAGTTAGACGGGCTCTGGAGATACGAACCGCGGCAGGTTAGAGTGTTTTGGATTGCATAAAATAATAAAAGAAACGAACAAATACATGGCGAAAGAAGTGGTAGACAGAAGATGGGATTGGGATCATGATTGGAATTTTTGGGATGATTTTTAATAAAACTAGGCAGATGGAGGTATTAGTATGTGGTGTGTGCATGTCTATGAATGCATGTATTTGTATGTGTGCGAATATGAAAAGTATCCTAAATGACAAAAAAAAAAGACTTGTATAATATGTATTATAGTTCAGTTTGACTAACGATATCTGCCTCGTTTGTTAATAGGATTTCTGGAGGACAAGATGCATCTTGCATCGCGTGCTATAAAAAGACTGTGCTGTACAAAAACGTAAATTTATAGTTCGCCTCAAAGTTTTTTATTTGTGTATTTATTTAATTTTTATTATTTCTTCCCCAAGCTCATAACATAAATTTGGGTCGCACATAAATTGACAGGGTCGGTCGGAAACCGGAAAACACATTTTTTTTTATGCCTCATGTACAAAACAGATCCGTATCTTCATTTAAATTCCCCATAAAAACGATCACATCAAGAAGAGGTTTTTAGAGAGCCTATACCTTGATGAAGTTCTGAGGATCACCGCCAACACCCGCCTCTGTAGTGATTATTTTACACTGGATAGTTTTATAAACTTTCCTCAGAGACAACTTGGATTCACTGATAATCCGCTGTAACTGGTGAACGGGGCCGAAACGACGATCTCCCGCCTCAGTTTTCATCCTCCCGTCTCCAAAAGCTAATCAGCTAATATCACCGTCAACAGCTTTCCCGTGAGTGGGCGTGGTTTTAGCGCAGCCAGCGGACACGCCCCCAGCGTTTGAGAGCAGAGAATCTGCTCATTTTTTCATGATTTTGATAGCTTATTTGATGTACTTCCCGGCTTTTTTTATCATTCAAATTTGGCTGGGTGGCTAATAACACATTTTTCTGTGGTATGACAAACTCCGAACAAATACTTAATTTTGACTTTACAGGGACTTTAAGTCACTTACATTTTAGACGAAATAATGACTGTTTTGGTATATTTTAGCAGCAAAAATAGATCTGAATCTGATTAATCCAAACAACGATCACAGCATACCGCATCTCACATCACTCAATTGTGTTTTGAATGATTCAGTGTTTTGAACGAATTGGATGAGTCAAAGAATCAATGACCCATTCACAAACATCTGTCTCATTCTTGATGAATCGGCCGTTTGAACCAAGTTTGAACAAATCGTTAGAATGAACGACTCAATGACTCGCTTAATAAAAACGCTTATCAACTGCATTTGCGCTCACTATCAACAAACCAATCAAATTTGATCAAAACTTTTTAAATCAGTCCAAACACATTTCAATTTTTATTCTGGAGTTATGTATATATAAAACTTTAACTTTTTATGACAGTAGTTTAGTGATAAAAAAACAACACCACATTTTTTCCCCCTCCCATCCTGTAGCCTACTGTAACCCGCGCCCCACCGGTTGAGAACCACTGTATTAAAAGATAGCTGAGTTCATTCATGATTATTAGGCTGCCAGTATAATAATCATCCTGGCAACGAGCCTGAGTGAGTAATTTACTCTCTAAAATAAAATACTTTATTTTACTAATTTAAGACTGCTCTTATTAGGACGCTCGACAAAACGGACAGTTTGGGATAATTTGTGTTATGGTTCGTTCAAGCCCGAAAGAGAACTTGATACTGACGAACATTTTATGTGGTTTGTGTGTGTAATTTAGAGGAAGGAGTGCGAGTCTGAGGAGCTACTCGTGTTGCTACCTTTCTTTTACTGTCTGTCTATGGTTGACACTTAACATAACGTGTATTTCTCTTTAATATGCACATCCATTATACTGGAGATTACAAGCCTGAATCAACATCTTTGCAGCCAACGCTCAGATAACACTGGTTTATTAAAATGTTCTACCAGTCTCAAGACATTAACTCCAAACTCTGGAGGGCACGAAACATCCGATTTTGCAGTCAGATATGCATTGATACAAGCTTTTAACTACACCCCCCCCACCATACCTGACTGTATTTTCCATCTTTAATGTCCTTCTGTCTGTTCAGGAACCAGTCAGGGATTTTGTATTGGCGAGGATTCTGCATAATAGTCACCACCCTTTCAACCTGTTCAACAAATAGAGCAAATTGGTTTTGTTACAATGTTAGTTGCAGTCAGATGCAGAGCATCCCTATGCTTTAAAAAAAAAAAAGTGCATTCTACACATCATTCTGTTTCAAAAAAATTTCGGAAACATCCCCGGCACCAATTTTTGATTTCGTTCATATTTTAGACAGAAAAAAATAGTGATAAACATTTTCAAACATTTAACCGACGACTTGTTTCCAAACCTATAGCTTATATTTAAGCGTTACACGGTCCGGCCCGCTGTAGACTACATGCATGTGTGCGTGCATGTGGTGGTGGTAGGGGTGCACGATATTGACAAAAATGTGATATTGCGATATCGATAATGAATATTGCGATATCGATATTAATTTCGATATTTTTTTTAAAAAGTTATTGGAAAACGCATCAAAAAGATTAATAAATAAAACAAGTTTTCTTACAACATAAGATTTATTTCAACTGCTAGTCATATTGGACTGGTACAGCATTAATAAATAGGCCTAAATAATATGTCAACAGAACAGGACCTGTTAGTTGTGTACACTACACTGTAAAAGATAATAAATAAATAGCAAGTCTACAGAACACACTATGCAACATAAACCCCACTATATGCGTTTTCTTTGACCGAATAGCTATCTGATCGTGAAAAGACCAGGTGTAAATGCCCTGTGAAACGCATTCGTGACGTATTTGAATCTAATCGCTCAAACCACTTCAGGAGGCGGTCTGGGCCGCATTTCAGTTGAAACTGGACAAATGTAAATGCATCTCGTTATTCAATAAACCACATATGTAAAATGTACTCCTTCCAAAAACGCTAAAAATGAGAACGTTACAGGCTTGTCATGTTATGGCCAGATATGACGACGCGCGCGACTGCAACACGCATCACCGCAGATAAGCAGCTGTTGAACATTTCCTTTTCATCAAGCCAACGCGCAAACTATCGCAAATCAAAGTGAAAGTAAGTCGCAGACGCTTTTCACAGTTATCTTCATTAAAAGTAAATAAACGAACTGATCTTATTTTACCTGATGATCATAAAACGCAGCTCATAACTGTTGACGTGACGGTGACGTGCACTCCATTAAATCTGCATATAGCGCGGGAATTGAAGATCGTATTTTGATAAATCAGATAGCTATCCGATCAGTGAAAACGCATGAAGTTGCCAGGTGGACCGTGGCCTGATGTTTATAGGCTACTTGTGCGCGTCGAGCCGGGGCAAGTGTGTGTGTGTGTGGGACTGTGTGGTAGGAGAGCAAGGGAGAAGTGAGAGAGTGACGGCGGTTAGCTTTGGAGCGAGTAGCGACTTTATATTGAGAAAAACAAAGTGTCTCTCCTGTTCTTTCTGACCACTGTGGGAAATCTGTAGCATGAAAAGTTAAACCTCTCTTGATTTAATATTGTTTATGGAGAAGGAGAATCAGGAAATGATTCGGGGGGAAATGCAACGGTGCATGTCGGAACAGACGCATCATAAACAAAATATTGCATAAATATCGCGACACTTTCGATATTGATATCGAGCAACGTGATATCGCGATAACGATATTGATTCGATATATCGTGCACCCCTAGGTGGTGGGGCACAATTTTCAAACAACTTGTTCTCTTTCAATTAGGACTGGTTTTATATTTCTGTTTGCATCTGATTAATCGTGGGCCTCATTTATCTGAGAGTAGGCATGGTAAAAAATGGTCACAATGGGCGACCATTGAAAGTGAATGGGAGAGACTGAAAATAACAGAACAATTTAGCTTTCAGGAGCATGTTCATTATTTTCATGTACACATAGGAGCATGTGTGCTTGCAAACATCGAGCCCTTGGACCTGTGCATGTATCGATACATTTATACACGCGCTACCCAGACACACACACACACGCACGTTAAAACACACAAACTTTGAGTATTACACACATTCTTTTCCACAGAGAGAAATGATCCTCCCCACTATTTTCTGAGTCAAAAATCTGATGAATAACATCATGTGCAGAGAGCTGCTTTGCCATTGTGCTGCCACAAATGAATGACAAGCAAGGTGCTGTGAGGCACTGTGCTATCACATGATGTGTAAATATTGTCTAGTTCTGTGTGAGAACCACCGTCTATGGTGAGAACCTCACAGTTCCAAAACAAAATGTCATAATATTTTTTCTGGAAGCTGTGATGAAACAAGAACATGAAAGAAAGATTATTTTGAAGCCGGATCACTGCAGTCACGGCCAGTTTGTGTGTGTGTGTGTGTGTGTGGTAATGTCATGGATAAATGTATATTAGATGCAGGATCAAATTTCTCTCTGTGGAAAAGAATGTGTGTAATACTCAAAGTTTCTGTGTTTTAACGTGCGTGTGTCTGGGTTGCGTGTGTATAAATGTATCGATACATGCACAGGTCCAAGGGCTCGATGTTTGCAAGCACACATGCTCATATGTGTACATGAAAATAATGAACATGCTCCTGAAAACTAAATTGTTCTGTTATTTTCAGTCTCTCCCATTCACTTTCAATGGTCGCCCATTGTGACCATTTTTTACCATGCCTACTCTCAGATAAATGAGGCCCACGATTAATCAGATGCAAACAGAAATATAAAACCAGTCCTAATTGAAAGAGAACAAGTTGTTTGAAAATTGTGCCCCACCACCACATGCACGCACACATCCATGTAGTCTACAGCGGGCCGGACCGTGTAACGCTTAAATATAAGCTATAGGTTTGGAAACAAGTTGAGGAAACAAGTCGTCGGTTAAATGTTTGAAAATTTCCAGAGAAAATAAAATTAATCCATTGTTTCTTCAGAGACTCGGACGAAGGAACTAAAATATACTTTTGTATTCATGTGTACATCCGAACACTGAACAACTGCCATGCTTCGGCTGCGCAGCTCCGTCTCGTCTATCACTGAACATGGGCTGGCATTTGCAAATGTTTTGAGTCATACATATTAATGATCCCGACTTCTACGTCAGAGTCGGTATTGTGGAGAGTCGCCTGTTTTTCAGGGGTGTTTTTCAAAAACGAGATTTAAGTAAGAAGGAGAAAACAATGATGTTTGAGACTCACTGTATGTCATGTCCATGTACTGAACTCTTGTTATTTAACCCTTTCACGCGTACGATCACACCGGTGTGATCAGTCTTGGCTGGTCCCTGGAGCGTACGATCACACCGGTGTGATTAGAACGTTCAGTGCATCACGTCAGCAACTGCTAAATTCAAACTTGCTCTCGCGCGTTTGCTGGCGCTCAGCCAGAGACAGACGCTCTCAGTGCGATCATATATCACAACTATTGAGCGTTTTCAACCACATAATGTTTATTTTAGGTTTCAGACATTTAAATACACATATGTACTAGCAAAACAATGATTTTGAGTTTGTAAAATACACAAAGATGTCTATGGAAGCGGCAATAATAATCCTTTCAATTATAATAAGACGACACGTTTTATTCATATCAGATACACATTGTGCAAGTAGCTTAACATTTGACCCTATTCTTCTCCCAGTTCACCAGCCACTTACTATCATGTATTTCATGAGAAGTGGAGGAATTGACGTTATAAATCCAACAGATCCGATTCTCTGAACTGAAAAAGAAACTAAAATAGTGCCGCCCATTGTGCATACAGCTCAACTAACGCGATTGTTATAAAGAGGTCTAAACAACAAAACTCATCCACTTGCACATATTTGAGAATCGGAATCAGTGTTTTATGATATAGCTAATACATTTTTGAATATTTTTGATAAAAAAGGAAAAATGACATAAAAGCAGATCATAATTCATCCGCACTCTGTTCTGGTTGTGCTGTGCCACGTGACAAGCAATGACGTGTCACCATGGAAACATTAAAGCGGCAAGTTCTAAATAACAGTCGCCTTGAAAAACTCACGCTGGGGGGTCAGTTAGAATATTTTAAACTTACGTGTGAAAGGGTTAACTATGCCAACATAAATTCAACTTCACAGTATAGGACACCTTTAAAAGAGTGGTTCCCTTAAAAAAAAAAAAAAAAAAACCATCCCCATGTCATTCATTCTTCAGTCGAAAAGAAATTAAGGTTTCTGATGAAAACATTCCTGGATTTCTCCATATAATGGACTTCAATGGGAACCAAACGGTTCAAAGTCCAAAAGACAGTTTCAGTGCAAACTACAAACTGTTCAAAGGAATTTAAACGATTCCAGATGATGAATAAAGGTCTTATCAAGCGAAACGATCACTCATTTAAAAAAAAAAAAAAAAAAAAAAAAGTTTTCTAAGCTCAAATGGTCACCATGCTCTGTTAGGGTGTGACGTGCGTTTGTGAATCTCCTGTTCGAACTCATAAAACAAAACTTTTCCCGATTCAACTCATTCATTTCATTCGTTGAATGAACCAAATGACACGAAAAAAAGAAAGATTCATTCATTTTGATGAATGAGTTTGAACAGGAGAGTCACGAACGTGCATCACACCCTAAAGGCCTCATTATGCTTCTGCGTAAACTCCACGGCGTAGCTACGTCGTCACTACTACGGCGTCGTGGCCGTTTTATGCTTCTGCGTGAGGTTGTGGTGCTTCGCGGTGCATGTCACCGCCAGAACTCTAGGGGGTTCACGAATCTCTTTGGTTCCGTGCGCCGCAAGCGAAAGAGAGAGAATGTTGTTTTTGCAGCTGCCAGCTGGAGCTAATCGACGTTGAATAACAAGACGACACAAATAGGGATCGACCGATATGGATTTTTTAGTGCCGATACCGATTTTTCCCCATCAGCCTTAGCCGATGACCGATACGGGCTGCCGATTTTCTTGAGCCGATATTTGGAGCCGATACATTTTGCTCCCTCAATTTACATCATAAAAATGACATGACGTTAAGAAATGTTACAGGTCTCAATTTAATAAAAGTAACATTTAACTAACTTCAAAAATTAATATTTAACAAATAGTAAAAAAATGAGGTAGAACAAGAACAAGTAGATAAACAATTGAACAAATGAAGAGTTCAGATGCAAAAGCCTCTAAATGCCATTTGAAATTTTCTTCTTTAATGATGATTTTTATCAAACTTGTATATTTAAGTTCAGTGATTTCACTTAAATAACAATTAATAGGTAATTATCATTGCCATTTAAGTGAAATCACTGAACTTAAATATAGAAGCTTGATAAAAATGATCATTCTAGAAGAAAATTTCAAATGGCACTTAGAGGCTTTTGCATCTGAACTCTTCAAATATTAAAAACATAAAGTAGAACAAAAAAAGTTCAGTGCTGAAAATGAATATTTAAGCATAAATTAAATAATTACACTATTGCACACAGTAGCAAGCAGCATAATAAATTGCACAGTGCACACTGTACTTCATTTTAAAAGAAACGAACTATGTACTGCCATGGTTTCATTTTTTTCTACATAAAATAAAATGAGCATGTCTAGTCTGTAATATCACTGCGATATGTAATATCACTTAATCCTATGACCAGTGTTCAGAACAGCTACCGTATGCATACTAGGGCTGTCAAAATTGCTCAAATGGCGTTTGCATATTCCCTCTAAAAAACATATTCGAACATCCCTTTGCGCGTTTTGTTGTTGACGCGCATTACGTCAATAACAGGACACATTAATACAAAGAGACATAACTACTAGTATTAGATAGTTTGAGTTAACATATTTGACAACGTATTAAAAAGCAAGTAAATCAACTAATGGCCAAGACCGCAGAGCTCACTCTGTCTCGCACAGGCACTCTCTCTCTCTCGCCCTCACGCTCTCTGCGCGTCGGTTAAATGATCAACAAACAAATGTTGAGTGTTGATCAAGAGTTTTGTGCAAGCAATTTAAGGTTGCGAGTCGCGACTCTTGTCCCAAATATTGCAGGCTTCATTCAGTGATTGAAGTTTCACAGTATATAACAGACAGTGAGCGCTCCGAGCGACCTGTGCAGCTGTAGTAACGTTATTAGTCTGCAACCGCGGGCGTGTTTTTCCACATTCAAATATTAATTTTCACCTTCAAAATTAATAAATATTCGAATGTAGAATATTCATAGACCGTCCTAATGCATACTGAACGGATAGCCTACACCTAGCTATTTGCAGCTTCCTAATACAATGGCAAGCAGTTAAGTTGTATAGACGAGGCATTCGCGTTTTCCATTTGGACCCACAAACTTGCTTAGTTGCAAGCACATAACAGTTATAGGGCGACGGGTTTCCATTTTCAAAGTGTTTGACAATATTTCAGCAGTCAAACATAAAAGATCCTTTGAAAGTTTAAGTGGGGGAGGGCGGGGCACGTGAACTGCAGCATCTCCAGTAGCACGGAGCTGCCCGTGGCCGCCTGTCTATAAATAACGCCGAAAAAAAAATAAAAAAAAAAAAAAAAAACTATCGGCGAACGCGCAGCGGTGTATCGGCCGATTCCGATACACGTAAAAACCTCAAATATCGGCCCGATATATCGGCCGGCCGATATATCGGTCGATCACTAGACACAAACTTTATCCCCCACAGAATCAACACGGATGTCCAGGGCTCGTTCCACCCATAGACCGTAAAAGAAAGGTTCCACCCGAGCTGCCATAACGATACCTGTTCGGAATGACTTGAAGGATTTTTTCAGTCTCCACATGGAACTGTGCTATGGCAGGATAATGTGTCCCGTGGCAGACTTGATTAGTACTGTATTATCAATGATGTAACCGTGAACATTGTATTGAAAATAAACAACAAACCGTGTTTCAAAACAAACGTTGATTCATTGATTGAAGTTTATTGCGAGCAAAAAAGAAAGAAAAGAATATAGAAATATATTAACAATGAAATAAAAAAAAAAACAGTTTATTTTTAGTTTAATTCTTTATTTACTTTCTTTATAAGAGTATTATAATTATCAGAACGAGGGTGCAAATGTTAAAAATAGCGCTAATAGCGGGAGGGGGAAATCGGAAAAGCTACACTCCTGAAATTATGTATAATCTGACCAATCAAAGCCCTTGCTGTCTGCGTCGCCTCGACGCGTAGTTACAAATTTTTGGAGGTGCACGTCAAGCTACGGCGAAGGGGTCGGAGAGGGGTTCGCGTCGACGGATAGGGGTCTGCGGGGGTACGCCGTCGATTCGACGCAGAAGCATAAAACAGGCTTAACAGAGCAAGGTGACCATTTGAGCATATAAAACTTAGTTATTTTTTATTTTTTTAAATGAGCAATCTTTTCGCTAGAAAAGACCCTTATTCATCGTCTGGAGCCGTTTAAAGCCCTTTAAACAGTTCTGAAAGTGTCTTTTGGACCTTGATGGACCTTTGGTTCCCATTGAAATACATTATTTGGAGAAATATGCTGGAACGTTATCAAAAACCTTAATTTCTTTTCAACTGAAGAAAGAATGACATGGATGACATGGGGTGGAGTAAATTATTAGCAAAAGTTTTTTTTTTTTTTTTAATGAACTGCTCATTTAATCGGCTATCTTATATTATTCACAGAACACATTTTTTAGACGAAATTTGAGTAATCTTTTAGGATTTGCTAATTATGTCACAGATGGGCAAGTCATACAGTTTTTGTAACATCACTAAAACATTTAAAAAAGAAAGAAACATTTAACACTAATCTACATACCTCATCATCAGTGAGTTCTCCAGCCCGCTTGCTCAGATCAATGTCAGCCTTCCTCAGGACCACATGGGCATAACGCCTTCCAACACCCTGTGGAGTAAATGAACAATACGAAGGCTTGAGAACTCAAATAACTTCACTGGCATTGCGATGCGAAATGGAAGTTGAATTCACTCACCTTGATGGCAGTGATGGCAAATGCGATTTTGCGTCTTCCGTCAATGTTCGTGTTGAGAACACGAAGGATGTGCTGGAACTTCTCTGGAATGACGAGCGACTACGAGAAAAGAGTCACCATGTGTGACAAATACGGTTTAAAAGTCACAGCTTAATTTGACGCAAGTAACGTTAGACAGGAGTTAGTCCAGTCATTTTAAGCCAAAATGAGTCAACCTTGAACAAATTGCAACAGAAGCAAACTCAACTGATTTTGTATCCTTAATATGTCCCGAGTAAGGAAAAAAAGCCCCGAAGAATCCCATTAGGGGAAAGTTTCGAAAAAGACCCAAATATATCCCATTCAATTTGTTCAACCTTTTTTCATAAAATGACTGGACTATTATAATTTAGAACGCTAGTGTTGCGAGGTAACGCTGACGTACAGCTAATGTTTGCTTAAGTTACTGACTAGAAATATGTAAACATGCATTTCTCTAGCTTAAAGTAAAAACTTTTTTTTTTCCAAAAATTTGAATATTCAATATCTGAATAAATCTTCAAAATAATGTGGTAATGATAATGTCATTGTTGGTAAACTTAAACCGGCGCGGACTGAACACGGCTTACTATCATAACACACTTATACGTTAACATCTATACTGCAACCCTAAAATATCAATTTATATTCTTTCTAAATGCATACAAAACACTTAATGTTGAATCAGTACTAACATAAACACAGAATTACGGACGATGTTACTAGATTTCATGGAAAATCTAGAGGATTTCATTTCATACTCACCATCTTGTTCGCTGGTTCCGCGCAAAGAGGATGTGGTCATGATCTCGCGATAATTTGTACACACGCCGCACGCGATGCAAACTTTGACCAGAGGAACCGATTCCGTCACAATGTACATGTCCGATTGGCAGGTTGAGGAAGATGCTATACAAATCAATACTTTAAACTGATGAAGTTTAAACATATCAAAACGCAGTTATTGATGTTTCGAATGTTTTAGCATATATTTTAGAGCAATTACTCCTTTGTAAATAGATTTTTTTATGATGTTACAATGTGTCATTTTTGGGGGATGACCGGAGGGACGGAAATACTGAACGGACCTGTAGTTTTTTTTTAACTACATACGCCATGGCGGAGGCGCTGATAGCTGGAGCTGTTCATACAAACACGCCCGCTGAGTCCATGAGCGGTGCGATGGAGTATTTACAGGATAAGGTGATGACTTTCCTTTATATTATAGCAGCATCTGTGATATTTTTCACTGAGTATGTTTCACTTTGTTTTCACTCGTAAGCGCGTAACATTACGGTTGCTCCGTCCGTAATCTAAATTGTATCAGAGCGGAATCTAACAACGTTAGAGATAACACAGACAGACATGGCATGCTGTTGTATTTTTAAATATCTAACGTTATCATATTTATTATAATTTCATTAAATATTGTTTTACTGATCGCGACTGGTATTGGCTTAAGCAGGTCTTTATTTCAGCTAACATAGGCCTATATGATGTCAATGTCATATCTAGATCATGTGACGGTGCACATTGATGTGTACAAACCATGGTACAAACCCCACACTTGAATTGATGATTTGTACATTTGAAAAATTATCCTCCGCATTTCCCAAATGGGACTGCCTCATATTGGAACTTTTCTTTTGTTTAAGACATATTTGTTTATATAACTTGACTGGTCTCAAAGCTTCGTACAGCCGGTCCCTCCCTGCTTATGATATTCAGTAGAGCGGCAGGAAGTTCGGGTTGAACACTTAGTGATCAATTCATTTGTTTTTGTTCTGTTAATATTGTTCTCCTCCTCCCAGGTTAACGGTTTTTCTGCATTAATTGCTTGGATTAGTAAGATCTAGGCTACTGTTTAGTTATTATTGTCTCTCCTTGAAATGTGTTGGCAGAAGTCAGACTTTGATGTGGTTCCGCCACTAAATTTGGGTGATCTGGACATCACTACAGATGAGTTCATTCTGGATGAGGTGGACCGTGAGTTCTGTGATTAAGTTTTTATCACTTAAGTAAGGGAAGTGCAGATAAATTAATTCACCATTCGTTAATGAGTTCCCTGTCATTTGTCCTTTTTTAGTTCACATTCAAGCTAATCTGGAGGATGATCTGGTGAAAGAGGCGCTCAAGACGGTGAGATAAAAGTTCAGCTGATGATGTGTGTGTGATCATCATTACGTGTTAAATGTTTTTTTTTTTTTTTTTTTGGTGGAACAGGGTGTGGATCTGCGGCAGTACTCCAAACAGGTGGAGACCGAGCTGCAACGAATTGAACAAGCATCAATCAAAGACTGTATCCATAGTGCTGTTTTTAATGGCTTTATATTAGTTCGAAATCAAAAGAAAAAAAAAAACTTTACTTGACTGTTAATTTGATTACTTTGTGAGATTGACTCTCATATTGATGCAATAACATGTAATGATTTTGCTTATATATTTTTGGGTAACACTTTAATTAAAGGTGGTATAGTTACACGTTTCTGCATGTACTTACTATAGTAATAACATTATATCATGCGTAGTTACAAGTAACAACCCTAAACCTAACCATAACTCTTTATTAGGTATGTAGTTAATTAAAGGGATAGTTCACCCAAAAATTAAGTAATTAATTACTTACCCCCATGCTGCACCAACCCCGTAAGACCTTCGTTCATCTTCGGAACACAAATGAAGATATTTTTGATTAAATTTGAAAGGTGGATCACATTGGGACCCTAGGGGATTGAAACTTGACGGCCCAGAAAGTCATTGAAGAAAACGTTATTATTATTATTTTTTTACACAAAAAGTATTCTCAGCACTTGATAAACTTATAGTTGAGCATTTTCTTCAATGACTTTCTGGGCCATCAAGTTTCAATCCCCTACGGTGCCTATGTGGTAGTGATCCACCTCTCAAATTTAATCAAAAATATCTTCATTTGTGTTCTGAAGATGAACGAAGGTCTTACGGGGTTGGTACAGCATGGGGGTGAGTAATTAATGACTTTATTTTCATTTTGGGCGAACTAACCCTTTAATATAACTATGTACTTACATAAGTACCACGTAACCTTAAAATAAAGTGTAACCATATATTTTTTTCTCCTCTGTTTTATTGATACTCTTGTATCAATGCAAATGAAGCATGCTTTATGGTTCAGACTTTTTTAAAACAGTAATGGATATTAATAAAGAACCCTTAACAGTAGCACTTGTGTAGATATCAAAGAGAGTCAGAATATTGCCTCTTTACACAACCAGATCACAGCCTGTGACTCAATACTGGAGGTGAGTGTATTCAGTGGACATTAGCACTTTAAGCTGTTGTGGTTTGCAAACTTTCACCTGCAATTTCATATTGTGAAAAGATATTTTACCATTCAAGAATCTAAAGTTTAAAATAATAAAAAAGTATAATTATGAAGAAAAGCTGCATGGTTTAAAGATTAATTTCAGAATATATTATTATTTATCACTTGTATTCATATTTTAATGTACTGTATTTACTCATCATATAAGTCCTGGAGAATGCTATTAAATGCTATTGGCTCAGATGCATTGAGGGGCCAAAAAAATGTACACGCATGAAATCAGTTCCCATCACCCTATGAAATTAGTTTACTAGCACAGTTTTCTTATTTTGTTGACATACATACAGTACATCTTAGGAAAACATGGGCCTTGAAATATCACAGTGTGTGTGCATGTCGGTTTTAATAGTACATTTTTGTAATAGTCCAGCAAAAGATGACTTGCTACTTGCTAATGCTATTCAAAGACGAGGGTTATTTCATAAATCAGGGAAAGGGACATTCTCTTTCAAGACAGCAAAACTTTTGATCTGGTTGTTGATTTGTTGTGTTGTCATATTAAAAATGACATGTGACTGCACATTTAGACCTGTAATTTGGACAGATGAATTTGAAGCTGCTTACATTTTCTTCTGTGTTCAGCTGTGGTGCTATTTGAACTGAACCGTGCATCTGCTTTCTTTTCTGTCTAGCGTATGGAAGGCATGTTGAGTAGTTTTCAGAGTGACCTGTCATCCATCAGCAGTGAGATTCAGACACTGCAGCAGCAGTCAGTCAGTATGAACATGAGGCTGAAAAACCGCCAGGCTGTCCGCAGTCAGCTCAGCCAGCTGGTTGATGAACTGGTCGTTCCCAGCACCATGATTTCGTAAGTATACGTATTGTTCCAGGGAGATTTTGCTTTACCTTCTTAAATCACAGATTGAAGAACTATATGTGTGTTGCAGTGTGATTATAGACAGTCCTGTTACGGAGCAGGAGTTTTTGGAGCAGCTTCACGAGCTTAACAACAAGATCAATTTTGCTAAAGAGCTCAGCTTCAGAGAGACCCTTGCCTGCTCTGATATACAGGATATCGTTGATCGCCTCAAAATTAAAGTGAGAGCAAATCAAAGATTGACTGGTATAACCCATTCTTGATATAAGAGATGCATGCAAAATTAATGTAATTCAGTTTTCTGTTGCGGAATGATTCTGTTTTGATTCTGTTCATAGGCCGTCTCAAAGATCCGTGAGTTCATCCTACAGAAGATCTACTCATTCAGAAAGCCCATGACCAACTACCAGATCCCTCAGAACACACTACTCAAGTATAGGTACAAAATGCATTCCTCACAAACAAATCCTACTAATGCCGAGTTCAGGCTGCACGATTTTCAAAGTAGTCGGGTCGCTGTTCTATTTCACACTGCATGACTATTTTGGCCAGCATTCAGTCGATGCTGTGTTCACACTGCGTGATGGATCGGCGACAGAAGGTTTCACAGCGCATAACATTACAACAGGAAGAATCACTGACAACTCTGTCTGCGCGCAAATACGTTTCACAACAAACACACACGAGATGTGACAAGGAAACAACGCGACATCGCACGTGCAAGACCAGAGTTCTCACGTGAGACTTTTTCTTTTTCGACCCGGTTGGGGTACAGCTCAGATGAAACGGACACGAGTGCTCCTGCCAAATTTCTACTAATTTTTCTTTCATTTCTTGGGTCCAAATAGGCAGAGAAGAAGCCTTTTTCTGAAACAATGCCATGTTGATATGTGATCTATAACTCCCCCCGAACTCCCTGCTGCTCTGTATCTTGCTCTCTCATTGGCTGTTGGTAATCGGCATAGTAGTTTTCAGTCAGAACACTTTTTCACACAGCAGGATTTTGAATGGCCGACAGGAAACCAAAAGATGAGGCAAATGGGTGGAACATTAACTTAATTATTCTCCTCAATGCATGTTTAAGCAATAGTACCTAGATTGTACATTAGCGTACTTTAATATCTCTTAAGTCACCACCATTCAGTTCAGTTTTCAGATGGGACCAAACATGACACAATTACATGTTAGAACACACTAGTAAATAAACAATATGTAGCTGAAAGCATATGTCCTGTGTGGTACTGTCATTGAGGTGCAAATGACTCAGAACCATCCTGTGCCTGGAATGTCCCAACAGTGCTCAATCAGCATATTAGCCGCGTTTCCACTGCCGGGCTAGGGCTGGGCCAGAGCTAACAGCGAGCCGAGCCGAGCTAGTGGCCTCGGGCCTCAAGCACCGGGCTTGCGTTTCCACTGCCGGGCCAGTAGCCCCACAGCGCTGCCCCAGACCCCACCCCTAACACGCCTTTCTGGATCAAACGTCATAAAACCCAACCCATTTCAGCGGGTATTATGAATTAATTTATTTTTTTAATTAGGAAGATAGCATGTATATTATTAACTCACCTGCCGTAGTGGCTGCAATAGTGTCACGAGACCAGTACAGGCGATTCTCCATTTCAAGCAGCGATTTTTTTGCGCGATATAACAGGCTGCGGGCACGTTTTCAAGTTATTCATTAACCGTTAACCGAGGCCCATCGGTTAATACTCGGTGCATAGTGTGCGCGCCGCAACCTCGAGATACAGAGTTAATTTTTTAACACCTTTAATAACTGATTGGACCCCATTTGAAACGAAATTAATTTATAGAAATAAAACGCAGCAAGTACGGAGCAGTTAAAGCCGCATTTCCATCACCCTTCAAACTGAAATTGCCAATTGAAAATAAGCAAAACGTCCATTTCACAAAAACTCCGAGTCTGCAAATAATAATAATAATAATAATAATAATAATAACCATCATCATTATTGTAACATTTTATTAGGCTGCATATGTAGAAGACGCCTTTATCCAAAAAAGGAACAGAGCACAAATAAACACAATATTTTGACGCATATCCAGTGTGTGTGCTTTGTGGAGGCTACGAGACGCCCATGTGAACACTTGCAGTTTCATTGCATTTCTTTCAGTGGAAACAACTTAAAATACTCTTTCATTTCTGGTCATACAGAAAATAATAATACATTATTCGCAAATACATTTATTTGCGTAAACTCACAATAACAAGAAAACGTTGTGCTTTAACAATTAATCAAGGCGCGCTTCATGATCTCCGTGAATTGCGCGAGACCTGAAACAGCCACCGCATTCGAATTTGTTCGTTTTAAATTGGACATTTAAAGCTTTAGTCTACAGGGGTTATATCCTTTGTAGATTAAAGCTTTAAATGTCCAATTTAAAACGAACAAATTCGAATCGAAAGCCAATATCTTCTGATGTAAAATAGCTAATTAAATTCTCTCTAAATGTGCATCCGGAGATGGAGATATGTTTTTAGCTGAAAATCATTTAGAAAACAATAGTTTATTAATAAACAATTAATGCCTCGTTATTTTATATTATTTTATTATCAGACACATTTATTATAGCCTATAAATCACCTATAATCCCCTTTCTAGGCTGTGGTTACGGCTCTTCTCATTCAGCACTGCGGGTAAAATATCATTTCCAGGTTCTAATTTGGCCTCAGAAAACCAGTAATATATATTTTTTTTATTAATTAAAATTATTTTTAATATATTTTTATTTTATTAATTAAAATATTAATTTGTCAAATATTTTAAATGTTTAAGGGGCAAAAAAAATCAAACAAATATCTGAAAATTCGTCGATATGTAGCCTATATATAGCCTAGCCTATATATTTTTGCGCATTTGGCATAGGCCTACAGTTCAAATTAAAATGTTATGCAATTTTAAATGGTTAATCGGTGAAACATGGACACCCCTATGTGCATCTTGCTTCAGATCATAACGTTCCATAACACCGATAAACTCCGCCTTTTACCTTGAGCACGCCTCTAGCCCGAGCTGGCCCCCTCTGGCCCAAGGTATTCGACGGGCCAGAAATCCTGGCCGTTGGCCCTGAGGAAGCCCCGATCAAGCCCCGGAAGTGACAGTGGAAACGCGACTGGCCCTGGCACGCACTAGCACGGCCCGGCCCTGGCCCGGTAGTGGAAACGCGGCTAGTGATGAATCCCTTGCACTAGATTCACATTAGCATACTGTGATTATGAAGGCCATTGTGCCAGATTTAATTCACATGCAAACCTTTAAAAGGATTTCTGAAGTACCAGGGCAGTAAAGAGTTCTACCCATATTCACTTAGCCCTTCACATATTTGTCTGCATACAAGAATTATTGTCATATATGATATATTATAATATATTCAATGAAAGCAAAAAACATTTTTCAAAGGATTCAGAATTGGTCTTTGTCCCTGCAAATTCTTATTCTGCCTTAATATGCTGTGACATTACTTCTTTAAAACAAAGGTTTGTTTCTGACTTCAATGAGAAATTATTATTATTAATATTATTATTTATATTATACAGAATTCTAACAGTGGTACAAAAAACTCTTGTTAGATATTTTCAATCCTGTAATGGTAAACCCCAAATTATCTTCTTTAAAATATCTTGAAAGAGAAAGGTCATGGTTTATTAATAATTCTTTATAATCATAACTCATAATTGTTGACCACTTATCAAAAAAGTTTTGGGTCACACACGATACCCCTATAGTAGGCGAGTAGACAGTAACGGCCCTGGTACTTTCCGGCAGAGCTTTTCACAAATAAATAATATATATAAAAAAGTAAATAAATAAAAAATACTGCCATTTCCTGAGACTGACCTAAACACCATAACAGAAATATCTAGAAACAATAATAAATTACAGTCTGTTTAAGATATCTCCACTTTTAACTATGGCCCATCCTTATTTCTGTTGAGTGAGAAGCACAATAATGAGTGAATGTTTTTCTGGTCATCTACAGATTTTTCTATCAGTTCCTGTTAGCCAATGAGAGGACCGTTGCAAAGGAGATCCGGGACGAGTATGTGGACACCATGAGTAAAATCTACTTCAGTTACTTCAAGTCATACAGCAGCAGACTACTGAAAGTCCAGGTAACAGGCATGGAAGTACACTACAGTTCGCAGTCTTAAAGGGGTCATGAACTGGCTTTTTAATTTTTATTATATTGTTTTCTGAGGTCAACTTATGAAAACTTTCAAAAACATCAAAATGAATAAGTAATAGGCTATTTCTACCCTAGTATTTTCTACTCTAGTTTTGTGCCTAGCTGAAAAATGCTCTGTTGTTATGGGCGTCTCGCACTGAAGACTTGGAAATAAAACGCCCACTGTTGTGAGTGGATAACAGTTTTTCATATTATAATGAGTTTCAACTCACCCGTCGATGCACTTGGGGGAAATTGTTTTGAAAATGTCCAGTGTTGTAAAATGGCAACCGAATGATTCGCCCATACATGTTCGACCTTGAATCTGTGTGTTGCACCATTCCTGTCAGATCCAATTTAGAAGGCAGTCCCTCTAGAAAAACGCGATTATGCGATCGCTAATTATCCCGCATATTCCATCGCATTTTTAAAGAAAATGGGCAGCGTAATCAAGGATTTTTGTCCGCAACAATCACAAAAAACTCTGTGTTTTTCTGGAAGGACTGAGAAGGCATAACACCGTTCTTTAATCTTAATCGGTCTGCAAATCCAGTCTTGTTTACAAAACAATCCTCAGCGAACCGACGGACAATGTTTTACCTTATCAGCTGGAACGTCATTAAAAATAAAGTTTATCAATGCAGTCCTATTGGAATCCAGAGGAAGCATATGCAGCGTCTGTCTTCTTCCACAACTAGGCACTGCACAATATTTTCGATCCGCTTTGTCACCACGAGGTAGGCATCTATGTTATTTAGCTATGCGTGTAATGCGCGAAATCGGTGGGGGGGGCTAAACCGGCCGTGTTGAAGTAGGCGTTGATCTTCTTCTGCGGGGGTGGTGCTTTATCCTCTTTGAGGTCATAGTTGCCCACTTTGAAAAACGAGTCGTTTGCTGAGGCTGGTGTCAATAAAAGCTTTTATTGGTCTAACAAGGATATTTTCAGTTCTGAAACTTACAGGATATTCTTATAATATGATGACATCTTAAGGTGGGCGTACACGTTGCGTTTTTCTGCTGTTTAATGACCTCGCAGATGATTTTTTTTCTATCGGGAGAAATCGCGTGGAAAACGGTTGTCCTCGCATGTTGCGGCTCGTGTCGCGTGCTAGGCTAGGAAGATACGAGCTGAGCCGAGAGCCTCTTGACCTCACGATAATTTTTAAACATCAGCTTGAATTCGTGAGGTGTGTGTGGTTGAATGAGCCGATTTGTCGATTTATCTTAATTTGACTAATCAGGAGCTGAAGCAATCCACAGAAGAAAGATGAAAATGCCATGCCACAGCGAATTTGGACTATTGAAAGGGAATCCAACCACTTTATTATGATTTTAGTATCATAATGATTAATAAATACATGCACAATTATCAGTGAACTTGATAAATGCTGTAGATATGTCAAACAAATGCCTTTCAACTTGTGTACAAAATTGAATGAATGTGCATTGTGATTTTAGTATCATAATGATTAATAAATGCATGCACAATTATCAGTGAACTTGATAAATGCTGTAGATATGTCAAACAAATGCCTTTCAACTTGTGTGCAAAATTGAATGCATGTGCAGCGATTTGTCCAAATAGAGTCTGCATATTTTTTGCCATAATAAGCGCATTTAGTTTCATATTTATTATGTTTTTTTACCTATCTATGTTGATTATGAAAAGTAGCCTAGATTATATACGCAATATATCGGGAGACATGGCCAGACATGATTTTGACCTTCATTACGTGTTGGTTTGTAGAAAGAATTTTTTGGGGTTTTTTTATAAATTGCATCTTTATTTTAATACAATTTACAATACAATTTATTTTAATACAAAATACAATCAATCAACCAATTGCCTGGATTTAATTAATAAGAAGCAAATATAGCTGAATTTACAAATTTACATCTTGATTGTCATATGTGCACGCGCACATATGTTGAAATAACGACATAACTGTCGAATTGTCCTTGTTGGAGACTGACCGTTAATAGAAAGAGATCATTGTCACCAATTAGGTGAACACTAATTCCCCAGTATTTGAAAGCAGATTTTTTTATCAGGGTTTTTGGCTTCATGCGATTTCTTCGGAATTCAGCAGGTGGCAAAATCGTGTAGTATATCACTGCCTCCCTAAGATTTTCGGATAATTTAAGTGTGTGTGTGGATGTACGATCTTCCGACCATCAGAATTCACACTGTGTACGCCCGCCTTTAGATGTCAAAAGCTCAAGGAAAATTTGATTTCTCAGTTCATCACCCCTTTAAAGAGCAAGAGTTTTCCAAAACCGCAACCTTTGATCAGATTGGTTGATTTTACGTAATATCCGGGAGTCAGCACATACAGGTTTATAGCTCATAGAGAGAAAAAGTGAAGAGAGAAAGTTTGTTGTACCGGCAAGTTCCACTACAATGAGAACTTTTGACGTCACTTTTTTTTGTGAGATGTTAGAAGTTTTGATTGAGATGCTTAGTAACGAGTAAACAATATTTCCTCGTACATGCATGTACTGTATAATCTGCTGTAGTGTCTGATTTAACATCTGCTTACCACTAAAGCTCATGTAAAAAAGCAAATTATGACTTGTCACTTTAAATGCTGCTTGAACGTGGTTTTGGGCCAAAATAAGCTTCATCTACTTCTAGAAGTTTGACTACATGAAAATGCCACACCACTAATCCACTCTGTTTAGTTTTGGTCCTGGATGTTCATTGGTTAATCAGCTTTCTGTTTTATGTGATATAGTAACAGCTTTATGTATCTTAAAGCTTTTATCAAATTTAGATATTTAAATTAATATAAATAAATAAATAAATAAATAAATAAACTGCTTTAATGTGGAGCAAGAGATTCAGACTTTATTGCTTCAGATATATCACTGTCACTTTACTCACCACTGATTGGTCCATTTTTGGTTTGCAATATCATATCTAGTATAAGATCTGCTCTGGAGCAGTTTATCTGTGTAGCGCAAGTTATGTCAAAGAACAACACCAAAACCAATCCACCTTCTTGAGCCTGAAAATCCAGAGTTTTCTCAAACTAAACTCAAATTTACCACTAAAACTGGATTCATAGAACAAGCCACTGTTCAAAAGATCACTGCAGAGCACCAATACCAAAGCCATTGTTAACCTTAGTTGTTATGATAAGGTACAGTTAAAACTATAATATACACTATAAAAGCAAAGACACACTCAAGGTTGTGCTATATTGTGCTTGGCATGATCCTAATCTTTGTTTCTAAAACATATGTCTCAATTTATCTTGTGTTTGTTCTTTCTCTCTCTCCTTTTGCCAGTATGAAGACGTTGCAGACAAGGATGATCTGATGGGAGAAGAGGATACAGCCAAAAAAGATATCCTTTAAATTTATATCTAATCACAATCACATAATATTAGCATGCCAAATTACTTATTTAAACTCAACAAACATACTTGCTTTTTTATGTTTATTTATTTATTTCAAGGTTTAACATGGTCCTTGTACTAAACAAATAAAATACACATAAACATGTATATTAATAAGTTAGGGGGTGGAATAACAATACCAGCACAGCTCCAGGATTACCACTGCTCCTCCTTGAAAACGCTCAGAAGTAATCAGTACGGGTGACCTATTGAGTTATGATATGAGATAGCTTTGTAACAAATTCAGTCCTGGCCTTAAGTGTTTTTGGTTTGGCTTTTGTTAATTCTCGCTGTAGTAAGTTCTAATAGTGCAATGTATTTAACTTCTATGAGCCACAGTTTACCTGCTGGAATTGTAGGCTCATGCCAAATCTTAAAGATAATCTTTTTGGCTGCAGTTAGAGCAGTGTGAAGAATCCTACGCTGGCTAACAGTCAGATCAAGATCTGCATCATCATTCAACAAACAGAGACTTGGGGGCTTAAGGATTACCTTGTCACATAGTTCCGACACGACTTGAAATACCTCATCCCAAAAGTTACCAATATGTTGGCATTCATAAAACATTTGCATATAAGTACCCACAGTGTTTGAATTACAGAGTGAGCAGAACAGGGTAGGCAAGCGCTTAATTTTGTGCAAGATATTTGGAGTAGCGTAAGCCCTATGAAGAAGTTTATAGTGTATTAACTGATGGGCAAGATTTTTGGACATTGTTGGAGTAGTGTCCCATATCCAGTCCCAATTTAGTTTGCAAGGAGCTAATTCCTTTTCCCATATCGTGGTGATAGGGAGCTTTCCGCAGTTGAGCTTGAGCAGTCTGTTGTAAATGAATGACACTGCTCCTCGTGTCTGTGAAAAGTTCACACTGTCCATCAGAGGGTGAGAGTCCAAGTTACAGTTCCATGGTACTCCATAAGCGTGCATTGCGCTTCTCAACCTTAAATACAAAAAGTAGGAATGTCCAGGCAGATTATAACACTCTGTCAGATCTTGAAAAGACCTTAATCCCTGATTATTGAATATGTCACCAAAAGTATGTACACCTTGTTCCGACCTTGGCTTAAAAACAAAAGGTCTGTTGTCGGATTGCAAATTATGATTATACCAGATCGGCGATTCAGATGAGAACTTAGATGAACTTCCCATGAATTTGCATTTGCACACTTCATGCCAAATTTTAAGAGAATTGTACACAATTGTATTCCCAAACTTTAGGTCTTTCTTTGATAAACCCGTGAATAAAATATCCTGGAGCCGATGAGGAAGCACAGCTGATGTTTCCACTTCCCGCCAGGTGATCTGTGAGTCAACCTGTAACCAAATCTTGAGCAAGCGCAGCTGACATGCCCAAAAGTACAATTTTAAGTTCGGAAGTGACAAGCCTCCTTTGTCAGATCTTCTCTGCAATGTTGCGAGTTTAATTATTGGTCGTTTCTTATTCCAAATGAATTTTGTAATCAAGTAATTCATCTCTTTAAAAAAAGGTTATACGGGGAGATTCAGAGAAAGGAATCATGGAGAACAGATATAAAAGTCGAGGGAGGATATTCATTTTAATGATTGCGATTCTGCCTTGCAGTGAGACTAAAATAACGTCCATTCTCTGTAAATCTCGCCTGATAGCAGTAAATAAAGAACTATAATTTTCTTTAGAGATAGTCTGCAGTAATGGAAAGATCTGATTTCCCAGATATTTAAATGCCTTACTAATTGGGATCGAGGAAGACGCTAATGCAGTATTTGTTGACGCAGACAGGGGCATTAATACAGATTTTCCCCAAATAATTTTGTAACCACTTAAGATGCTAAAGTCATTAAATATTTTAAGACACTGAGGTAGAGAAGAGGAAACATTAGACATGTAAAGAAGAAAGTCATCTGTGAAAAGAGAGATAGAATGCTTGGAGTCGCCAACAATAATCGGGGAAATAATATGGTCCTGCCGAATTGCCTGCGCTAAGGGCTCTAATAAAACTGCAAATAACAGGGGCGATAAAGGGCAACCCTGTCTAGTGCCTCTATTCAACGGGATAGCATCCGAACAGCACAAACTCGTTGAAACCCGCGCGGAAGAGTTACCATAGAGAGTCTGAATCATATGAATAAAACGAGGGCCAAATCCAAAACGGGTTAAGACAGACCATAAATATGTCCACTCGACCCGGTCAAAGGCTTTCTCCGCGTCTAGTGAGAGGATAGCGCGTTGTTCATTAACCGGGTGGGGTGAGTCGATGATGTTCAAAAGGCGTCGCACGTTATCTGTAGCAAAATGTTCCTTAAGAAATCCTGTCTGGTCGTGGGCGATTAGGGAGCTGGCGACTGATCCCAAACGGTGGGCTAGAACCTTAGCATATAACTTGACATCCGTACCAATTAGAGAAATTGGCCTGTAACTAGAACAGCATAAGGGTTCTTTCCCTTTTTTCTGTAGAAGAGAAATAAGAGCGGTTTTCTGATCTCTATGGAAACAACCCGTATCAATAGCAAAATTTATGGAGTCAAGGAGGAGCGGTCCAATCAAATCCCATATCGCCAGATGCAGCTCTGGGGGTAAACCATCCAGACCAGGGGCCTTACCCTTATACATAACTTCTAAAGCCTCCTTCAGTTCATTTAATTCTATTGGAGAATCAAGAAAAGCACATTGCTGCTCGCTTAATTGGGGTAGTTCTAAATTTAACTGAAAATCAATGACCGGTTGTTCATTCACTCCCACCTCAGACTTGTATAGATGCTCATAAAATTCCTTGAATATCCTATTTACATCACCCGGAGCTGTGTGAAGAACATCTGCATTGTCCCTAATGGCAGTTATTGACGCCATAAGTTTGCCTGGCCGTTCTCCATTAAAATAGTTATTTTGTTTGGTACGGTGAATCAAAAATTCTACCCTTTTTAGTAAGATCGCCTTGTAGTCAGTTTTTAAATTCGCCAGGATTCTGCTTTTCTGTTCCGTAAATGTTTTTTAAGATCCTTCTCTACACATTCAATCTGAGCCTCTAGGCGGGTTAATTGTTTTACTCTGGATTTATTTACATAGGAGGCAAAAGAAATACAATTTCCTCTTAAAAAACACTTGGTTGTTTCCCATAGGATCTGTGGATTAGTAGCTGAGCTCGAATTTTCTTTGAGAAACAGAGATAATTTAGAACGTAACTGTTTTACAAAATCTTCATTTTGAAAAAGAGTTGTATTTATACGCCACCTTTTGGAGCTTAGGGGAATTATCGGAGGAGATAGATTACAAATCACAGCGGAGTGATCTGAAATCAGTATGGGTAAAATATCAATATGGTTTACACCTTGAGTAAGAGATTTAGAAATCAGAATGTAATCTAGCCTCAAAAATGATTTATGGCGTGCAGAATAAAAAGTATAGTCTCTACCGCTCTCATTCTTCACTCTCCAGATATCACAAGTCGTTATCAGCAATGAGATCGTTTAACGACTGCGAAGCCTGATCGCCATGAACAGAGACAAGGGATCTATCGATTAATGGGTTCCAAACTGCATTAGCATCTATTCCTTCGACCAGGTTGTAGTCGACAAAATTAAGGAGGGATTTGGTAAGAGATGGAAAAAAATCTGCATCATAGTTATTAGGGGAGTATACTGAGAAGAGAACCAATTTCAAATTATTCCATGAACCTGACACATATGTAAACCGCCCGTTTTCATCCAATTTCATTCAATTTTCTGTTCTGAAGAATAATAACTCCTCTTGATGCACTATTATACGATGAAAAAGCTATCACTTTAAAATGTCTATTCTGAAAGCAGGTAACATCAGTAGCCTTGAGGTGGGATTCTTGTATTAGGACCATGTCAGCTCGTTTACGATGGAGATAATCTAGGCATTTGGATCTTTTCAGGGGAGATCTTAAACCATTGACATTCCACGATATCACATTAAAGTCCCTCATTCTGTCACAATATAATTATACATGAGGCAGAGGTAGCCATAGTAACCGAACGCATCATTAAGAATTTCACCCCAAAACAACACAAATAGTACAACAAAAACGGCAAACCCTGGTAGTTCTAACATTGCAACCTTAATGGTTAAATACAATAAAAAAAAACAAAAAAAACTAATTACTATCGGCAGCTTGCAGAGAGGAAGAACACCCTCTCTTATCTGCCTGAAAAGCAAATTTAGTCGAGGCCATGCACTCGGACTATGGGTGGCAACAGTTACTCAAGCATCAGCATCTCTGTCCATCACAGCGAAAATTAAACCTATATCCTTACTCAAAGTGCCATAATACAAAACAAAGAAGGCTGAATTTACTCATCAGGCATCCCTGTCGGCGTGGTGATGTCCATTTCCGTAGTGGCGCTCAGAGATGCGATCAAACGCTCCAGGTCTTCGGGGGTTTTGAAGAACAATTGCTCCTGGCCGTTACGTACTTTGACCGAAGCAGGGTAAAGCAGGAATGACTCGATGCCTAGTTGCTGGAGGCGTTTCCTCGCTTCGGACATAGCTTTCCTTTTTTTGGACGTTCCCTGGCTAAAGTCAGGATAGAACCTTAAATTACCCCCTTCATAACTCAGAGGCGGTGCACTTTTGGCTCCCTGTAGGATCGCCTGTCGGTCATTGTAACGAAGGAGTTTGAAAATCAAAGTGCACCTTCTATTCCTGGAGGGATCCTCTTTCGCGTAGAGGCGGTGCGCCCGTTCAATCTCGATCGTCTTCCCTTGTAGAGCTGGAATCCACTTGGGAATATGGGTCTGCAAGAACTGAATTGCATTCCCTCCTTCAGCTCCTTCCCGCAGGCCCACCAACCTTAGGTTATTTTGTCTGGATTTATCTTCATAAAGAAATAGTTTCTCCTGGAGCTCCTCTAGGCAAGTCTTGTTAGCAATCGAGTCCCTTTTAACATCCCGCACCGAAGCCTGGATGTTGTCACATCTATTGCCAAACGATTTGACATCCTTTTCCAGCGATTCCAATCGTGCTGTAATCGGCGACATTTCCTCACGAACGATCGTCGACATACTTGGTTTTATGGCGCTCAGTTGCTTATCAAGCATTTCGGCAATGGCGTCGTGAAGGTACTGGTCGTCTTTATAACTTTTCTTCGCCGGGGAGTGGATTAAATCTCATTTGGATGCCATCTAGAGTGCCACTAAAACAAGGAATTTACATAAAATTCGGCCAAAAACTTAGTAGGAATAGATAAATCCGAAAAAAAGACTGAGGGAGAGCGTCGATATTAGGCAGCCATGCGCATGCGCATCCCAAACATACTTACTTTTGAGTTTGGTAGAGAAATGCATTTGTTTTTTGTACCATTGTAATGTGGTTGATTTCTTTAACTTCTTCGCAGGTTTTTTCTCCAAGCCTTCTTTCAAGAGTAGGAACACTATTTTTACTCTTGGCCAGAGGGGGGAAGTACTGAACCCTACAGAGCTGGAGGGGCCCATACTCATCCCACACACTGCTCAGAGAGGAGAGTCCAGAGTGAGACACTATTGCTTTATACCACATTACAGTTAATGCTACCAATACTTGATTTCAACAAATCTATCCTTAAGAATTAAACTTAAAGGGCACCTATTATGGAAAATTCACTTTTACATGGTGTTTGTACATAAATGTGTGTTGGCAGTGTGTGAGCAAAACCACCCTAGAATGATAAAAATCCACCCAGTGGTTTTTTTTACAATCGCAGTAAATCATATGCACTGTGTCAGAACGCGCTGTTCTAAGATTCAGCTCTTTGTGACGTAGAATTGAGCAAGGGGTTTGATTGACAGTGTGGTTGTGGCATAGACCCCGCCCTCTGTGATCTGTACACATCATCCTCCATTGTTTCAACGACAGCCAGTAATGTCTCTTGGAAACGTAAACGTTCTGTCGTGAGTTAATCCTGTTGTTGTAGCTTAAAAGTTAATCCTCAACTGTGGATCGTCATCTACTGTTTGCGATCCACCGTCACCTCCAGTAACAGTAAGTGTATTTTATGATTTTTGAGCAAATAGTCTTTTCAGTCAATGTCAGCCAATTCAACAACAAATGCGTCTAAAGTTGTTGTCGTTGTAGGATGTCTGTGTAGGCTATATAATTTAAACCTTTTTTGTATAGTGTGTAACCACACGTTTATAAATATATATATATATATATATATATATATATTTAAAGATATTGTATTAACTGCATATATGTTGTTGTTCTGTAAGTTAGCCATCTTCTCACATTTGCCACAGAAGCACCTGTATGACAAGTAAACATGACGCAACAGGTCCCTCGCATAAATGTAATTTCGCTTGTACGAAGCAAACTTTATCACAGAATGTGTATGTAGTTTCAAAATATTGCGCCAGCTTCAGTGTTTGTGTGTGTCTGTGTGTGTGTGTTGCACATCCGGACGCGATTACAACTCTATAAGTACATAAATGTATCAAATAACCATACCGAGACGTACTGCTCCATTCTCATTTATGTTTATTCTGCCGGAGTCTCTTCGTACTATTTATATATTTCGATTCAAACGTACGCTGAATGACATTCAAAACAGCGGTTTCTCTCACTCTCTCAGTACCGACTGCCATAGGTATCAAGTTACGCCCTCATCCAAAGGCAGGGTGGGGATATGCAGCTCATTTGCATTTAAGGTGGTATAGTCCCCGAAACAGCTCATTTTTAAGCAGGCCCCAAAATGGCATTTTCAAATGGTTGTAATAAATTAACTATGGGGTATTTTGAGCTGAAACTTCACAAATACATTCTGGGGACACCCGAGGCCAATATTACATCTTGTAAAAAGGGGCATAATAGGTGCCCTTTAAGCAAACTCTTCCAGCATTGTCTGTGCTATGGGCGTGAATAATGTTTCAGATTATGGTTCAGTGTTACTTTTCTTAGTTATAAGACATAAGTGTCGTGACATACCGTTATTGACGAAAATCATGGTACTTTGAAATAGGGCTGGGGTAAACGATTATTAACTAAACGATTAGTTGGGCGATTATTTTATTGATTAGTCGGCTAATCTAATGACTAATTGGATGACTAATATAAAGAATATTTTTCTGCTGCTCAATTAATAAAAAAAACAATGTATCTCAAATAAATACTAGCATACTGAATCAAGATACTATAAGCTGGCTAACGTTGGTCTAATGTTATGTATTTGAACACCATCATTATAACTCTACAAACGCCAAAACCGTGTTATTAAAATATTTTTTTACAAAAAAATTTTTATCATAGAGAATGTTTAAATATTAATATCAGCTGAGGAGGCAAACGGAGGCAGAGTTAGTGGTGCGATCGGAGGCTGCTACTGCTGGAGATGAATCGGGAGAGGTTTGTGCACCTACTGATCAGAGCGCGTGCTGACACGGAGTAAAGCCTTGTTCATTCTCGACACGTCTGCACGAGCGCGAATGTGCGCACAGCAAAAATGGGTGCGCAAGACCAGGAAGACTGTGGCTGGATGTGTGTACACCTTTTTTTTTTGTAACAGCGCACGCGGCGCCGCGTCCTGGATGAACGACTTCAAGCCGAATCTGCCCGAGCTTGTACGTCTCACCGCACCGGCACCCAGTTTGCGCTTCTAAAGTTTTTTTTTTCTTAAGGGTTTGTTTACTGTGTGTGATTCATTTAATGGATAGCACATTCACTTCTAGTTGTCTTTGTCCTCTATTCTGCAATGTTTCGGTCTCCCACGTGTGTGTGTGGCAAGCTGTACCGCCGGGAACATGCAAAAAATAAATAAATTAAGAAGCGTTGACGCAAAAATATGACGTCGGCGCAATTTTGACGTCGAAGCATCGATGTCATCGACGCGCCGCTACAGCACTACTTTAAAATTTTCATCACGATAATTAGGGATTTCACAATATACCGGTATTGGCAATAACTGTAATATTTAAAATTAATAGTACACATATGAAAATGGATGACGTAAATAATCCAGTGCCAGTATCTGGTTAACATCCTAACGTACTGCTTTTTTTTCTTTGCATGATTCTGTTTATGGGGTGCAATATAACATGTATTCGTGGTTTTTCTTTTTTCAAAAGTCTTATTTTTCATAAACGTTAGGGATGCAACGGTACACGGTAAAATCCCGGACCGTTCGGTCAGCCCTGCACGGGACAATCTAACCTCGTGTCCCGCGGGACTTCGGTTCTGCCATAGAGTTCGTGCTGATCCTTTTACCGTATTTTCCGCACTATAAAAGGCGCACTTAAAAGCCTTTAATCTTCTAAAAAACCACAGTGTGTGCCTTATATTCGGGAGCGCCTTACTATATAAGTTAACAACGCTCCGCATTATTAAATTCGCCCGCGAACTTGCGCTCGTGTCCAGCTTATTCCCGCTTTGTTTGTCACACGGCCAGTTCAACCACGTATAAATCAGGTAGCCTAATGTGTGTGTCGCTCACGAGCGCTCACTCAGACACACGAACAGACCGGCGCTGCTCGCGCGTCATAGACGTTCATAAAGCGCTCCCCGTTCACACGGGTCGTCTCATTCAAAACAACCCACTGTTGTTAGCGAGCCGCCGCACATTGAATACTCATATGAGTCAGGCTGCGAATGTAAGTTACGTGCCCGCCCCAGCGCGCTCACGCTTACTAAATAAACGCCTCACCTCGGCTCCACGCACTCGCTACATTCCCAGCACAGATGCATAACGCAAACCCAGTCAAACTTTGACTGCAGTATATTTTTGCACAAGAATCTCTCAAAAGTGGATGAGTAAATAACATTGCACTTTGTATCCTGAATGCAGTATTTTTTTTTAAATTATATTATTTTGCTCTGCTCTTTTTATTCAAACCACAAGCTAATTTATGTTAAAGGTAAAAGTGCACTTTTTCTTTCACATTGATCACTTCATTTACCAGTTATCAAGGTTTGGATTTGGGATCCACTTGAATATTTTAAAGTTTGCTTGTTTACATTTTGTATTTCATAAGTGGTAGTTGAAGAGGTTCAGTACAGACTAGAGTGTTAATTTATTCCATACACGTTGATGTTCTTACTACTGTGACATTCTGTTTATGCTCATAAGAAAAATAAAACATATTTTTGGGATGAAATAGCAGTCTCTTTCTGCACAAAACGTACCGAAACCGAACCGAGACCGTGGCCCAAAAACCGAGGTACGGACCGTACCGTGGGCTATCTGTACCGTTGCACCCCTAATAAACGTATCCCTTTATTGTAAGCCGCACTCTCCTCTGTCCCCAGAACGACTGGTTGACTTCCTGAGTCTATGAAACCACTCACTCAGAAACAGGCAGTGGGCTCAGATTGGTTAGTTTGGGCCGGTGTGTGGTGATTTGCTAAACTGACGCTCACGTTGTCCGGAAGGTTAACGCACATTACCTCCAGATGTAAATAATGGTGTCGAACTGCAGTATCAGTTTGAGGCAGGTGTTTACATCTTGTAAAATGGTCTATACATGAAAATACGTTTAAAACATTAGTACTTATACAAAATTCTGGTCCATAATGTTGGTACACGTTTGTCGTATACTAGAGCTGTCACGATAACTACTTTTTGTTGTGCGATATATTGCACCAAAATTAATTGCGATAAACGATATTATTGTCATTTTCAGACCATTTTATGCCACTGATTACCTATGACAATATAACAGCATTATAATGCAACTACACTGTATTCTTATTCTATTCAATATTTAGACATTGTGAATTGTGGAAAAAATATATCCCAAATAAATAAAACAAGTAGCCTAAATAAATACACATTCATTAAAAAAGTGTCAGGTATCAAAAACTAGATCAAAACAAAGAAATATGTCAATTTAAACTTTTAAAGTGTCTCACACAAAGGCACAGATGCATCAACAGGACATTTCATATTTTTAAATGCTGGTTTTTCGACCATGCATAATGGTTACAACTAATCTATTGTTCTTTCTATCTAACTAATCTATCCATCTTTCTTTCTAACTAATATATCTTTCTTTCTTTCTACATAATCTTTATTTCTTTCTTTCTAAGTAATCTATCCATCTTTCTTTCCATCTTTCTTTCTAACAAATCTATCATTCTTTCTTTCTACCTAACTTATATATCCATCTTTCTTTCTAACTAATCTATCCATCTTTATTTCTTTCCCTCTACCTAATCTATCTATCTGTCTTTCTACCTAATCTTTCTTTCTTCCTTTCTTTCTTTCTTTCTTTCTTTCTTTCTTTCTTTCTTTCTTTCTTTCTTTCTTTCTAACAAATCCATCTTTCTTTCTAACAAATCCATCTTTCTTTCTAACAAATCCATCTTTCTTTCTTCCATTCTAACAAATCCATTTTTCTTTCTTCCAAACAAATCTTTCTTTCTTTCTTTCTTTCTTTCTTTCTTTCTTTCTTTCTTTCTTTCTTTCTTTCTTTCTTTCTTTCTTTCTTTCTTTCTTTCTTTCTTTCTTTCATGATGCTAATAACATGTTAATCATGCTAGCTACATGTTAATCATGTTAGCTTCTTGCTAAAAACATGATAGCATGATGCTAACAACATGCTAATCATGCTATCTTCATGCTAATCACGTTAGCTTCTTGTTAAAACATGCTAGCATGATGTTAGCAACATGCTTATCATGCTAGCATGATGCTAGCTACATGTTAATCATGTTAGCTTTTTGTTAAAACATGGTAGCATGTAAATTGTGTTAGCATGATGCTAACAACATGTTAATTGTGTTAGCATGATGCTAACAACATGTTAATTGTGTTAGCATGATGCTAGCAACATGTTAATTGTGTTAGAATGATGCTAGCAACATGCTAATCATGCTAGCATGATGTTAGCTACGTGCTATTTGTGCTAACATGATGCTAGCAACATGCTAATTGTGCCAACATGATGCTAGCAGCATGTTAATTGTGCTAACTTGATGCTAGCAACATGCTAATCATGTTAGCATGATGTTAGCAACATGCTAATCATGCAAGATTCTTGTTAAAAACATGCTGGCATGATGGTTAACTACATGCTAATAATGCTAGCTTCTTGTTAAAAATATGTTAGTCTTTCTTTCTTTCTAAGTAATCTATCCATCTTTCTTTCCATCTTTCTTTCTAACAAATCTATCATTCTTTCTTTCTACCTAACTTATCTATCCATCTTTCTTTCTACCTAATCTATCCATATTTCTTTCTTTCCTTCTACCTAATCTATCTATCTTTCTTTCTTTCTACCTAATCTTTCTTTCTTTCTAACAAATCCATCTTTCTTTCTTCCAAATCTTTCTTTCTTTCTTTCTTTCTTTCTTTCTTTCTTTCTTTCTTTCTTTCTTTCTTTCTTTCTTTCTTTCTTTCTTGATGTTAATAACATGCTAATCATGCTAGCTACATGCTAATCATGCTAGCTTCTTGTTAAAAACATGGTAGCATGATGTTAATAACATGTTAATCATGTTATCTTCATGTTAATCATGTTAGCTTCTTGTTAAAACATGCTAGCATGATGCTAGCAACATGCTTATCATATTAGCATGATGCTAGCTACATGTTAATCATGCTAGCTTCCTGCTAAAAACATGGTAGCATGATGCTAACAACATGTAAATTGTGCTAGCATGATGCTAGCAACATGTTAATTGTACTAACATGACGTTAGCTACATGTTAATCATGTTAGGTTCTTGTTAAAGCATGTTAGCATGATGTTAGCTACATGTTAATCATGTTAGCTTCTTGCTAAAACATGTTAGCATGATGCTAACAACCAGGGCCTGAAGTTAATTTTTTCGGCCACTGTGGCAGGTGGATTTAAAAATTCACCTGCCAAAGAGACTTTTTACCAGCCATTTTTTTTTTGCCTCATAAACGTAAAAAAAAAAAAACCCAGGAATTTCACAATATTGTTCTTTAACTTGTAAGAATACACATTTAAGTGCTGTCAAGTAATAATAACTCTAATAACATAAATTTTTTTAAAAAAAAAATCGTTTTATTCCTTGATTTTGACAGACACACACACACACAACATATATAGTATAGGCTAGACCTACCGCAGCTCGTAAACAAATCACACGCGGCTGTGTTGATGGCGGATTTAGTCACGTAGGTCTTACTCTTAACAGCTTTTAGTTACAGCGTTCAGGAACGGTTAAATATGAACTAAATTGATACTGTTATTACTGATAAAATTACCGGGTACCGGACATTTTCTCACCGGTTCCCAACTCCCAACATGCACATTGCACACGCACACACATCTGTGCAACTGTCATTGTACTTTAACCTACAACAGCGACGCGTTACATTATCTCATCCCATCTCACCAACAGTTTAATACTCGCACACGTAGTCAGAAAAAGAGCCTCATCTTCTTTCTGATCGCATGAACGTTACGAAACAACAGTCGCTGTCATAAATCAGCCGCTCACGAACCTTGCCATTGCCGCCGATTGTTCACTTTGTATTAAAATGTCTTCTTTACTTTTCTTTTTCTCATCCTCATCTTTTTGTTGGCTGTTTTGTTTCAGCTGGCCTCTTTACCCCAGTAATGTGCCGCCACATTTTAGCTAAAGTCAAACGCAATAGCGGACTTCGTTGAAATGTAAAAATCCTATGAATCACTCACAATTCTCATTGGCTACCTGCCAATGTGGCAGGTAGATTGACAGTGTTACCCGCCAATAGCAAAATTCACCCGCATTTGGCAGGTGGTCGGGTGTTAATTTCAGGCCCTGCTAACAACATGTAAATTGTGCTACAACATGTTAATTTTGCTAGCATGATCCTAGCAACATACTAATTGTGTTAGCATGATGCTAGCAACATGCTAATCAATTCTAGCATGATGTTAGCTACGTGCTATTTGTGCTAGCATGATGCTAGCAGCATGCTAATTGTGCTAACATGATGCGAACAATTTGCTAATTGTGTTAACTTGATGCTAGCAACATGTTAATCAAGATAGGTTGATGTTAGCAACATGCTAATCATGTAAGCTTCTTGCTAATTGTGCTAACATGATGTTAGCAACATGCTAATAATGCTAGCTTCTTGTTAAAAAACATGTTAACATGATGCAAGTTGAATGCTAATCATGTTAGCTTCTTGTTAAAACATGCTAGGAACCTGTCAATCGTGCTAGCATGATGTTAGTAACATGTTAATCATGCTAGTTACATGTTAATAATGTTAGCATCATGCTAGCTAACTGCAAATCATGTTAACATCATGTTAGCTACATTCTAATCATGTTAGCATCATGTTAGCTACATGCTAGCATGATGTTAGCTACATTTTAATCATGCTAGCTTCTTGCTAAAACATGTTAGTATGATACTATCAACATGCTAATTGTGCTAGCAACATGCTAATCATGTTAACAACATGTTAATCATCGTATCTACATGTTAGCATCAAGCTAGCTACATGTTAATCATGTTAGCTTCTTGGCAAAAACATCTATCTATCTGTCTATCTATCTATATATCTATTTATCTAAACTAGCTTTTTTTCTAAACTTCCTTTCTTTCTTTCTTTCTTTCTTTCTTTCTTTCTTTCTTTCTTTCTTTCTTTCTTTCTTTCTTTCTTTCTTTCTTTCTTTCTTTCTTTCTTTCTTTCACTGAAACTAATCTATCTATGTATCTATCTATCTATCTATCTATCTATCTATCTATCTATCTATCTATCTATCTATCTATCTATCTATCTATTATTTTTCTATCTTTCAAACTATTCTTTCTTTCTAACTAATCCATCTTTCAAACTTCAAACTACTTTAAAATTCTTCAAACTCTCTGGTCTGGCTTTCTCAAGCCAACTTAAAGTTTGTTTCATCAAACTTTTTTTTTCTAGTTACTGTATAGAATACTATAAAATAATATAATGTCTGCCTCATTCCATAATTAAAAAGCTACATCAGTTCACAGAAGGAAGTTATTTCAAACTGGTTGCCATTACAATTAATTAATTTTGAAATAACTTCCTTATCCAATAATCTGCTTATCCTAACCAGATCCATCAGATTTTTTTGTAAGCCTAAAATAATTTAATTTACAATATCTGCAGCATGTGTTGTTTTGCAGTGAAAACCCACCAATAATCATGATACACTAATCTGTAATTAGTTTTTTACACATTTTTGTGCATAATTATTATTGTTGTTACATTTATAACTATAGCAGTATACTCTCTTACTGACCTCTCTCTGTCTCTGTCAGTACCCGTATGAAACTCTCTTCCGCAATCAGCACTATGCTTTGTTGGATAACGGCTGTCGAGAGTTCCTCTTCTTATCGGACTTCTTCATGGTGGCTGGAAATTCTGCTTTGGATTTGTTCAACAGCATCATGGGAAAAACGCTCAGCATGTTCTTGGTACAGTCACACTCAGTATCAGAATGTTTGAGGGAAAAACATGATATTGCTTTTTTTTTAATGTTCTAAAAGTTTCATATTTCCACAGTATTTTGTAGTTTCCTAACAAAAACTACACTATGTATTATGCTTTTTAAAATAGTTTGTAAAAATTGAGTTTTTTTTTTTTTATTAGACAGTCTCTCATTCCATTTTTTCCCCTCTTTTCTCTATCCATAGAAGAATCTGTCAACATACTTGACAGACTGTTATGACAGTATTGCTGTGTTTCTCTGCATTCACATCATTCTGCGCTTCAGAGCCATCACAGCCAAGAGGAACATCCCTGCACTTGACAAGTCAGTCCCTCTGTCATTGCAAACATACTAAATCACCAACACAGACCTGAAAAGTTGCACATTCTGAACAGTTTTTACAGAACAATACAGCGTTGGTGTTACTTTAAAGTCGTCATATAATCTGTTTGCTAAATCCATGTTATTAGAGGCTAAGCAACATAGGTACATAGGCACCTATGTATACTCCTTCTGATCTTGAAGTCTATGACCCGCATCTCTTCTTGACAAGCCTATATTCTGTGATGCCAACGATCACTGTTACTTGTTTCGCCGAAGTCGCTAGCTCTCCATTAAAACAATGAATGACATCATATTGTTTTGTGTCACTGGCTGTGAACAGGACTTAAAGAGCATATTGCAGGTAAAAAAAAAATCGAAATTTATAGATAACCTTGTATGAAAATACCATATGAAAAGTTAATGCAGGATTTAAAATGTTTTAAAACAACATAAGGGCACTAATTTAGAAGATAAAGTGAGCGTTTCTTGGACTGCTAGTAAAAACTGCTTTTTTTTTCAACATCGCGTCATTTGACGTCATATCAGGGAGCCTCAGCCTTGGCTCAGTGGAGAGTAGGCTGGTGTTCAGTGAGAGCGCTCGTCAGTCAGTGTGCTTTCGTTAGTTTTTGCATTTTAATTTATCATCGTCATGGTAAATTATTGTGTTTGTGGAGATTGCAAAAACTCCAGCCTGTCAGGACTTCAAGATCGAGTCCACAAGTTTCCATTACAATAAAAGTGACGGTGCTATTAGCCTATCTTTCGTTCCTGGTGCGGTTTGTGGAGGTGAAGAGACGGGATTTCTCTTCTGCATCGGCTCGGAAAACGCGTCGTGTGTAGCGTTCACTTCAGATCAAATGATTATCATCCCGCCGATCAACATGAGATGCCGAAGCATTGATCGTCGTATACTATACCAATGGCATCAAATAGTGTTATATAGGTAACTTAGTCATGTCATGCCCTAGAACTTGTAATTGAAAAACAAAATTGTTTTTTTAAATACTCAAATCTTTAATGTTCTGTTTATGTTATAACCTAGGTGAAAAATAGTTATTAAAAATTTACCTAAGTATAGGCTATGCTTTTAGTAGCCTATAGAAATATACTCAAGTAAAGTTTTTATACATTTAATAGTATATAAATCTACCCTAAACATACTAATGTCTGCTGGCCTGTTATAGGATCATAAGAATCTGTACAGTATTGTGAGCACAGTGTATATCGTTAGCGAACGTGTATATCTATAAGCACGTCTCTCACCTAAAGGCACCTGTCCTGTTCTCCACTGGTTCTCCTCACATCACAGCTCAATTTATCTCTGACCGGTCTGTCTGACATTATCCTGGCCTGTCCCTGCTCTCTTTAGCATAGCAGGCTCATAACTTTATGGCTTGATCCGTCATACGAGTATTTCCTCAGCGTCCGAAATGTCATGCGATCCATTGTTTTCCTGTTGTGTGAATCGACGGCTCTCCCGCTCATTGCGTCACGCCCGCCACGCCCATTTTCAGATGCGGAAGTAAAATTTTCTCACAAAAACGACTTCAGAAGCTTCTGTAGCGTGTTTATACGTATATTTTAAAGA